>NC_138762.1:9243757-9843757 GCF_965113315.1 Podarcis vaucheri | reverse complement strand
CCAATGACATCTGAAAGGTCACAGCTACTGCATCTGGTATGCCCCGCGGAGGACTTTAAGGTCCACAAATGACAACACCTTGGAGGTCCCAAGTCGCAAGGTGGTTAGACTGGTCTCAGCTAGGGCCAGGGCCTTTTCAGTGCTGGCCCCGACTTGGTGGAACGCTCTGTCCCAAGAGACTAGGGCCCTGCGGGACTTGACATCTTTCTGCAGGGCCTGCAAGACAGAGCTGTTCCGCCTGGCCTTTGGTTTGGACTCAGTCTGACCCTTATGTTTCCCTCCCCTTATGGTTTTGATCTATGGGCTACTATTAAAATGAGGCTGCATTTTAAATTGCATTTTTAACCTGTATTTTAAATTGTTTGGTTTTTTTAATTGTAATTTTACTGGTGTTAGCTGCCCTGAGCCCGGCTCTGGCCGGGGAGGGCAGGATAGAAATAAAATTTTATTATTATTACTGGGTGCAGGGAGTTTACAAAAGCACAGACTCTCTCTCTCTCTCTCTCTCTCTCTCTCTCTCTCTCTCTCTCTCTCTCTCTCCCCCCCCTTATTGCACCAGCCAGACACTGGCTTGTATCAACCGCCCTGAGCACCGCAGCTCTTCTTACCTCCACTCATCAGATAATCACGGAAAAAAGGGAATCTGAACCACAGGTTCAGCATCATCAAATGAGGCGTCAGTCCTGGGAAGATCTTGGAAAACCCAGTTGCCTCCGTGCAGAAATTGAGGAAGGCCCCAGCCACCAGGACTCCGTGGGGGTGGAAGCCGAAGATGTAGTTCTCTGTAGGGTCCAGTTCCACCGTCTTCACCAGCTGTAAGAAGACCAAAGTCATTTAGGGCTCCTGCAGGACTCACCTTCTGAACTGGGAGCATGAGAGAACAGAGCAAGACCATTCACCGTATTTTTTGCTCTATAAGACGCACCAGACCACAAGACGCACCTAGTTTTTGGAGGAGGAAAACAAGAAAAAAAATATTCTGAATCTCAGGAGCCAGAACAGCAAGAGGGATCGCTGGGCAGTGAAAGCAGAAATCCCTCTTGCTGTTCTGGCTTCTGGGATAGCTGTGCAGCCTGCATTCGCTCCATAAGACACACACACATTTCTCCTTTTTAGGAGGGGAAAAGTGAGTCTTATAGAGCAAAAGATACGGTATTTTCTTTTTCTTTTTTCACATTACTTCCCCAAATGCATCATGGGAACTGTAGTTTCCCTCACACAGAGCTATAATTCTCAGCAACAAACTGCAGTACCTAGGATTCTTTGTGGTGTGTCATGTGAGAGATACATACATACATATATGTATATGCAGGTTTTGGTGTCTTCGGGTGTCTTCCCGTGTAAGAGTCGGGGTGTCTGTGCGACGTTTCGACGAGGTCTCACTCGTCATCTTCAGGCTGGTGCTTTCGGCTTCTTGTTACTGGAACAGAGCAGAATCTGGTGTTTGAGTTCCTATAAATACTGTTGAGGGGTGTGGTGTATAGCCTCCAACGTTCTGGGCAGAGAGGAAGTTCCTAGATTAGTGTGCCTTTTCTTCTTTTGTTCCTTAATTACTTGAGACACCAGAACCAGAGGCACACAGAATGCCGTCACCAATCAACCACACCAGACCCAAACCCAGACCCTCTCCACAGACATATTACAGACTCCATCCAGTAGCCAAACTATAGTGGCACCTCCGGATGCTGCACCCCCCTGCAATCCCTACACAGATCTGGCTGGCACAAGGCACAAAACCACAGCTCGCCCCTATACACGAAGCCAAGCCAGAGCACAACTAAATGCAGCACAGCCATCTTCTCAGAAAAACTCTTCACAAGCTCAAGAGGTCAAGACACGAAAGCTTTAGCAACTAATCTACACTTAATGACCCACCCAGTGGTATTCAGAATATCACTCATGAAATCACTCAAGATATCCCTCAAGTAATTAAGGAACAAAAGAAGAAAAGGCACACTAATCTAGGAACTTCCTCTCTGCCCAGAACGTTGGAGGCTATACACCACACCCCTCAACAGTATTTATAGGAACTCAAACACCAGATTCTGCTCTGTTCCAGTAACAAGAAGCCGAAAGCACCAGCCTGAAGATGACGAGTGAGACCTCGTCGAAACGTCGCACAGACACCCCGACTCTTACACGGGAAGACACCCGAAGACACCAAAACCTGCATTCCTGTACCCGTGAAAATCTACGAAAGCATATATGTATATATATATATTCTAATCCACATTTCAAAATATTCATTTAAACAACCTTAAATCACTGACTTCCCTTCTTCTCTTTCCATGGTTCATTTTGCATGCCACACAACCCTGCATATTTTACATGAACTAAACCATTCAGTATTCCATTGTTACATCCATCAAAACTTATTTACACTGTTGAATTCATCTTAATGCTACTAGCATTTTTAAATGAACACAATTTCACCCATATATTCAGTAAACATTTTCCAGCCTTCTTTAAATGTACATTCTTCTTGTTCTCTTATTCTATGCGTTAAATCTGCAAGCTGCGCGTATTCCATCAGTTTAAGTTGCCATTCTTCTTTGGTTGGGACCTCACTCGTTTTCCATTTTGGGGCTAGCAAAACACAGACTGCAGAAGCGGAGCAAGAGCATTTCTACAGAACTGAGGACCGATTTGCACAGTCATTGTGCTACCACAAGCTTTCTTTTTCTTTTTCAGGCACCCCGAAGTCTTGCAAATGCTCTCCTACCCCTCGGAATCTGCTTCAGCCACAGTTATTGCCTGGTACACTAGAATCGTAGTATCATAGAACTGTAGAGCTGGAAGGGACCCCAAAGTTCTGTGGGATGTAGACACAGGAGCAGTCAATGACAACATTCCTAGAGTGTACATGTTAGAACATGGGGAGGGATGTCTGTCCAGCAAGCAGGTAAACTTCCTGGGGATGGACTTCCTCCGCATGTGACCAGAGGTGGGTGTGGCCTCACCTGTGCAGGTAATGACAAAAGCACAGGGCAGGCAGCCATCTCTCTCTCTCTCTCTCTGCCATCTTCCTTCGATGAGGAAACATCTAAGGATGCTCTCTTGGCTCCCAGCCAAGAGAGGAGATAAGGTCTATCTTGCTACAAGATAGATTCTAAATGTATGTAACCTTTTTTAAGCTGTCTGCCTTCTGGGATCATATTGTGAACAGAACGTGAGTAAACTCTTTTATACTTTTATAAAGACTGTGTCGTGTCTTGTATTTTAAGAGGGAACAAAAGGGGAAATTACCAGAGTAATTATTATAGAGGTTCTAGCGAACCTGTGCACACGTTACCGTTGCGAACTTAAAGGGGAATGTCTATAAACTCTGCTGGATACTTTGGGAACTTGTTAGCACAAGTTGGATAAGGATATAATTAGTCAATATATCCTCTCCTGCACCCCAGAACATTCCCACAAGTTCATCTAGTCCAACCCCCTGTAATGCAAGAATCCTTCCCACAGCTATCATTGGGTGGGCTCGAACCGCCAACCTGTTGCGATATTCCGTTCAACCTTCAGAACAGATATGTGGAATTGTTGTGTGTCACATGAAGAAGAAGAAGAGTTTGAATTTGATATCCCGCTATCACTACCCGAAGGAGTCTCAAAGTGGCTCACAATCTCCTTTCCCTTCCTCCCCCACAACAAACACTCTGTGAGGTGAGTGGGGCTGAGAGACTTCAGAGAAGTGTGACTGGCCCAAGGTCACCCAGCAGCTGCATGTGGAGGAGCAGGGAAGCAAACCCGGTTTACCAGATTATGAGTCCACTGCTCTTATCCACTACACCATGCTGGCTCAGCACAGCTTGCTGGGAACTTCCGTTTGTGTATAGTTTTTGCTTTTGCCGTCTTGCTTTGGACACGAAGGAGGTCGGACATGTTTTCCTTTTGTCCTGATGTATGCTGAATAAGGGACGCGGGTGGCGCTGTGGGTTAACCACAGAGCTTAGGGCTTGCTGATCAGAAGGTCGGCGGTTCGAATCCCCGCGACGGGGTGAGCTCCCGTTCCTCAGTCCCTGCTCCTGCCAACCTAGCAGTTCAAAAGCACATCAAAGTGCAAGTAGATAAATAGGTACCGCTCCAGCGGGAAGGTAAACAGCATTTCCGTGCGCTACTCTGGTTCGCCAGAAGCAGCTTAGTCATGCTGGCCACATGACCCGGAAGCTGTACGCCAGTTCCCTTGGCCAATAAAGCGAAGAACCCCCTGCCTATTGAAATCAAGGAAGTATAATCTTCCTGGTGCCAGCTAAAAACTTTTTGGTTTAAGGAAGCCTGCCCACACATGTAGCAGTTGCAGGTGTCGCTAATTCGCTTTTAGTTTATTGTAATTGTAACGTTTTCAACTGTGTTTTATTAACAATTTCCAAGTTTTGCTTTGCAAAACCTCTCCGGGGGTTTATGACAACCGAGCAGTGTATAAATGTTGTTGAATCAATGAACTTTAAAACCAATAAATGCCATCAGGTCCTGATTTACATTTTGCCCAACTCCGGGAGCAGATTCCAGGGTTAGATGGGGAGACTCTCCTTTATTTCCCATTAAGACATTTCCCTTTAGAGCACTTATTTCTTGGAACAAGCTAGCGGGGAGGGTGGCCGCGTTAGATAACCTAACAGCTTCCCCTTGTCTTATTTCTAAGAATCTCCCTCTGCCTGGAGCTCATTTATCCGCAACAACATCAGGCGCTCTCAGATCTCAGTGGCTGATGACTGGCTTGCCTTGCCCATCTTCCTGATTAATGAGACTTTTACAGATCCATTAGACTTTTACAGAGCCCAGGCTGTGAGCGTTTGTGCCTCGGCCATCACCACGGCTGTTTGCTTTTCCTTACAGAGTCATTTCAGTGAGAGCAGGATAAGGAGGGAATTTTCTCTGGTTTTGCAATGTCCCCAGCCTGGAACATCTGGTTTCACGGCTTGGATTCCCTTCCTGTCCACCAATATCTCCAGTGGAGTCTGGTCCAGTGGGGCAAATGGGACTCAGCCTTCCCTCCACCAACTGAATTGTATAATTGTTGAGTTGGATGGGAACCCCAAGCGTCATCCAGCCCAACCCCACACACAATGCAAGAATCCCAGCTAAGGAATCCCCCGAGCATCCAATCTCTGTTCAGAAAGCTGCAAGGAAGGAGAACCATAGCTGTCAACCGTCCCTTATTTGGCGGGAAAGTCCCTTATCCCAGCGCTGGGTCTCGCTGCTGTCCCTTATTGATGATGTTCCTTCAATTTCCCGGGTTTCAAAGGAAGCAGCTCCTCTCCCTCCCTCCCTGCTGGCCAGGGAGGAGGGAGGCTCCAACTGTGTTGCTTGGCTGCGTTGCTCACCCAATAAGGAGTCTAAGAACGACTGGGGGGGTGGAGCTTGCATGCCTTGTGCCGATCAAATCGGCCGCATTGCCTGGGGACTCGCCTTTGTTCAGCGCTTCCCAGCGGAGAGGTGACGGTGGTTTTCCTTGCTGCATCCCCTTTGCCGGGTTGCTGTGCTGTGGAAACCACCGCTTGAGGCTTCATTTGGCTGCTGGCTGGGCTTTCTGCCTTTGGCTCGGAGGGGCTCAGAAGTTGAACATACCTGTGCTTGGAAAATCTCTTATTTTGGCTGCTGATTCCTTATTTTCAAATCTGTAAGTTGACAGCTATGAGGAGAACCCATCACTTAGGTTAAAGGGCTGGAAAAATCAACAACTAAATCACCTGAAAAGAACACTCACAGTACAGAGGCGGATGGGGAAAGAGCTGTACTTAAGAGACCGGTTGGAAGAGGAAGGCTTTCAGCAGGCGCTGAAAAGACAACACAGACGGCACCTGCCTAATATTCATGGGGAGGGGAGTTCCAAAGGGTAGACACCACTGTCGGGAGCTCAGCCTACACTCGAGTAGGACCCTGGCAGAGACACATGCCCAACTGGCATGTTCCCTCCCTCCTGGTTGATCGTTCGGGAGCTTCAAAAGCTTTCTTCTGCCCAAACATCACAGCGACCGATGCCAACCGACACCGGCACACTTAGGGATCCGCAGAGTCTGCGCAGCTTTGCATAACAGACCTCAGCAACTCAGCATTTTGGCTAATCTACTTTATTGACATATAAACACACACGGAGCACTGCAACATGGCTCCCTCTCTCTCTAGCATCAGACAGCAAAGAGAAAAAGGACAAAGAACAATAGTCCCACTTCACGGAACACGGTAACACAAACATCCTGTCTCCGTCACTTCCCACTCTGTGGAGTCAAAACATTTACCGTCATGTGATAGACAACAATCCCATGACTGCAATCACGGAGCAGGAATTCTAACAGCCACTGCACTAAAGGCCTAATGTTGTGTGGAACTAGGGCTGAGTTAACCATTAACCATTCAGCAAAATAAGCATGTGCTTAGGGCATCACAAAAAAAATCCATTTCCAGATTTACCATGGACCACATGTGCTGCTGAGCAAACACAAACATAATTACAGCCCTTATAGAAGAAAGAAGCCTCCACCCAAAGAAGTAAACAAGATTGGTAAAATATATTATTGAACTATGCAGCATAATTCAGTTATTTGAAACCCAAGTGTCAGGGAACTGACATCGGAACGAGGGGCAAAGGGGAGGCTCCCAGATGATGCTGGCGAAGGACCCAGCAGCAGGGGGAGAAACAGCTCAGTAGAGGGGGAAGCCATTCAGCGCAACACCGGGGATGAAGGGGGGCAGACGGGGGAATTGGAGAGAGGGCTCCAAGACTCTTCACTGGACATCAGTGAGGAGAGCCCAGGTCCTCTGCTACCCACGCCTTCCCTGCGCAGAAGACTCCCGCACAGTGAGAGGAGGAGGAGACTGGGGGTCAAACAACTTTTACGTTGGAAGAGGTTCAAGAAACGCCCATTGACGGATTCTGCCAGTGACTGAGGCAGCCGCGATGAGAAGGGGCTGCGCAGTCAGAAAGGTTTAACAAGGCAAATTAACCGAGAAAGGCACCAGCTTACGCACGAGTAACTCATACCTATTACACCAAGAAAGAGCACTTTTTTTTTTAATGAAACGGGAAAAAATGTTAAAAAATCAGAAGCTTTTCTATTAGGAATTACAGGTAACGGCATTCCAAAGGAACAGAAGGGACTTGTTATGTATGTGACAACAGCCGCACGGATGCTACTAGCCCCGAGATGGGAAGAAGAAAGAGGAATGGCAAACTGATGGACTAATAATAATAATAATAATAATAATAATAATTATTATTATTTATACCACGCCCATCTGGCTGGGTTTCCCCAGCCACTCTGGACGGCTTCCAACAAAACACTAAAATAGAGTAACCTATTAAACATTAAAAGCTTCCCTAAACAGGGCTGCCTTCAGATGTCTTCTAAACGTTTGGTAGTTATTTTTCTCTTTGACATCTGATGGGAGGGCGTTCCATAGGGTGGGCGCCACCACCAAGAAGGCCCTCTGTCTGGTTCCCTGTAACTTTGTCGCTGGACCTCAGTGTCTGGGCAGAATGATGGAGGTGGAGACGCTCCTTCAGGTATACTGGACCGAGGTCGTTTAGGGATTTAAAAGTCAGCACTAACACTTTGAATTGTAATAGGCCGAATTGACTAGACTGAAATGGCAAAGCTGACGGGAAAGCTCAGGAACCAAGAGGACAAAAACTTTTTTGGGGGAAAGAAATTATAACTTATTTAAGAGACCACTGCAAGCAGATAAAAACATAAGCAGGATTTTAATCACACTTGTAACAAATACCATGGATGATATAAATGGGTACAAAATATAGATTATGGAATAATACGCAGTTGTAAATGTTGACAATAGGACCCCTGGAGGGGATGTGGAAAAGTCTCGAGATTCGGAGAAAACTGAATTTGGATTGTTATGAATTGATATTTGTAAAATCAAATAAAAATGTTTTCTCAAAAAATGAACACCAGTTGCTGGAAACCACGGGGGGGGGGGTGCTTTTGCGTTCTAATCCTGCTTGCAGTCTTCCCAAAGGCATCTGGTCATGAGCCTGATCCAACAGTGATCTTCATGTTCTACTTGGGAGTAGGCCTTCCCAACACAAACAACTGTGGAGTAAGCATCATCACCGGAGCACATCCATTAAACAGTGGACGTTTCTCTTTAATGATTAGCCAGCCCTGTTTACCCTCCTTTGCCAGAGAGGAGGTCTCCCATCCCTCTCCCAACTCCTGGTTGCCATGGTACCGGCCCTCACATCCTAAGAAGAGCCTGGAGGCCTTACATAACGCTCTCCAGGTTGTTATACAAGGTAATCTTGCTTAATGGCTCTTCGGAGTGTGTTGTTTGACTAAGGCAACAGGGCAGGGGAGGTGAGAAGGCAGCAGGATCCCGATCATTGGACAGCAAGTTTGTTTGTACTCCGCCCCCCTCCCCATTGTCAGACAGAGATTACTCTTGGGTCACTGAAATTGGGAAAGTGCACGACACCTGAGGTGCTTCCAAGTGTCTCTATTTTCCAGGGACGTCCTGGAACTAAACCAAATGAAAATAAGGTTACCAAAGATGAAGAAAGGGTTGAGAAACACGGCAAAATTAATAAATGTTAGAATGATGATGGTTTAGAAGCTAAGTGGTTTATAGCAGTAATGTTAAAAGAAAGGAATGGTTAAAGCTAAATGAAATTAAGGGAGAGGACTTGCTGAATAAATATTTTGAAATTGGAATACAGAAAGGGGAGGTAGGAGGAGGTCAGCGACGTAAGGATAAGAAAATAAGGGACGGAAATTATACTTGTTTTTTGTCTGTGTTTTGTTTGTTTTTTGTATATAATTTCTGAAATTTTAATAAATACCTATTAAGAAAAAGAAAAAGAAAATAAGGGATCAGCAGCCAAAATAAGGGATTTTCCGGGCACAGGTATGTTCAACTTCTGAGCCCCTCCGAGCCAAAGGCAGAAAGCCCACCCAGCAGCCAAACGAAGCCTCAAGCGGTGGTTCCCACAGCGCAGCAACCCAGCAAAGGGGATGCAGCAAGGAAAACCACTGTCACCTCTCTGCTGGGAAGCGCTGAGCAAAGGCGAGTCCCCAGGCAATGTGGCCGATTTGATCGGCACAAGGCATGCAAGCTCCACCCCCCGTCGTTCTTAGACTCCTTATTGGGTGAGCAATGCAGCCAAGCAACACATTGGAGCCTCCCTCCTCCCTGGCCGGCAGGGAGGGAGGGAGAGGAGCTGCTTCCTTTGAAACCCGGGAAATTGAAGGAACATCATCAATAAGGGACAGCAGCGGGACACGGTGCTGGGATAAGGGAGTTTCCCGCCAAATAAGGGACAGTTGACAGCTATGGTCTGGCCTCCATCCCTCTTTCCTTTCTTCTCTCCCTCTTCTGATGTCCTCTCGCACCTCTGCCTACCAAAGCCTTGTGTGGTTGTTTCTTGCTGACCAGGCGGTGCTGGTTGCCAGGAGCTGAAGCGGCTTCAGGGTAAGCAAGCAAGTGGGTGAAGGAGTCCAGCTCTTGCTGTTGGGAATGGGATGGGCAAGGGGGACGGCAGGCAGGCCTTTGGCCAAATGAAATATTCTCGGCCACCTTATCCTGCCTGCACTCAGAGGTGGGGATTATTGTGTTGTTTCTCCTGGTTGTACTGCTGTAACCCGTCCTGGAACTTTAGGTGAAGGGAGGGGAGAGTTCTTCCTGATGTTTCATCAGAATCCATTTCCTCGTATCTCTCTCTCTCGCTCTCTCTTTTTAAAACCTTTTTTATTAAGTTTAACATTGCAAATTTAAATTCAACCGTTAAACATCAACATTGAATCATTTGATTCCCCAACAGCAGCAGGAAGACTACTCATCGCGAAATATTGGAAGACACAGGAGCTACCCACACTGGAAGAATGGCAGATGAAGGTGATGGACTACATGGAATTGGCAGAGATGACTGGCAGAATCCGTGACCAGGGAGAAGAGTCGGTGGAGGAAGATTGGAAGAAGTTTAAAGATTACTTGCAGAAGCACTGTAAAATCAAGGAATGTTGAAATGACGTTTGAGTGAAAATAAGTGGTACTGGTAAAGAGATGCTTAAGAAAATGTAAATAGGGATTGATAATTGGAAATGGATATTTATAATAATAGATTAACATATGGAGTAAGGATGAATGTTAGAGGGTAAGGATTTGCTGAATTTAATATTTGAACTGGAATACAAAATGGGAGGTGTGAGGAGGTCAAGAAACTAGTGAAGAAAATATAAGATTTGAAAATATTAATCTATTTTTCAGTTTTGATTTTTGGCTTTTTTCTTTGTTCTTATTCTTTATTCTTTACTTTTTATTTTTTCTTCTATGAACTGTTTTTCTACTGTGTATCTTATTTGTTTTGCTTTTGTAGTTTGAATGTTGGAATTTGTTGGAATTTGTTCTTACTGTTTGTGAAATATTAATAAATATCATTTAAAAAAATATGAATCATTTGACCCCCCTTTGCTCTTCCATGGTTACCATTATCAATCTTTTTTCAACTGCTTCACTTATTTTCTCTATTTTTTTTCAATAATCCTCCCCCCCCCTTGGTTTTTTCCAAACACATTACAAGCGTTATTCAAATCCTGCCAAAGTTTTTAGTTCTTTGCAGTGTTCTCTCTTAAATACATTATAATTCCCCCCCTTTTCCTTCTTAAAATTCTTCTCTTCCTGGTTTCTGATTCTCCAGGTCATTCTCGCCATTTCGGCATAGTCCATCATCTTCATCAACCATTCCTCTCTAGTCGGGACTTTATCTTCTTTACATCTCTTTTATCCGTGCTGCTATGGTTGCATACATAAATAGTTGTTTTCTCTCTCTTTTAAAAAACTTTTTATTAAGTTTATTTTACAACACATACACACACACTCATAAAACTAAACATAAAATTAATAATACACAACCAAAAACCAAACAAAAAACAAAGAAATACAAATAAAACATAGTAACATACGGAAACTTACACAGATCTAATAGTCAACAATCTATCTATCTAAAAAATATTTCAGTTCTTCTTCTCTTCCAGTTGACTTCCTTCATCCTCAACACGGTTTTCTTTTTATCTCTCCTTAGTTCTTTATTACCCCATTTTCTTTCTGTTTTTAGCTTTTAGACCATAATTTATTTTGCAGAAGTTAATCAAAACAAGTCCAAGTAGTAATTTGAGGGCACTGTTTTTAAGGTATTCTCTATATTTTCCCCATTCTTTTTTTTGAAATTTTTGCTCAGGCTGACCCCTAATGACTTCTGTCAATCTAGCCAATTCAATAAAGTCAAATAATTTATCTTGCCACTCTCTTTTTGACGGTATTGTTCCCCCCTCCCAATTTTTGGCAATTAGTGTTCTCGCAGCCCCTGTAGCATAAAGGAATATTTTCTTATTTTCTCTGGCTATAAACAGTCGTCGTATCTCAATCCGATGGTGCTTCTCTCCAGAGCCGCAGAAAACGGGCTGGCTCCATCTTCTGTGTGACAGTCCTTCCGATATCCCATCTTCTTTGTGTGTCTCTTCTTTCTCTCTGCCCCTGGGTCTTGGAGCGCCACTTCCTGGATTAACGCTGGCAAAGGGTGGTTGGGCAGAGAGCCCAGGTCCCATCATCACTTCACCTCTTTATCCCCAGACACACTCCCTCGTTTGTGCCGCAGAGATATTATGGGAAGATTAGAGGGCTCTGGTTAATCTCTCGGGAGTGGCTAAGCCTCAGGTAAGAAACCTTCAACACACAGCTCCACACCGGGAGAGTGACAAGGAAATCCAGCTCTCGCCTCTGGAATTGGCAGGCACCTGATTGGCGCTTTGAGAGCCAATGGAAGAACCGCACGTCCAAAAGACTGGTCTGGGAAAATGACAGCTCCGGGTTCAAATATATTCAGAGTCGAGAGTGGATTTCATGCTCTTTATTCAGCTCATAGTGGTGAAGAGGAATGGAAGTTCCCCCAGAATGTCTGCTTTATATACATTATTTACACAATGGGCCCCACGTGATTGGCTAATTCCGGGATTCTCCTGTAGGCCAATCAGGTTGCGGATTCACTTTTACCTGGAGCTGGATTGGGTGGCTCCTGTGGACCAATCAGACTGCTGCATTCTGGATCCTATTCTAGGACCAATCAGACTGCAGCAACCCAAAATAAGAAGCTAATGGAGGGGGAGAGGGAAGAATAGGGGTGACCATATTGAGAGCCAGTGTGGTGTAGTGGTTAAGAGCAGTGGACTCGTAATCTGGTGAACCAGGTTCGCTTCCCCGCTCCTCCACATGCAGCTGCTGGGTGACCTTGGGCCAGTCACACTTCTTTGTAGTCTCTCAGCCCCACTCACCTCACAGAGTGATTGTTGTGGGGGAGGAAGGGAAAGGAGAATGTTAGCCGCTTTGAGACTCCTTAAAGGAAGTGAAAGGCGGGATATCAAATCCAAACTCTTCTTCTTCTGACCGTAGCCAACCTCTACGAGTTCCACCTTCCCACTCCAAAGGAGGGTTTGTAGGAGACTGGACAGACCTTGTAGCTCAGGGTGCTTCAGAGCAAGCTCAGGAGTGTCGTCTCTGGTTGGGGTGTATGGGATTTTGCCGTTCCCGTGGCTCCCGATTCGATAGATTAAGCCAGAGGGCGCGATGGGACGTGTCTGGAGTAGCACAGGAGGACCACGCTGAAAGCATTTTCACTCCCAAACTGACCAAATGTTTTCTCTGCCAAGAGGGAGGAGGTGGGGGAGCCTCCCCATTGTTTTTTTGTTCCCAAATCCTGTCTTAAGGGTATGTCTGTGTATGAATAGGGCGAGCCAGGCTCCCCAGGTAATCCAGTCAAGTGACCGTTAACAGGTAACCTGGCAGACAGGGTAAAAACAACGCACTCAGATTTCTGTTGTAGACCGCCTCTTCTGTGATGTAGGTATCTGGGGGTGGTCTTGGACTCCCAAGGAGGGCAATTTAAAATGCCTACATAAAGGCGGACACACCTTGGTTCTGGGTCCTCCTCCTTCTCGTGTGTGGGGGGAGCACCCTGTTGCAACAGTTCAGTAAAGATCAGGCTTCCTAGCTGCTTTGCTTCTCAATATTCTCTGGTTGGCCTCTCTTATTCTCTCCTACTGATGGAGAACCTGCAAAGGACTCTATAAGGGTTCTTGTGTCCCCCATAAGGGAATAAGGGCAAATTTACATTTATTGCAGGCACCTCAAAATATTTGGTAAGTCCCTTAAGGCTTTGTGTTTGATCTCCCAACTTCACCCCCCCCATACAGTTAGCCCTTCACATGGATTTGGACCCAAATTCACCCTCGAGCATCACTCTCAGCCTCACCATCCAAGCCAAGAAGAGTTTGTGATCAGCTTGAATGTGCTATAGAGATTCATGTGAAGCCACACAAGATTTGCTCGATATCAACACCTTCCAGAGAAGTAAAGATGAATGGAAAAGATAAAAGCCCTGAGAGCCACAATCAAGCTCATCGAAGCCGAATGTAGGAAGATTCAGCGCAGGTGAAAGAAAGTCCTTCTTCATGCCGCACAGAGTTAAACTGTGGAACTCCGTGCCTCAAGAGGCAGCAATTGGTACCGGCTTTTGTTGTTTGGTCGTTTAGTCATGTCCAACTCTTCGTGACCCCCTGGACCAGAGCACGCCAGGCCCTCCTGTCTTCCACTGCCTCCCGCAGTTTGGTCAAACTCATGCTGGTAGCTTCGAGAACACTGTCCAACCATCTTGTCCTCTGTCGTCCCCTTCTCCTTGTGCCCTCCATCTTTCCCAACATCAGGGTCTTTTCCAGGGAGTCTTCTCTTCTCATGAGGTGGCCAAAGTCTTGGAGCCTCAGCTTCACGATCTGTCCTTCCAGTGAGCACTCAGGGCTGATTTCCTTCAGAATGGAGAGGTTGGATCTTCTTGCAGTTCATGGGACTCTCAAGAGTCTCCTCCAGCACCAGAATTCAAAAGCACCAATTCTTCGGTGATCAGCCTTCTTTAGGGTCCAGCTCTCACTTCCATACATCACTACTGGGAAAACTGTAGCTTTAACTATACGGACCTTTGTTGGCAAGGTGATGTCTCTGCTTTTTAAGATGGAGTTTTCCAAGAAAACTCCATGGACAAAGACAACAGGTACCGGCTTAGATGGCTTTAAAAGAGAATTGTATACATTTACAAAGGAGAGAGCTATTGATGGCTGCCAGCCACAATGGCTCTGCTCTGCCTCCACAGCTGGAGTCAACTGAATATCAGTTGCTGGAAACCGCAGGAGGGGAGAGGGCTCTTGGGTTTGAATCCTTCTTGTTGGTTTCTCAAAGGCAACTGTTTGTGCCACTGTGAGAACAGGATTCTGGCCTAGATGGGTCACGGGTCTGGTCCCAGGTCGCAAGGAGGTTAGATTGGTCTCAACTAGGGCTAGGGCCTTTTCAGCAATGGCCCCGACTTGGTGGAACGCTCTGTCACAAGAGACCAGGGCCCTGCGGGATTTGACATCTTTCCGGAGGGCCTGCAAGACAGAGCTGTTCCACCTGGCCTTTGGTTTGGACTCAGTCTGACCCTTATGTTTCCCTCCCCTTTGGTCTTGATTTATTGGCTACTTTAAAATGAGGTTGCATTTTAAATTGCATTTTAACCTGTATTTTAAATTGGTGTCCTGCCCCCTATTATGCTTTTACTGTGATTTTATTGGGTGTTAGCCGCCCTGAGCTCGGCTCTGGCCAGGGAGGGCAGGGTATAAATAAAATCTATCATCATCATCATCATCATCATCATCATGCTCTTATCAGCTGAGCTGGTCAGCTGATTCCCAGCTCAATTCCACTCTGGCTAACCTAACTGCGCCTCCGATATCTCCCAATCTACTATATAGTGGGGGGGGGGGTAAAGAGGAAGTATTTGATCCCCTGCTAAATTTGCCCGTTTGCCCTCTGACGAAGAAATGTCCAGTCCATAATTTTAATGCTAGGTTTATTGTAGCTGTGAGAGACAGAATAACAACAGGAAAACCCCAAGAAACCCAGAAGATTCCCCACAGGTTGCAGGCTCCCACAAACATTGTGTAGTTTAATAGTAATCTCTAGAGCACTTTGCATCCTTCCCTGCTGCTGTGATCCTTCTCAAAGCTCCCTTATTAACAGCGCTCCATCCTTTTACAGCATTTTACAGGGAAAATGTCTTTGACGTTTCAGACTGGCATGGACGTTCCTTGGAGCCAAGACTGGTTGTGGGGCGCCACCTGCTGGACAAGTGTCACATGGCAGGTTTCATGCAGGCTCAATATTAAGGGAGGGGGAAATGGGGGGAGCTGTCACTTTTCCAGATGTTGGATTCCAGCCCCGCCCCCAGCCAGCATGCCTAATGGTCAGGGAGGGTGAGAGTTGCAGTCCAACATCAACTAGGGGATAACAGCCTCTCCAACTATCACGGAGGGCCAGACCAGTTGCAATAGCTCACTTGGAAGAGCGTGAGATTCTGTATCTCGGGGTTGTGGGTTTGAGCCCCACGTTGGGCAAAAGATTCCTGCATAGCAGGGGGGTTGGACTAGATGACCCTCGTGGTCACCTTTCAATCCTATGAAATACATTTTTCATTGAATGCACAATTTATCATGTGTATACACACACACACACACACAGTGGTGCCTTGCAAGACGAAAAGAATCCGTTCCGCGAGTCTCTTCGTCTTGCGTTTTTTTTGTCTTACGAAGCAAGCCCATTAGCCGCTTAGCAGATTAGCGCTATTAGCGGCTTAGCGGGCTTAGCGGATCAGCTGATAAGCGGCTTAGTGGATCAGCTGTTAAGCGGCTTAGCGGATCAGCTGATAAGCGGCTTAGCGGCTTAGCGGCTCAGCTGATAAGCGGCTTAGCGGCTCAGCTGTTAAGCGGCTTAGGGGATCAGCTGATAAGCGGCTTAGCGGATCAGCTGATAAGCGGCTTAGTGGCTTAGTATCAGCTGATAAGCGGCTTAGCGGCTTGGGAAAAGGGGGGGGAACCCCGTAGGAACTCGCAAGACATTGTCGTCTTGCGAAGCAAGCCCATAGGAGCTTCGTTTTGCGAAGCACCTCCAAAACGGAAAACCCTATCGTCTAGCGGGTTTTCCGTCTTGTGAGGCATCCGTCTTGCGGGGCACCACTGTAAATATATGAATGAAAGACAAGAGTGCCTGGCGTGCTCTGGTCCATGGGGTCACGAAGAGTTGGACATGACTAAAGGACTAAACAACAACAACAATGGAAAGAGATTGACCCTGCCAAGGAAACTGAAGAACATTTTCAAGTATGCGACAATGGCAGTACAATTCTTAATAGCACAAGGATGGAAGAACGAGGAAATCCCAACAAAAGAAGAGTGGCAAGAGAAACTGATGGACTATGCGGAATTGGCGAAATTGACACACAAACTGCGTGATAAGGACAACTGTGACTTTAAAGAGGAATGGGAACCTTTTACAAAGTACCTAAAGAAATAACAAAATGAACTGGACTCCTTGGCAGGTTTTGAATAAACATACACAATTTTATTATTGGTAACATATAGATAGATAAATTAAGGATCTTTACAACTTTATAATATGCAGAGAATAATGTGTACTGAAAAAAAACAGAGAGGAGCTGAGGGAAGTCTGGGGGGGTATCTTTTCTTTGGGGGGGAGGGGGAGGGGAAAATAGGGGGGAAATGAGGGGACATGTTTTTGATAAATTGTTATGTTGAAATTCTTAATAAAAAATATTTTTTTAAAAAAGAGAGATGAAACCATTTCACCCCTGCAATTTTTCTAAGGACTGAGGGCTGTCGGAAGGGAGGAGGGGCAAAGAGCTCTCCCCCTCCGCAAAATCTCTTAAAAAAAAAAAGTTTTCTGTTTGTTTTTAATTTTTATTTATACCTTTCAGGTTTATACATTTCCTGAATTTTACAATCATTTCGACATTCCAAAAACTTGACTTCCTTCCCCCTCTTTCTGTGGTTGTTTAAAGTTATTTTTTCATATGTATCTTCTGCATATCCAGATTCGTTTAATTTGCTCACTCGATTATCTACTTTAAATACATACTCTTGTTAAACAGCAGGTTGTTACAATAATCCTGCTAATGTTTTTATCTGTTTGCAATTGATCTGTAAATATTCAATAAACCACTTCCAATCTTTTGTAAAAAGTTTGTTATCTTGATTTCTTATTCTTCTGGTAAAGGTAAAGGTAAAGGTAAAGGGATCCCTGACCGTTAGGTCCAGTCGCGGATGACTCTGGGGTTGCGGCGCTCATCTCGCTTTATTGGCCGAGGGAGCCGGCGTACAGCTTCTAGGTTATGTGGCCAGCAGGACTAAGCCGCTTCTGGTGAACCAGAGCGGCGCACGGAAACAACCAGAGCGGTACCTATTTATCTACATGCACTTTGACGTGCTTTCGAACTGCTAGGTGGGCAGGAGCAGGGACTGAGCAATGGGAGCTCACCCCGTCGCGGGGATTCGAACCGGCGACCTTCTGATCGGCAAGCCCTAGGCTCTGTGGTTTAACCCACAGCGCCACCCGCGTCCCAATTCTTCAGGCAAGTTTCGCCATTTCTGCATATATTCCATATGTTTTTGTATCCATTCTTCCTTTGCTGGAACTTCTGCTTCTTTCCATTTGGGGGGCAGGTAACATTCTTGCTGCTGTATTAGCATACATGAATAACTTCCTATTCCGGGGGTCAGCAAGGTTTACCTCGCCTGGGCCGGTTCACTCCAGTGGAGATCCCGCCGTGTGCTGGATCGTGTGTGTGTGTGAGTGAGTGAGTGAGTGAGTGTGCCCGCGATTTCCGGCGTCTGCATTTGCACAGATGTGTTTTTCGGCGCTGTGGAAGCGAGTCCCCACGCCGGTTTTATTAAGTTGTGGGTGGACGTATCAGACAACACAGCGATTCTTCAAACAGCTCTTGTTTATTCACAGGCCAGAACAGAACTGAACTGAAGGGTTCAGCCAGCCTGCTTATATAGAGCTCCACTAGAACGCAACAGTCACAACTTTCTGTAACTATCCAATCACTGAACGTCACTTTCAATCCCTTATTTGCATATGTGGACCTGAGGGAAAACTATCTACAGTATCCCCCTGCTGGCCCAGGGTGAGAACTTCAATACATAACAGGTTTAACGCAGCGCGTGGGAACTCTGTGAGTGGGCGGCTCAGTTCGGGGGCAGCTTGGGAGCCAGTTAAATGACCCCCATGGACTGCATGTGGCTCATGGGCCTTAGGTTGCCAACCCCTGTTCTATACAATTTAGATAGTTCTGTCCCTATACAGTGGACACGTGGGTTGTGAACATGATCCGTGCGGGAGGCACGTTCGCAGCCTGCAGCGTTCGCAACCAGCACCAGCGCGTCTGTGTACGTGTGAGTTGCAATTCGGCACTTCTTTTCTTTTTTAAAAAACTTTTAAAATTCAAAATTAGAACAAAACATTATCCAGAAACATATCATCCTTATATTCCCCCCCCATTTTTCCTCCCTCCCCCCACCCTCCCAAACAAAAGCCACCCACCCCCACCCACAGACTTCCCTCAGTTCCAGTCTTGGGTTTCTCTAAGAATGCTCTTTTCTGCATGTTACAAAGCTGTATAGATCCTCAAAACTATTTAGCTGATTATTATCAATAAAAAGTTTGTGAATGTTTATTCAAAACCTGCCAAGGAGTCCAGTTCGCTTTGTTGTGTCTTCAAATACTTTGTAAAGGGTTCCCATTCATCTTTAAAGTCACAGTTATCCTTGTCCCGTGGCTTATATGTCAGTTTTGCCAGTTCTGCATAGTCCATCAATTTTTCTTACCATGATTCTTTAGTTGGGGTTTCTTCAGTCTTCCATCCTTGTGCAATTAAAACTCTCGCGGCCGTTGTTGCATACATGAAGATGTTTTTCAGCTTTTTGGGCAGATCTTTCCCTACAATCCCTAACAAAAATGCTTCAGGTTTTTAAAGAAATGTTAAATGGAACATTTTCTTCAATTCGTTGTATATCGTTTCCCAATTTTTTTAAATTACATTACAATCCCACCACATATGATAGAATGTCCCCTCCTTTTCCTTACACTTCCCACATATATTTGAACGATTTAGTGCTTCTGCGCATGCACGACCTATGAAACCCAGAAATAACCTGTTCCGGTACTTCCGGGATTCAGAGTGTCCGTAAAGACTCTCCTCCCTGCAAGAGAGGGGAGTGGTTGTGGGCGGGAGCCCGAACTCCGCCCTGGCAGGGGCCTTTGCCCCTACCCCTCCTTACCTGGCCGGCTGGCGCCAATGCCCACCGGAGGCAGCCAGCCAGGTGCCTCCGAGGGGCGTGTTTAGCGGCTTAATGCTGCGGCGCCAGCTCCGCCTCCCCCTCAGTCCTCGCCGTCCCGCAGCGAGTCACCCACTCTCCACTCCCATTTAGCTCAGGGTCTAGGTTTGGCCTTGCTATGGACCTTAGGTTGGTCGCCCTGGTTGTCCAGGGGGCCTGGTAGGAATTTTTCCATTTGGCATTAGGCTTTTTGGTTTTTTCGCCTACCTCGTAGCAATCGTCACAACTTTTGTGGTATTGGTGGGTAGGTTAGGCATTGGGTTCGTGTGTTGTGCTGTGTCAAGGGCTAGGTGTGGCCATCGCCTATGCCTTCAATTTTTGGGTATTCCGTTAAAGGAATCTGGCGGTCGTGTATTCTGTCCGATGCCTGCTTGGCGGGAGGCCATGGCACGACCCCCGGTGACATCAGGGGAGAGCCTATAGTTGGATTAGCATCAACAGGCTCCACCTACTGGTGAATAAACCCACCACCTATAGTCATCCAATGCCTAAGCCAATACCTTTCACTGCTGTAATCAATAAAGTTGTGGCCTTTTCTTGCCCATTAACCGTATAGCACGTGTCCATGTGTATTTATTTCACATAGCGGGGTCGGGCCCTCGATCCACAACCTGAAAAAACGCAACCTGAAGCGTCTGTAACCCGAGGTATGACTGTAATTCCCCAAAGGAAAGTTTCTGGTTTCTTTACAAAGGTTATTTTAAATACCCTCCACAAAATCTTCCACACTTACTGTGGCAGGGAAATAGTCCTTCATGTATCTCCAGGCTACCCAGTTCCGAATGAAGTGGATTCTCCTCCCGCCTTTGGATGGCGTGTCCCAATCGCAGGCCCACCAGGCCGCGTACAGAGCGCTGATCAGCCAGAAGCGGGTGAAGAGGAGGCCGACGAAGATCGCGATGCAGCATTGTGCTACGAAAGGAAAGCACGTTGGTCAGGAGGAGGAAAGGGTGTCCTCAGAACAGGGCCCAGGCAGGAGGCATTTACCCCAGGAAGATGAGGGCAGTTATATACCCCGCCCATGTGGCTCCCAACAATATTAAAAACACAATCAAACATCAAACATTAAAAACTTCCCTAAACAGGGTTGCCTTCAGATGTCTTCTAAAAGTTAGATACAGTGGTACCTCAGGTTAAGTACTTAATTCGTTCCGGAGGTCCGTACTTAACCTGAAACTGTTCTTAACCTGAAGCACCACTTTAGCTAATGGGGCCTCCTGCTGCTGCTGTGCCGCCGGAGCACGATTTCTGTTCTCATCCTGAAGCAAAGTTCTTATCCTGAAGCACTATTTCTGGGTTAGTGGAGTCTGTAACCTGAAGCGTATGTAACCTGAGGTACCACTGTAGTTGCTTATTTCCTTGACATCTGATGGGAGGGCATTCCACAGGGTGGGCGCCACCACCAAGAAGGCTCTCTGCCTGGTTCCCTGTAGCTTTGCTTCTTGCAGTGAGGGAACCACCAGAAGGCCCTCAGAGCTGGATCTCAGTGTCCGGGCTGAACGATGGGGGTGGAGACACTCCTTCAGGTATACTGGTCTGAGGCCGTTTAGGGCTGTCAAGGTCAGCACCAACACCAAAAACATGGGGAGTCAAAGTGGGAAACTCCTTGCAAGCAAAGGAACTAGCTTTGAACAGGGAAGTTTGGTTCTCCTTCTCAGTTGGCAAATGCAGATGGTCATTGTCCAAGAAATAAAGTCGTCTTTTGTGGTAATTGGTTTGTTTCCCATCCTGATTTTTGAACAGGTAAGTATAGTCCTGGAAGCTAGTTGCCCCTGGTGGTTGGGGAAAAAATAATGGCATATTTCTGAACTTTTCAACAAGCATATTGACTTGATGTTGTTGTAGTAGCTGTTTTTGTTGTAACTGATAACTTGCAAGTGCAATGCTTGTTGCAGATTTGTTCTATGGCTTGGAAGTAAATTCTTGCTATACCATAATATTTCCTGCATTGCAGCCTCCAAAGCAAATCTGTTTGAATTTGTATAAAGGTAAGCAGAACTTAAAAAGCAGAGACATCACGTTGCCAACAAAGGTCCGTATAGTTAAAGCTATGGTTTTCCCAGTAGTGATGTACGGAAGTGAGAGCTGGACCATAAAGAAGGCTCATCGCCAAAGAATGGATGCTTTTGAATTCTGGTGCTGGAGGAGACTCTTGAGAGTCCCATGGACTGCAAGAAGATCAAACTGATCCATTCTGAAGGAAATCAGCCCTGAGTGCTCACTGGAAGGACAGATCCTGAAGCTGAGGCTCCAATACTTTGGCCACCTCATAAGAATAGAAGACTCCCTGGAAAAGACCCTGATGCTGGGAAAGATGGAGGGCACAAGGAGAAGGGGACAACAGAGGACGAGATGGTTGGACAGTGTTCTCGAAGCTACCAGCATGAGTCTGACCAAACTGCGGGAGGCAGTGGAAGACAGGAGTGCCTGGCGTGCTCTGGTCCATGGGGTCATGAAGAGTCGGACACGACTAAATGACTAAACAACAACAACAAAAGTAGAACTATCCAACTGTGATAAGATAAGATTGCTGATCTGTGAAAAGGAAACATGAAAACCTATGCTGCTGTATGAATTTGTTCTGAGAACTTAATTGACTGGAACAGCGGTTAAAATATATGATACCTGAACCAACAAAAAGAAGAAGGAGGAGGAGGAGGAGGAGGAGGAGGAGGAGGAGGAAAGAAATAAAGTTTTCTGAGCTCCTGCAAACAATCTGCAACATCCTGGGGGAAGGAGCTTCGCCACCTTGCAAAACCTGGCTACATCCTTTCAAATCTCCTGATTCTGCTGTTGGAAATAATGTTGGTGCTGATGATTTGTTAAATTTGTACACTGCCCTATACCCCTAGAACTCTGGTTGGCTCGTAACATAAAAATTACGATATACAACTAGGGGTCCTCCTGGTTGACTCTCCCCCGGATCCTGCAATATATTAGGGGAAACTCCTGCAAAAGTGTGTACATTAGACAAAACTGCCTACAAAAGGCATGCACCGAAACACCGGCACCTTTTCATGGAGTTTTTTCTTTAAAGAATGAAATCACAAACTGCTGCATAAATGTGGAAAACTCAATTTAAGACAGGAGAAATGGGTGACTGATGTTGACAAAGCTCAGCCATCCCTACTTAACATTGGGGTGAGCATTACCTTTTGAATTTTAGTTGAGATTCCCGCATTGCAGGGGGTTGGACTAGATGACCCCTAGGTCCCTTCCAACTCTACAATTTTTGATTTTATGAATTTGCTGCCTGTTGTGTTCATGACACAGGAGCTGACCGGCTGCAGGACTATTTATTTATTTTTATTTTTTAAAAGATCAGTCTGTTGCAAAACGCCGCCTTCTGTAAGCTGCCTCGTTTTATGATTGTTCAGAGCCCAAAGTACAAGTCGGGAGGAGATACCATGTCCTTGCCCTTGTCCCAGCTGACTGATGATTAATCGGGATCCATTGAGTCTTGCCAGCCCTTCGGATGCTTGCGAGAATTGTTAGGCAAGACTGGGGGTGAGATTTCCTCCATGGGGCAAGAAGCAGCCCTGCCTTCCAGCTTGCAAAACTCAGCCCTAACTTGACCCGCTGTTTCCCAGGCGTTTTTAAGTACGCGAGGAGAGCTCTCCGCTGGGTCAGATCATCAAGTGAAGAAGACATGAGTGAAACCACTCTCCCGTTCTTGTTCTCCACGCCTCAGACCTTTGGTCTCCTCCAGATTCCTTGAGCTGGCACCCAACAGATGTTTTGTACTACAGCTCCCTGGCTGGGGCTGATGGGAACTTTGACCCAATACATCTGGAGGGCTTTTTCAGACTACTTAAATAATAATAATAAAAATAATAATTTATTATTTATATCCCACCCATCTGGCTGGGTTTCCCCAGCCACTCTGGGCGGCTTCCACAAATACCAAAAATACACTAAAATGTCACACATTAAAAACTTCCCTGAACAGGGCTGCCTTCAGATGTCTTCTGAATGTCAGGTAGTTGCTTATCGCTTTGACATCTGATGGGAGGGCGTTCCACAGGGAGGGTGCCACTACCGAGAAGGCCCTCTGCCTGGTTCCCTGTAGCTTTGCTTCTCACAATGAGGGAACCGCCAGAAGGCCCTCAGCGCTGGACCTCAGCATCTGGGCAGAACGATGGGGGTGGAGACACTCCTGCAGGTATAACGCTCCTTCAGGTATACTTAAAGAAATACTCTAGTGCAGGCTTCCTCAACCTCAGCCCTCCAGATGTTTTGAGACTACAATTCCCATCATCCCTGACCACTGGTCCTGCTAGCTAGGGATCATGGGAGTTGTAGGCTGAAAACATCTGGAGGGCCGAGTTTGAGGAAGCCGGCTATAGTCCAACGACCTTGCAAGCAGGATTTGAGCTTATGAGCAACAGAAGCAATCAGATTATAATATTGTGGTTATGATTGGATAGAAAACAGGGTGCAGGAGAAGGGGAGAAAAAACAACGTTATGGAAAACAGGGTGCAAAGGCGATAAAAATTAATCCGTGGCCTTTCTAAACCGCAGGGGATATTGTTTTTGTTTGCAATTTTGGTGTTTTCGTGTTGCAAACCACCCAGTGGATGAAACTGAATGAATAAAAACAAAATGCTTCCTTTGTCCTTTCAACAAAAGGGACACGCACCGTCCGTTTCCCATTTCGTTTCATTTTGCACTAACAGCGGTCCCTTTGGCGAACATGCTGTTTTGGAATCACTGTCCTCCTTCGAAAGGGACCACACAGGAGAGGCTGAGGGTAGCAGCCGCTGGTTTTCGTGCCAGCGAGGGGCATCCCGGGCTTGCCTCACACGACGAGGCCTCCTGTGCTTCCCTCGTGTAACCACAGCAACGGCGGAGAGCGGCAGAGCCGAGCGGCTGCCACCGAGCCCATCTGCTAACGGGCAGAATGGCTGGCATCAGTCGTGCCGTGGAGAGAGAGAGAGAGAAAGAGAGAGATATAGAGGCTGAAGCATCCAGACAAACAGATCAATTTTCCCAAAGCAGGCAGACAAAGAGGATGTCCCAAGGCAACGAGGCCACATTCACACACACAGACACACCGCACTCACTTCCATTTAACGCAGGGCTGGGGAACATTTTCGGAGGTCCGCATTCCTTTCAGAACAACATCCCAAGAGCCATATCCCACTGGAAGGCGGAGACTCAAATGTAATTTTATTATTACAGTCGTACCTTGGATCTGCATAATCCAGCACATGTTTGCAATTTGGTCTCTGCTTCCTCTGCCCCTTTGAAATCCAGCTTGCACTTCTGGGAGTTCTCGGTCCACATACTGCTTAAGCCTGCCTTGTAGAATTTTAAGCATAACCTTGCTAGCGTGTGAAATGAGTGCAATTGTGCGGTAGTTGGAGCATTCTTCGGCAGTGATGTATGGAAGTGAGAGCTGGACCGTAAAGAAGGCTGATCGCCGAAGAATGGATGCTTTTCAATTATGGTGCTGGAGGAGACTCTTGAGAGTCCCATGGACTGCAAGAAGATCAAACGCATCCATTCCTAAGGAAATCAGCCCTGAGTGCTCACTGGAAGGACAGATCCAAATACTTTGGCCACCTCATGAGAAGCAAAGACTCCCTGGAAAAGACCCTGATGTTGGGAAAGATGGAGGGCACAAGGAGAAGGGGACGACAGAGGACGAGATGGCTGGACAGTGTTCTTGAAGCTACCAGCGTGAGTTTGACCAAACTGCGGGAGGCAGTGGAAGACAGGAGTGCCTGGCGTGCTCTGGTCCAGGGGGTCACAAAGAGTCGGACACGACTAAACAACAACAGCAACCTTGGATCTCAAACGCCTTGGCTCCTGAACAAATTGGCTCCCAAACAATGGAAACCCGGAAGTGACTGTCCCAGTTCTCGAACGTTCTTTTGGAAGCCAAAAGTTTGACGGGGCTTCCATGACTTCCGATTGACTGCAGGAGCTTTCTGCAGCCAATCAGAAGTCACACTTTGGTTTCCGAACGTTTTGGAAGTTGGACTGACTTCCGGAATGGATTCCGTTCAACTTCCAGGGTACTACTGCATTATTATTATACTTGGGTAGAATAGGCAAGTCTGCAGAGACATTTGTCAAATCCTCTCTCTATCCAGGCAAGCAAGAATCATTTCCAGATTTCAAGGACACAGTCCAGACATGTGAAATTCATGGAGGAGAGAGCTAGCAATGGTGGCCAGCCACGATGGTTAGAGATGGCACCTGAGGGACGCGGGTGGTGCTGTGGTCTAAACCACTGAGCCTTTTGGGCTTGCCGATCGGAAGGCTGGCAGTTCAAATCCCCACAACGGGGTGAGCTCCCGTTGCTCTGTCCCAGCTCCTGCCAACCTAGCAGTTTGAAAGCACGCCAGTGCAAGTAGATAAATAGGTATCACTGCGGCAGGAAGGTTAAACAGTGTTTCCGTACGCTCTGGTTTCCATCACTGTGTTCCGTTCCGCCAGAAGCAGTTTAGTCCTGCTGGCCAGATGACCCGGAAAGCCGGCTGTGGACCAATGCCGGCTCCCTAGGCCTGAAAGCGAGAAGAGCGCCACAACCCCATAGTCAACTTTGACTGGACTTAACCATCCAGGGGTCCTTTACCTTTTACCTAGATGGCACCTGCCTAATATTCAAGGGGAGGGGAGTTCCAAAGGGCAGGCCACCACACTAAAAGCCTGATTCCTACATTGTGTGGAACGGACCTCCTGATAGGCTGGCATCCGCAGGAGGCCCTCACCTGCAGAGTGCTTGGTTTGGCATATAAGGGTTGAGACAATTTTCTAAGCATCCTGATCCCAAGCTGTTTGGTGCAGCTGGGCTGAATGGGGTTTGCAAGCTCCAACCATCAGCCAATCGCGCAGGCAAAAAATGCATTGCCCGGTGTCGCCATGACATCCAGGAATGGACAGGGGGTGGGACTATCCACCTCTTAAATGTGGCCTGGAAAGGGAAGAGAAGGAATGATCTGGTCCACAGCTGTTTCCGCATCGCTAGACATGAACTGTATCACTTTCTTGGGTGGAATATTGCATGGGAGGGGTAATGCCATCATTGGGACCCTAGCAGACCCATGCTTGGGATCACATCGCTGGGCTAGATCCACCTGACCCCATCCATTGCTTGCTTTGTTTTCTCCCCGCTGCCTCATTCCGTTTCCTCCGGAAAACACTCCGTACTCCTACGAGATTCCTAAGCCACTACTTTCCTCTCCCTAACTTGTCGCCTTGGAAACTGCAAGCATCTCCTCTCCCCACCACTCAATATTGGCCAGCGTGAAACATTGCTCTGTTGCACCACAACAAATGATCTTCCTCTACAACGAGGCATCAGATTCTTAACTTCTAACTGTCTGAGCTCACAGTCAAAAAGTGGTCTGCTGGCCACATAGGACTCTCATTTTTCAGACGGGGCGGAGTTCACCTTTAGCAGGTACACAGTGTGTAGAATTTAAGCAAACGAAACGTGCCCTCGCTCAGTGGATGGCAGCCCATTTGGACCACAAGACACAGCCCTATGAACCTCAGTCGGCTTCCACTTGCCTACTTAGTTTTAACCTGCACAGGAGATGCCCTTTCCTACTCCATCATCTCCTCCTCCATCTCTGTCATAATGCCATGGCAGAGAAGAACATCAGAGAGGGCTGCTCAATCAGACTGTCTCGCCAGAGTGGTGCATGCCCTGGTTATCTCTCGCTTGGACTACTGCCATGCGCTCTACGTGGGGCTACCTTTGAAGGTGACCTGGAAACTGCAATTAATCCAGAATGCGGCAGCTAGACTGGTGACTGGGAGTGGCCACCGGGACCATATAATACTGGTCCCGAAAGACCTACGTTGGCTCCCAGTACGTTTCCGAGCACAATTCAAAGTGTTGGTGCTGAACTTGAAAGCCCTAAATGGCCTCGTTCCAGTATACCTGAAGGAGTGTCTCCACCCCCATCATTCTGCCCAGACACTGAGGTCCAGCTCCGAGGGCCTTCTGGCGGTTCCCTCCCTATGAGAAGAGAGGCTACAGGGAACAAGGCAGAGGGCCTTCTCGGTAGTGGCGCCCTCCCTGTGGAACCCCCTCCCATCAGATGTCAAGGAAATAAACAACTATCTGTCTTTTAGAAGACATCTGAAGGCAGCCCTGTTTAGCAAAGTTTTTAATGTTTGATGCTTCTACTTTGTTAACTATTTTTATTTTGTACTTTCTACTGCTTTTATTTTATTTTGTAATACTTTGAAAATTTCAATGAATATCTTATTAAAAAATAGAATATTTTTTCTTGTTTTCCTCCTCTAAAAACTATGCGCGTGTTATAGTCGGGTGCGTGTTATCGAGCGAAAAATACGTTAATTCATTTCGTTCAGCATCCTATAGTTGAGGAAACCCGTTTAAAGCACTTCAGCAATGTTTAAGGGAGGGTGGAGGTTCTTAATACGGAGGTTTAGCAAACCGCTGTGTGAAACACCGTCACCTTCTTTTAAAAGGGGTGGGGACTTGGGGTGTGAGTGGGAGGGGCCTGAAGCAAAAAGGGGTGGGGTGAGCTGGGGGGGTAACCGAGGGGGTGGGCGAGGTGTAAAGAAGAGGGGGTCCTGTATGTGACAACAGTAGTCAGAATATTATATGCACAGAAACGGAAAGGAGAGCAGGTTGCAACGAAGGAGGAGTGCGGCTTTTGAAAGCAATGGGCTATGCAGAAATGGCAAAGCTGACAGCGAAACTGAGAGATCAAAATGGGGAACTTTTTAGTAGAAGGATGGAGACATTTCATGGACTATTAAAAAACAACAACACCACTATAGTCAAATGAAATTGCGGGCAGGATTCGAGATGAAAGCGGTGGAAGAAAAACGATAGAATAACGGTAATAGAGAAACCTTTTTGTAAGAGATATAATGCAGTGAGGAAGGTTTGAGTAAAAGCACTGTGGAGACGGGAAGTCCATTTATCAAACTATGTAATGATATGAAGATCCTTGTGAAAATGTTTGGAAAAAATTAATAAAAAATTGTACTGGGATAAGGGGTAGCGGTGGGGAAGGACAAAGGGGTAGCTGGGGTTGGAGACTGGAACAAGCTGGCGTGGCGGCCCCTAGTTCAGAGCTTTCTGTGTGTCACAACACATTAGTGTGTCGGCGTGTCCTCACGAAGCCCACGGGGATAGATAGGGGTTTGGTCATGTTGTTCCGATGTCTGATTATTGTCTTCCAAAGCAACTACTCTATTCCCAACTTAAAAATGGAAACTGTAATGCTGGTGGTCAACAAAAGAGGTTTCAAGACTCAAGGCAAATCTTTAAAAATATAGCAAAAACACCAACAACTGGGAAACAGTGGCCTGCGAGCGCTCCAGTTGGAGAACAGCCTTTACCAAAGGTGTCATGAGCTTTGAAGACACTCGAACTCAGGACGCAAGGGAGAAACATGCTAAGAGGAAGGCATGCTTGGCAAATCCACACCGTGATTAACTCCTACCCGGAAATCAATGTCCCCACTGTAGAAGGACGTATGGATCCACAGTCACTTGTGGACTCACCTTTAAACCTGTGTTTATGGAAGACAATCTTACTTGACTACGAGTGATCGCCAAAGAAGAAGTTTAACCTCCAGTTTGCTATTACAGTGGTACCTCAGGTTACATACGCTTCAGGTTACATACGCTTCAGATTACAGACTCCACTAACCCAGAAATAGTACCTCAGGTTAAGAACTTTGCTTCAGGATGAGAACAGAAATCGCATGGTGGCGGCGTAGCGGCAGCGGGAGGCCCCATTAGCTAAAGTGGTGCTTCAGGTTAAGAACAGTTTCAGGTTAAGAACGGACCTCTGGAATGAATTAAGTACTTCACCTGAGGTACCACTGTACTGTGTCACAAAATGATGCATGTCTAAAAAAGTGTGCCACTGACATGAGACGTTTGGAAATCTCTGTCCTAGTTAGAGAAGAAAACCACCTTAGCTTAGGTTGTCTTAGTGCACTGCAAAATACGGTGCTAATCCTGCCAGGAGCAAAGGCGGGGTGTAAACAAATATATATTAAGAACAGTACTACCGCAGGCACGCACCACTCTGATCTTCCTGAGGCATCTGTAAATACAGAGTAGCACCTAGAAATGTGATACAAATATGTGCCCTGCCTACTAATTCTCTTCGTGTTGGGGGATTTCTCAAGGAGTCAGACCAGTAAGAAACCTACAGATCTTGCTGTTTGCGCACGGCGGCACAGAAAGGCTGCCATGCAAACCGTTGTTGCTAAGTCAGGAATAAGAACCTCTCCATCTCCTATGGGTGAAAAGAAGTTCATTTAGAGAACTTCATGGGACTCTTTCCAGCAAGATCACTGTCCTGTTCCCACCTGCTGTTGTGATCTAGTTAAGCAAAATGGCTACGGGAATTCTTTAAGAAGATAGTTAAAAAGACTCTTCTTAAAAACCTAAGAACTCCATTAAAAGAATCAAGTCTTGAAAAAAGTTATACGATCTAAGAAAGTCTTTAAAAGAAGACTTTCCAAAAGAATTTAAAAATTATAGTGTAGCGCCAACTGAGTACAGTAGTTTTAGGTATAAGCTTTCGTGTACATGCAGATACCGTAAGATGAGGCTATCTAATGAGAAACAAAACTATAAAGTAGAATGAGTACAGTTGCATGTGGGTTAAAATAACAAAGTCTAAGTAAAGACTGTGTTATCTACATAAATTAAAAAATTGAGACCAACTAAGTTTGTTCTGTGTATAAGCTTCTGTGTGCTTGCACACTTCTTCAAATACCTCAGATACGTGTCTAAAAAGTGTGCATGCACACGAAAGCTTATACATAAAACTACTCAGTTGGTCTCTAAGGTGCTACCTTATAATTTTTAAATTCTTTTGGAAGGATTCTTTTAAAGACTTTCTTAGATCATATAACTTTTTTGAAGACTTGGTTCTTTTAAAGGAGTTTTTAAGAAGAGTCTTTTTAACTATCTTCTTAAAGAATTGTTTTAATTTATTTCGACTACAGCAGACCAACACAGTTACCTGCTTGAATCAAATATTTAGTAGGGTTTTGTTTTGTTTTACCTAGACCCAGGAAACTGAAGACGCACTGGAGAACAGAAGCCGTCTGGAGCCTCCTTTCTAAAGGGATGGAGCGGGGAGCAAATTCGACCTTCATTGCGGCGCGTGGCTTCAAACTGGATGGCAAAGGACTCTCAACGGACGAGCGAAGGAAATGGGAAAGAGCAAAGTCTCTGCTGACGCAGAATTAAAGGAGTCGTTTGCAGGGAGCTATTAACGTGGGAGTGGATTACGCCTATCCCATGGAATGGATCAAGAGCTCCAGTGTGCATTAGGAAACACGGATCAAGTGTTCCTGTGTGCATTGATTTAAGAAAGGTAGCCAAGCCTGTCTAGTCCAGCACGTGGTCTAAACCACTGAGCCTCTTGGGTAGGGGTCATCAAATTTTTTCAGCAGGGGGCCGGTCTACTGTCCCTCAGAGCTTGTGGTGGACCGGACTAAATTTTTGGGGTGAGGAAATGAACAAATTCCTTTTCCCAGTAGTGATGTATGGAAGTGAGAGCTGGACCATAAAAAAGCCTGATTGCTGAAGAATTGGTGCTTTTGAATTATGGTGCTGGAGGAGACTCTTGAGAGTCCCATGGACTGCAAGAAGATCAAACCGATCCATTCTGAAGGAAATCAGCCCTGAGTGCTCACTGGAAGGACAGATCCTGAAGCTGAGGCTCCAAGACTTTGGCCACCTCATGAGAAGAGAAGACTCCCTGGAAAAGACCCTGATGTTGGGAAAGATGGAGGTCACAAGGAGACAGAGGACGAGATGGTGGGACAGTGTTCTCGAAGCTACCAGCATGAGTTTGACCAAACTGCGGGAGGCAGTGGAAGACAGGAGTGCCTGGCGTGCCCTGGTCCATGGGGTCATGAAGAGTCGGACACGACTAAACGACTAAACAACAACAACAACAACCTTGGATCTCAAACTCCTTGGCTCCTGAACAAATCAGCTCCCAAACGATGGAAACCCAGAAGTGAATGTCCCAGTTCTCGAACGTTCTTTTGGAAGCTGAATGTCTGACAGGGCTTCCGTGGCTTCCAATTGGCTGCAGGAGCTTCCTGCAGCCAATCAGAAGCCATGCTTTGGTTTCCGAAAGTTTTGGAAATTGAACAGACTTCCGGAATGGATTCCGTTCAACTTCCAAGGTAAGACTGTATTATTATTTTACTTGGGTAGAATAGGCTAGACTGCAGAGACATTTGTCAAACCCTCTCTCTATCCAGGCAAGCAAGAAACATTTCCAAATTTCGAGGACACAGTCCAGACAGGTGAAATTCATGGAGGAGAGAGCTAGCAATGGTGGCCAGCCACGATGGTTAGAGATGGCACCTGAGGGACGCAGGTGGTGCTGTGGTCTAAACTACTGAGCCTCTTGGGCTTGCCGATCGGAAGGCTGGCGGTTCAAATCCCCACAACGGAGTGAGCTCCCGTTGCTCTGTCCTAGCTCCTGCCAACCTAGCAGTTTGAAAGCACGCCAGTGCAAGTAGATAAATAGGTACCGCTGCGGCGGGAAGGTTAACAACGTTTCCGTGCGCTCTGGTTTCCGGCATGGTGTTCAATTGCGTCAGAAACGGTTTAGTCCTGCTGGCCACATGACCTGGAAAGCCGACTGTAGACAAACGCTGGCTCCCTCGGCCTGAAAACAAGATGAGTGCCGCAACCACATAGTCGCCTTTGACTGGACTTAAACCATCCTGGGGTCCTTTACCTTTTACCTAGATGGCACCTGCCTAATATTCAAGGGGAGGGGAGTTCCAAAGGGCAGGCCACCACACTAAAACCTGATTCCTACATTGTGTGGAACGGACCTCCTGATGATAGGCTGGTATCCGCAGGAGGCCCTCACCTGCAGAGCGCTTGATTTGGGCATATAAGGGGTGAGACAATCTTCTAAGCATCCTGACCCCATGCTGTTTGGGGCAGGTAAAGGCGCAGCTGGGCTGAATGGGGTTTGCAAGTCCCAATGGTCAGCCGATCGCACAGGCAAAAAATGTGTTGCCCTGTGTCACTGTGACATCCAGGGATGGACAGGGGGTGGGACGACGACGACGACAACAACAACAACAACAACAACAACACATTTTATTTATACCCCACCCTCCCCAGCCAGAGCCGGGCTCAGGGCAGCTAACACCAATAAAATTTCAGTAAAAAATAATAAGAAAAAAACAATTTAAAATACAGGTTAAAATGCAATTTAAAATGCAGCCTCATTTTAAAAGTCAAAAACCATAAGGGGAGGGAAACATTATAGTCAGACCGAGTCCAAACCAAAGGCCAGGTGGAACAGCTCTGTCTTGCAGGCCCTGCGGAAAAATGTCAAGTCCCGCAGGGCCCTGGTCTCTTGTGACAGAGCATTCCACCACGTCGGGGCCAGTACTGAAAAGGCCCTGGCCCTAGCTGAGACCAACCTAACCACCTTGTGACTTGGGACCTCCAAAATGTTGTCATCTGTGGACCTTAAGGTCCTCCATGGGGCATACCAGGAGGGGCAGTCCCGTAGATACGTGGGTCCTAGACCGCATAGAGTCTAGTTTTGATTAAAAATCAAAACCAGCACCTTAAGCCTGACCCTGTACTCCACCAGGAGCCAGTGCAGTTGGTAAAGCACCGGGTGAATGTGATCCCGGGGTAAGGACCCCGTAAGGAGTCTCACCGCAGCATTCTGCACCCGCTGGAGTTTCTGGGTCAGTTTCAAGGGCAGCCCCACGTAGAGTGAGTTACAATAATCAAGCCTGGAGGTGACCGTCGCATGGATCACTGTGGCCAGATCAGGGCCTGCAAAGGGAAGAGAGGGAATGATCTGGTCCACAGCTGCTTCCGCATCCCTAGACATGAACTGTATCACTTTCCTGGGTGGAATATTGCATGGGAGGGGTAATGCCATCATTGGGACCCTAGCAGACCCATGCTTGGGATCACATCGCTGGGCTAGATCCACCTGACCCCATCCACTGTTCAGTTTGTTTTCTCCCCTGCTGCCTCATTCCGTTTCCTCCGGAAAACACTCCGTACACCTACGAGATTCCTAAGCCACTACTTTCCTCTCCCTAACTTGTCGCCTTGGAAACTGCAAGCATCTCCTCTCCCCACCACTCAATATTGGCCAGCGTGAAACATTGCTCTGTTGCACCACAACGAATGATTTCCTCTACAACGAGGCATCAGATTCTTAACTTCCAACTGTCTGAGCTCACAGTCAAAAAGTGGTCTGTTGGCCACATAGGACTCTCATTTTTCAGATGGGGCGGAGTTCACCTTTAGCAGGTGCTCAGTGTGTAGAATTTATTCAATCAATCTTTATTATGGTCCAGAGACCCAACAAATCGTTACAAAGCAATGCACAATTCAGACAGCCTACCTCCAGGTTAAACAAGCATGTTGTTCAGAATATAGGGATCATTGGTTCTTGCAACCACCGATAAAAACTTTGCCAGTGCTAATGTTCTAGCATTTGTCTGGTCTTCCAATAGGAACCTGACATAGTGAGCCTCTGATTTTCCCAGGGAAGGTACCAGCAAGGGTAATATCAGTTCAGCCCTGGCTTGCTCATATTTCGCACAGTGCAGCAAAATACGTTTTATAGAATCGATACCTTGAGCACGCGAGCAAAGTCTGTCTTGGTAGGGAACTCCTCTCAACCTGCCATCCAACACTGCAGAAGGAAAGGCGTTGAGTCTGGCTTTGGTGAAAAGCCTTCGATAATTTGGTACTGTCAGGTTTTTAATGTAAGGTGTTAACTTAAAGACATGCCCATATTGTACTCCTACTGCCAGCGGACTACAGACTGCGTGTGTCTCAGTGGTCCGAATGGACAGGCATCCCCCGAGTGAGGGCAGGTTTCGTTTGCTTAAATCCTACACTAGATACTACTCGATCTTATCACTTCTCAGCCTTTTGGCTAAGATCAAGTGTAGGATTTAAGTAAACGAAACCTGCCCTCACTTGGGGGATGCTCGTCCATTCGGACCACAAGACACAGCCCTATGAACCTCAGTCTGCTTCTACCCGCTTACTACTACTACTACTACTAATAATAATAATAATTTATTATTTATACCCCGCCCATCTGGCTGAGTTTCCCCAGCCACTCTGGGCGGCTCCCAATCCGTGTTAAAAACAGTACAGCGTTACATATTAAAAACTTCCCTGAACAGGGCTGCCTTAAGATGTCTTCTGAATGTCAGGTAATTATTTATCTCTTTGACATCTGACGGGAGGGCGTTCCACAGGGCGGGCGCCACTACCGAGAAGGCCCTCTGCCTGGTTCCCTGTAGCCTCACTTCTCGCAATGAGGGAACTGCCAGAAGGCCCTCGGCGCTGGATCTCAGTGTCCGGGCTGAACGATGGGGGTGGAGACGCTCCTTCAGGTATACAGGACCAAGGCCGTTTAGGGCTTTAAAGGTCAGCACCAACACTTTGAATTGTGCTCGGAAACTTAGTTTTAACCTGCACAGGAGATGCCCTCCTCCATCTCTCCATCCTCCTCCATCATCTCCTCCTCCGTCCCTGTCATAATGCCATGGTAGAGAAGAACATCAGAGAGGGTTGCTCAATCAGACTGTCTCGCCAGAGTGGTGCATGCCCTGGTTATCTCCCGCTTGGACTACTGCCATGCGCTCTACGTGGGGCTACCTTTGAAGGTGACCTGGAAACTACAACTAATCCAGAATGCGGCAGCTAGACTGGTGACTGGGAGCGGCCCCCAAGACCACATAACACCCGTCCTGAAAGATCTTCATTGGCTCCCAGTACGTTTCCGAGCACAATTCAAAGTGTTGGTGCTGACCTTGAAAGCCCTAAAGGGCCTCGGTCCAGTATATCTGAAGGAGCGTCTCCACCCCCATCGTTCTGCCCGGACACTGAGGAAAAGGGATAGCAGTTGGGAAGGACAAAGGGGTAGCTGGAGTTGGAGACCGGCCCCTAGTTCAGAGTTTCTGTGTGTCACAACACGTTAGTGTGTCGGTGTGTTGTACAAACGATCCTCACGGGGCTAGATAGGGGTCTGGTCGTATTGTGCGGATGCCTGATTATCGTCTTCCAAAGCAACTGCTCAATTCCGAACTTAAAAGTGGAAAGCGTAATGCTGCTGGTTAACAAAAGAGGTTTAAAGACTCTCTCAAGGCCAATCTTTAAAAATGTGACATAAACACCAACAACTGGGAAACACTGGCCTGCGAGTGCTGCAATTGGAGAACAGCTTTTACCAAAGGTGTCATGAGCTTTGAAGACACTCGAACTCAGGACAAAAGGGAGAAACGTGCTAAGAGGAAGGCATGCTTGGTAAATACACAACATGATCAACTCCCGCCCGGAAACCAATGTCCCCACTGTGGAAGGACGTGTGGGTCCAGAATTGGCCTCCATAGTCACTTGTGGACTCAATGTTAAAACTGTGTTTATGGAAGACAATCTTACTTGACTACGAGAGATCGCCAAAGAAGAATTAGTTTAACCTCCGGTTTGCTACTACTGTGTTGCAAATTGATGCATATCTAAAAAAGTGTGCCACTGACAAGAGAAGTTTGGAAATCTCTGTCCTAGTTAGAGAAGAAAACCACCTTAGCTTAGGTTGTCTTAGTGCACTGCAAAATACGGTGCTAATCCTGCCAGGAGCAAAGGCGGGGTGTAAACAAATACATATTAAGAACAGTACTACCGCAGGCACGCACCACTCTGATCTTCCTGAGGCATCTGTAAATACAGAGTAGCACCTAGAAATGCGATACAAATATGTGCCCTGCCTACTAATTCTCTTCGTGTTGGGGGATTTCTCAAGGAGTCAGACCAGTAAGAAACCTACAGATCTTGCTGTTTGCGCACGGCGGCACAGAAAGGCTGCCATGCAAACCATTGTTGCTAAGTCAGGAATACGAACCTCTCCATCTCCTATGGGTGAAAAGAAGTTCATTTAGAGAACTTCATGGGACTCTTTCCAGCAAGATCACTGTCCTGTTCCCACCTGCTGTTGTGATCTAGTTAAGCAAAATGGCTACGGCTGCATTCCTAACCCCACTTCCCTAGGCAAAACCCACTGAATTCAAGTAGGACTGACTTCTGAGTAGATGTGGTTAGGATCAAACTGGCAGTGTCTCAGAAATATTTAGTAGTCGAAATAACTTAAAACAATTCTTTAAGAAGACAGTTAAAAAGACTCTTCTTAAAAACTCCATTAAAGGAATCAAGTCTTCAAAAAAGTTGTATGATCTAAGAAAGTCTGTAAAAGAATCCTTCCAAAAGAATTTAAAAATTATAATGTAGCACCGAGTACAGTTGTTTTAGGTATAAGCTTTTGTGTGCATGCAGATACCGTCAGATGAGGCCATCTGATGAGAAACAAAACTATAAAGTAGAATGAGTACAGTTGCATGTGGGTTAAAATAACAAAGTCCAAGTAAAGACTGTCTGTGTTATCTACATAAATTAAAAAACTGTCCGGTAGCTCCTTAGAGACCAACTAAGTTTGTTCTGTTTATAAGCTTCTGTGTGCTTGCACACTTCTTCAAATACCTCAGATACGTGTCTAAAAAGTGTGCATGCACACGAAAGCTTAGACATAAAACTACTCAGTTGGTCTCTAAGGTGCTACTTTATAATTTTTAAATTCTTTTGGAAGGATTCTTTTAAAGACTTTCTTAGATCATATAACTTTTTTGAAGACTTGGTTCTTTTAAAGGAGTTTTTAAGAAGAGTCTTTTTAACTATCTTCTTAAAGAATTGTTTTAATTTATTTCGACTACAGCAGACCAACACAGCTACCTGCTTGAATCAAATATTTAGTAGGGTTTTGTTTTGTTTTACCTAGACCCAGGAAACTGAAGACCCACTGGAGAACGGAAGCCGTCTGGAGCCTCCTTTCTAAAGGGATGGAGCGGGGAGCAAATTCGACCTTCATTGCGGCGCGTGGCTTCAAACTGGATGGCAAAGGACTCTCCACAGACGAGCGAAGGAAATGGGAAAGAGCAAAGTCTCTGCTGACGCAGAATTAAAGGAGTGGTTTGCAGGGAGCAATTAATGTGGGAGTGGATTACGCCTATCCCATGGAACGGATCAAGTGTTCCAGTGTGCATTAGGAAACTTTGATTTAAGAAAGGTAGCGAAGCCCAATGCGCAGAGAGAGTCTTGCAGAGGCCTGTCTAGTCCAGCTAAACCACTGAGCGTCTTGGGCAGGGGTCAGCAAACTTTTTCAGCAGGGGGTCAGTCCACTGTCCCTCAGAGCTTGTGGGGGGCAGGACTAAATTTTTTTGGGGGAAATGAACGCATTCCTATGCCCCACACATAACCCAGAGATGCATTTTAAATAAAAGGACACATTCTACTCATGTAAAAACATGCTGATTCCTGGACTGTCTGCGGGTTGGATTTAGAAGGCGATTGGGCCAGATCCGGCCCCCAGGCCTTAGTTTGCCTACCCATGCTCTTGGGCTTGCCGATCAGAAGGCCACCCAACCGCCTTAGGGACTTAGCTCTGGATCTGATGTTGGAAATTAAGCCTTATCAGGAGAAACTGGCCACTCTCCAGGCACCCAGCTTGATCTCCTTGTTGACCTCCCTGTCTGCGTTTCCCGGCAGGATACAGGCTAGGTCACGATCAGCGATCCTCCTCAAGCGTGAGAAGAACACACCACTCTTCCCTGCTCCCTGCTCCCCCCAGGGAGGGGGAAGAGATAGACAGAAACGTATTTACATGCCTTTATTTCTGTCTTTGCAGCATTACAGAGAAACGCGTCTGCTCTCTTCAGACTCCAACAGCAGAGAGACAAAATCCACCTCCTGTACTTCCTGTACAGGTCAAAGTACACTCTGAGCTAAATCCGGTGCTCAGCACAGTGAATAGACTGCCCCTTTGTTCCCACGGTACAGTCCCAAACATTCACTTCCTGTTTTGCTTTCCAGCCAGCTGCAGCTCGCTGCCACATTGCTCCTTTTCCGTAACACTGTGTAGGGTTGACTTCTTTGCCTTGTCTTCTCTTGAAGATATCCCTTGAGGCAGCAGGTATATTTAGAAGCAGAGTGGGACACGGGTGGCGCTGTGGGTTAAACCACAGAGCCTAGGGCTTGCCGATCAGAAGGTCGGCGGTTCGGGGGGCCACCAGGTGGCGCGTTGGAAGATGGCCGACAATAACATCTCTCTGACCCATACGAGGTAATTAAGGGGCTGCTATGGGAAATATGCTGTCTTCCTCCCCCCCCAGGAGACGGGGGGGGGCGCTGCCTTGCCAGCGGTGTTCACAATGCACCCCCTGATCCGAGCCCTCGGTGAAGTCAGATCTTCCTGACGCCGATTCCAATTAGCGCGTGCTGGTTAGCTTCAGCTCGGAATTATAATTGGAAACATATGATTGGAATGAAGCTGAAGCACATACATCAAGTAATGTTCGAGAGATAAGACTGCTGATTTATGGATCTCTGTGATCGGGAGTGACGGATGGATAAGTAAATCTTCTGATGAATTACCACTAGGAGACTGTATGTTTGGAATGAAGGGGGGGTGGAGGAAAAAAACTTTTTTTTTCTTTGCACAATGTGATATTAATAACCCTTCACCCCAAATAGAAATAAGATCGTTGCATTTTTATTAATCACAAGCAGGAATTCAAGAACTGTGTGAGATGGATTATAACAGGAGAGAGGATTGGTGAACGGTGAGAAAGTGGGAAAGTTTTATGACGCAGTTAAAAAATGGCGTCTCGCCAAGACAGGCTTGCCGGAGAAAGAAGGACAGGGGGAGGAGAATCAGGATCGTTCGAAAGAGAAGGAATGTTGGAACTCAAGCTTGACCTGACAGAACCTCCTGATTCATTTGGTTTATTTGGCAAGCCTGAGAAAAGTAAAGGACAGACCGAAGATTAATTTTTTATGGAAGCGTTGAACAGAGGCTGTCCCTGAGTGATATGATCTTTGAAGAGTACAAAACCCACACAGAGGATGCCTGTTTTCAATCTGCTTGTGAAAATTATCAGAGATTGCAAAGAAAGGAATATACGATAACAACAAGAAGAGAAAGGAAGTAATAAAGGACTATCTAGACTGAACTGCATAGAACTGTCTAATTAAAGCAGTAATATAAGTGATGTTTGGACTTGTTCAGAGTTTTGGACTCGTGTGGAGCTTGATGTATGGGTACCCAAAAAAATTTTAAAATTTGGCTGTATAATTTGGAACTAATGTGATTTGGATAATGTGATGTGACTGGCCTGTTAATAAAAATTATTATTATTATTTTAAAAAAGAAGGTCGGCGGTTCGAATCCCCGTGACGGGGTGAGCTCCTGTAAATAGGTACCACTCCGGCGGGAAGGTAAATGGCGTTTCCGTGCGTTGCTCTGGTTCGCCAGAAGCGGCTTAGTCCTGCTGGCCACATGACCCGGAAGCTGTACGCCGGCTCCCTCGGCCAATAAAGCAAGATGAGCGCCGGAACCCCAAATTCAGCCATGACTGGACCTAATGGTCAGGGGTCCCTTTACCTTTACCTTTAAACTTCCCTAAACATGTTGCAAGAGTTGCCATGTCTTTCATCCATCAATGAAAGGAGGGGCATAGATTTTCTTTCCAGTGGATCAATATCAGTATTAGATAAGCATGTGTAGAATTATGGTGTGGTGTGATGTGTGTGTGTATTTATACACTTTTATTTATTTTTCCGTTTGTTTTTCACTTTCTTTTGTTTGAAATGTTTTCAATTAAAAAAAAATGTCATTGGAAAGATTTTGCATCTGAATCCTCTAGGTTTTGCCCTGGTGAAGTGCTCATATTTTCTCGAGCGTAAAGTCCACTGGGCTCTGTGGGACTTGCTTCAGAGGAGGCATAATGCAGAACAGGAGGGATGCCTCCATTTAGGAGACAATGTAAATCTTCCGGCTCCACATTGCTCCATCCTCCCCGCCAGTCTGTTCAGGGAGTTCTTTGTGGCCCTAACAATCGTCTGAGGCATCTGCAAGGCTTCTATGTTCCCTTAATACAGAAGAAACAAGTACCAACAGACCTTTTGTTTGTCAGTCCAACAGAAGAGCCTCTTGTATCCGCAGACGGCAGGAGGGTAAAAAAGACTCTCGCAAGACGCATCTCCCGGCAAACGGGGCTTTGTCCGGCTGAAACTCCATCAAGGAACAGGAGGAGAAAGTAATGCAGTGCTGTGACCCGTGGCTGCTGGAGGGTGTCTTCTCCCATGTGTGCAGGGTTGCCAACTTCTCAGCTGGCCCTTGCAGCTCTGCAGAATGCTGCAGCACAATTGCTGACAGGTGTGAGGCCTTGTCTGCCTACAACACCTGTGCTCAGAGACCTGCACGGGTTGCCGATTTTCTACCATGCCAAGTTCAAGGTGTTACCACCAATTTGATGTGGGTGGTGCTATGGTCTAAACCACTGAGCTTCTCGGGCTTGCCGATCAGAAGGTCAGTGGTTCGAATCTGCACAACGGAGTGAGCTCCCATTGCTCTGTCCCAGCTCCTGCCAACCTAGCAGTTTGAAAGCACACCAGTACGAGTAGATAAATAGGTACCACTGCAGCGGGAAGCTAAACTGTGTTTCTGTGCGTTTTGGTTTCTGGCACAGTGTCCTGTTGTGCCAGAAGTGATTTAGTCCTGCTGGCCGCATGACCCTGAATGCTGTCTGTGGACAAACGCCGGCTCCCTTGGCCTGAAAGCGAGATGAGCACCACAGCGGCTATATGCTGCCTTCAGGATCAGCCATAGCTTGCTTCTAAATACAGTGGTACCTTGGTTCTGAAACCCCTTGGTACTCAAATGACTTGGAACCCAAACACTGCAAACCCAGAAGGAAGTGTTCCGGTTTGCAAACTCTTTTCGGAAGCCAAACGGGCTCCGTTCTGAGTGCCACGCTTCCGTTTTCAGTGTTGCGCTGAGGTCTGTCTGTTTCTGATATTTATTTTGCATTTTTGTTTTCGTGGCTTTTTTGTTTTGTTTTTGTGACTCTGTGGAACCCAGTTCAGATTGAGTGATTGTGTGACTGCAGTACATTCTTTATTGGTTTCATTTTATGGATCAATGGTCTCGTTAGATAGTAAAAATCATGTCAAATTGCCGTTTTAGGGGTTGTTTTTAAATCTCTGGAACAGATTACAGTGGTACCTCAGGTTACATACGCTTCAGGTTACATACGCTTCAGATAACAGGCTAACCCAGAAATAGTGCTTCAGGTTAAGAACTTTACTTCAGGATGAGAACAGAAATCGTGCTCCAGTGGCGCGGCAGCAGTGGGAGGCCCCATTAGCTAAAGTGGTTCTTCAGGTTAAGAACAGTTTCAGGTTAAGAACGGACCCCCAGAACGAATTAAGTACGTAACCAGAGGTACCACTGTAATCCATTTTGCATTAATTTCTATTGGAAAGCACGCCTTGGTTTTGGAATGCTTTGGTTTTGGAACAGACTTCTAGAACAGACTAAGTTTGAGAACCAAGGGACCACTGTACCCCTTCCCTGGGAGCAACAGTGGGCAGGGCTGTGTCTACTGCTGCTTGGACAGCAGCCTTCCTACAGACATCAATGGGTGAAAGGGCCATAGCTCAGTGGAAGAGCATCCGCCCTGGAAGCAGAAGGTCTCAGGTTCAATCCCCGGGATCTCCAAGGAGAGCTAGGAGAGACCCCCTGCCAGAAACCATGGAGAGCTGCTGTCAGTAGCTGCCAATGTGCAAGATGGAGCAAGGGTTTGACTCTGTATAATGCAGTTTCTAGGTGGGAGCGGTAAAGGTAAAGGTAAAGGACCCCTGGACAGTGAAGTCAAGTCAAAGGCGACTATGGGGTTCCAGCGCTCTTCTTGCTTTCAGGCCGAGGGATCCGGTGTTTGTCCACAGACATTTTTCCGGGTAATGTGGCCAGCATGACTAAACCGCTTCTGGCGCAACGGAAACCCGTGGCGGAAATCTGAGTGCACAGAGATGCTGTTTACCTTCCTGCTGCAGTGATACCTATTTATCTACTTGCACTGGCATGTAGTTTAGACCACAGCACCACCCGCACTTAGGGAAGTTTTTAATGTTTGATGTTTTATGGTGTTTTTAATATTCTGTTGGGGACCGCCCAGAGTGGCTGGGGAATAAATCTCATTATCATTATTATCAATGGATTTAATTATTTGACCTGCACTAGAACCAGGGGCAACTCTCAGACCAGCTAGAGAGACAGCTTGCTGTAGTTTTTAGCACTTCCGCAGGTGGCAAAAGCATAGAATCACAGAATCATAGAATCATAGAGTTGGAAGAGACCACAAGGGCCATCGAGTCCAACCCCCTGCCAAGCAGGAAACACCATCAGAGCACTCCTGACATATGGTTGTCAAGCCTCTGCTTAAAGACCTCCAAAGTAGGAGACTCCACCACACTCCTTGGCAGCAAATTCCACTGTCGAACAGCTCTTACTGTCAGGAAGTTCTTCCTAATGTTTAGGTGGAATCTTCTTTCTTGTAGTTTGGATCCATTGCTCCATGTCCGCTTCTCTGGAGCAGCAGAAAACAACCTTTCTCCCTCCTCTATGTGACATCCTTTTATATATTTGAACATGGCTATCATATCACCCCTTAACCTCCTCTTCTCCAGGCTAAACATGCCCAGCTCCCTTAGCCGTTTCTCATAAGGCATCGTTTCCAGGCCTTTGACCATTTTGGTTGCCCTCCTCTGGACACGTTCCAGTTTGTCAGTGTCCTTCTTGAACTGTGGTGCCCAGAACTGGACACAGTACTCCAGGTGAGGTCTGACCAGAGCAGAATACAGTGGCACTATTACTTCCCTTGATCTAGATGCTATACTCCTATTGATGCAGCCCAGAATTACATTGGCTTGTTTAGCTGCCGCGTCACACTGTTGACTCATGTCAAGTTTGTGGTCAACCAAGACTCCTAGATCCTTTTCACATGTACTGCTCTCAAGCCAGGTGTCACACATTTTGTATTTGTGCCTCTCATTTCCCCCCCCCCCAAGTGCAATACTTTACCTTTCTCCCTGTTAAAATTCATCTTGTTTGTTTTTGCCCAGTTCTCTAAAGCAGCCTGGTGACTTACTGTAACAATTGCATGATGCGTTCTGGCACCTATTTTCCCGGGTGGGGGGGAGCACTGGGGGTGCAGTGCAACAGCAGGAGTGGGGGGCAGCACCCTCCTATTTCACCTCTGCTCCCTGCCTTGCACACACACACACACACCCATGGCAAAGCCTCGCTGCTGCAAGGGCAAGGCCACATGATATAAGGGCAGCTCTTATCTGCTTGGTGGCGCATGTAGCTCACACACTCATGTGCCGTTTAGCCACCTAATGCCTTTGCCACCTTTGATGGTCAAAGGCTGATGGCACCTGATCTGGAGCTAAGTCCCTGCTGCCGGGCTTCCTGATAAGATTACGCCTTATCGCAAAGTCTGAAGGTTTGCCGATCCATTGGGTGTCATTCTGCAATGTTCCGATCACGGGGCAGGGGAGGTTTTATTTTCCAGCCGAAGGGCAGCATCCTATTGCAGGGAGCATTGTGGGGGCCGCATGCAAGTGGCAATCAGGGCCAGAGGCAAAATTGGGAGCATCCTCCCCCCATCCAAGAACGAAGAGGCATTGTTCAAGGGCACATTTCAGCTAGGCAAAAACACCCAAGGAGGAGGGTGGTGTTGGGTGTGGCCTAAGGAAAGGCCCAAGGGCCGCAGAGACGGGCCTCAAGGGCCGCATTTAGATCCCAGGGGTGTGATTCCCCACCCCTGAGCTAAAGAAACATGGGATCATAAGGCAATGCAAAGAATCGACCCAGGTTGTCTCATCATTTGAACCCAGCACAACCTTAATTATTTACACACACATGGTTGCTTGGCATCCAAACCACTGAGCCTCTTGGGCTGGCTGATCAGAAGGTCGGCGGTTCAAATCCCCACGACGGGGTGAGCTTCCGTTGCTCGGTCCCTGCTCCTGCCAACCTAGCAGTTTGAAAGCACGCCAGTGCAAGCAGATAAATAGGTACCACCGTGGCGGGAAGGATTTTGGCCAGATACCATGTGCCTTGTGACTAGGAGTCTGCCTGCCACCCTACAGCTGAGGGGCAGTCAGCGGGTGGACCATTTTGACAGCGGGAAGCCTGCACACGCAAAACCAACAGTGTCTCTCACAGACGTTGGGTACCACACAGCATGTTGTCACACACCCCTTGGAGGTGACACCCGGGGCAGACCACACCCACCTTGCTCCACCACTGCTGACATAGCACACATGGGGTCTAGAAATTCAGCACACATTTTGTCTCTCTCTTGGGATCTGAGTAGGGGGCTGAGATTTGAAGAATGGCAATTTTCGCTGTTTCCGTGTGATAACACACAGGCAGGTTCAACTAGGGACTTGAGTCAGAAAACAGAGTCTGTCTCTCTCTCCCTGGTAAATAGGGAGAGCCGGAACATATGGCGTGCGCGCGTGGCTTCCTTTAATCTGAAATGCAGCGAAAGTTGTGCTGGCTGTGGCTGGTGGAAGTTGTAGGCTGCGTACAAACCCTGCATTTAAAGCCTGTTCTGTACCTCTGCAAAGAATCTCAGCAACTGAATTTTGTTAAGGGGGCTGGGAATTATAGTTAAATGACAGTTCTCAGGATTCTTGGGGGGGGGGCATATGATTTATACGTGTGTGGTTTTTAAAGCTTTGATTAAAGTGGTCAATCAAGCAATACAAATCAATTCAATAAAAATAATAGCAGCAGAACTGCCTATTTGGAAAAGACTCAGTATTGGGTGGCTTAAGACTATGACACCTTCGGGTATAGGGTGGTATAGAAATTAAATAAAATAGTAATTGTTATATACTGAAGTTCTCACCCTGGGCCAGCAGAGGGATACTGTAGATAGTTATGCAAATGAAGGATTGAAAGTGACGTTCAGTGATTGGATAGTTTTAGAAAGTTGCAACAGTTACGATTGTTCTGGAGCTCTATATAAGCAGGCTGACTGAGCTCCTCAGTTCAGTTCTGTTCCAGCTTACAAATAAAGAGCTGCTTTGGAGAAATCGCTGTGTCGTTTGATATGTTCGCCCACAACTTAACAACAACAACAACAACAATAATAATAATAGGAAAGCATTGCATTGTGAAAAGGGAATCCTTGGTGTCTTTATTTGCTGTACATAAGATAAAATCCCACCAAACGGCACAGAATTTTTCAGGGCCCTCCGAGCCTTTGGCAACGCATAATTTTTTGTCAGCTACATGTCGACTCCACGTATTTTTATACCAAAGCAAAACAATCAAGTCTTGTCAGGTTTTCCGTTTGGGGGCAGTTGAGGTTGTGGCAGCCGCCAGCACCAGTGTCAAGAGCTCCTGAGAGCTGAAACCTTTGCCTTGACCATCCCATAGATTTAGTAGACACATTTGCGGTGTTGCTGAAGTCTTGTGGTCATTTGCTGACCAAACCATTGTCCAGAATTTTCATTTATTTATTATTAAAACACATGTATTCAAAAGTTACAACACAGCTTTGCCCACTGCCATAACATCACAGAATGATCACTCCATTCCTCAATCACTGTCATGTTGGAACTCAACTAACAATCTGATTTACTAGAAGGAAACTTCTAATATACCAATAGAGGCTGGGGTTAATAAAATCTGGAGCGTTGCTCTATCAGAACACCTCACGTACCCCCCATTCTTCTTCTTCTTCTTCTTCTTCTTCTTCTTCTTCTTCTTCTTCTTCTGCTGCTGCGATCACTCATAGCCAAGTAAGATTGTCTTCCATAAACACGGTTTTAACAGTGAGTCCATAAGTGACTGTGGAGACCAGTTCTGGATCCACACATCCTTCCACAGTGGGGACATTGGTTTCTGGGCGGGTATTGATCATGGTGAGGGTTTGCCAAGCATACCTTCCTCTTAGCACGTTTCTCCCTTGCGTCCTGAGTTCGGGTGTCTTCAAAGCCCATTGCACTGTGCTGGTCCCGGGGGGAAGGTTACCGTTGGCGTAGTCAAAGTCCGGTCCTGGGTCACTCGCCTGGAAACAGTTCACAAGGAGCGGGGCGGGTTCCGAAGCAGGAAGCCGGGCGGGGACAGGAACTCCGGAAGAACAGGTCTGGGTCCGGGCAGGAACAGGTACTCAACAACGACGTTGCTCCCGCAACCTGGGACCGGGCTGACTGGCCTTTATCTTCTTTGAGGCCAGGGGCGGTCCCGGCCCCCAGGAGACCCACCTCTCCTGGCCTTAAGGCGAGCACTCATCCTGGGAGAAACCAGTTCCCTTCGCCTCTCTGTCCTGAGCCTCTGCAGTTCAGGAGAGGCTGAAGGGTTACTGGGCCCAGGGGGAGACTCACCTGTAGGCACTGATTCTTCAACCACCTCTGGAGCCAGAGTGGATTCACCTGGTGCCTGCTCCTGAGGATCCGGCACAGGTGCAGGCGCCTCAGAATCAAGGCCTTGCCCCAGTTCAGCCGGCCCTGGAGGCGGGGACTCCTGTGCAGGCTGGGATTCCTCCGGTTCACCCTCTGAATCGGATTCCCAGGCCATCACAGACACCTTTGGTAAAGGCTGTTCTCCAATTAGAGCACTCGCAGGCCAGTATTCCCCAGTTGTCAGTGTTTATACTACATTTTTTTTAGATTTGCCTTGAGGCAGTCTTTAAACCTCTTTTGTTGACCACCAGCATTATGAGAAATTACCATATTTTTCGCCCTATAGGGCGCACCGGCCCATAGGGTGCACCTAGGTTTTTTTTTGGGGGGGGGAATAAAGAAAAAAAAATTATTTCCCTCCCCCCCCCAGGTGCGGGCCTGGGGCAGGGGAAGCCCGAGCTTTCCCCGACCCCAGCCCCCAGAACAGGCTGCTATCCGCAAGCCTTCCCCCACCAGCCCCGACAAGCTCTGGGAGTATTCCCCACCTCCCGCAGAAGCTGCGCGCTCTTTAAAGGGGCTGCGCGGCTTCTACTGGCTTTTCTAGGCGATGGGGGAATTCCCCCACCTCCCTGAAAAGCCCGATGGCTGCCATCCACAAGCCTTGGGTGCCCGGGGGAAGTCGCGCCAGGCTCCCGAGGCTTGCGGAGAGCTGCCTGAAGCCCGGGGTGCACTCCGCTGCGCTCCCCGGGTTTTGGGCTGCAGACTGCTGTCTGCAAGGCTTGGGAGCCTGGCGGGAAGTTGTGCCGGGCTTGCAAGGCTTGCAGATAGCTTCCTGAAGCCTGGAGAGCGAGAGGAGTCGGTGCGCACTAACCCCTCTCGCTCTCCAGGCTTCAGCGAAAGCCTGCATTCGCCCCATAGGACGCACACACATTTCCCCTTCATTTTTGGAGGGGAAAAAGTGCGTCCTATAGGGTGGAAAATACGGTAGGAACCGCATAGAGGTAGAAGGAAGTCATCAAATAAATCAGGGAATAAAACCGGAGATTAGGTACAGATAAGAAAGTGAGAGTTGCGGGCAGGAAAAGATACAGACAAGATAAAAGGCTCTTTTACTGGAATTATGTGTTTAGGATATCATCAATGATGGTTTGTATTTCTTGGGTAGCTGTGTTTTTGACAATACTTTTCGTTTGTATTTTTGTTAGTCTTTTTTTCCTTTTTCCTTTTCCTTCTTCTTTTATATAATAAAAATTAAAAAATTCCTTCCAGTAGCACCTTAAAGACCAACTAAGTTAGTTCTTGGTATGAGCTTTCGTGTGCATGCACACTTCTTCAGATACATATAATATTCTTCAGATACATATTATATAATAGAATAACATGTTTCATTATGTGCAACATTTAATAAAGTTTAATAACAATTTAAAAAATAAAATAAAATCAAAAATAAATAAATAAAAACTCAGTCAATCAATCCACTCATATTCCCTTAACACAGACAGCGCAAAGAGAAGAGTGTGGCTGCTTTAAATCTTTGGCAGATGATGGTAAAAGATCTGGCGATCTGCCTTCCTTTTCCACTAGACTAACAAGGGCTTAAAACAGAAAGGAAACAGCGACTCTCTCTTTCTAATGACTGCTGTGTCTCAGCAGGGAAGAAGGGGCGTAGCTGAGTGAAATTGATGATGCCTTCTCAGGATAAGGTGCTTCCCAGCTGTCAGTATTTTGCAAAAGCGAGTCAGCTGCACATCTCTGCTTTTGGTCTACTTGCTTAAAATAGGTTAAAGGGCTCAAATGTCCTAGTAAGGCGAATTCCATTAATAAATAAAATAAAATATGGGACTTCTTCTGGTTTGGAAAGCGATGAGGAAAGGCATTGGACAGTATAGGATGAACGAATGATTACCGTACTTTTCTGTTATAAGACTATTCCCCCCCCCCTTTAAAAATCATCCTAAAAAGTGGAGGTCATTTTATACATGGGGAGTGCAAATGGTGGACGTTTGATTGGTTGCTGCCACGGCTGTCAGCGGCTATTGTGCATGTTGAACACAGCGAAACCTTGAGACTTTGTGATCTGAAAAATAAATATGAGGTATGTACTTTTGTAGCCCAAGAAAATCTTTAAGAAAAAGAAAAGAAAAAAATGTTTTGTTTTTAAAAAAACCCCAATGTTAATCACCACCCCAAACACCCACAAACCAGTGCCCTTTTGTTATGAGCCAGTGTCTCCTAACTGATGGCAGAAATAGGCGGCAGCATTGCCATTAAGAACAGCCACATTTATAATGGCATCTTAAGAATGATATTAAGGACATAGGAGGCTGCCCTATACTGAGTCTGATCACGGGAACTTTTGCTTTATTGGCCGAGGGAGTCAGCTTACAGCTTCCGGGTCAAGTGGCCAGCATGACTAAGCCGCTTCTGGTGAACCAGAGCATATGCAATTTCAACCCATTGGTTGTTTCTTCTGTATCTTTTCAAATTCTGCAATTTGGGGAAGGATCATAGCTTAGGGGTGGGGTGTTTGAGCTCCCGTTGCTCGGTCCCTGCTCCTGCCAACCTAGCAGCTTGAAAGCACGCCAGCGCAAGTAGATAAATAGGTACTGCTCTGGCGGGAAGGTAAACGGCGTTTCTGTGCGCTGCTCTGGTTCACCAGAAGCGGCTTAGTCATGCTGGCCACTTGACCCGGAAGCTGTAAGCTGGCTCCCTCGGCCAATAAAGCAAAAGTTCCCGTGATCAGACTCAGTATAGGGCAGCCTCCTATGTCCTTAATATCATTCTTAAGATGCCATTATAAATGTGGCTGTTCTTAATGGCAATGCTGCCGCCTATTTCTGCCATCAGTTAGGAGACACTGGCTCATAACAAAAGGGCACTGGTAGCCTTTTGCATTTCCCCCAGACAGGTCTCTCCAATTTCTGGTTGGTTCTCCATTTCCTATGAGCGGGTGTAAGATTTGGCAGCTGAGGGAGCACGTACTAAAGGATATAGCTGCCACATTCTGCATTAGTTGCAGTTCCAGGTCACCTTCAAAGGTAGCCCAAGCAGTCCAAAAGGTAGCCCAAAAGTAGTCCAAGCAGGAGATAACCAGAGCATGCACCACTCTAGTGAGACAGTCTGCGAGCAGATAGGGTCTCAGCCTGTGTACCAGATGGAGCTGGTAAACAGCTGCCCTGGACACAGAATTGACTTAGCGTAGTACGTGCTCCCTCAATTGCCAAGTCTTACACCCGTGCTGTGGGTTAAACCACAGAGCCTAGGACTTGCTGATCAGAAGGTCAGCGGTTTGAATCCCCGCGACGGGGTGAGCTCCCGTTGCTTGGTCCCTGCTCCTGCCAACCTAGCACTTCGAAAGCACGCCAGCACAAGTAGATAAATAGGTACTGCTCTGGCGGGAAGGTAAACGGCGTTTCTGTGCGCTGCTCTGGTTCACCAGAAGCGACTTAGTCATGCTGGCCACATGACCCGGAAGCTGTACGCTGGCTCCCTCGGCCAATAAAGCAAGATGAGCGCCGCAACCCCAGAGTCAGTCACGACTGGACCTAATAGTCAGGGGTCCCTTTACCTTTACTAATATTTTGTTGGGGGCGACCCAGAGTGGCTGGGGAAGCCCAGCCAGATGGGCAGGGTATAAATAAATAAATAAATAAATAAATAAATAAATAATAATAATAATAATAATAATTATTATTATTATTATTTAGGCAGCAACAAGTAGTTAAGGCAGTGCTGGATCCTTGATATGTTTCCTTCCTTCCCCTATTGTGGGAAAAGCCTGCAAAGGTTTAAAATCCCACGTCCAGGAATAGATTTCCACCCTCCCTCCACAAACACACAGCTCTAGAGACTTTGGGATTCTATTTATTTTAAATGCCCCCTGGCACTCCCATAGCCTATGATCCGCCTTTCAGATTTCTAAATGGGCACGCCATGGTAGATTAAAGAGGGGGGATTAATTCATTATTCGCCGCTCCTTCGCTCCCTCTGGACTTTCCCTCGCTCTTTCATTTGAGATCTTTTTAAAGGGTGGGTTGCCTGGGGATCTGTCCAAAGCTTTTTAGTACTGAAAATTCCTGTCTGGAAAAGAGAATGGCAAGGATTCTGGGGTGCTGTCCAGCACCTTTGCAAGAGAGAGAGAGAGGGGGGGGGGATTCTTGTGTGTTTGTGTGCTTGTGTGTTTTCAGTTGCCTCTGAAAATAAGAAACCGTGTGCTTCCAAGAGACACTTTGGCAAGTGTGTGTGAAGTCTGAGAGTACACAAGTGGGAACAAACACTGGATGGAAAGCATAATGCTAGTGGTCAACAAAAGAGGTTTCAAGACGCTCTCAAGGCAAATCTAAAAAAATGTAGAATAAACACTGACAATTGGGAAACACTGGTCTGCGAACACTCCGGTTAGAGAACAGCCTTTACCAAAGGTGTCATGGGCTTTGAAGACACTCGAACTCAGGACGCAAGGGAGAAGCGTGCTAAGAGGAAGGCACACTTGGGAAATGCACACTGTGATCAACTCCCACCCGGAAACCAATGCCCCCACTGTGGAAGGACGTGTGGATCCAGAATTGGCCTCCACTGTCATTTACGGACTCACTGTTAAACCTGTGTTTATGGAAGACAATCTTACTCGGCTACAAGTGATCGCCAAAGAGAGAAAAAGAAAAGATTCTGAATGTAGTCTGCAGGTTCAATCCCCAGCACGCCCCTCCAATAATAATAATGGTAATAATAATAGTAACAGCAATAATTTTATTATTTATAGCCCACCGATCTGACAGGGTTGCCTGATCTGGGCAGCTTCCAACATATATAAAAACATAATCAAACATGGGAAACCCTGAGTCTCATTGAGCTCAGGTCTCTCATGCGGGTTTCCCGTTGAAGCATCTGCGGAGGCCATTGAGAATGAATGGGACGAGGAGGGCCAGGGGCCTGATCCATCAGGAGCCTCTTTCTAGGCTCCTAACGCTGAAGAGTTTTCTTGGCAGGGATACTGGAGTGGCTTGCCTGTTCCTTCTCCAAGCTCAACATCAAAAAAACGAAGATCATAGCCACTGGTCCCATCACCTCCTGGCAACAGAAGGGGAAGAAATGGAGGCAGTGAGAGATTTTACTTTCTTGGTCTCCATGATCACTGCAGATGGTGACAGCAGCCACGAAATTAAAAGGCGCCTGCTTCTTGGGAGAAAAGCAATGACAAACCTAGACAGCATCTTAAAAAGCAGAGACATCACCTTGCCAACAAAGGTCCGTATAGTAAAAGCTATGGTTTTCCCAGTAGTGATGTATGGAAGTGAGAGCTGGACCATAAAGAAGGCTCATTGCGGAATTGATGCTTTTGAATTCTGGTGCTGGAGGAGACTCTTGAGAGTCCCATGGACTGCAAGAAGATCCAACCTCTCCATTCTGAAGGAAATCAGCCCTGAGTGCTCACTGGAAGGGCAGATCCCGAAGCTGAGGCTCCAAGACTTTGGCCACCTCATGAGAAGAGAAGACTCCCTGGAAAAGACCCTGATGTTGGGAAATATGGAGGGCACAAGGAGACAGAGGACGAGGTGGCTGGACAGTGTTCTCGAAGCTACCAGCATGAGTTTGACCAAGCTGCGGGAGGCAGTGGAAGACAGGAGTGTCTGGCGTGCTCTGGTCCAGGGCGTCACGAAGAGTCGGACACGACTAAACGACAACAACAACGCTGAAGAACCCAAGGGCCAGCCTGGCTCCGGACCATCCCGAGCCGGCCATTGCCTGGCGCAGCGCTTTGGAGACGTGGAGCTCTTTTTACGCATCTTGCCAATCGCCTTTCTTCCTTGGGAAGAACGCACGCCTCCCACCCTTGGGGAAAGCCTCCCTCTACTGTCCAGGCCTGGAAGGGTTAAAGGCTGCTTCCTCCCTCCTCCTCCTCCTCCCCCACCTCCCCCTCCCTCCCCGGCGTGCAGTGCGTGCTGACGGAGGCAGGTGATCCGACCGCATCGCCTCCCTCCAGCATCGTTCTCCGCCGGGCGCGCGACTGGGTGCGGTCCGCTCTCCTCTCTGCCGCAGCCGCAACCAGCGCGGCCGTCCTTGCGCCGCTGCCGTCGGATGGCGATGGCCGGAGCCCCGAGGCGCGCGGCTCTTTCTGAAGCCTGACTCGGTGTCTGCAAGCAGTGGAGCCGGAGAGAGAGAGAGAGAGAAAGACAGGCAGACAGACAGACAGAGCGAAAGAAAAGAGGTGGGGCTGCAAGGCCAGATCTCTCCCCCCGCCATCCATCACCCCTCCGTCCCCTCTCTCAGCCATGAGGCTCAGAAGGATCCCCCTTTCTCCTCCTCGGGTGGGCGATGCCCTTTGAAAGCAAGCGGGTCTCCAGTCTCCCTTTTGGGGCTTGCCGGCGCCCTCTGCTTTGGATATTGGCAAATCGGATATAGGACAATTTCCTCCCCATCCCTGATCATCATTCTCTTGGGGGCTCCGGACACTTCAACCCCCTGCCAAAGGGAGAGGCTCCGAATTTGTTTGACCCTCTTTTCTGAATGACTCTAGATTTTTATTATTATTATTAATTGCTGGGTGTTTGTTTGTCTTACTTAAGTGGGGTTCCACCTCTGATCAAGCTTGGGTGCTTTCGCCAACCGCACTTTGATTTTTTTTCCCTGCAAAATCACGCCTGTAACGTAAGGGGGAGAGAGAGAGAGTTGGGTCGCCACTGAGCTGGTGGCTCCCATTGTCTGTGTGTGTGTGTATCTATCTATATCTGGGGAGGGGGAGGGAGGTGAGCAGGTGCTCCCCAAACGTGGAGGGAGGGGTGGAACTGGACCAGGCTGCCAAGATGGCCTGGCCTTGCATCAGCCGGGCCTGCTGCATCGCCCGCTTCTGGAACCAGCTGGACAAAGCCGACATCGCCGTGCCTTTGGTCTTCACCAAATACTCGGAAGCCACTGAGATCCCGGGGACCCATGTCGTGGTGCAGCAACAGCAGCAGCAGCAGCACCACCTGCCACGCCCATCCTCGGCCATCGAAACCCAGCCCTCTGCCCTTGGCGGGGGTGACCTGGATGCGGTTGCCAGGGCGACCTCTGCAGCTGTGGACCACGCGGCCCCGGGAGGCCATCACAAGCCTGGGCAGCAGCCGAAAGACCCGTCGGCCGACTCGGTGATGCGCCAGGACTACAGGGCTTGGAAGGTGCAGAGACCTGAACCCAGCTGCAAGCCGAAGAGCGAGTACCAGCCGTCGGACACGCCCTTCGAGAAGGAGAGCCAGTACCAGAAGGATTTCCGTGCCTGGCCCATCCCCAAGAGAGGCGACCACCCCTGGATCCCCAAACCTATGCCCATTCCTGCAGTGGATCTAGACAAAGGCTCCAAGGAGAGGCCGGGGAGCCTGGAGAGGAGGAGGAAGACCCACGTGGCTCCAGAGAAGGAGGAGAGAGGGAAGGAAGAGGAGGCCAACCCCACCAGGCCTGAAGAAGGGCGGGTCAAGAAGACCAAGAAGAAGGTTCTTGTATCTGAGGGCGACCCGATAGAGCAGCAACAGCAGGTGGCGGCCGGGTACTCCACGTCGCTCGACACCAGCAAAGGACGGGCGGCCGTGGATGCCCTCAACCGGCAGATCAAGGAAGAAGTCACAGCCCGGGTGAGCACCTCCTCCTACAGGTAAGAAGCTCCAGCAGGTTGACCCATACATGGTAGGACTTCCTGCTTGGTCCAGTCGCGCGGTTGGAGGTGGGCCTGACTGCCAAGCGGAGGGAGGGGGCTGGCCGAATTCGTGGGAGATGGTTGGATCTTTGTCACCGGGAATAATAATAATAATAATAATAATTTATTTGTACCCCGCCCATCTGGCTGGGTTTCCCCAGCCACCCTGGGCGGCTTCCGACAAGGATAAAAATTACAGTGGTACCTCAGGTTACATACACTTCAGGTTACAGACTCCGCTAACCCAGAAATAGTGCCTCAGCTTAAGAACTTTGCTTCAGGACGAGAACAGAAATTGTGCTCCGGCGGTGCGGCAACATCAGGAGGCCCCATTAGCTAAAGTGGTGCTTCAGGTTAAGAACAGCTTCAGGTTAAGAACGGACCTCCGGAACGAATTAAGTACTTAACCTGAGGTAGAGTCATAGAATCATAGAGTTGGAAGAGACCACAAGGGCCATCGAGACCAACCCCCTGCCAAGCAGGAAACACCACTGTACATCAAAATGTCACACATTAAAAACTTCCCTGAACAGGGCTGCCTTCAGATGCCTTCTAAATGTCAGGTAGTTGTTTATTTCTTTGACATCTGACAGGAGGGCGTTCCATAGGGTTGGTGCCACCACTGAGAAGGCCCTCTGCCTGGTTCCTTGTAGCTTTGCTTCTCGCAGGGAGGGAACCGCCAGAAGGCCCTCGGAGCTGGACCTCAGCATCTGGGCAGAACGATGGGGGTGAAGATGCTCCTTCAGGTATACTGGGCACAAACCGCAAGGCGGTTCTCCTCCATAAGCCATGTTGACATAAGGAACATCAGAAGCTGCCTTATATACCACTGCTCCATCTAGCTCCCTATTGCCTACACTGACCGGCATCAGACAAGGGAGAATCTCCCAACCCTACCTGGAGGCCCAAGAATTGAAGCTGGGTCCTTCTGCAAGCAAACCAGATGTTCTGCACCCCAGCTGCTGCCATTGCCAAAGGAGGTCGTTGGTAGGACCTGTGCTGTGCATGCAGAATCTCCCAGGATCCATCCCTGACATTTCCCATTGAGAAGATGCTTGACTACAGGGCTAGGAATGCTCTCCTGGGTATCTGAAGAGCCTCTGCCATTCAGAGTAGACAATATGGAGGCATGTGGGTCAGTGGTTGGCATATACATGCTTGTATGAATGGTTCTCTCCTTTTACAGCTTGCATTCAGATTAGTGAAAACTCTATTGGATTGTTTCCCAGATAAATAACTGCAGGGGCACATTATATATATATATTTCTCCCTGGGAGTCAAAATGTTTTTGGCCAATTTTGCGTGCTGTGGGAGATAAACTTCTTTCCTTTTTTCTTCCTCTAACATCAAATGCAACAGATTTCATGGCTTTAGAAATAACAAGTGTCGACTCTAGTTCTGCCTCCAGAGCTGACGATGAAATTCTGTAAGAGGCTCTGAAATTTTGCCTTCCTTCAATTCTCACACGGACGGTACAAAATTTCACACCCGGGACTGAATTTTTGCACCCAGAACCAAGACTTTGACATTTGCTAAGAGAATTCACTTGGGTGTTCCTAATTCTGCCATCTATAAATCTCTCTCCCCCCCCCCAAATTATATGAGGGTACATATATGAACTTGCAGAATTTTATATTTCAAGTTTATCCTGTGCCTTTTAAAACTTATTATTGCTGTCATCCGTTCAGTTCCTTTCACAGGATTCATATATATTTTAAATCATCATAACCTCCAAGTGGTTTACATGAAATAGAAAACAAACTTTAAAATGACTGATAAGCTCAGATGTTAAAAACAAAATGAAACCAGCAGATTTTTAAAAAATAAAAATAGAAACTAAAATTACACGTGAAAATACATGTTGAATTGACATGTCTGAGTAGGCATGCTTCAACAAAAAAACCCCCCAGTATTAGCAGATCCTGAAAGACACACTGGCCTAATATCACTGGGGAGGGAGTTTCCAAAGGACAGGCCGTAATACAGAAGGCTTGATTCCTTGCAAGGCCAGAAAGAAGATTACGTAGCCTTTGTGAAACAACATGTGGTTGGAGAGAGAAGCACTGAGGCTCAGAAGGCTTTAGGATTATATCTTTAGCCAAGGGTAGCTCTCTGAATCTTGTTGTATTACAGTTCCCATCACTCCTGACCATTGGCCAAGGCTGATGGGAGTTGTAGTCCAGCCTCTTCTGGAGGCTGCCCCTGTCTTAAGACACTTGACTAAGACGGCAGCCCCACCATATGCTTACCTGGGAGCAACTTGCCTTGAACTGAAGGACGGTTCCTGGGGAGGAGACCTGCATACAGTTGCAAATCAGCAATCAACAGCTGGCTGTTTTCGGTTATGACCATAGCTGTCAACCTTCCCGTTTTTTGCGGGAAATTCCCTTATTCCAGCGCTGCTTCCTGCTGCTATCCTGGATTGTTAGATATCCCGTAGACTGTCCCCGGGACAGGTGAGGCTGCCGATCCCTTATTTTCAAATCTGAAAGTTGACAGCTATGGTTGTGACCCACCCGTGTCTTAATCTTTGAATGCTAGTAGAATAGTAAGGCTCGGGCGTGGCACCCTCACTTCCTGGGGGCTGAGCAGGGAATGAATGGGTTGCAAACAGCAGATCAAGGAAACTTATTTCTTGTGTACGATGCTTTTATACAGACAACTTCCTATTTACAGAGGAGTTATATTCCAACGCAGCGTGCATTTAAATGAAATTATGTGTGTGTCCATCTATATCGATATCTAATTTTTCTATCGATTTATACGTTGTTGTTGTTGTTTTATTAAAGGATCGTTTTTTATTAAAGGATCCTTTATTAAAGGATTTATTAAAGGGTACATGCAACATCTCTGTTTTTAATAATAATAATAATAATAATAATAATAATAATAATAATAATAATAATTTGTTATTTATACCCCGCCCATCTGGCTAGGTTTCCCCAGCAGCTCTGGGCGGCTTCCAGCAAAATATTAAAATACAATAATTCATCAAATATTAAAAGCTTCCCTAAACAGGGCTGCCTTCAGATGTCTTCTAAAAGTCAGACAGTTGTTTGCAGTGGACACTCGGGTTGCGAACGTGATCCGTGCGGGATTTACGTTCGCAACTCGCAGCATTCACAACCCGCAGCGATACATCTGCGCACGCGCGGGTTGCGATTCAGCCCTTCTGCGCATGTGCGACCACCGAAACCTGGAAGTAACCCGTTCCAGTACTTTCGGTTTTTGGTGGTCCATAACCCAAAAAAACACAACCTGAAACGGCTATAACCCGAGGTATGACTGTATTTCATTGACATCTGATGGGAGGGCATTCCACAGGGTGGGTGCCACCACCGAGAAGGCCCTCTGTCTGGTTCCCTGTATGCACAGAGTCCTTTCTCCAGTTACATTCACTGTGTGTCACTGCTTTCATGGACATTGTGAGGTTGGGGGGCAGTGTTAGATACTCGGGGGTGGGGGGGACTCGGTGCAAAATGGCTCCTTAAACTAAGGTTAAAAGGTAAAGGTAAAGGGACCCCTGACGATTAGTTCCAATCGTGGCTGACTGGGGTTTTGGCGCTCATCTCACTTTATTGGTCGAGGGAGCCGACGTACAGTCATGTGGCCAGCATGACTAAGCCGCTTCTGGCAAACCAGAGCAGTGCATGGAAATGCCGTTTACCTTCCCGCCGGAGCGGTACCTATTTATCTACTTGCACTTTGATGTGCTTTTGAACGGCTAGGTTGGTAGGAGCAGGGACCCAGCAATGGGAGCTCACCCCATCGCGGGGATTCGAACCGCCGACCTTCTGATCGGCAAGACCTAGGCTGTGTGGTTTAACCCACAGCGCCACCTGCGTCCAGTCTGGTTGCATTTTGGAGGCAAGATGGCTCTAAAGCCTTATTTTTCAAACGATGAACTGACTGTGATCAGGCCCTGATTTAGGTTTGATGAGGCCCTAAGCTACTCAAGGTAATGGGGCCCTTTATATGTCCAGCTGTCCTTGGTCAACAAGAAATTGTTGCAGTTTTTGTTGTTGAATATATGTTATATGACAATTTATGGACCTAATAGGTATCTCAAGCCATTTGCACATGTTGCTGTGCAACCCGTCCATGCAGAATATAGGCACCCTGTATATAGAAAGGAGCAAAGCAGTGATATTTTAGGGAGCAGGCGAGCAGGTGGGGCCCATGAGTTACATCGTAGGAGCCTACACAACACAAAATACTGTTGCTGTATGTAGGTTTTATTTTGTTTGTTTTTTATCTTATATTTTGGAAATGTACATCCAGGTTTTTTTCCTTTAAATTTTTTTGGGGGCCCCAAGAGAGTGGGGCCCTGAGCTGTAGCTTGTTTAGCTTATATGCAAATTCGGCACTGACTGTGTTTGATTCTCAGATGAACATGCCCCCAAAATTTGTTCGTAATACCAAAAAAAGGGGTTGTAATCCAAAACTAGTTTGCAAACCGGGACATGCACTTCCGGGTTTGACGTGTTTGTAATCCAAAACGTATGCAAACCAGACTGTTTGTAAACCAAGGTACCACTGTACTGCAAGAAATATATAGAGGCAGATAGTTGTGAAATTATCGTGAGGGTTCATAAGTTAACTTTATATTTGGACAACTTTTCTGCTGTACCTTATTGGAAGGAGAAAAATAAGCATTTCCTTAACAACAATTTAAACAATACGTATCCACGTTTCTTAACTGATGTGGTTAGGCAATTAAAAAAACACACACCTTAGACTGAATTTTAGCACACAGGAAAAACTTAAAACTTCTGTAGCACACTCTTCTTCAAAAACAAGCATCTGTGATAATATCTTGTCGTTAGAAAAACTGCCCCAAATAATCTTACAGAAACCTCTGGAAGAGCATGACTTTGTGAATGTATTAATGGAAAAATTTAAACATTGCATATAAAGCCTCATGCTACGTAATTAAAAACAAATCCATATTTCTTTGTGAATAGCCTTTGGACTATAATGTAACTTAAATACATGGTCTTTAAGCAGAGGCTTGACAACCATATGTCAGGAGTGCTCTGATGGTGTTTCCTGCTTGGCAGGGGGTTGGACTCGATGGCCCTTGGGGTCTCTTCCAACTCTATGATTCTATGATTCTATGAAATAGAAAACTCTCTTTAGAAAGATTCCCCCCCCAAAAAAAAAGCATTTTATTTTTTAAAAAACTGATTTAAAATTTTAAAAATCCAATTTAAATTTTTGAAAAATAAATCTGATTTTTATTATATATATATATTTAAAAATAATAGATTGATGGATTGATTTTTTTAAAAAAGTCATTGATTTTTATCCACCCTGACCAGCTTCCAGGCATGCCTGCTGCTTTCCAAGAGAGGGAGATGCAAAGTGAGGGGTGGTCATGGCTGTGTAGAGCAGGGGTCAGCAAACTTTTTCAGCAGGGGGCCGGTCCACTGTCCCTCAGACCTTGTGGGGGGCCGGACTATATTTTTTTTTTGGGGGGGGAGTGAACAAATTCCTATGCCCCGCAAATAACCCAGGGATGCATTTTAAATAAAAGCACACATTCTTCTCATGTAAAAACACGCTGATTCCCGGACCGTCCGCGGGTCAGATTTAGAAGGCGATTGGGCTGGATCTGGCCCCTGGGCCTTAGTTTGCCTACCCATGGTGTAGACGCACCAGCGAAGCCAATCCGGTACTCCCACCGCCCAAACGTAGTTGCTCCTCTCTTCCTTTCGCCTTTTCCTGTTTCTGTCGCCCTTCTCCTGTGTTTGAAGGCTGGCTATCGTTTAGCAGAGGACCTGGCAAATTCTCTCTCTGCCCTCGTAGGTCAGCATAATGCCGTCCCTGAAAAGCTGGGAAGGTCGTCAAGTCTGGAAAACAGGAATAGAACCGTAGGTCTTCCAGATGCAGTTATATTTAATTAAAAGGGACGCCGTGAATCATCTTCTGGTTTACTAAAAAGGCACTCCCATTTCAATTAGCCGCGACTGTGTGCAGAGAGCCTTTCGGCATCCCTGTTTCCTAAAAAGCACCCACACACCCGCCAGTGAAAACCAGGACTGATTTTCTGCTGTGTGTCAGGGTTTTTTTGGAGAAATTTCCTTCGGTTTTTCCAAATGGTTTTGCTACATATCTTTAAGAAGTGACGGTACGGTGTGTGCATGTGTGTTTGATGTGTGTATGAGAGAGAGAAAGGTCTTGCTTCTCCTTTCCTTAAAATAATCAAGGATAACCAAAACTGTGTGATAGTGTTGGTGCAGACAGCGCAGTGTTCAGAATGCTTTGCTGTTCTTAGTTTCAGTGAATGGAATCCACATGTAAAAATTAACTACAGTAATTCTTGTCTGGAAAGGTAGTTGGTCGACTGTGGCTGTAGGAGCAAACATGGCAATGGCTTATTATTTCCCAATATTGTTAATGCATTAAACCATGCGTAGGCAAACTAAGGCCCAGAGGTCGGATCTGGCCCAATCGCCTTCTCAATCCGGCCCGCAGACGGTCTGGGAATCCACGTGTTTTTACATGAGTAGAATGTGTCCTTTTATCTAAAATGCACCTCTGGGTTATTTGTGGGGCCTCCCTGGGGTTTTTACATGAGTAGAATGTGTGCTCTTATTTATAATGCATCTCTGGGTTATTTGTGGGGCATAGGAATACATTCATCCCCCCCCCAAAAAAAATATAGTCCAGCCCCCCACAAGGTCTGAGGGACAGTGGACCGGTCCCCTGCTGAAAAAGTTTGCTGACCCCTGCATGATAAAACAGGCAAGATCTATGGGTCAATAGGCACATTAACCTCCATTTTTTAAGGCTTTGAGTTGGTGAAAGTACTGGGGGGCGTTGGTTGGGGAATGCTGTTTTTAAGTGCACCCTAGAAACAGACAGCGGAGACAAATGTTTTTGCAAATGCATGCATCACAACTACGGCTGCAATGTTTGCTTGAATGATTAGTCAACCGGTAGAGCATGTGACTGTTAATCTCAGGATTATGAATCCTAGGCGCACATTGGGCAGAAAATTCCTGCATATCAGGGGGTTGGACTAGATGACCCACGGGGTCCCTTCCAACTCTTCAGTTCTGTGATTCTAATTAAAATGATTTGATTAGATCTGGTAAGATTGAATGATTGATTGATTGATTAGATCTGGTTTGTTTGTTTGTTTGTTTGGTTAGATGAATTGATCTATTAGATGAATTAATCAACTGTCAATTGATCAACAGGCTAATATTATTGTTATTTTTTAAAAAGTTTTTATTCTCTTCAAATGTATACATTTCATTAATTTTACAATCATCTGAACAATTCAAGGTTTGACTTCCTTTTGTTTTTTTAGCAAGCCCTGAAATTGTACAGTGAAGGCATCTGCCTGATGTCATTAGGGAGTCCCACAGTGTAGGTGTTGCCACACTAAAATATCAGTTTCTTAAGAATGCAAAACAGGTATTGTTGTTGTTGAGTCGTTTAGTCGTGTCCGACTCTTCGTGACCCATGGACCAGAGCACGCTAGGCACTTCTGTCTTCCACTGCCTCCCACAGTTTGGTCAAACTCATGCTGGTCGCTTTGAGAACACTGTCCAACCATCTCGTCCTCTGTCGTCCCCTTCTCCTTGTACCCTCCATCTTTCCCAACATCAGGGTCTTTTCCAGGGAGTCTTCTCTTCTCATGAGGCGGCCAAAGTACTGGAGCCTCAGCTTCAGGATCTGTCCTTCCAGTGAGCACTCAGGGCTGATTTCCTTCAGAATGGAGAGGTTTGATCTTCTTGCAGTCCATGGGATTCTCAAGAGTCTCCTCCAGCACCATAATTCAAAAGCATCCATTCTTCGGTGATCAGCCTTCTTGATGGTCCAGCTCTCACTTCCATACATCACTACTAGGAAAACCAGAGCTTTAACTAGACGGACCTTTGTTGGCAAGGTGATGTCTCTGCTTTTTAAGATGCTGTCTAGGTTTGTCATTGCTTTTCTCCCAAGAAGCAGGCGTCTTTTAATTTCGTGACTGCTGTCACCATGGGTATTATGTGGCACCTATAAATAACAATTTGCTTGGATAAGACTTACTTGGTTTTGCTCCTTTGCTTCTCAGCTGTGGAGGCTGCACACCAGCCAAGCTGCAAAACTCACTGATCTTGAGATCTGGGAGAGATCCTGGTGGGATTGGTCACTGGCTCAGTCTAAGGCAGCTTCACGTGTGTGGAAGGGGATGGGTGGGAAAGGCAGGTGAAAGCATTTGTGCTGTAAAATGGGCAACCCGTAAAACAATATTATATCGTTTGCATTTAAGTGTTTATGCTTTACACAACGAAAAGGCCAGAGGGATTTCAGGTCTGATGCAATAAGACTGCTGGTGCAAATGGTGACAAAAAAGGGACATCTGAACACAGTGGATAATATTTTTAAATATTTTAAATATTTTAAAATTCCCTGTTTAGGGAAGCTTTTAATGTTTGATGCATTATTGTATTTTAATATTTTGTAGGAAGCCGACCAGAGTGGCTGGGGAAGCCCAGCCAGATGGGCGGGGTAGAAATAATAAATAAATAAATAATAATAAATAATAAATAATAAATAATAAATAATAAATAATAAATAATAAATAATAAATAATAAATAATAAATAATAAATAATAATTATTATCAAAGACAGTCCTTGTGGTTTCAGTAGATGTTATGTCCAAGTTAGGATGCTATATCCTGTTCTCACTATGTTGAATGGACCTGTTGGATGTGACTATTTAGATCAGGAATGCCCAGACGCTGTGCTGGTGTCAGATCGGGGTGCCAAGAGCAGGTCAAGTAAGGACTCACATGGCGTCATTGAAGTCAACTATTTATGCAAAGAAACAAGCAGCTCAGGAGGAGCTTGGGAGCACAACTCTGTCCGGTTGATCTTGCCTTGATGCCACAGTTCCCTAAGTCTCCTTCTCCCCTAGATCCTTCCCAAGCAATCTGAGACTTTGCCGCCTTGCGTGTCTCTGCTCCACTCTCTTCATACCACTTCTGGTCCTAGGAGACTGGGGGGGGGGCTGGTTGCAGCAGGAGGGGGAGACCCCAGCTTCTTCTGCAGCCTGCCTCTTGGTCTTCCTCCTCTCCTGCCTCCACTTCTGCCTCTGATTCTGGACTGCTCTCTGCCACAGATGCTCCCTGCTCACTAAACCCTGTTCTCTCTCCATCTTCTGACCCCTCCTCCTCCCAGTCTTCTCCCTCTGACCACTCATAGTTGTCCCACCACCAATCCCCGGGCTCTGAGCCTTTTTCCCTTGGGGGTTCCCCAGCTGGTTCCTTCCATCATTCTCCAGCCAGTCCGTGACAGCTGGAGTCACAAGCAGGCCATATGGGCCACTTGGCCCAGGCCTCCGATTCCAAATGGGGCCTCGCTCAGCATATTTATCTATATTTTCCATTTTGTCTTTATATGCAGATGCGGTTCAAGCCTTGAAATAGAATTATTTGTCAGCATAACTTTTGTGAAAATTATTTATATACTCATTTATTTATAAGATCAGTTATCCCCAGGGTAAAAAAAAAGGGGGGGCACATTATCTACCTGGCCCGGGCCTCTGCCTGGCTCTGCAAGGCCCTGGTCACAAGAGGCCTGGTATAAAAGAATGAAATAGTGAAAGGTTTTGGTGAACTCAATGTCCCTGGCAACAGTGGAAGCATCTTGTTATGTCTCTGTATGCTCTGTGGCCTCCCCCCTCTTCCATTCAGCTGGAGATGAGTCTCTCTCCAACTATTGTAATCCAATTCAGTGATGTAGCAGAATTAGGTAAAGGGACCCCTGACCATTAGGTCCAGTCGCGGACAACTCTGGGGTTGCGGCGCTCATCTTGCTTTATTGGCCGAGGGAGCCGGTGTACAGCTTCCGGGTCATGAGGCCAGCATGACTAAGCCGCTTCTGGCAAACCAGAGCAGTGCACGGAAATGCCGTTTACCTTCCCGCCAGAGTGGTACCTATTTATCTAATTGCACTTTGACGTGCTTTCAAACTGCTAGGTTGGCAGGAGCAGGGACCGAGCAACAGGAGCTCACCCCGTTGCGGGGATTCGAACCGCCGACCTTCTGATCAGCAAGTCCTAGGCTCTGTGGTTTAACCCACAGTGCCACCTGTGTCCCGTAGCAGAATTATCTTACCTTTTTTTTTAAAAAAAAAAACATTCCACTGTATCTCTGTGTTGGTTCCTCCTGTGGGCTTTCTGAAGAGGCACACCCAGATCGGCAACTCACACAGAGAGAACGGAGTTGGACTCCTCACTTTTACATGCTCAGATGCACTCCTGTTTTAATTCAGGACAAAAAGTGTGTGCCTCAGTATCGGAAAAGGTTCTTCACAGACAGCGAGAGATTTGAACCTGCATTTTCTAGATGGTTTCGTTAACTACTGAATTTGCTCTTTAGGTGTCAAAAAGAGTAGAATGTTCCTTTTTGGTCCATGCTGCAACCTTTGCAGCTGCCTGGTTTTTTAAATCCCTGCTGCTTGATGAATAATACCCAAGTCCTGCTCACTTTCATTAATAATAGCATTGTCTGTCTAATCTCTGGATAAACATCTTAGCTCTTCTTCGGATACTATTTTGAGGTTCCAAGTACCCGCCTGATATCCTGGCAGCTGAGCTTTGCCGGACATCAGTGAGCAGAAGCCAACAGAGGAGCTTTTAGAAATACAACAATTATAGCCCGTGCTTAAAGCTTAATGCTCCTGCCAAAACTTCGACAAGGTTTGCCTCTTCTCTCCCTCACCACTGTGGCCAGTGCACAAAACTCTTCTTGCATATGCTTAATAATAATAATAATTTATATCTCACCCATCTGGCTGGGTTTTCCCGGCCACTCTGGGCACCTCCCAATAGAATATTAAAAACACGATAAAACATCAAACATTAAAAACTTCCCTAAACAGGGCTGCCTTCAGATGTCTTCTAAAAGTCAGAATAGTTGTTTATTTCCTTGACATCTGGTGGGAGGGTGTTCCAAAGGGCAGGCGCCACCACCGAGAAGGCCCTCTGCCTGGTTCCCTGTAACTTGGCTTCTCACAGGGAGGGAACCGCCACAAGGCCCTTGGTGCTGGACCTCAGTGTCCGGGCAGAATGATGGGGGTGGAGACGCTGCTTCAGATCTACTGGGCTGAGGCTGTTTAGGGCCATTTTAAAATAAAACCTACATTTTTAAAAAAAAAAAGGTAAAGGACCCCTGACAGTTAAGTCCAGTCGTGAACGACTCTGGGGTTGCGCCGCTCATCTCGCTTTACTGGCAGGGGGAGCTGACATTTGTCTGCAGACAGTTTTTCTGGGTCATGTGGCCAGCATGACTAAGCCGCTTCTGGCGAAACCAGAGCAGCGCATGGAAACGCCGTTTACCTTCCTGCTGGAGTGGTACCTATTTATCTACTTGCACTTTGACGTGCTTTCGAACTCCTAGGTTGGCAGGAGCAGGGACTGAGCAATGGGAGCTCACCCTGTCGCGGGGATTCGAACCGCTGACCTTCTGATCGGCAAGTCCTAGGCTCTGTGGTTTAACCCACAGTACCACCTGTGTCCCATTTTAAGTTAGAGCTTAATAATTATTTCATCATTGATATACTTCTTCTTAATTGTATTTCACTATTAATATACTTCTTAATTTCATTTCAGTTCAACAATTACTTTGATAAAATACATACTTTGTTTTGCGCAAATGGCTTGAGATGCCTATTAGGTCCATAAACTACCATAGAGCATATATTCAACACAAAAACCAGCCACCATTTGTTGTTGACAAAGGACAGCTAGACATATAACGGGCACCATTACCTTCAGTAGCTTAGGGCCTCATCAAACCTAAATCCGGCCGTGTGTGTGTGTTTATGTGTGTGTAGGGTTAGGGAACTTGCTGAGCCCACACCCATCCATGCACCGCAAATTTATTGCCAGGTAATTACTTGTCTGCTCCAGTTACTGCGATGTGATGCAGTGGGGAAGAAGAGGAGGGTGTGTGCAGGCTTGCATTATATCACGGACGCTCCACTCCCCTAAAGTGCTTTGCTGGCAAGCACTCTGGGCTCAGGTGTGCAGAGGTCAGCAGAGTAGCTCAGAAAGGGAGGGGGGAAATGGATTGAGCCCCTCGCTTGGCTATAAGCCAAATGAGAGAATGTCAAGCGCAGCTTTTGAAGCGTCCAACCTCTGCTTTGTTAATGTAAGTATAACATAATATATAGCTGGAAAAGGAGATGGTGTTGGACATTCAGAGGAAGAGAGGAGAACTAGCCCCGCTGTACATCGGGGAGGGCTGTGTGGAGAGAGTCTCTTCCTTTAAATTCCTAGGAGGTTATCTCAGTGAAGACCTTACTTGGAAAATAAATACAACCCAGGTGGTTAAGAAAGCCCAGCAGAGACTCCATCTCCTCAGATTATTGCAGAAGAACGATGTCAATCAACATTTGATGATCTCCTTCTACCGGTCAACAATAGAAAGTGCCCTTTCATACTGCATCACGGTGTGGTACGCTGGTTTGACATCAGCTGATAGGAAGTGCCTACAGAGGGTGGTGAATACAGCACAAGATATAATGGGCTGTCCCGTGAATCTGCTGAATGACATCGCGGAAGAACGTTGCCTCAGGAGGGTGAGGAAAATTCTCAGGGATGATTCACACCCTGGCCGGCACTTTCTTGATCTCCTACCCTCCGTCAGAAGATATAGAAGCATTATTAGTCGCCCCAACAGGGTAAAGAACAGCTTCTATCCATGGGCTGTTAGGCTGCTGAATGAAAAGATAACAACAGGGCGACTGACTTTTGGGTTTGGTGTGTGTGTGTGTCAGTAAACGAGTGGAATTAAGACTAAGAGAGCTGCGGGGGGGGGGGCCCTCGTGTAATCTCACTGTATACAAGTTGTACAAGTGACAATAAAGTATTTCAATTCAATAACATAATATATACCTAGAAAAGATAACAAATGGATTCAGGGGGCCCTTTTCAGGTAGAATCATAGAAGTGTAGAGTTGGTAGGGACCCTGAGACAGGGGCGTACGAAGTGGGGGGCAGAGGGGGCGAGCCGGCCCGGGTGCCACTCTGGGGTGTGTGTGTGTGTGAGTGAGTGACAAGATGGCCCCTTCCTCCCCCCAGCTGTAGAGTGGCCAAGGGTGTGCGCAGTTAGTATGGGCGCTGCTCGCACAGCGTCCATATGGGCTGCCGCGCGGGCGCACTCTGTACGGGATGCCACACATGTGCACTCCGTACGGATGCAACGCGGGCGCCACTGGGCAGTTTGCCCTGCCCTGCCCCTCGGCGTCCCACCCCAGGGGCCAGAGAGGGTTCCCCTGCCCTGCCCTGAAAGTCATCTAATCCAACCCCTGAAATGGAGGCTTTGTGTCCTTTCCCAACCCCAGTCCTAAGGACCCCAAAACACCTCCTGCCACATTCTTCTCTAAACATCATTTATTCAGCAGATACAGAACGAACGTATTCCATTCCACTTCCTGCCTTTCTATAGCTTTCTTTTGCAGCAGTTACTGGGTTGTGTTCATTGTCGTTTTTATCATGTATTTTGTGCTTTTATACTGTGGCTTTATGTTGTAATGGCCCTGAGACCTGCAGGTATAGAGCAGTATACAAATTTAATTAATAATTTAATGTTGTTGTTGTTGTACTGGCCCTGAGACCTGCAGGTATAGAGCAGTATACAAATTTAATTAATTTGTTGTTGTCGTTGTTCCTTGGCTACTGAACATGCTCAATCTTCAGTGAGCTGTTTGAAAAACAGTGACTTCTCCCTCTGATTATTATTTTTAAACTTTCCAATCATTGGGGTTCCCAGTGCTGAGACCTCCTCCTTGCATCTCAGTGGCCCCGGGGGGGTGTGTGTGGCCCATTGGGGCAAATGCCGCTCTGACCCACTAACCTCATTCTTTGCTCGCCAGTCTTTGCCTGCCTGCTTTCCTTCCTCCTATCTTCCTATCAGCTTCCTCCTCCATAGGCTCACCTTAGGACTTTATAGAAGGAAGAGGATGGGGACAACGCTAGAATTAGTTGCCTCTGCCAGCCATTGGCTCTGGTTCTGCTTATAGAATAATAATAATAATAATAATAATAATAATAATAATAATAATAATTTATTATTTGTACCCCGCCCATCTGGCTGGGTTTCCCCAGCCACTCTGGGCGGCTTCCATAGAAACCAAAAAACACTAAAATATCATACATTAAAAACTCCCCTGAACAGGGCTGCCTTAAGATGTCTTCTGAATGTCAGGTAGTTGTTTATCATTTTGACATCTGCTGGGAGGGCGTTCCACAGGGCGGGCGCCACTACCGAAAAGGCCCTCTGCCTGGTTCCCTGTAGCTTTGCTTCTCGCAATGAGGGAACCGCCAGAAGGCCCTCGGCGCTGGACCTCAGCGTCCGGGCAGAATGATGGGGGTGGAGACGCTCCTTCAGGTATACTGGACCGAGGCCGTTTAGGGCTTTAAAGGTCAGCACCAACACTTTGAATTGTGCTCGGAAACATACTGGGAGCCAATGTAGGTCTTTCAAGACCAGTGTTATGTGGTCTTGGCGGCTGCCCCCAGTCACCAGTCTAGCTGCCGCATTCTGGATTAGCTGTAGTTTCCGGGTCACCTTCAAAGGTAGCCCCACGTAGAGCGCATTGCAGTAGTCCAAGCGGGAAATAACCAGAGCATGCACCACTCTGGCGAGACAGTCTGCGGGCAGGGAGGGTCTCATCCTGCGTACCAGGTGGAGTTGGTAGACAGCTGCCCTGGACACACAATTGACCTGTGCCTCCATGGACAGCTGTGAGTCCAAAATGACTCCCAGGCTACGCACCTGGTCCTTCAGGGGCACAGTTACCCTATTCAGGACCAGGGAGTCCTCCACACCAGCCCGCCCCCTGTCCCCCCAAAACAGTACTTCTGTCTTGTCAGGATTCAACTTCAATCAGGATTCAATTATGGAACTGCAGAGTTGGAAAGGGGTCGCAGGGTCATCTAGTCCAACCCCCTGCAATTCAGGAACTTCAACTAGAGCGTCCAGGACAGATGGCCATCCAACCTCTGCTTGAAAGCCTCCAAGGAAGGAGAACCCACAACCTTATGAGGCTTTGCCCTCGGGTGGGAAAAATATTGCGCCTGGGAAAGGGAAGTGGGAGTCAACAGACACTCAAGGAATAGTTTCGGAGAAAAGGCTTTTATTTCTACCATCCATGAACTGGTAGAAGGAGCAAGTGTGATAAGTCACAAAAAGCATGCACGAGTTCACAATCATGTGCACAAGTATATATATCCCTTTCTAGTTCCCTCCCCCTTTCTCCTCCCTCAGGAGTCCCTCTGAGCATGAACAGAAAGCTGTCTTGGGGCTCTTGGACTCTTGGCACCCTTCCCAGGAAAGGGGGGGGGGTGAGAAGCCAAGGGGTTTTCAGCATGTTCAGATATGTTTCAATCTCTTGTTCTGGCATGGTTCCCGGACAGAAAGCAAGTTGCAAGGTGGTTCTTTAGCAAGGCCAGAAGACATGAGAAAGGCCTGAGAAACAATGGACTGTTCTCTACCTTTGTTACAGCAGAGCGGGATGTTTCTGATGCTTAGCTGCTGAGAAAATGATTTTGAGAAGCTTTGAGACTGCTTTGGGGGGTGTGACTTCGGGCCTAGGTGAGGTCACCTGTCCTCACCTTAGAATCATAGAATCATAGAATCATAGAGTTGGAAGAGACCACAAGGGCCATCGAGTCCAACCCCCTGCCAAGCAGGAAACACCATCAGAGCACTCCTGACATATGGTTGTCAAGCCTCTGCTTAAAGACCTCCAAAGTAGGAGACTCCACCACACTCCTTGGCAGCAAATTCCACTGTCAAACAGCTCTTACTGTCAGGAGGTTCTTCCTCATGTTTAGGTGGAATCTTCTTTCTTGTAGTTTGGATCCATTGCTCCGTGTCCGCTTCTCTGGAGCAGCAGAAAACAACCTTTCTCCCTCCTCTATGTGACATCCTTTTATATATTTGAACATGGCTATCATATCACCCCTTAACCTCCTCTTCCTTCATTGGGAGTTTGTTCCATGGTCAAACAGCTCTTACCATCAGAAAGTTATTCCTGATGTTGAGTCAGAATCTCCTTTCTTGTAACTCGAAGCTGTGGGTTCCAGTCCTACCCTCCAGAGCAGGAGAAAACAAGCATACTCCTCCTCCCATGGGACAGCCCTTGAGATATCTGAGGATGGCTGTCACGTCTTCTGTCCATCTCCTCTTTCCCAGGCTAAACATGCTTGGCTCCTTCAACCATTCCTCATCAGGCTTGGTTTCCAGACCCTTGATCATCTTGGTTGCCCTCTTCTGCACACCTTTCAGGGATCTGGAGATATCTGGTTGGCCATCTCCCTCAACCGTTCCTCATCAGGCTTGGTTTCCAGACCCAAAAACATCTTGGTTGCTCCTTGCCTTCTGCTCTACCAATCACAGCAGTGACCAGCCACCGCTGGCTACCATCTCTAGGCTCTTTTTGTCGGCCCTCACCACTCATGCTCACAGCTGTTCCCCAAGATAGCTGCTACTTGAACCCTCCGTCATTTTCCTTCGGGTTCTTTCCCGTTAACAAATCCACAAGCAGAGTAAGATATCAGGCACAGAGGAGGAAGGATGAATAATAGTTTTGGTGCGGTGTGCGGGGGTGAAAATTACTTTTCAGAGGCTTGCAGAACATGCAAACAAATAAACATACACTCCTAAGGAGTGGGTGTAATTAAAAGCTTATTGAATGCCAAATCAGGCCAGATCTCAGGTCCTGTTCCTTGCAGATCACAGCTGCTTCACAAACTCTCACAAAAACCAGTCACTTGCTGGCACTCACTTTTGTGAATGAGTTTGGCACACCCTGCTTTTCCCAAACCTGTGAAACTCATTCTTCTGAATGGGCTAGTCACATGCCCCTGTGTTTCCAAGCTTGTCGCGTTCTTGCATTTTGAATATGGCCTTATTGAATTCTACAACCTATTCCCTTCCCCCATGCTATGAAACCTGCATTTTCTTAAATCTGGCAACGAAGAGCTCCAAAACGACATCATCGGTGATTGATGTGAGCTTTCCAGGAGCTGCTCAGATCATGGCAAATCTGTGTAGTCAACATGCAAACTTTTGCAAAATTCCTGCCTGCAAACTGTAGCTCTTATCTAGAGTCTTGCAACAGGACATTGCAATGTTTTAGAGAAGAGCTGTCCAGACCAGGGGTCAGCAAACTTTTTCAGCTGTGGGCCGGTCCACTGTCCCTCAGACCATGTGGTGGGCCGGACTATATTTTTTGGAGGGGAAATGAACAAATTCCTATGCCCCACAAATAACCCAGAGATGCATTTTAAATAAAAGCACACATTCTACTCATGTAAAAACACCAGGCAGGCCCCACAAATAACCCAAAGATGTATTTTAAATAAAAGGATACATTCTACTCATGTAAAAACACGCTGATTCCTGGACCGTCCGGGGGCCGGATTGAGAAGGCGATTGGGCTGCATCCGGCCCCCGGACCTTAGGTTGCCTACCCTTTGGTCCAGACTCTCGGGAGCAGTAAGAGCTATAGATTCGGTGCTTTCTGCCGCTGTGGCAAGGTCCTCACAACATAACACATGATACAAAATTCTTATCACAGAATCATAGAATTGTAGAGTTGGAAGAGACCATGAGGATTGTCTTGTCCAATTCCCTGCATTGAAGGAATATGCTTCTGTCCCATACAGGGATCGAACCTGCAACCTTATCAGCACCACGCTCTAACCAACTGAAATGTGTCCAAGGATGCTTGAACCTTAACTCTCTCATTCATTTGCTCCAGGTGGGCCTGTGGTCCTTCAGATGGACTCTGACTCTCATCACCTGTCCCCACCCACCAAAGCCATTGCCCAGGAAGAAGATGAATTGTAGTCTAACTTCTTCTTTGGCGATCCCTCGTAGCTGAGAAAAATTGTCTTCCATAAACACGGTTTTAACAATGAGTCCGTAAGTGACTGTGGAGACCAATTCTGGATCCACACGTCCTTCCACAGTGGGGACATAGGTTTCTGGGCAGGAGTCAATCATAGTGAGGGTTTGCCAAGCGTGCCTTCCTCTTAGCATGTTTCTCCCTTGCGTCCTGAGTTCAAGTGTCTTCAAAGCCCCTGACACCTTTGGTAAAGGCTGTTCTCCAATTGGAGCGCTCACAGGCCAGTGTTTCCCAGTTGTCAGTGTTTATACTACATTTTTTTAGATTTGCCTTGTGAGAGTCTTTAAGCCTCTTTTGTTGACCACCAGCATTATGCTTTCCATTTTTAAGTTGGTGGCTATCCGTGAAGCACATTCTGCAGATTAACAATTATCTGTGCCCTCCTTCCTTCTATCTAGCATGAATCATCCAACGTTCATTTTTATTATTATTGGATGTTCCTGAGTTCCATTGTTATGTGCAAGGGGAAATAAATCTCTGCTTTCTCTGCACCATAGTTTTATACGCTCCCAGTCATGGTCCCCACATTTTACCCTCCTTTCCCCCAACTTAAAAAGGGAGAGTTGCACCTTGATCGTTTTTGGGTGGCCATTTCTGAACTTTTTCCAGCTGACACCATCTGAACTTTTTAGAGTCTCCCAAGTGTGGTTGCACAAGGTGATTTCTGTTAGCGATTTTTTGCTATTGCAATCAAAGTGGCTTGCAAAGGAGGAAAGGAAAGGAAAAGAAAACCAAATTTAAACATCAAATAGCACTTTAAAATGATAGAAAGCATGACAGTGGCAGTTTTCTCTCTTTGGCGATCCCTCGTAGCTGAGTAAGATTGTCTTCCATGAGCACAGTTTTAACAATGAGTCCATAAGTGACTGTGGAGGCCAATTCCGGATCCAGACGTCCTTCCACAGTGGGGAGCTAGGTTTCCGGGCGGGAGTTGATCACAGTGTAGATTTGTTGACCACCAGCATTATGCTTTCCATTTTTAAGTTTGGAATAGAGTGGTTGCTTTGGAAGAAGATAACCAGGATCTGAGAGGCTGCAGAGTCCCCATGCCAAATTTGTTCCTACACGGCTGCAACTCACGCACAAAAATTGAATAGCCTGATATGTCAACCTTAGAACCACTGAAGTTAAAGGACTAAGCCCAGAGCGCTTTGGCATGCACCAGGAATCCCGAATATTCTTATATTAATCTCTCCTTTTATCTCTGGGTGCTTCCCACACAGTCTATCAGATTACACTTGAGCTGGGTTGGACTAAGCTCATTCTGGTTGGCACCCTTGTTATCCTTGGATGAGTGCAACTTGGTGATGAAGGAGCCCTCCCCTTTAACAGGCTGTCTGGCTGATTTCCTGTCTGTCTTGACCTTGAGATCCCTTGCATCTTTCCCCATGCTCCCTGGAGGTTCAGAGCAGCATCTAGCAATTATAATTGTAATAGAAAGTGCCTGGTGATGGATGGAAGGTCCATAAGGATTCAAATTATCCTGATGGCTTTTCTTGATCCATAATTTGCACTGCTTTTCTCTCTGTCTCTCGCTTGCGCCACCCCTCCCCACATCAATAAATATTATGGGAGTAACTCAGCAGGTTATCTGCTGACTTCAGCTTCTTCCTCTGTGGCGATCACTCGTAGCCGAGTAAGATTGTCTTCCATGAACACGGTCTTCGCAGTGAGCCCGTAAGGGATTGTGGAGGCCAATTCTGGATCCACACATCCTTCCACAGTGGGGACGCAGGTTTTCGGGTGGGAGTTGATTACGGTGAGGGTTTGCCAAGCAACCCTTCCTCTTAGCACGTTTCTCCCTTTTGTCCTGAGTTTGAGCGTCTTCAAAGCCCATGACACCTTTGGTAAAGGCTGTTCTCCAATTGGAGCGCTCGCAGGCCAGTGTTTCCCAGTTGTCAGTGTTGATGCTACATTTTTTTAGATTTGCTTTGAGACTGTCTTGAAACCTCTTTTGTTGACCACCAGCATTACGCTTTCCATTTTTAAGTTCCAAATAGAATACAGTGATATCTCGGGTTAAGAACTTAATTCATTCTGGAGCTCCGTTCTTAACCTGAAACACCACTTTAGCTAATGGGGCCTCCTGCTGCTGCCACACTGCCGGAGCACGATTTCTGTTCTCATCCTGAAGCAAAGTTCTTAACCTGAGGTACTATTTCTGGGTTAGCAAAGTCTGTAACCTGAAGCGTCTGTAACCCGAGGTACCACTGTAGTTGCTTTGGAAGACGATAATCGGGCATCTGCACAACATGACCAGCCCAACAAAGTTGATGTTGAGGAATCATTGCTTCAACACTGGTGATCTTTGCTTCTTCCAGCACCTCCATGGCAGACCACATCAGCTGCAGACCACCATCCAGAAGTGAGCTGACACAGGGTGTTTTACCACCCAGTTCAATAAGAACACAGGAAGCTGTCTTAAAAGGAATCAGAGCATTGGTCCATGTAGCTCAATAGTGTCTGCACTGACTGGCAGCAGCTCTCTGGGGTTTTTGGGCAGGGGACATTCCTAGTCCTACCTGGGACCTTCTGCATTCAAAGCAGATACTCTACCACCCTCCAGCTGTCCAAGAGGTTTGCCTTCGTTTGAACTCTTGCAAATTTATTTCCTTTATTTTGTTTTCATTTTAGAACATTTGTAGGCCAGTGCCCATTTTTTCCTCTTACACTCATTCTCCAGGGCTAGTAAATAAAATAAAATAAAATAAAATAAAATAAAATAAAATAAAATAAAATAAAATAAAATAAAATAAAATAAAATAAAATAAAATAATAAAATAAAATAAAATAAAATAAAATAAAATAAAATAAAAGCTGCCTCAAGCAGGGACAGCAAGGTGTTGGGTGTTTTGGAGGCCATTATTATTCTTATCATTATTATTATTACTTTTTTCAGCTGGAACTCAGTTCTGTCACCACTCAGGTGGGCACCATTGCCATTCTAAAAGAATGGGGGAGGTGTTCATGGTGAATTCTGGCACCCCTTTCCCTAGAAAAATAGCACTGGTTATTATTTATTTTATACCCTGCCTTCTTCCCTGACAGGGGCAGCATACAGATAAAAACAAGAACCGCTAGAAACATAGAAAAAGTAATAATTGAAAAACAATTGATAGAATCAAAACTATCTAATCTATTGGGATGCGGGTGGTGCTGTGGTCTAAATCACTGAGCTCCTTGGGCTTGCCAATCAGAAGGTTGGCAGTTCGAATCCCCTCGACGGGCTGAGCTCCCGTTGCTTGGTTCCTGCTCCTGCCAACCTAGCAGTTCGAAAGCACGCCAAAAAAGTGCAAATAGATAAATAGGTACCGCTCCGGTGGGAAGGTGAACAGCGTTTCCGTGCAATGCTCTGGTTCGCCAGAATTGGCTTAGTCCTGCTGGCCACATGACCTGGAAAAACTGTCTTTGGACAAACGCCGGCTCCCTCGGCCTGAAAGCGAGATGAGCGCCGCAACCCCAGAGTCGTCTGTGACTGGACTTAACTGTCAGGGGTCCTTTACCTTTACCATTTTATCTAATCTATTAAAACCATACAAATAATTGCAATGAAAGCGAGATAGAACCAGCTCTTTCACGAAAGGCAGTCAGTTCCCTAAGGCCTGTTGGAACAAAGGTGCGGGCAGAAGGGCAGAAAGGAGGAAAAAATAACAACAACAACAACAACAACAACAATTTATTATTTATACCCCGCCCATCTGGCTGAGTTTCCCCAGCCACTCTGGGCGGCTCCCAATCAAATGTTAAAAACAGTACAGCATTAAATATTAAAAACTTCCCTGAACAGGGCTGCCTTCAGATGTCTTTTAAAGATAGGATAGTTGCTTATTTCCTTCACATCTGAAGGGAGGGCGTTCCACAGGGCAGGCGCCACTACTGAGAAGGCCCTCTGCCTGGTTCCCTGTAACCTCACTTCTCGCAATGATGGAACTGCCGGAAGGCCCCCGACACTGGATCTCAGTGTCTGGGCAGAACGATGGGGCTGGAGACGCTCCTTCAGGTATACAGGACCGAGGCCTCTGAATTTCTCCAGAAAGGGAGTTCAAAAGTTGCCTGGGGGGTGCCACCACAGAGAAGACCCTCTCCTGCATTCCCACCAACCATGCCTGTGAGGGTGGTGATACGGAGAAAAGGGTCACTGAGTCTTCCTTGTGTCACCTGCAATAGTCTACCTCCCCCAGGAGGGCGCTGTCCAGTGCTGAAATAGCATTCTGCCGCCAGTCAACTTCTCTGAGTTGAATGATGGGAACATCTTGACCTTTACTCCAACCACAAGCATATCTTGGGGTGGTCCACTCCTGCAGCAGACGGCAATGGGGAGATTCCTGCGTACTTGTGGAACTCCCTGCCACAAAATGTGGCGATGACCGGTAGCTCCAAGTGGCCCTTTTATCAGGGGATGTTTATGGCAGGAATGTTTGGCCAAGGAGGAAGGCAGGTCTTGGGCCGAAGAAAGGGCTCGTCGCTTCTGGTTTAAGCGATGGGTGCTTTCTTCCTTTCTTGCACTGCAATTCATAGGAACCTAGGCTAGCTGTCTTACAGTGAATCAGGCCACTGGTCCATCTAGATCAGTGTTGCCAACATTGACTGCCAGCAGCTCTTTAGGGATTCCGAATTATATCTTTAGATCCTGGGGATCAAACCTGGGACTTCCTGCATACAAGGCGGTTGCTCTTCCACTGAGCCTCTTCCCCAGATTAGGAATCATATTGATAACACAGGGAGCTGCCATGGAATCACAGAATTGTAGAGTTGGGAGGGACCCCAGGGGTCATCTAGTCCAACCCCCTGAAGTGCAAGAATCTCAACTAGATCATACTTGATAGATGACCATCCAGAGATAGAGAATCCATTCGAGCTTCCAAAGGAGTCCATTACAATGTCAAACTGTTGTCGCTCTCAGAAGGTTATTCCTGATGTTAGGCAGAATCTCCTTTCTGGTAGCAATTCCATCATCATCATCATAGTAATAATAGTGATTTATTATTATTACCCCGCCCATCTGGCCGGGTTTCCCCAGCCACTCTGGGTGACTCCCAACAGAATATTAAAAAAACGATAAAGCATCACACATTAAAAACGTCCCTAAACAGGCTGCCTTCAGACGTCTTCTAAAAGTCAGATAGTTGTTTATTTCCTTGACATCTGATGGGAGGGTGTTCTACAGGTGGGTGCCACCACTGAAAAGGCCCTCTGCCTGGTTCCCTGTAACCTCACTTCTCGCAGGGAGGGAACTGCCAGAAGGCCCTCGGAGCTGGACCTCAATGTCCGGGCTGAACTATTGGGGTGGAGATGCTCCTTCAGGTCTACTGGGCTGAGGCCATTTAGGGCTTTAAAGGTCAGCACCAACACTTTGAATTGTGCTCGGAGACGTAGTGGGAGCCAATGTAGGTCTTTCAAGACTGGTGTTACATGGTCTTGGCGGCCACTCCCAGTCACCAGTCTAGCTGCCGCATTTTGGATTAGTTGCAGTTTCCGGGTCACCTTCAAAGGTAGCCCCACGTAGAGCGCATGGCAGTAGTCCAAGCAGGAGATAACTAGAGCATGCACCACTCTGGCGAGACAGTCTGTGGGCAGGGAGGGTCTCATCCTGCGTACCAGATGGAGCTGATGATACAGAATTAACCTGTGCCTGCATGGACAGCTGTGAGTCCAGAATGACTCCCAGGCTGTTTAATGACTGTTCGTCTTGCATGTTCTCCCCATCTCCATCCCCTAAATCTGTTCTGGGGGTTCTCCTCCGCCTCCAAAGCAGAACTGTGGGGCACATTCAGGAGGAGGAAAGAAGGGAAACTTTTGCTGCGCCTACTAACAGCGTCGAGTGTATTGGATGCCCCCCTTAGTGTTATGAATGAGAAAACTGATAAGGACTTGTGCATATTCAGGAGACATGCAAAGGCTGTTTCTCCCCCTGGGGCAGGAGAGGATCAAACAGAAATAAAGGGAGCGTTAGTTTGGACTAAGCTGCAAGGGCTAAACCTTGGCACGCATTAAATTTTAAGCAGAGTGTCTGCAAAGCTTCGTTGCACATTATCTAGAATGTGATGGTTGACACTGATTTCCCCCCTCCCTCTCTTTTAATGATGGCTTTCTCACAAACACCACCTGTGACACAGCAAAAGCCTGTCAACTGCTGCCTCCACTTCAGTCACAGAGTCCTTTTGTAGTGGATGGCTAATTAAACAAAGAAAAGATGACTCTCAATCTCGCCATCTGCTTCGAGGCTCTCTGCCTGCCTTGCAGACTCCCCTGAGACCTTTGGGGGTGGCCCTGATGTTTGCAGAGATTCTTGACATGGGGAGAAGCAGGGCTAAATTAGTAGTTTGAGAAGCCGGGCTCCAGGATTTGTTTTTTATTTTTTGCAAAAGAGGTCATCCATTTGTAGAAAATGGTGTTGAAACGACGGAGAGCTCCTAAGTTTGCTTTCCTGAGGCATTGCTGCAGCGAAGCCTAGTCTGTGCATGTACATTATTTTTTCTTTTCTTTTCAAAGAGATCAGATTTTGCATCACATCATATACTGCAACCAGAATAAGTTCAGAAAGCGTGCTCATAGCGATTTGTTTCATTAAAAATTATATACCATGCAGAGATTCCAGGACAATTGGAGTAAATTTATTGAATATTTAAAGGACAGCTGTAAAGACTTAAAAACTCTAGCAGTATTGAAGTAATTCCTACAATGTAAAATAGATAAGACGTGATGATAAAATACGCGAAAAGAAATTGATAAGGGATACCAACTGAAGGGATGGAGGGAGGTCACAAGCTCGGCAGAGCAAAAAGGTTTATATATTGATAAATGTATGGTAAGAAAGGGGACGCGGGTGGCGCAGTGGGTTAAACCACAGAGCCTAGGACTTGCCGATCAGAAGGTTGGCGGTTCGAATCCCCACGACGAGGTGAGCTCCCGTTGTTTGGTCCCTGCTCCTGCCAACCTAGCAGCTCGAAAGCATGCCAAAGTGCAAGTAGATAAATAGGTACTGCTCCAGCGGGAAGGTAAACAGTGTTTCCGTGCACTGCTCTGGTTCGCCAGAAGCAGCTTAGTCATGCTGGCCACATGACTGTACGCTGGCTCCCTCGGCCAATAAAGTGAGATGAGCGCCACAACCCCAGAGTCGGCCACGACTGGACCTAATGGTCAGGGGTCCCTTTACCTTTACTATGGTAAGAAAGAATATGTAATGTAAAGAAAATAATAAAAAATTATTGGAAGGGAAAAAATTATATACCACCCATTGACAAAAAGAATAGAACAATGGAATTATCCATTAAAAACAATTTCAGACATTTGGGTCTGAAGATTGGGGAAATATGGCTTAACAGAAAGTAGAATAGCTGGATTTCATCCTAGAGGGAATGTATTGAATACCGGTAATTTCTTTTATTTAACTGACAGATGGAAAAGGAAAAGTCCTTGTTTCTTTCTTTCTTTCTTTCTTTCTTTCTTTCTTTCTTTCTTTCTTTCTTCTGTTATTTCCTTCTACCTCCTTTCTCCTTTCTCTTCTTTTTTGTTTTCCTTTGGTGTTCTCTGCTCTGGCCTGTTATCAGGGTCCAAGGATTACATACCCATGAAGGTGGTATAAGGACCCTGAGAGGCGGAGAAGGGAAGACCGCCTCCCCCAGGGTGAGAGACTGGGAGGGGGAGGGGGGAAAGCTCCCAGGTGAGAGCTGGGAGGGGCCACCACTTTTTGCACAAGACAGAAAGGATGAAACAATGAAATTATTAGCTTAAAACAACCCACTTACAAACAACTAACTTAAGGCATTCGAAAAGAATCCAAATCTGCAATTAGCTAGAAATCACATTAAAAGACATGGCAGCATAGCTGGATAGGCTTTCCTAAATGAGAATGCTTTTGTTGTTGTTGTTCAGTGGTGTCCGACTCTTCGTGACCCCCTGGACCAGAGCATGCCAGGCCCTCCTGTCTTCCACTGCATCCTGCAGTTTGGTCAAACTCATGTTGGTAGCTTCGAGAACACTGTCCAACCATCTCCTCCTCTGTCGTCCCTTTCTCCTTGTGCCCTCCATCTTTCCCAACATCAGGGTCTTTTCCAGGGAGTCTTCTCTTCTCATAAGGTGGCCAAAGTAGTGGAGCCTCAGCTTCAGGATCTGTCCTTCCAGTGAGCACTCAGGGCTGATTTCCTTCAGAATGGATAGGTTTGATCTTGCAGTCCATGGGACTCTCAAGAGTCTCCTCCAGCACCAGAATTCAAAAGCATCCATTCTTTGGCGATCAGCTTTCTTTATGGTCCAGCTCTCACTTCCATACATCACTACTGGGAAAACCATGGCTTTAACTAGACAGACCTTTGTCGGCAAGGTGATGTCTCTGCTTTTTAAGATGCTGTCTAGGTTTGTCATGGCTTTTCTCCCAAAAAGCAGGCAGAGAATGCTTTTAGCAGGCACCCAAAAAAAGTACAGTGAAGGTTTCTGCCTGACATCAATAGGCAGGGAGTTCCAAGTGTGGCTGCTACCATAAGGAAAGATTAATTTCTTTCAAATCTTGAATGGGCGTTATTTGGCTCCTGCAATGGTTCTGCAGATGGAAGTGGTCAAGTGAACAGATCAGCAAGCAAACAGGTAGTTGCTTTGCTGAAGTTATTTCATCCACATGATTGTAGTTTTCAAATACAAACATGTGGGCAGGTGCATCCCTACTTCCATGTGATTGACTTGTGTGAGACCTCGGCAATATGCGTGGTGCCAGGAAATAATTAACTAAATCAGTTCAAACTAGGAAAAGGCATGAAACTGGCAAAACCGACCCCAAACCAGTGGGGAAACTGCAAAAATGGTGCAGAAGGAACACAAAAACGGCTGCCAAACCCAGGAGCCTTTGCACCAACCTCTGAGCCTTGGGGAAAGTTGGAGTTTGAGAAAGGAAATCTGGAGGGAGCAGTTGTGGTGGAGTTGGCTGGACTTTTTGGTTTGGTGGAGATTCATGTCGCTGTAAATGTGCATCTTGCAGATGCAACATATGAAACATATATTATTCTTGGTTAAATCTGCATCGCATCTTTATTCTCTGATTGAAATCAAGGGGATATCCATGGTGAGGGTCCCAGGCAATCTCCAATTCAGGGACCAGGAAGCCCAGACTTGCTTTCCTTCATGCTTTCGGATTTTCCAGTCATCCAAGCATCTTAGACTCTGCATGTGCCAATGTCCAGCTTTCTAAGTGGTCTGGAATGAGCCAAACTATTTGGGATGCATTTCTCGCCCTTCGTTTCCAGGGAGAGACTCGACAAACATACCGCTGCTTCAAATTTTCATAGCAACCAGAGTTTTTGAGGGGGCACAGCTGCCAATTTTTTTACCTCTCCCGGTGTTCAGGGGCTAACACTGGCTTTCACCCAACCCAGCTGTTTTGGACAACAATTCCCATCAGCCACAGCCAGGGAAGGCACTAGGTTGGGGAAAGAGAGAAAGGGGACATGACAGAAGTTTGTAAATTTATGCATGCAATGGAGGAAGCAGACAGAGAACATTTCTCTCCCTCTTTCAAACCACTAGAACTTATGGACGTCCAAAGAAATGTAACATTGGCAGGTTCAGTACCGACAAAAGAGAGTACGTCTTCATGCAGCACATAGTTAAATTATGGAACTCCCTGCCACAGAAGGCAAGAATGGCTACCAATGTAGAGGGTTTTAAAAGAAGGTTGGACAAATTCACGGTGGAGGAGAGGGCTATCGAGGGCTACTACGGAGGATGCTTTGGCAATGGCTTTACATGCTTTACATTCTGTACTGACTCATTTGGAGAAGCAAAGGTAAAGGGGTCCCTGACCATTAGGTCCAGTCATGGCCAACTCTGGGGTTGCGGTGCTCATCTCGCTTTAATGGCCGAGGGAGCCGGCGTACAGCTTCCAGGTCATGTGGCCAGCATGACTAAGCTGCTTCTGGCGAACCAGAGCAGCACAGGGAAACGCCGTTTACCTTCCCGCTGGAGCAGTACCTATTTATCCTCTTGCACTTGGACATGCTTTCGAACTGCTAGGTTGGCAGGAGCAGGGACCGAGCAACGGGAGCTCACCCAGTCGCGGGGATTCGAACCGCCGACCTTCTGATCAGCAAGTCCTAGGCTCTGTGGTTTAACCCACAGCGCCACCCACGTCCCAATAGAATCATAGCATCATAGCATTGCAGAGCTGGGAGGCACCCAAGGGTCATCTAGCCCAACCCCCATGCCCACAACCGTCCTTGGGTGGGTCTGAACCGCCAGCCACTGAACCACCACTGACCCATTTCTCTTAAAGGCCACCTTCATGATTTGTGTCTGCCAAGAGCAGGTGTGGGTATCTTGGGTTCTTCAGTTGTTGTTTAACTACAACTCCCAGCAAGCATGACCAATGGCCAGGGGTGATGGGAGTTGTGGCTCATCCACATCTGGAGGGCCAAAGAGTTCCCCACACCTGGCCCACAGGATCCAAACCCAGCGAGCATGTACAGAGGGGACGGTCACTGCATGCAATGCTGGCCTCTGTGCCTGCAGCGAACATGCTTGCTGCGGGTATATCGTCTGGGTTCTTCTACTGTGGGCGAGGCTGCCTTCGGCGATGCTGTCATCTCCCTTAATTTCACTACAGTGAAACGGGGAAAAATGGATGTACCGTGCTATATTAGAAGCAAAAAAAACTTGTTTTGATGAATTGGAAGAGCCGCAAAAAGATTCCATTGAGCGCACAGATTGATAATATGGACAGATTAGCTACATACGAATGAATGGCATGTTGACGCAAATTAAGAATGGAGAAATATGGAGAAATATGGAATGAATATTTAAGCGAAAAGGCAGACAGTGGGGGGAGGAGAGAGAGGTGGGAAAAGATTGTTAAAAAGGTGTTGTCATAGGTATATCAGTGTATTCAGATCTGAATTGTCAAATTGTGTTATTATGGCTTTTGTTGTGTGTGTCTTTTGCGGTTGTTGTTTGTATCGAAAAAATGATTAAATAAATTTAAAAGAAAAACTACAGCGAAACGAGACTCGCGTGCCGGGCCCCAAACCAGTTATAGAGCTCCGTACGGCTTGCGCTTATTCTTAGCTCCTGCACGTTACATTATTCATGTGCCTTTTGTCTTGGTGATGCGCACGAGGCAGAGCTTTTTAATGAAGGCGCACTGGGCGGCGTGTCTCTTTCCGTGCCTGCCTGGAGGTCCCCCTCCTCATCTTTGCATTAGGGCCAGGCAAGTAGGAAAAGTGGCTGCTGGACTCGGGGGGTTTCAAGGAAGAACACATTCAGAATTGCCTTCCACTCTCAGACTAAAAGGTTCAGTGTTCTGCTACCAAAGAAACATCAATCAATACCTCTGGCTTCCTGCAAGAAGATGAAACGAGTCCGCTGGATCAGGGCCAATGGCCCATCTAGTCCGGCATCCCGAATGCATCTAGTCCAGAATGTTGGAAGATTTGGGACAGAGAGAAAAAGCAGCACGTAGTTGAACTACGGAACTCCCTGCCACAAGAGGGATGGCCGCCAACCTACATGGCTTTGAAAGAGGATTAGACAAATTCATGGATGAGGTGAGGGCTATCGATAGCTGTCAGTCATGAAGGTGATGCTCTTGCCTTTGTGGCTGGAGAACACAATGTTTGGATAAACTGGATAGCTCCGTCCGTTAGAGCACAAGACTCTTAATCTCTGGGTTGTGGGTTCGAGCCTCACACTGGAGAAACGTTTCCTGCATTGCAGGGGTTTGGACTAGATGATCCTGGTGGTGTCAGGAGTTCAGCCTACACCTGAGTAGGACCCTGGCAGAGACACATGCCAGTGTGGTGTAGTGGTTAAGAGCAGTGGACTCATAATCTGGTGAACCGGGTTCGCTTCCCTGCTCCTCCACATGCAGCTGCTGGGTGACCTTGGGCCAGTCACACTTCTCTCTGAAGTCTCTCAGCCCCACTCACCTCACAGAGTGTTTGTTGTGGGGAAGGAAGGGAAAGGAGATTGTTAGCCACGTTGAGACTCCTTCAGGTAGCGATAAAGCGGGATATCAAATCCAAACTTCTTCTTCCTGGACTTTCGTTCGGGAGCTTCAAAAGCTTTCTTCAGCCCGATCATCACAGCTACCAATGCCCACCGACACCGGCACACTTAGGGATCTGCAGAGTCTTCGCAGCTTGCGTAACAGACCTCAGCAACTCAGCATTTTGGCTAATCTACAGTGGTGCCTCGCAAGACGAAATTAATTCGTTCCGCAAGTCTCTTCGTCTTGCGAGTTTTTCGTCTTGCGATGCACGGTTTCCCATAGGAATGCATTGAAAATCAATTAATGCGTTCCTAGGGAAACCGCCTTCAGACCAGGTCCGGGGACAGTCTGTCCCCGGACCTCTTCTGAAGGCTGGGGGGGGCAAGGGCTTTTCTTCCCACCCCCAGCATTTTAAAAAACCCCGGGACAGCGGAGGACTTCTCCGCTGTCCGGGCGATCTTAAAATGGCGGGCGGCATTTTAAAATCGCCCCGGAACAGCGGAGGACTTCTCCGCTGTCCGGGGCGATTTAAAAGCCCCTGGGAAGGCAGGCAGGGGGGACAAAGACTTTCGCCCCCCGCCCGCCTTCAGAAGGTGTTCCCGCCCCCCCACCCCGCTTCGGAGCAGCGTTCCGAAGCGGGGTGGCTGGGGCAGGCTTCGGAGCACCGGGAGAAGCGATCTCCCCGCAGCCCCTTGCTTCAAAAGAGGTCTGGGGGCAGCGGGAAGCGCTTCCCGCTGTCCCCGGACCTGGGGCTGCAGGGAGAAGATCGCTTCTCCCCGCCGCCCCTTGCTTCAAAAGAGAAGACCCGCTGTCCCCGGGGCAAGCTTCGTTTTGCGAAGCAAGCCCATAGGGAAATTCGTCTTGCGAGGCAACTCGAAAACGAAAAAACTTCGTTTTGCGAGTTTTTCGTCTCGCGAGGCGTTCGTCTTGCGGGGTACCACTGTACTTTATTTCTGGGCTGCATCAATAGGAGTATAGCATCTAGATCAAGGGAAGTAATAGTGCCACTGTATTCTGCTCTGGTCAGACCACACCTGGAGTACTGTGTCCAGTTCTGGGCACCACAATTCAAGAAGGACACTGACAAACTGGAACGTGTCCAGAGGAGGGCAACCAAAATGGTCAAAGGCCTGGAAACGATGCCTTATGAGGAACGGCTAAGGGAGCTGGGCATGTTTAGCCTGGAGAAGAGGAGGTTAAGGGGTGATATGATAGCCATGTTCAAATATATAAAAGGATGTCATATAGAGGAGGGAGAAAGGTTGTTTTCTGCTGCTCCAGAGAAGCGGACACGGAGCAATGGCTCCAAACTACAAGAAAGAAGATTCCACCTAAACATTAGGAAGAACTTCCTGACAGTAAGAGCTGTTCGACAGTGGAATTTGCTGCCAAGGAGTGTGGTGGAGTCTCCTACTTTGGAGGTCTTTAAGCAGAGGCTTGACAACCATATGTCAGGAGTGCTCTGATGGTGTTTCCTGCTTGGCAGGGGGTTGGACTCGATGGCCCTTGTGGTCTCTTCCAACTCTATGATTCTATGATTCTATGATTCTATATAAACACACACGGAGCACTGCAACATGGCTCCCTCTCTCTCTAGCATCAGACAGCAAAGAGAAAAAGGACAGAGGACAATAGTCCCACTTCACAGAACACAGTCACACAAACTTCCTGTCTCCATCACTTCCCACTCTGCGGAGTCAAAACATATCACGTCATGTGAAAGACAACAATCCCATGACTGCAATCACGGAGCAGGAATTCTAACAGGTGGCCCCTTCCAGTGATTCTGAACAACAGTTGCTGGAAACCACTGGAGGGGAGAGTTGCTTCTGGTTCTGCTTTGGGGCTTCATCACAAGCATCCAGTTGGCCACCGTGAGAACTTCTGATGCTCTTAGGACGGTAGGAGTGACAGCTAGAGGGTTTCAGTCTCGGAAAGGCAAAGGGTCAACTAGATGGCCGTGGGAAATCTGCAAGCCAGATTCAACCCCATGAGCCCTTTCCCCTCTTCCTGTTTCCAGCAACTGATGTTCAGAAGCATTTCTGCTTCCCACTGTGCCAGATTTACGTACAGTGCTACCTCTGGTTAAGAACTTGTTTCGTTCTGGAGGTCCGTTCTTAACCTGAAACTGTTCTTAGCCTGAGGTACCACTTTAGCTAATGGGGCCTCCCGCTGCTGCCGCGCCACCAGAGCACGATTTCTGTTCTCATCCTGAAGCAAAGTTCTTAACCCGAGGTACTATTTCTGGGTTAGCGGAGTCTGTAAGCTGAAGCATCTGTAAGCTGAAGCATCTGTAACCCGAGGTACCACTGTATAAGCTAAACAAGCTATAGCTTAGGGCCCCACTCTCTCTTTTTTTATATAAAATATTTATTGCCAATTTTAAACAAGAAATCACCAAACATATAAAATACCATCACCAAAATATAACAAGCAAAAGAAAACAGAGAAAAACAAAAAGATAAACATGAAGTAGAAAAAATACAACGAAAACAACTGTCCATAAATCATATTTCCATAAGCTTTGGACTTCCTCACATCTCCCTTTCCTGCGTTCTCAATAATAAAGTTATAAACAGCAATTTATTACCTTATTTCAATTCTTATTTTGTAAATCTCAAATATTATGTCTCAGACTTTAAATATTTTTATCAAATACTTAAGTGCTAAATTTAAACATAATATTGCTTCAAATTTCATCCTTTTCTTAAACATCACTTACTCTCATGTGTCTTTCAACTAAATTGCTGATGCCGTGTTGTTTTCTATCGTGCATTTTCTTAACATTCATACAGCTTATAATGTTTTTGTAAATAGTCCTTGAACTTTTTCCAGTCCTCTTCCACTGTCTCTTCTCCCAGGTCTCGGATTCTGCCAGTCATCTCTGCCAACTCCATATAGTCTATCAGTTGCATCTGCCATTCTTCCAGCGTGGGCAAGCTTAGGGCCCCACTCTCTTGGGGGCCTCCCAAAAAATTAGAGGGGGAAAAACCTGGATGTACATTTCCAAAATATAAGTTAAAAAACAAATAAAATGAAACCTACCTGCAGCAACAGTGTTTTGTGTTATGTAGGCTCCTATGATGTAAGTCATGGGCCCCGTCTGCTAGCCTGCTCCCAAAAATATCACTGGTTTGCTCCTTTCTATATATAGGGTGCCCGCATTCTGCATGGACTGGTTATTTTGTTATGTCCAAATGGCTTGAGATACCTATTAGGTCCATAAATTACCATATAGCATATATTCAACACAAAAAACAGCAACAATGTGTAGTTGACAAAGGACAGCTGGACATAAAAAGGTTCCCGTTACCTTCAGTATCTTAGGGCCTCATCAAACCTAAATCCGGTCCTGCAAGTAGCCATCAATAGCCATAATAATAATAATAATAATTAATAATATAGAGGTACCTCGGTTCTCAAACATAATCCGTTCTGGAAGACGGGTTGAGTTCCGAAATGTTCGAAAACTGAGGCGTAAAGGGCTGGGTTTTCAGCGTTTGTGTTCTGAAACATTCGTCAATGGAGACATTTGAGAACTAAGGTACCACTGCAGTAGTACAGTAATAATAATAATATCTGACTGGGTTGCCCCAGTCTCTCTGAGCAGCTCCCAACAAAAAAAAAGTAATAGCACAATACAACACCACACACTAAAAACTTCCCTGGTGTCTTTTAAGAATCGTATAGCTCTATATCTGTTTAACTTCTGGTGGGAGGGCATTCCACAGACTGGGTACCACGACCAAGAAGGCCCTGTGCCTGGTTCCCTGTAGCCTCAATTCTCGCAGTGAGGGAACTGCCAGAAGGCCCTCGGAGCTGGACCTCAGTGTCCGGGCTGAACAACAGGGGTGGAGACGCTCCTTCAGGTATATGGGGCCGTTTAGGGCTTTAATGGCCTGCACCGAAACTTTGCATTGCGCTCAGAACGGCGAATTTCTCCTGATTACAACCCTCATCGGTCCCAGCCAGCAAAGCCATCTGGAGGCACCAAGTTGAGGAAAGGCTGGTCTGAACCAAAGTTCCTTGTTAGAAACGACCTGTTCTGCAATCAGATCTCAATCCACTGAGTGGAGCCCTGATCTACATGCAAATCTCCTTTCTGGGATGCCATTAATGCAAGGGGGGGGGGAATCATATGCGGGCAGACACACATTGGCTTCTTGTGGTGTTTGCGGTGTGGTCTTCGCAAGCAGTTTGCCGCTAGCCTGGGGTGTGCGCTGAATATTAACGACCAGCTAGGTTTTAATTAATGGGTGTGTTTCTGCCCTGGAGTAAGGACGCAGCATCACGGCCTGCTGTCGCTCAAATGGATTGCAAAGTGGATTGATCATCCGGAAAAGGGGAGAGGGGACTAATGCAGACCTTATTGGTCAGTCCACCATCAACTCTCATTGATTATTTTCCATTGAGGATGGTGGAAACTCAGAGATGTTTGACAGCAACACACCCTACCTCTCATTGCTATTTTAGAAGAGGGGTTCCTAAACTTATTTGGCCTACCACCCTACTTTTCAGGGGGGAAAGATTTACTCAGCACACACACACACCCATCTACCTTCTTTAAGCGAAAAAAACAAAGATGCAGAGATAAATTTGCATTCTTTTGTGTACAGTGGTACCTCGGGTTACATACGCTTCAGGTTACAGACTCCGCTAACCCAGAAACAGTGCTTCAGGTTAAGAACTTTGCTTCAGGATGAGAACAGAAATCGTGCAGTCGCAGTGGGAGGCCCCATTAGATAAAGTGGTGCTTCAGGTTAAGAACACTTTCAGGTTAAGTACAGACCTCCGGAACGAATTAAGTACTTAACCTGAGGCACCACTGTATCTTTCTTTCTACCTGTGTCCTGAAACACAGTAAAGAAAGCTGTTGTTGTAAATGAGACACCTTGAAGCTTGAAATCATAAAATGATTTATTAAAATCAACCATAGTGATACAGTCATACCTCATGTTACATTTGCTTCAGGTTACGTTCTTTCAGGTTACGTCCCGCGGTGACCCGGAAGTACTGGAAAGGGTTACTTCCGGGTTTCGCCGCTTGCGCATGCGCAGAAGCACAAAATGACCACATGCGCAGAAGTGGCGAATCGCAATCCGCGCGAGCGCAGATGCGCCGCTGCGAGTTGCGCTCTTTTCATGTTGCGATCGGGCCTCCGGAACGGATCCCGTCCACAACCAGAGGTACCCCTGTATTCACATTACACACAGAAAGTTTTGCGAGTTTATTTGGAAAATAAAGCTTTGATGTTGCATTGCTAAGCGTCATTACACAACACATGGAACATATGTGAACGGTTTTTCAAAATTTTCTTCTTTTTTATATATATAATTTTTATTAGTTTTTTAAACATCATTTTCAACAGTAATTAAACATACTTTTACATCTTATTCAAATTTTTGACTTTCATCAATCCTGTCTGAAAATTTTCCAATCTTGTCTCTCAGTATGCATTTCTTATCTTCCCTGTTACATTTCAAACTCATAACCAATATCTCTATCTTTTTCTACTTTGTAACACTTCTTATTTCTCCTTACAAAACTTCTTGTAGTCCTCCTAGCATAATTTGTTGATTTCAGTTGCTCTTCAAATAATTCATATACTTCTTCCAATCTTCTGTAAATCTCTGGTCCCGCAGGTTTCGAATCCTTCCTGTCATTTTGTCCAATTCTGCACAGTCCATTAATTTTGTCTGCCATTCTTCTTTCGTCGGAATTTCTTCTTGTTTCCATTTCTGGGCTAACAATACTCTTGCCGCAGTTGTTGCATATAAAAACAATTTAACATCTTGCCTATTAATCTCCTGACCTATAATACCAAGTAAAAATGCTTCTGGTTTTTAAAAAAATGTATATTTCTTTTTCATCTCATTATATATCATTTCCCAGTTCTTTACTTTTTTACATTCCCACCACATATGATAAGATGTTCCTTCTTTTTCTTTACATTTCCAACATTTATTATTTGTCTTATACATTTTAGCTAATTTCAAAATTTTCTTCTCTTCTTTATGCTTCCAGTGCTCCTTATTTTTATTCAACACCCCCCTGCCCAATCACACCCAAGGATAGTGCCGCCCCCCCCCCCCGTTTGACAGTGACAGTTATCTCCCACTTTGGAAAGTTTGTTTTAGGAGGATGGGGAGATATAGAATCATAGAATCATAGAATCATAGAGTTGGAAGAGACCACAAGGGCCATCGAGTCCAACCCCCTGCCAAGCAGGAAACACCATCAGAGCACTCCTGACATATGGTTGTCAAGCCTTTGCTTAAAGACCTCCAAAGGAGGAGACTCCACCACACTCCTTGGCAGCAAATTCCACTGGCGAACAGCTCTTACTGTCAGGAAGTTCTTCCTAATGTTTAGGTGGAATCTTCTTTCTTGTAGTTTGGATCCATTGCTCCGTGTCCGCTTCTCTGGAGCAGCAGAAAACAACCTTTCTCCCTCCTCTATGTGACATCCTTTTATATCTTTGAACATGGCTATCATATCACCCCTTAACCTCCTCTTCTCCAGAAAGCCATATAGAGAACAGAAAAGACGAAGAAGAGAAGATATAGAGAACAGAAAGCCAGCTTCCCCTGAACTGTGCTCCTGAGCTATAACTATTAGTACCAGTAGAGTTGTGCAGCTGTTTATATTGAGCCCATCACCTGTCAGAATCCGGGTACCAGTTCCTGGAAGCCGCAGGAGAGGAGAGAGGTCTTGTGTTCAAATCCTGTTGGTATTTTAATATCGCAAGAGGCTAGGGCATGGGTGAAGGGAATGAATATCGGAATGATTAAGATCACTGACCATGCCCCTGTATCTGCCATCCTTCAAATAGGACATATTAATAGGTCCTATTCTTGGAGGTTTAACCCTTGGTTGGTAGCTGATGAACAGAGTAAGGTTAAAATAAGAATAGTGCTAAAAAGGTATTTTGAGGAAAATGAAGACCCGGATCTCCCATTAACAACAAAATGGGAAGCAATGAAAGCAGTCATTAGGGGAGAATGTATTCAGAGCTTGTCAGTGTTTTTTAAAAAGGGAAAGACAGAAGGATTAGGGAGGTAGAAGAGGAGGTCAGGATATTGGAGGGGAAATTTAGGGTGTCTAAGCAAAAGAAGGATAAGGAGAAATTAGACCAAAAGAGGGAAGAGTTGAAAGTTTTAGATATAAATAGAACTACATTAAAGTTATGGTACAGTAAACAAAAATATTATGAATTTGAAGGGATATGTGAGAACAGGTGTGACTAGATGGGTCTTTGGCCTTATCCAGGCCATAGCTGACAACTTTTCCCTTTTCTTGCGAGGAATCCTATTTGGAATAAGGGAATTTCCCTTTAAAAAAAAGGAAAACGTTGACAGCTATGATCCAGGCGGCTCTTTGTATGCTCATATGACGTTTATGGGTGTTTATTTTCTTGTTCAGAAAGCTCACCTTAAAAAAAAAAAAATTCCTCTAAGCTGGCATACTACTACCACTACTACTAATGATGATGATTTAAAAGCCCTATGAACCCTGAAATTACAAAACAGACAACAATGCTAATACGCAAAAAACAGTAAAATAGAAAAACATGCCTCCTTCATTATAGTAGCAGGAACCAAAGTGTTTGGGGAACGGGTGCATGGAGGACAACGTTTTGGGGGAACACCAGCGAAGAATGGTACCACGGACAGCAGCCATTTTGAGCTCGGCTGTAGTGTTGAATCAAGTCTCCTTGTTCCACATTTCAGTCTCCAGGGACTTCATTTTATCCATTTGATCCATATCACGTGTTAGTGGATTCTGCTCCCTGCCCCGCAAAGACGAGGATGTGAATATTCCCCAGCGTCCCCTAAATTTCTGGCCAGCTTACTGGCTCCACCGAGGTTCCACTGTCAGTGGCCTCAAAGTTTGACAGTGCCACTGAACCCCACAAGCCACAAGCATGAGACAGACGTACTGACTGGAGATGGGGAAACACCTTCTTTTTGTGCAGAAGGTTGTCAAGTTTCATCTCAGCATCTCCTCTGCCTGAAATCCTGGAGAGCTGCTGCCAGTCAGTGCTGACATCACTGAGGTAAATGGACCAATGGTCAGACTCAGTACAAGGCAATTTCCTGTCTTTCAGGTTCAGTGGTCCACCCTTGATCTAACAGATCTAAACCAGGATCTTCTTTTGGACCTGCCCAGGACCACCTTATTCCCCTACCAAGTGATACTAAGCTCCAGCCCTTGATCACTCTGTAGCCTCCAGCTCTGGTTCTTGAGTTTTGAAAGACCAGGCAACCTGACATGGCAGCAGCCTCTTCCCCCAAACCCTTGGGTAGAGGGTGGGGGAGCCCTCTGTGTCTATCGCAGATATTAATATTGCTCAGCGTGAAGTCACCAGATGCATAAAGACTTGCTCCTTTTGGAGTGAAATATCATCTAGACCAGGGGTCTGCAACCTGCGGCTCCGGAGCCACACGTGGCTCTTTTACACCTTCGCCGCGGCTCCGGGGCGGATACTAGTGAGGGGAGGAGGCGCATTGTGCGCCCCGACACTCCCCACTGTGGCGGGCGCTGTACTGGCTGTGATGTCGCATGGGGGTGGTGCGTGTGTTAGTCACGCACCGTCCCAACGTCACCTTCCCACCCGCTGTCAGATCAGAGGGCAGCGGTGCGCATGCTTTAAATGTCACAATGGTTTTGCGGCTCCCAGGTTGTTGTTTTTTCTTCGGAAACGGGTCCAAGTGGCTCTTTTTGTCTTAAAGGTTGCAGACCCCTGATCTAGACCCATTAGATTATTGAAACTGTACTTGCAGAACTTTCTTCAAAAACAGAATGAAAGAATCAAAGATGCATCCAAATAATTCCATACAATATCTTTTTTGTGTGCTAATTATTTTTTAATTGCTTTTCCATAATTCCATCTTGTGCAAGTCAAACACAGACCCGTCTTCTTAGAAATAAAAGAAACTTATAATCAGAGCTGACTAACAAAGCTCTCTCTCACACGGGCTCCATTTTGCCTGCATTTCAGCCCCTTAGGCTGTTCAGCATCTTAGGTTATGGGTAGCATCTCAGTCCCACAGAGCCTGAGAGCAAAGACGTAGCCAGCACCCTTCCAAGATGGCGCATTTGCAACCGAATACCTTTGCCACCAGATCTAAGGTTAAACACTTTCGGTGTCGATTAAACAAATGACACTGTTCAGCATAATGGTGCGTACAAATAGAAAGCTACTGAAGCCATTCTATTTCTTGGTTGTTCTGGGCAGCCTTTTGATTCCCTGCTTCTCACTCAAGCTCTCCCCCTTTCACTCAGAAATGAATTCCAACCCTGGACAGACGTCAAGCCGGTGAAAGCCATCAAGGTCAAGCCCCAGTACAAGTTTCCGGAGGGGAAGATGAACCACAAAACGAGCTACAGCACCCAGTTCACTGTCGAAGGGGCAAAGCCTGGCCCTTCGGATAACAAATTCCTCGAACATCGGAGGATACGGAGCCTGTACAGCGAGCCCTACAAGGAAATCACAAAGGTAAGGGAGACAGGAGACGGGCGGTACGGCTCCTCTGTGGGATACTTCCCTGCCGAAACAAAACATTCATTTATTTCATACTTTTGTACGCTGCTTCCTCGCATGCTGGCTGGGGCTGATGGGAGTTGGAGTCCAGCGTCATCTGGAGGGGGGGGAGTTCTCCCTCCCTGCTCTGTGGCAAATTTGGGGAGGGGGGAGTCTCTGCGGGGTCGGCAGGATTGACCACTTCCCCGCGCATCCCACCAACATCCTGTCCATTTGGTTGGCTAGTTCAGAAGTTCTCAGCTCCTTGGACTGCTCTGTGATTTGACTTCAGTTTCGTTTTGGCCCACAAACCAGATTCGACAGCAACTAGGAACCATCAGATCGGGCTCCCGCTGTTGCAAAAGCTGCAGGGCTTGGGGTTTTTGTTTTGTTTTGTTTTCAGGGCCTATAATAACCCCTAGTATCTCTGTGTGCCCTCATTTGTTCACTACAAATCTATACATGACCTGATGTAAGCCAGGGTCCCGCAACCTGTGGCCCATGGGCCGGAAGCGGCCCAGGGAGGCCGTTTAACTGGCCCCCGAGCCGCCCCAAACCAAGCTGCCCTCTTGGAACGTCCCTGCGTGCTGCACTAAACCGGCACAGCACAGCATGGGGACTCTCTTCCGCTGCTCTGGAAATCGCTTCTGCGCATGCCCAGATGCCGGAAATTGCGTCTGCGCATGTCCGCAGTGCCGGAAATTGCTTCTGCACATGCCCGCATGCAGGCGCAATTTTCAGCATCTGGGCATGTGCAGAACTGATATCCGGCACCGCAGATATAAAGGTAAAGGGACCCCTGACCATCAGGTCCAGTCGTGGCCGACTCTGGGGTTGCGGCGCTCATCTCGCTTTATTGGCTGAGGGAGCCGGCATACAGCTTCCGGGTCATGTGGCCAGCATAACTAAGCTGCTTCTGGCGAAACAGAGCAGTGCACGGAAACACTGTTTACCTTCCTGCCGGAGCGGTACCTATTTATCTACTTGCACTTTGACGTGCTTTTGAACTGCTAGGTTGGCAGGAGCAGGGACCGAGCAACAGGAGCTCACCCCGTTGCGGGGATTCAAACTGCCAACCTTCTGATCAGCAAGTCCTAGGCTCTGTTTTTTACTGCTTAGGTTAACCGCCTAAGGAATCCGCAACCCTTAAAACTGCCCTGGGTCCATTTTTCTTCTTGAATTTCTGCCAGCTGGGAACAGCAGTCTCATTCACCATAGTGGGAGCATTGCATCAGCCTTTCCCCAGCTAAACAGGGGGTTTCAAATACCCAGCTCAAGTGGGGAATAAATCCGTTCCCTTTCTCTCCTGCCACACAGTGGTGCCTTGGTTCTCAAACTTAATCCGTTCCGCAAGTCCGTTCCAAAACCAAAGCGTTCCGAAACCAAGGTGGGCTTTCTCATAGAAAATAATGCAAAACGGATTAATTTGCGCCGGACTTTTAAAAACAACCCCTGACACAGCAATTTGACATGGATTTTACTCTCTAACAATTGACCCATAAAATGAAAGCAATAAACAATGTACCTCATAGAATCATAGAATCATAGAGTTGGAATAGACCACAAGGGCCATCGAGTCCAACCCCCTGCCAAGCAGGAAACACCATCAGAGCACTCCTGACATATGGTTGTCAAGCCTCTGCTTAAAGACCTCCAAAGTAGGAGACTCCACCACACTCCTTGGCAGCAAATTCCACTGTTGAACAGCTCTTACTGTCAGGAAGTTCTTCCTCATGTTTAGGTGGAATCTTCTTTCTTGTAGTTTGGATCCATTGCTCCGTGTCCGCTTCTCTGGAGCAGCAGAAAACAACCTTTCTCCCTCCTCTATATGACATCCTTTTATATATTTGAACATGGCTATCATATCACCCCTTAATCTCCTCTTCTCCAGGCTAAACATGCCCAGCTCCCTTAGCCGTTCCTCATAAGGCATCATTTCCAGGCCTTTGACCATTTTGGTTGCCCTCCTCTGGACACGTTCCAGTTTGTCAGTGTCCTTCTTGAATTGTGGTGCCCAGAACTGGACACAGTACTCCAGGTGAGGTCTGACCAGAGCAGAATACAGTGGCACTATTACTTCCCTTGATCTAGATGCTATACTCCTATTGATGCAGCCCAGAATTGCATTGGCTTTTTTAGCTGCTGCGTCACACTCAGCCACACAATCAATTGGTAGCTGAACTGGGTTCCACAGAGTCACAAAAACAAAACAAAGAAGCTGCAAAAACAAAAACGTTTACGTTTTCCGTTTCCCCCTAAAGAAGGCTCAACATTTCTACCTGCCCCTCTGAAAAAGGTCAACAACTTTGACTTTCCTCCCTAAAGAAAGTTCAACAACTTTGACCTGATTGCCAGTTTTTTATTCTGTGAGTAAATCACAATTTCATGGGAGCTGGACGTCTCTGCTCTACGGCATGTTCAGAAACTGCCTTCTTGACCATTGGACCCAGTCTTGGTCTCATCCACTCAACTGCCAGAGCCTGTCTTCACATATAGGGGGAGCCCCTCCCTGTGGGTTTGAGACCCCATCAGCTACCCTCACCTGGTTTAGCTGGCCAGTCGAAGCCATTCCTAGGGTGTGGCCGCTGTTGCCTCCTGACAGCATCTAATAATAATAATAATAATAATAATAATAATAATAATAATAATAATAATAAATTTATTTATACCCCGCCCTCCCCGGTCAGAGCAGGGCTCAGGGGGGCTAACACCAATAAAATCACAGTAAAAACATAATAGGGGTGTTATGTACTGAGTCAAATAGGATCCAGAATGCAGCAGTGTGCTTGGTCCTAGAACAATAGGATTCAGAATGCAGCAGTCTGATTGGTCCTAGAACAATAGGATTCAGAATGCAGCAGTCTGATTGGTCCACAGGAGCCACCCAATCCAGCTCCAGGTGGAAGTGAATCCACAACCTGATTGGCCTACAGGAGAATCCCGGAATTAGCCAATCACGTGGGGCCCACTGTGTAAATAATGTATATAAAGCAGACATTCGGGGGGAACTTCCATTCCTCCTCACCACTATGAGCTGAATAAAGAGCATGAAATCCACTCTCGACTCCGAGTATATTTCAAGGGGGGGAAGAGAGGGGGCGGGGAAACCAATTTAAAACCCAGCCTCATTTTAAAGTAGCCGATAAAGCAAGACCATAAGGGGAGGGAAACATAAGGGTCAAACTGAGTCCAAACCAGAGGCCAGGTGGAACAGCTCTGTCTTGCAGGCCCTGCAGAAAGATGTCAATTCCCGCAGGGCCCAGTCTCTCGTGACAGAGTATACAACCAAGTCGGGGCCAGTACTGAAAAGGCCCTGGCCCTAGTTGAGACCAACCTAAACATCCTTGCTACCTGGGACCTCCAAAATGTTGTCATTTGTGGACCTTAAGGTCCTCCGCAGAGCCACAGGTGAGAGCTGAGTGCTGGGTGGCCACCAAAGCTGGACCAACTACTCCAGAAGGAGCACAGCATGTCCCTATCAGAGGTACTAACTGTCCCCTAATGCTCCATACAGTGGTACCTTGGCTTATGAAATTAATCCATTCCAGGAGTCCGTTCTTAAACCAAAGCGTTCTTAAACCAAGGCTTGCTTTCCCATAGCACCGGGGGACTCAATTTACACTCAACGGAAAGCAGAACATGTTCTGCTTCCAAGGCAAAGTTCACAAACCAAAACACCTACTTGCGGGTTGGCAGCGTTCTTCATCCACGTTGTTCATCAACTAAGCTGTTCTTAAACCAAGGTACCGCTGTATATCAGATAGAGGTACAAGGCAAATCTTACGACCCACAACCCTGATGGTGGTGCATACACAAAGAGGGTTAATGCTTCTGAGGACAGGTTAGTTAACCAGTCAGCTTAAAGCAGGCATAGACCAATGCGGCCCTCCAGATGTTTTGGGACTACAACTCCCATCACCCCTAGCTAACAGGACCAGTGGTCAGGGATGATGGGAGTTGTAGTCCCAAAACATCTGGAGGGCTGAGTTCGCCTGTGCCTGGCTTAAAGGCCTTGACGCTGCCCTCTTGATGAAACCTTTGCCACCGTTCGGCAACGCCTCTCTAAATTCGCTTTTCTCCTCCCTCCCCCTCACCTCTCCTTGTGTGTTGTGTGTGTTGTTTCTCTTGTGTGCCGGCGGCGGCTTGCCGGTTGCACCCGCCCAGGTGGAGAAGCCGAGCCCTCAGCCTTCTAAGCCAAAAAAGACGACCACAAGCCATAAACCCCTGAAAAAGGCCAAAGATAAGCAGATGGTTTCGAGCCGGTCGTCTAAGAAAAAGAGCGCCGAGGGGCCCAGCGCAACAAACGCCGAGGAAAAGGAGAAGAGTAAAGAGATGAACAATAAATTGGCCGAGGCGAAAGAGTAAATTTCACTGCTCTTACTTGCTTTTCTCTTTCTCTCTCTCTCTCTTTCTCTCGTTTTCTACCCCCCTCCTTTTATTTTCTTTATTTTTTTTTCTTTTCTTTAAATAAAGGCCACAAAATTAATTAGAGGCTTCTAATCTGCCTGGGTTCCAATTGTATTAGAAGCTTTTTATCTTTGATTTCAAAGGCGGATTAGAAAGCCTCCTTTTTGCAAGGGGGGGGGGTGTTTGGCCGCCTAGCGTAATAGGAGGCAGGAAAAGGCACAGCAGATTAGTTTTCAATCTATGTACATCAGAGATTTAGGGGGGAGATAGAATAGGAGAGTGGCTGGAAGACAGGTCTTCTCGTCCAGCTTTCGCCCTGGAGAAACAGATTGGCCTGGTTTTGGGGGGCATCAAAAATCCTGCCAAACCTGTTGGACCCGGGGGCAAGAATGTGGCAAAGGGTGTGTGTGTGTGTTCACACGCTGAAAGCAGAATCCCATTTGCACCACTTCCAGCTCCCTTAAAAACAAATACTAGTCTCTGCCCGTGTACCCCTTTCTTATGCCTTAGCCTATAAAGCTCAGAGGAAGAATAACGTCAAGTCATACCACTAAGAGAGGGTGTAAAATAAATATTGGTTCGTGTGTAAAAATTAATCTATCTGGTAGCCCTCCCAAACCTCCTTGAGGTGTTTTTTGAAAGTCGATGAGACATTTGCATTTCTGTGGGGGTGAACGGGACCGCCTTGTCACTCCTAAGCAATTTGGAAAGGGGACAGGATCAGCCCCTTCATTTCTGAGGACAGATGCAAAACCCGTGACCTGGAATTTGAGAGCCCACCCCTTCCCACCCACAATGCCTTAGGAGAACGTGGCGCTTGCTATGATGTCACAGCATCCCGTATTTCCTAGCCCCGCCTCGCCCAATCAGGGTGGAGAGCGTCTCATGTTGTGATGTCACTAGGAGAAAGTTCTACTAAGCATGACAGAAGGAAAGAGGGGGGAGGAACTGTGCAATTCCCATTAACCTAGTTTCTTTGGACATCTGCAGCCTGCACCGTGCGAAGTTTCGAAAATTGTAATGGCGACGTTAAACGTCTCCCAGAGGAAATGCTGTTTTTCAGCTTTCAAGTCTACGTAGCTCCGAGGTTCAGGGGTAGAAAACCTTGCAGAAGTACCGTATTTTTTTGCTCTATAAGACTCACTTTTCCCCTCCTAAAAAGTAAGGGGAAATGTGTGTGCGTCTTATGGAGCGAATGCAGGCTGCGCAGCTATCCCAGAAGCCAGAACAGCAAGAGGGATTGCTGCTTTCACTGCGCAGCGATCCCTCTTGCTGTTCTGGCTTTTGATATTCAGAATATTTTTTTTCTTGTTTTCCTCCTCCAAAACTAGGTGCGTCTTGTGGTCTGGTGCGTCTTACAGAGCGAAAAATACAGTAGATCAGAAACCAGAAAATAAAAAGGTTTGGTTTCCAGAATATAAAAAAAAGACCCAGGGATTTCTGTGATCAGTCTAAATGGTATGGCCAGAACCCTTCTGATTTCAGATTATGACACATAGAAAGCTGCATTCTACCATGCCCCCGGTCTACCTTACTCAGCATTCCCTACACTGGCTGGCAGCAACTCCCCAGGTTTCAGAGGTCTCTCCTATACCTACCTGAGCTCGCATGTTGGGACCGGTTGTCCTCAGCAGAGGTTGGTTTCATACATTGCCAACAGCAGAGAACTCTCCTCATTTCCACCCCATGCTGAAAGTAACATGAAATTTCAAGATCTCCACTTGGCAGCCATGTGCACCGACGTCATGATTTGCCCAACATTTTCGCCTCCGAAAAAGGGCAGATCAAGCGTTGTGTGTGTCACATGTATGCTATGTCAGATATCCACGCAGGTGTGATGTGAGAGACTATAAACCTGGAGTCTGCTGAGGACAGCCGGCACCAGCAGATGACCTCGTGATGATGTCACGCAACTGACGATGGCGTCATGCAAATGTCAGCAGATCCCTGCTGAACCACCATCACAAATTTTAAGAATACTAGTTAGGATCTCTCCAGGTGAGTTCTGAAAATACAGGGTAAGTTCATCAAAGGCCCTGGGGGCTTTCTTGTGTCAAAGACAAAACAGTCTTTAGTTTGTTTTTCTGGTTCCTCCAATGTGCAAGTAAGAACATCACCGCAAGCGACTGAAAAAATAATAATTCACTGCCCAGAGAAGCAGCCGTTGGGTTTAATTGCTCTTTGGCCTCAAATTGCCAATTAGTTTTTAAAAGAACACTAACAAAACAGGAAGGGCGATTGGGATGGATCAAAAGGGCAAATTTCCAGGTCCACAGTTGCTATGGAGATGTTCAAGAAAGGCTTCCACACCCCCACACCCTACCCCATGAATCTTTCTTAGTATTATTTATAGAGCGCAAGATTTGCAGAATGTAAATTTTTTGAGGTAGTTGAGAAAGAAGCAGAAATACTGTCTTTGCCGCAGAACCAGGTTAGGGGAAAAACAGATCTCGGGCTGCAGACCTACTAACCATGTCTGCCCAGAAGTAAGGCCTATTGAATTCAGCCGGGCTTACTCCCGTGTAAGTGGAGGTTTTAGGATTGCAGCCTCAGAGGCTGGGGTGGGGTGGGGGTGAGGGTGGGGTGAGCTGTATGATAACTGGGTAGCAAATGTTTGTGGGCTTGGCTTTGACTCCTGAACTGAATGCAAAAACCGTACTGTATTTGTGTGTGACGTGTTCTATTAAGGCTTGCTCCCGAATGCTTTCGGCTATAGAGTATGTGTAACCAAATTCTGTGGTGTATCTCCAAGTGTAGCTATATTAGAACTTGTAGAGTATGAAGTATAGCCAGGTTTGTGTGTTTGTGGGTTGTTGGGTGGGGAGGGTTCGGGTTGGTCGGTCGGGGGCAAGTTCTTATACCTCCAGTGCTTTGGAGAAATGCAGGAATATCCATCAGGAAGCGTAGAAATATAATTGCAAATGTGTGATGCATTAAAAAGGGAAAAAAAAATCTCAACAAAGACACACGCATCGTGGAGAGCTTCATTGATTGATCCATAATGCTCATTTGCTATTCAGAATGCTTTTTAAAAAGGGAAGGGGGGGGGACATCTGCATGGACATTGCTTGATTATACAAATTTGCAGCTCTGAAAAGATGCTACTTCATTCTGCGATAGCATCTCATCTACATGCTCCATGAGCCCTGCAGCAAAAAGTTGGGCCATGATCCAGGGGGTATATTTCTGTTTTTATAAAGAGTTTTGTTTTTTTAACTCCTTCGCTTAACCACCATCACCCTAAGGAATCCGCAACCTTTAAAACTGGCCTGGGCCCATTTTTCTTCTTGAATTTCTGCCAGCTGGTCACAGCAGTCTAATTCACCCTAATGGAAGCATTGCATCAGCCTTTCTCCAGCTAAACAGGGGGTTTCAAATACCCAACTCAAGCAGGGAATAAATCCGTTCCCTTTCTCTCCTGCCACACAGTAGTGCCTCGGTTCTCAAACTTAATCCGTTCGGGAAGTCTGTTCCAAAACCAAAGCGTTCCAAAACCAAGGCGTGCTTTCCCATAGAAAATAATGCAAAATGGATTAATTTGTCCCGGACTTTTAAAAACAACCCCTGACACAGCAGTTCGACATGGATTTTACTAACGAGTCCATTGACCCATAAAATGAAAGCAATAAACAATGTACTGCAGTCACACAATCAATCAATCAGTAGCTGAACTAGGTTCCACAGAGTCACAAAAACAAAACAAAGAAGCCGCAAAAACAAAAACGCGAAATAAATAGCAGAAACAGACCTCAGCGTAACACTCAAAACAGAAGGGTGGCACTCAAATCAGAGCACGTTCGGCTTCTGGAAAAAGTTCGCAAACCGGAACATCTACTTCCGTGTTTGCAGGGTTTGGGTTCCAAGTTGTTTGAGGACCAAGGCGTTTGAGAACCAAGGCACCACTGTATTTGGAAATTTGGGGTGACCGATATTTATTTGGATGGACGGGAACAGGGAATGGATTTGGATAGTGGAGGGAGAAGGTGCTACATTTGATCTTTGAAGCACTGTCAGTTGATACACAGAGCAAAGGGTAGCCATAGAAAAATGTTATACTACCGATATGCTTTCTCCAGTCCTGGGCAGAACTGGCATATGATTCAGCCTGGCTGAATAGCATCTTAGGTGTGCGTGCATGTGCACTTTTCACCAGGACAGTGGTGCAGGAGGAAAAGCGTGGCCCCACCTCTCCCTGCACAATCCGAATCCTGACCTCCCCTCCTCACTGAGATGGCTGTTCAAAGAACAAAAACCACACACACTTAAATAAGGAAAAATCACACACCTCAAATATGCATCTTTGCCAGTCTGATGCTAGAACTGATTTGAGAACTCTCAGGTTAGCAAAGGTTGATCTAATTCAGCGTTTCCTGCCAGTTTCAGACTACAATTCCCATCTAGGGGTGATGGGAGTTGTAGTCCGAAAAACAGCTGGAGACCCAAGTTTGGGAAAGACTGATTTGATGCAAGTGCGCGGAACCTTGGACCTGCCAGATGTCTCCAAACTACAGCTCCCATCAGCTTTAACAAGCATAGCCAATGACCAGGGGTGGTGGGAGTTGTAGTTTGTCAACATCTGGAGGGCCAAGGTTGGCCAAATCTGAACTAATGCATTTTCTGCTTTGATCCAAAGCCCCATTGAGCATAACTGGGCAGCTTAAATAGGATGCTTGGATGCCCCTCCCGGTCCATGGGGAGACTCCAGTCTAATGAAACAAGGAGGTGTGTTTTGTTTTGTTTTGTTTTGTTTTTGTATTTAAAAAATCCTCGTGGGTCATGGAGGGTGCAAGAGGCCTTTAGTGACTTATCTTTTCTCTGGTTAACACCCAAGTGTCTCTTTTAAGACCGACATATTGCAGCAGCAGCACCTGAAATCTCCTGTGGTCTTGGATGCAAAACACGATTTAGTTTTATTCAGCCATTCAGGTTTTCCTTCCGAACTGTGTCTCGGCAAACTTCTGTAACTCCCTCATTCTTTGCATTCCTTTTACAAATATTTGCTTGCTGGCTTCCCTTCCCGTTTTCCTCCCCTTCCTTCTGAATATTCCTGCGCTTTCTCTCTGCTTGTTTGATCACTTCCTTGTACTGTTATATCCTCTTTTTTGCGTGAGATGGTGCTTAAAGTCCTCTTCACGGCTTGTTGACACCCCCACTCACCTTGGCTTTGCAAAAAAACTGAAATAAATTCCACAACCACTCGCTTTGCTCATCTGCGGTGTTTCTGTTGGGGGGTATTGTGTGGTCTTTTCACAAGCGCATCCATGCTCATGATTCTGCGAGGCACAGCCAAGTTGTCTTAAGGGATGTTTTGTGGCCTCGATTCTGCTGCGTTATCACCAAGAGGTGGCGAAATTGTCTCCCTAAACTGCGCTAAGAGTTCACTGTCTCAGTACTGCCTTCAGTTTTGCTGTTAGTATAATCACAGCCAGACCGATATTAATGTATAGCAAATAGATTGTGGTGTGTTTGCTCAAATAGAGGGTCACTTTTTTCTTCTTCTTACTGGACAACGATAAATAAATGCTGAACGCAAACACCCACCTCCTTGATTTTTTTGTTTTTACCCTCCGAATTGAGTAAGCCAAAGAGGTTTCCTTTTTTGACGGTAAGTTCCACAAGAGACCTTAGTTCCATCTGGGAGAAATCGTGAGAACAGTGCTGTGCAAAGTTTGGTTCTCTTTCAAGCTTGAGCTGATTGATCGATTAGGAATAATAATAATAATAATAATAATAATAATAATAATAATAATAGTAGTAGTAGTAGTAGTAGTAGTAGTAATAATTGGAAGAGGGGGAAAGTAGGGATGGAGTCAAAAGTTTGCTTCAGTTTGCATTTAAAAGTGAGCCTACGCAATTCACACTTTGCAAAACTGCACAGCCACCTTTTCAAACACGCGCTTCTCTGAATGTTGCAGTACATTTCTCTAGCCAAGTAATGTGCACAAACAAGCAAATATTACTATGGTGAAGAAGGTGGTGTGCATTAAAATATATATATTAGTGACAATTGGGATGTGGGTGGCGCTGTGGGTAAAACCTCAGTGCCTAGGACTTGCTGATCGTAAGGTCGGCGGTTCGAATCCCCGCGGCAGGGTGAGCTCCCGTCGTTCAGTCCCAGCTGCTGCCCACCTAGCAGTTCGAAAGCACCCCTAAGTGCAAGTAGATAAATAGGTACCGCTTTATAGCGGGAAGGTAAACGGCGTCTGGTAAACTGGTGCTGGCTCGCCAGTTGCAGCTTCGTCACGCTGGCCACGTGACCCGAAGTGTCTTCGGACGGCACCAGCTCCCGGCCTCTTGAGCGGGATGAGCGTGCAACCCTAGAGTCGGACACGACTGGCCCATACGGGCAGGGGTACCTTTACCTATTAGTGACAATAGCATACCAAAAAAGCACTCTGTTAGGAGAAAGCACTCTGTTAGATTTTAGTGCATCCCTCCCTCCCACCCCAAACACATTTATATATGCAATTTTGCCTAATATTCACATTTTTGCAAAACAGTTTCTCCTAACAGAGTGCTTTTTGGGTATGCTATTGGAGAACTGAATTTTAAGACTGGGGAAATTAGGTACCAAGATGGACATAGCCACTGTCCCCTAGCTGCAAGTTAAAGGTATTTCTTCTCCATTGTTTTGGCAGCCTTTGGTTCTGGTGTATTCTTTTGCAGTGAGGAATGAGTAAGGGAACTTGCGATAAAATTGTCCTCAGGCCTAACCCTGCATAGCAGGTTTGCTTTATTACAATATTATGCCTCCTACAGATCTCAAAAAGGTGCCCATGCTGAGGTCTAGTGGCACATGAACCTATTGATTCAGCCACAAAATTGACAGTTGCATCTTAGACACACATTTTATTGGCGGGAGGAGTATAGCAGGTTATTGGTGCAAATCCCAGGAGCTATGCCGCAAATCATGGGAAACTATTTTAATTGCATTGATAAACTGGCTGGTGGCTTTTACTGTTCGATGTAGGTTTTCAAAGGCATAAAACAATCAAATCCACACATATAAATGAAAAACACACGCCCCCCCAGTGTCAGCAAACAGGCTTTAGTGCTTTTTTAAAGGGTTCATGATTCACCAACTACAGTAGGTATCTGTTTACCGACAGCAGCGAGATTGGAACTCGGAACCTTTTTGTGTAGGAACAAGCAAAGGTGCCTGGGATCGCGGCCTTTTGAGTTTGCCTTGGTGCTTGCGGATGTAGCTCTCCACAAAACCTCTTCTTCATTTCCTTGAATGGAAGGAAACCGAGATGGCAAATAATATTGCATAGGGTAAGGCAGCCTCCCTCATAGCCCATCTTGTAATGAATGCAGTCGTCACAGGAACAGCTTGTCCAACTAAACCCGACCCTTAAAGGTAAAGGGACCCCTGACCATTAGGTCCAGTCGTGACCTACTCTGGGGTTGCGGCGCTCATCTCGCTTTATTGGCCGAGGGAGCCGGCGTACAGCTTCTGGCTCATGTGGCCAGCATGACTAAGCCGCTTCTGGCGAACCAGAGCAGCGCACGGAAACGCCGTTTACCTTCCTGCCAGAGTGGTACCTATTTATCTACTTGGCAGGAGCAGGAACCGAACAACGGGAGCTCATCCCGTCGCGGGGATTTGAACCGACGTCCTTCTGATCGGCAAGTCCTAGGCTCTGTGATTTAACCCACAGTGCCACCCACATCCCTAACCCAACCCTTAGGAAGCAGTTAATGTGAACAGCAGTATAAACTCTTGAATGCATTTCCTGAGAACTCTTTGCTTATGGGAGCGTTACCTGATGAAGTCGCTGCCACACTCTTTCACCGGAGACAAAAGGAGAAAATGGCAGATGATTGATTGGGATTCCACCCAATTGGGAAGAAATTTCTTTGTGTTGCGACATTGCCCCACCACAAAAAGCTGCTCTTAAAAACACCCAACAACTTTTTTTTTGATGTTACACGTGTGACTAGAATCTCCCGTTTTGTGTGGAGGCTCAAACAGTCCTTTTTTAAAAATGTGGGTGCATAATGTGACCATCGGAGGATGGTTTTATTAAACATTTTGCTCAACGGTGTGGCTGTCAAGGGCATAGCAATGTGATGTGTTGGGTTTCAAAGATGGCATGTCTTGGGCTGAACCCTGGAGTCTTCTTCTTTCAAATTTCGTCTGCAAATACATGAAAAGATGCCAAACCTCCACTCAGTGGAACACAGGGGGACGCACACCCCTAAACATTTTGTGAATCTTTGTAGTTTTGTCCATTTACTGTATTTGTTTTTGCTGATTTGAAGTATAAAATGGTGATTTTCTTGAGTCAAAATGAGAGTACCCCTAAACATTTTTTAAGGGGGGGGGGAAGCATTGCCTCCACTCAACATTGAAAATCCTCTAATAATTTCAAATTGGACAATCTATCTTTTTACGTTCCAAACTAATGTTTGGCCTTCCAATATGTGGCTTTGCACAACTGAAGTATTTTACGACGTTTTACCCTCTCCTTGCCTCCCAAATCCATTTTTATTGGATCCAATTCTACTCAGCCTATTAAACAGCCTAGTTTTCCAGCACTGTTGTCAGGTAGATCTCCCCTCATGGGTCATTCCCCTTTCTAGAAACAGGGGGCAGAGTGTCCTTCTAGGACTGAGGAGGTGCGGGTTCAAATCCCCTCTCAACTAGGGAGAGTTTCTTAGACGAGATGTATACTGCCTTACCTCACCGGGTTGTTGTGATGTTGAGGTGGGAAATGGCGAGAACCGTGTGGGCTGCTTGGAGTACCTTGGAGGAAAATTGGGTTGTAAATGAAACGAAACAATATAATAATAATAATAATAATAATAATAATAATAATAATAATAATTTGTACCCCGCCCATCTGGCTGGGTTTCCCCAGCCACTCTGGACGGCTTCCACAGAAAGCAAAAATACACTAAAATGTCACACATTAAAAACTTCCCTAAAGAGGGCTGCCTTCAGATGTCTTCTGAATGCCAGGTAGTTGTTCATCGCTTTGACATCTGGTGGGAGGGCGTTCCACAGGGCGGGTGCCACCACCGAGAAGGCCCTCTGCCTGGTTCCCTGTAACTTGGCTTCTCTCAGTGAGGGAACTGCCAGAAGGCCCTTGGAACTGGACCTCAGTGTCCAGAACGATGGAGGTGGAGACGCTCCTTCAGATATACAAGACCAAGGCCATTTATGGCTTTAAAGGTCAGCACCAACACTTTGAATTGTGCTCAGAAACATACTGGGAGCCAATGGAGGTCTTTCAAGACTGGTGTTATGTGGTCTCGGCGGCCGCTCCCAGTCACCAGTCTAGCTGCCACATTCTGGATTAGTTGTAGTTTCCGCTTGCTGCCCACAGACGGACACGGTCCCATTCCCAGTGTTGAAATAAGATTCAGCTGTCAGCCAGCCCAGCTCCTGCACATGAAATGGGCTGGTTTAGCCATTTTGTCCATTGCCTCAGGCAGCAAAACATCTTCTAGCCTGTTGCTGGAGACGAAAGCACCCCGATTGTCCTGGACAAAGCCTGATTTAGACAAACACCACAAAATGTTTGAAGGAAAAACTCAGATGAAACAAACAAATGGAATAAATCCATGCTTCATGAGGGCTCGCTTTTATTTAGAGGAAGGCCGGAAATAATTTTGGTCCTGAGCGCTGAACTAAAAGCAGGGGAAAGAAGTAACCAGAGCTATTGGGGGGAAATCTCCACTTGCACTGAATTTGGAAAAACTGCAAAAGGAGTTTTTTGTCACCACAGCAGTCAGCAAGGATGGGGAAGAGATTTGGTTTGGATTGCATTTCGATGCATACTTACTTAATCTGTGCTTCCTGAAACAATTAGCAAACTTTAACACAGGTCGCCGTTGACATCCACACTTCTCTGAATTTTGCAATGCAGTTCAGCAACCAAAAAGTGTGTACAAAAATTGTTAGGGGGAATTAAGTGTGAAAATGCATATATGAGACAAAATTGCATACAAAAAAAATGCATATATTGGGATAAAGAGGAATTAACATGCTGCCGAATATTCACAAGGAGTTGTTCCTTTAATTGCGAACTTAAGCAGAATTATAGTGGGCTGAGAAAATGAGAAACGAAGAAACCATAATTAACAAATTCACCCACCTCTAGCAGTGAGCCAGCTGTTGTAGGAAGCAAAGAGACAGGACCTGGTGTTGATCATCAGCTCTCTTTCTTGCCTGGTCCCTAAGAATAAGTTGCATTCTTTACATTAAATTCCCATAAAATAAATGTCTTGCACACCCAGAAATTCTCTTTGTCTCGCACGCCTACGCAAGCACACACCATAATAAATGTTTTCACGTTCAAGATGCTCTCAAAAACTTAACCCGGTTTCGCCAAGAATTCGGTTCCACAAAATGTCCGACTTGGCTTTGGAAATTGCCACTTAGAGTCCTGTACAGATACTTAAGAAACAAAAGAAAATGCTCCAATCGTAAACAAGAGTTAAGACGACCGATCCCAATGCAATTCATGCAATTCACTTGGATTGTGACCACTGGATCTTTCCGCTTAATGGATGCTGCAAATCTCCTTAGCAAATCCACTAAACCCTGGACCAGCATTGGGGGTGTTCAAACATATTATGGGCTTTTGCAAGAAGACGGGTGACTGCGCCTCCTGCTGATTATTTTCCTTCATCTTTTAAAGATGGAAACCATGGCACATTGGAGGGGGGGGGAATTAACCCTTCCCTCCCACACAGATTTCCCACCCAATTCACACAATAAACATCTCTAAAACAGGACCCAGGAGATTAAAATGCCATAAAGACATGCAAAAGCATGATAACAACTATAACACACAGAGAGAGATTATTTGTGACACGCAGATGTGAATCAAGTGGATCATTTTGGGGAAAGATTTGCAAGCGAGCGAGAGTCAAAGTGTCTAGCCATCTCTGGTCTTTTCTCTCTCTGTGTGTGTGTGCAGTCAAGTCTTCACTATGACCTATCAGAATTTTCTGTACAGTGTAGCACATCCTGGCAAATTCATTCTTCATAGATGCCAAAGGGGTTCCTATTTTCCAGCCTCTACCTTTTGGGGGACGCGGGTGGCGCTGTGGGTTAAACCACAGAGCCTAGGACTTGCCGATCAGAAGGTCGGCGGTTCAAATCCCCGCGACGGGGTGAGCTCCCGTTGCTCAGTCCCTGCTCCTGCCCACCTAGCAGTTCAAAAGCACATCAAAGTGCAAGTAGATAAATAGGTACCACTCTGGCGGGAAGGTAAACGGCGTTTCTGTTCTGTGCACTGCTCTGGTTTGCCAGAAGCAGCTTAGTCATGCTGGCCACATGACCCGGAAGCTGTACGCTGGCTTCCTCAGCCAATAAAGCGAGATGAGCGCCCCAACCCCAGAGTCGGACATGACTGGACCTAATGGTCGGGGTCCCTTTACCTTTACCTTTTGCTTTAAAGGGAAGCATACGGCCTGGGTGTCATTTTGAATAAACTCCAAAATATGTGGTTGAAATTTCAACATAAGGATGTCGAGGTGCAGCTTGCAAAAGCAGATTAGAAATTTTCCCTGCTTAGGGACTGACTGTCTCTCATCTACAACAGGGGCCAGGCCTCAGACTAGAATATACATCATCTTCCTTTGGATATCGGGCTGTTTAGGAGCCGTATTATCTGAGTTTAAAAAGAAAATGACCCAAAGAAAAACAACTCTGGATTTTTTTCACTCTTAAATTATTGTCCACCTTTTGGCTACAGACCCGTAACAATGACTGCTCCCCGCTTAAAACGGGGGGCGCCCTTTGCGTGGACGCGTGCAGCCCCTGGATCTGGAGCGGCTCCATCAGCATAGGCTTGGCTTTGCCTTCCCTCAGGTGGGATACCTGGAGGTATCCGCCTACCTCAGTCAGTTGTCCAATCCCACCTGGGGGAAGCGTTGCCAAGGAGACCAGGCCAGGTAGGGGAGGGATTAGCTGCCCACACAATAGAGGGAGGATCTTACCTAGGAACCCTCACTTGGCTCCAGAGCTTCTCCCACCCTACCCACCCTCAGTTAATGTCTTATTTTGCAGGTTAACTTGTCTTCACAGGTTTTGCAGGTTAACTTATCTTCACAGGTATGCGGGCGCTGCTACGTTAAGGTTGCTGTCAAAGGGCCGGAAAGGAATTTCCCTGCATTGGCAGGTTTCGCCTTTCCCGTAGCAAAACGTCACAACTTTGGCGGTATCAGGCCTTGGGCGGAATCCTTTTGTCCATCTTCCTCTTGCGGCGGCGATACCAGGGTTCCCCGTTAAAGGGGTTTATCAAGGGAGGCTTTGACCGTACGCCGAAAGGTCGTCATTGCTCTCTCCTGCGGAGGCAGCATAACGGGGGCGGCTATCTCTGCTTGAACATATGCTCTCCAGAGCCGGCCCATCCCCCCCACACACACACACTGGATAACCCTGATGCTCCCTAGGTCCCTGGCTGGGGACCGGGGAGGGAGAACGCCCAATGCCTGAGCCAAGGTCTACCCACATTTGAAATTTAATAAGGTTGTGGCCAATTTAATCCCATAGCACGTTGTCTTGAGTCGTTATTCCACATGACGGGGGGACCGTGCAGGATCTGGGGACTCCGCCTGTCCACGCAAAATAAACACTATCACAAAGGATTATTCATATATAAAATGTGAATCTTCTTCCATATTGTAAGCCTTCGGGGTGCGATATCAAAAGCCAGTTTCAACATGGCTCCATTACACACAGCTGTTGACAGGAGCATGGTTCTAATTTTCTCGTTAAGTAGACAGTTTGGGGAGTTGTTTTGCTTTCTATGCAAGTAATAATAATTGGCAAATCCATTTAATAGCCAATATTGGATGGGGGAGGTATTGAACTCACAGAGGGCTCAACATGCCATAAAACCAGCCTAGCTTAGTAGCTCGGGTTTAGGCCAAAGTTTGAGAGCAGTAACACCCCATGATAGGGTTGCCACATTTCAAGAAGTAAAAATAAATTTAAGAAAGGTTGTTGAGTTTTGGGGAAAAGTTTTGAAAATCCAGACATTTCCCAATTTCCCGAAATTCATTATTGGAATCTCAGACATGTCCAGGGAAATCCAGACATATGGCAACCCTACCCAATGAATTGTTTTTATGAGTTTTTATCCAACGAAGTCATGCTCAGAGTAGAGTAATGGACTACAGATAGTGATGTTTATTGATTTCGGTAGCTGCTGCTTCTTTTTTTAAATAATCTTTATTAGTTTTTCAATTAGATACTCCACATACACATATTGTATTATATTTTACATTTATACTTGCTCTTCAGAGCTGACTTCCCTCCTTCCTTCTTCTGGTTTTTTTATATCGCATATAATTTTCTTCCATTTTATCTATTGTTATTCATATTCCATATCTGTCCATAGTGTATCCATAAACAATAATTCCTCATGTTTATACAATTCTTGTTGTCTGTCTGTATTCATTTACCACTACTGTTCGTTATATTAGTTTCCTTATACATTTTGCTTCTTATTATTTTCATTATCCATCACTTTTCTTAATCTTTCCCGTTATGAGGTTTGTTTCCATTTCTACTGGTTTTACTATTTCATCTTATCTTTCCTAGATACAACATACATTTCCCCCATTCTTTTTGAAATGTTTCCTCACCCTGTGGTCAAATTTCCCCCGTTAGTTTGGCTATTTCTGCATATTCCATTACCTACTGCTAGCCCAGGTTTGGACATAGCTGTCAACTTACGAAAATAAGGGATCAGCAGCCAAAATAAGGGATCAACAATTACTTTGATAAAATACATATTTTGTTGCATGCAAATGGCTTTAGATACCTATTAGGTCCATAAATTACCATATAGCATATATTCAACACAAAAAAACAGCAACAATTTGTTGTTGACAAAGGACAGCTGGACATAGAAAGGGCCCCATTACCTTCAGTAGCTTATTTAAGGGACATCATCAATGAGGAACAGCAGCGGGACATGGCGCTGGGATAAGGGACTGTCCCGCCAAATAAGGGACACTTGACAGCTATGGGTTTGGAAACAGCAGCAATTACCAACAGTAGAAGAATGGTGACAGATTTCGGTAGCTTCTTAGCCGGCTGCAACCCGATGACACCATAGTTGGCTGCCTATGGACCACATTCTACAGTTCCACGCTACGCAAATGATTGCAAGTTCTGCTGCTTTTATGTGTGACAGAATAGGCTTTCGGTCAGTCTTGTGGCATGATGACTTCTTTCTTTCTTTTTGCTTTCAGTGCCTCCATTAAAACAACTGGTGCTACAGACAAGGAACCCATTTCCTTAGGACGGGACCAACTGGTCGACGTTAAGCCCCTGCCTTCCATTCCTGAGTAAGCAGAAGGGACAAGCATGTAGCCTGCATGAAACGTATAAAAGACTTATTTGAATAATAGTACAAAATAATAATAATAATAATTCAAAAATCAATAAAGTGGTGCTAGATCCTCTGTTGTCTCTGGAATCATTTGCAGAATTGTGTCTGGATCCATCCCATCAAGTTGCTTCCCCAGATGAGAATGGCGAGGGTTGGATTTTGGCAAAAATGGAGAGCAAAAAGTAATAGTAATTTATTATTTGTACCCCGCCCATCTGGCTGGGTTTCCCCAGCCACTCTGGGTGGCTTCCAACAAAGATTAAAAATACATTAAAATGTCACACATCAAAAACTTCCCTAAAGAGGGCTGCCTTCAGATGTCTTCTAAAAGTCAGATAGTTGTTCTTCTCTTTGACATCTGGTGGGAGGGCGTTCCACAGGGTGGGTGCTACCACCGAGAAGGCCCTCTGCCTGGTTCCCTGTAACTTGGCTTCTCGCATTGAGGGAACCGCCAGAAGGCCCTCGGCGCTGGACCTCACTGTCCGGGCAAAACGATGGGGGTGGAGACGCTCCTTCAGGTCTACTGGGCCGAGGCCGTTTAGGGCTTTCAAGGTCAACACCAACACTTTGAATTGTGCTCAGAAATGTAAAGGTAAAGGTAAAGGTACCCCTGCCCGAACGGGCCAGTCTTGACAGACTCTGGGGTTTGTGCGCCCATCTCACATCTATTGGCCGGGGGCCAGCGCTGTCCGGAGACACTTCCGGGTCACGTGGCCAGCGTGACAACGCTGCTCTGGCGAGCCAGAGCCGCACACGGAACGCCGTTTACCTTCCCGCTGGTAAGCGGTACCTATTTATCTACTTGCCCCCGGGGGTGCTTTCGAACTGCTAGGTTGGCAGGCGCTGGGACCGAGCAGCGGGAGCGCACCCCGCCGCGGGGATTCGAACCGCCGACCTTTCGATCGGCAAGCCCTAGGCGCTGAGGCTTTAGCCCACAGCGCCACCCGCGTCCCCGCTCAGAAATGTACTGGGAGCCAATGCAGGGCTTTCAGGACCGGTGTTATATGGTCTCGGCGGCCGCCCCCAGTCTGCCGTGGGCCTGTTTTAAAGAGTAAAGTTCCAAATCTCTGCTGCTAAAGGCTCTGTGCCTTTACAGGCCAATTACTAGGGATTCCTAGCGGGCTGAGCACTGTAGATCTTGTTTCCAATTGTTTGAAAGGGGAGAAAAATATTTTAGTGGTAAAAGGATAGCTCTCTGGATGCCTAGATCCGGGTTCAGGGCAAGTACTTTTCAGGAGAGAACCCCAAGAGATTTAAAATCGCAAAACATCCATCAAAGTGAAGAGTGGGAATGTAACCTGTTAGACCTTTAAAATATCCCCTTCTAAGTTGTAGCGCTCTCAAAACAAGGAAGGATTGGACTCTGATTAATAGAATACACTTGAGGCTTGACCAGCAAGACTCTGGAAGGAGGTGCCCATAATAATCCTCTCCACCCCTCGGCCCAGGTTGTTTTATTCACAAAATAACTTTTTACACAGTGTTCATAAGAACCAATCAGATTTCCTCTGAGCATTTAAAAAAATAAAACCCACGTGGGGACGAAGTCAGATCAGAAGAAATCCTGTTAACTACAAAGACTACTCTGAACATGTATACATAAAGGTAAAGGTAAAGGGATCCCTGACCATTAGGTCCAGTCGTGGCCGACTCTGGGGTTGCGGCGCTCATCTCGCTTTATTGGCCGAGGGAGCCGGTGCACAGCTTCTGGGTCATGTGGCCAGCATGACTAAGCCGCTTCTGGCGAACCAGAGCAGTACACGGAAACGCCGTTTACCTTCCCGCTGGAGCGGTACCTATTTATCTACTTGCACTTTGACGTGCTTTTGAACTGCTATGTTGGCAGGAGCAGGGACCGAGCAATGGGAGCTCACCCAAAGTTGCTTCCAAAGTTCCCCACTTCCCTTAGCATAGAAAGAGACCGCACATTTGGTAACTTGAAAAATAATTTACTTACAAACTCTTCAAAGGTCAGATTCATGTGCTTTTCCACACAGCAGCAAGACAGACAACTTAGTTTCAAAAATGGTTTCTAAATTATCTGTACAGAAACAGAGAGGTGGCTTGCTAAAGCCACACGGCCTGGGATTGGAGCAACGTAGCTCAGACGCCCGCATTGGAAGGGTTCACATGGTGGAAGAGAAAGAACAAAGAGTCTGGTAGCACTTCCTCCCAGTGTGAGTAGGTGTGACCTAGCTAAGGCTGGCAGGACAGCTTACTCTATGGTCTTAACCCCTTCATGCATTAATTAGAGTTAAGCATGTTGGTTTTATGAGACTGGATATATCCCACAGATCTCAGGTCCTCCTGGAGGGGTTTCCCAAACAGTGGCATAGCGTGGGGGGTGCAGGGGGGGCCAGCCGCACCGGGCGCAACATCTGGGGGTTAGGGTTAGGGGGCGCAAATCCACGGGTTAGGGGGCGCAAATTACTTGCCTTGCCCCGGGTGCTGACAACCCACGCTACGCCACTGTTCCCAAATGGAACATCTGGTTTGCCACTGTGAGAACAGGGTGCCTTTGGCCTGATTCAGCAAGGATCTTCCTTCCTTCCTTCCTTCCTTCCTTCCTTCCTTCCTTCCTTCCTTCCTTCCTTTCTTTCTTTCTTTCTTTCTTTCATATCCCACCTTATTTTCCCCAAGGCGGCATACATGATTCAGATTCCTCCATTGGACTAGATGAGCCTCGGGGTTCCCTTCCAACTTTACAGTTCTACGACTCCATGGCTGAGTGGGAATTTGAACCCCTTGTCTTCAGGCCCAATACTCTAACCCAGCCTTTCTCAACCTTGGGTCCCTAGATGATGTCGGTCTGCAACTCCTGTCATCCATGACCACTGGTCCTGCTAGCTAGGGATGCTGGGGATTTGTAGCCCAACAACATCTGGGGAGCCAAGGTCGAGAAAGGCTTCTCTAACCATCACGTCACACTGAATCTCAAGTCTTGGGCTGCCATTTCCCATTATCCCTGACAAGTGGCCATGCTGGTCAGAGCTGATGGAGTCCCACCAACACCACCAGGTCCACAGGATCTCCATTCTTGTGTTAAAAAACAAGAGTCTCTAAGCCAGGCTTCCTCAAAAAATATGGGTCTCTTTAATACCCTGGATGTCAGTGCTTAGAGCAGGCTTCCTCAAACTCAGCCCTCCAGATGTTTTTGGCCTACAACTCCCATGATCCCTAGCTAGCAGGACCAGTGGTCAGGGATGATGGGAATTGTAGTCTCAAAACATCTGGAGGGCCGAGTTTGAGGAAGCCTGCTCTAAGCACTGACATCCAGGGTATTAAAGAGACCCATATTTATTAAAACACACAAACACACACAAGTCTACATTGAGGTCCTTGCTTGGATGGAAGTCTCATTCTCTTTGTCTCTTTTTCCCATTCCTTTGTGTCCCTACCTTCATGTCAGCTCCATCCTTTCCTCCTCTCTCCTTAACTATGCAATAGTCACATATGTATCCCAGATCTACATTATTATTTAAGATGGGCAAGGATTTCCCATTCAGTAACCACCAACCATCAACCCTTGTGACATTTCTGGGTCACAATCAGGATTCCTCCACCTCAGAGTAATATATATTATAGTGTTCCATTTTTAATGAGCAATCCATTATTTAGGCAGAGGCATTAATGATGTATAACCAAGTCAGGACCCCGGAGTTAAACGTCTTTCTGTGTCATGTTGCGGAAGTGAAATGGGAGGGGGGCAATTTTCTCCATCCAGATCTACATCTGTAACGTAAGTAACATGTTGGGATTATGCAGGAACCTCAGAGCTACAGACATAATCTCAAGGTTGTGGGTTTGTGTCCCACGTTGGGCGAAAGATTCCAGGGTTTCACGGGGTTGGGCTAGATGACCCTCGTGGTCCTTTCCGATTCCACGATTCTATAATCTTCCTTTCTACTACTTTTCAACACCTCGGGGGTGGGGGAGATTTCATGTATTTTCTGACCGCGCCGTAAAAGCAGGAAAGTTGGCATTGGGCACTGAACTCCACATCAAGAATCCCAATTCTCCATTAAAAAAAGAAAGCAGGTTTCTAATAATAATTTTCCCAGTAGTGATGTATGGAAGTGAGAGCTGGACCATAAAGAAGGCTGATCGCCAAAGAAGTGATGCTTTTGAATTATGGTGCTGGAGGAGACTCACTGGAAGGACAGATCCTGAAGCTGAGACTCCAATACTTTGGCCACCTCATGAGAAGAGACGACTCCCTGGAAAAGACCCTGATGTTGGGAAAGATGGAGGGCACAAGGAGAAGGGGACGGCAGAGGACGAGATGGTTGGACAGTGTTCTCGAAGCTACCAGCATGAGTTTGACTGAATTGCGGGAGGCAGTGGAAGACAGGAGTGCCTGGCGTGCTCTGGTTCATGGGGTCACGAAGAGTCGGACACAACTAAACAACAACAACAAATAAAAATTTATTATTTGTACCCCACCCGGGCCTCCCCAGCCACTGTGGGCGCCTTCCAACAAAGATTAAAAATACATTAAAATGTCACACATGAAAAACTTCCCTGAACAGGGCTGCCTTCAGATGTCTTCTAAAAGTCAGATAGTTGTTTATCTCTTTGACATCTGATGGGAGGGCTTTCCACAGGGCGGGCGCCACCACCGAGAAGGCCCTCTGCCTGGTTCCCTGTAGCCTTGCTTCTCGCAGTGAGGGAACCGCCAGAAGGCCCTCGGAGCTGGACCTCAGTGTCCAGGCAGAACGATGGGGGTGAAGACGCTCCTTCAGGTCTACTGGGCCGAGGCCATTTAGGGCTTTAAAGGTCAGCACCAACACTTTGAATTGTGCTCGGAAACTTATTGGGAGCCAATGTAGGTCTTTCAAGACCTGTGTTATGTGGACTTGGCGGCCGCCCCCAGTCACCAGTCTAGCTGCTGCATTCTGGATTAATTGCAGTTCCCGGGTCACCTCCAAAGGTAGCTCCACATAGAGCGCATTGCAGTAGTCCAAGCGGGAGATAACTAGAGCATGCACCACTCTGGCGAGGCAGTCCGTAGACAGGTAGGGTCTCAGCCTGCATACCAGATAGAGCTGATAGACAGCTGCCCTGGACACAGAATGACCTGCGCCTCCATGGACAGCTGTGAGTCCAAAATGACTCTCAGGCTGCACACCTGGTCCTTCAGGGGCACAGTTACCCCATTCACGACCAGGGAGTCCTCCACACCCGCCCACCCCCTGTCCCCCCAAAACAGTACTTCTGTTTTGTCAGGATTCAACCTCAATCCATTAGCCGCCATCCAACTGGCTCCAGGAACTCACACAGGACCTTCACCGCCTTCTAGTCCCCTTGTAGATTGGATGGATATTAGCAATGAGCAATGACTCTGTCCCAGACTGCAGCCTGTTTCCATTGTCCAACAAAACTGAGCAGAAGTCTCTGTGAGCTAGCCCATATCTATATGATGGTGCGTGCATTTGTTTCATGAAAAATTGAATAGCTGAACAGAAAGGAGTCCATTCATTTCTGTTTTTATTTGTTACAAAACCAATGCCTTGACTGATGAATGGTTTTACTGTTTGTTTTTTTAATGATGCTTTTTACTGTTCGTTGGCTTTGGGACGTTTTGCTGGAAGACACTCAGGAAATAAATAAATGTATACCATGGATGTCTGCAGGAAGAGGGAGCTTATGTATTTAATTACACGCATGGCTCCATCTCTCCCTTCCCTACAGACATTAATGCAATATGCAGAGATGTCAGGGAATGTGCTTGTGATGTTACAGTGTAACTTTCCTGCTTCCATGTTCATCAACACAGGAATCCTATGATTCTATAGGGACGCGGGTAGCGCTGTGGTCTAAACCACTGAGCCGCTTGGGCTTGCCGATCGGAGGGTCGGCGGTTCGAATCCCCGTTATGGAGTGAGCTCCTGTTGCTCTGTCCCAGCTCCTGCCACTCTAGCAGTTCAAAAGCACACCAGTGCAAGTAGATAAATAGGTACCACTGTGGCGGGAAGGTAAACAGTGTTTCTGTGCACTCTGGTTTCCATCACGGTGTCCCGTTGTGCCAGAAGCGGTTTAGTCCTGCTGGCCACATGACCCGGAAAGCTGTCTGTGGACAAACGCCGGCTCCCTCGGCCTGAAAGCGAGATGAGAGTCTCAACTCCGTAGTCGCCTTTGACTGGACTTAACCGTCCAGGGGTCTTTTACCTTTAGCTATGATTCTATGGTCAGCTATAATGCTTGCAGAGGACTTAGTTCTGTGCAGCCTTGCAGAGAGAGCGGCGTCACACCAGGTTCTTATACAAGTCTACTCAAAAGTAGGTTTCCCCTGAGTTTAATAGGGCTTACTCTTGACAGGTAAGCACAGCTAGCCAAAGTGTGGGGAAAGGGAGAAAGGTAGCCTTCTGCTGATTAAATGCAAATGCTTGTTGTTGTTGTTTAGTCGTTTAGTCGTGTCCGACTCTTCGTGACCCCATGCACCAGAGCATGCCAGGCACTCCTGTCTTCCACTGCCTCCCGCAGTTTGGTCAAGCTCATGTTCGTAGCTTTGAGAGCACCGTCCAGCCATCTCATCCTCTGTCGTCCCCTTCTCCTTGTGCCCTCCATCTTTCCCAGCATCAGGGTCCTTTCCAGGGAGTCTTCTCTTCTCATGAGGTGGCCAAAGTACTGGAGCCTCAGCTTCAGGATCTGTCCTTCCAGTGAGCACTCAGGGCTGATTTCCTTCAGAATGGATCGGTTTGATCTTCTTGCAGTCCATGGGACTCTCAAGAGTCTCCTCCAGCACCAGAATTCAAAATGCAAATGCTTGGGTCTGTCCAAATCTGTCTCCTATTTATGCTGCGCTCTCTTTTCTCGATCACTTCTTCGATCATCAATCCTTGTGATCGATTGCAGCTTCCTGGGAATCCAGAGAACTGCTGAATTCCATGCTGTCTAGCCGTCCACCATTGATTATATCTTCCAGAGAACGTTCCAAATGTTCAGCGATGTTGCAGCTACTGGGAATCCTTGGCGGCTTACACCAACACCTGAAAATTGATGCGGTATTTCTTCTCTTTTCAGAGGCACTCGCATGAGATGACCCTCTCATCTGGGCGGCTGTCAAAAGTTCTCTCTTGGGCATTTTGCACATCTACTCATTTTTATATATACTGGGACACACGCAGCCTTATTTGCATGTGGCGTCCAGCCAAGTAAGGTGTGTGGGTAAATGCAAAGCCCATTCCTGGAGAGAGCCATCACTTGGTTGTTGCTATGGCAACATGGCCACTCTTTTAGTCATGCAAACGGCAGTGCTTAGCAGAGCAGCTAAGGCCATTAGCCCAACAAAGAAAATGATCTGAGTAGTTCAGCTTCATCGTCTGCTGCAGGGATGTCCAACAGGTTGATTGCAATCTACTGGTAAAAGGTACAGGTACCCCTGACCATTAGGTCCAGTTGTGACCGACTCTGGGGTTGCGGCGCTCATCTCGCTCTATAGGCAGAGGGAGCCAGTGTACAGCTTCCGGGTCATGTGGCCAGCAGGACTAAGCCGCTTCTGGCGAACCAGAGCAGCGCACGGAAACGCTGTTTACCTTCCCGCTGGAGCGGTACCTATTTATGATCTCTGGAAGGGAAGATGGAGCTTTTGCTGTGCTGCTGTTTTCATCCCTAGCAATCTTTTTGTGAGCGACTTTACCCCTTTATCCCAGTTGACCACCAAGTCCAGTATGTACAAAATGCAATTCCTATTTTGTCAGTCCCATAGCATATTGTTTCTAATTTCTTCATCTTCTCTTGTACAGTGGTACCTCGGGTTACATACGCTTCAGGTTACAGACTTTGTTAACCCAGAAACAGTGCTTCAGGTTAAGAACTTTGCTTCAGAATAAGAACAGAAATCGTGCTCCGGCAGCACGGCGGCAGCAGGAGGCCCCATTAGCTGAAGTGGTGCTTCAGGTTAAGAACAGTTTCAGGTTAACGGAAATGACTGGCAGAATCCGAGACCAGGGGGAAGAGTCGGTGGAAGAAGACTGGAAAAAGTTTAAAGACTATTTACAGAAATATTGTAAAATTAATGAATGTTAGAAAAATGTTGGAATGAAGTTATATGGCTTTAGTAGAAATGTTACAAGGAATTAAGTATAAATAGATTAATAGAGCTTTAAAGGGAAAAATATGGTTAGAATGTGTTAAGACAATTATAGGATAGAAAACAGAGGAAGATGGAAAGGAATTGCTGAAACAATTAATAGAAGTGGAATACAAAAAGGGAGGTGTGAGGAGGTCGAGGAAATAAGGGAAAGAAAGATAAGATGTTGAAATTGGATTGTGTTTTAAATGGTTTTTGTTTTGTTTGTTTCTTTTTTGTATTGTATTGTATCTTTTTTCTTTTTTGGTGTTTTGTAGTGTTGTGTTTAATTTGTTGGAAAACTAATAAAAAAATTTTTTTTTAAAAGAACAGTTTCAGGTTAAGAACGGACCTCCGGAATGAAATATGTACTTAATCCAAGGTACCACTGTATTTTTCTATCTGACGTATTCCTTAGAAGAGTACAACTTCAAATCATTTGAACACTGGCAGTGGTAGATGCTGGCACAGGCAGACAAGACAAAAATTCCTGGATATTTCCCTGTTTCACCCCAAGAGGCTTCATCAGTGCACAGTTTGTTACTGTATATAACAGCTACATGGAACTTATTCGTGTTAGTATATAATTTTGAGAAGTAGCTGTATACAATTTTGAGAAGTAGTTTCTAGTAAATAACTTTACAATTGTTATTATACAGCCTTTTATGAAAGACTAAGTTGAGGATTATTATTATTTATACCCCGCCCATCTGGGCAGCTTCCAACAAAATATTAAAATCCAGTAGTCCAGCAAACATTAAAAACTTCCCTAAACAGGGCTACCTTCAGATGTCTTCTAAAAGTTAGATAGTTGCTTATTTCCTTGACATCTGATGGGAGGGCGTTCCACAGGGCAGGTGCCACCACCAACAAGGCCCTCTGCCTGGTTCCCTGTAGCTTCACTTCCTGCAGTGAGGGAACTGCCAGAAGGCCCTCAGCACTGGACCTCAGTGTCCGGGCAGAACGATGGGGATGGAGACGCTCCTTCAGGTCTACTGGGCCGAGACCGTTTAGGGCTTTAAAGGTCAGCACCATCACTTTGAAAGAAAGACTAAGCTGCGCCTCGTTTTTCAACAAAAGCAAAGGACCAGAAAGGCTCTTTGAGAGACAGCTAAATGAGAACAGCTAAAGCTCATCTCTGTTTCCACCCGTTGATTTTCTTTTTTTAAAGAAGAGTTATATAAAAACAAACGCCGGATTACTCTGAGCGACTAGCGTGTGCTCGTTTTTTGCAGCTTTTATGTAATCCGAGGGCAGAAGGGGTGAGATGCCCGTCATCTAAGAGCTGGCCCTGAACAACCGCTCCAAAAACTAGTGTAGCATTTTGGCAGGGAGAGGAAGTTAAGGGCCGTAATGACTCTGGCTGCCATTTCTCAATGCCCTGTCCTGACTTGAGAAAGTGTTTCTTCACACAGCGCATTGTTCTGTTCTGGAACTCGCCTCTGCAGAAAGCGGTGAAGGCCACCCACCTAGACAGTTTTTAGGGTGAACTGGACAAATTCACGGAGGAGGAGACTATCGGAGGCAGTCAGAGACAGTCGGAGGCAGCCATACTTGGGAATACTAGTTGCCAGAAACCACTGGAGGAGAGAGGGGGGACTTGTGTTCGAATCCTGCTTGTGCAGGGTTGGATTTAGGTTTTCGTTAGAAGGGACCCCAAGGTTCATCTAGTCCAACCCACTGCAATCACAGCGAAAGAACCCCTGACAGATGTCCGACCATCCTCTGTTTAAACCAGTGCTTCCCACAGTTGGGTCTCCAGCTGTTTTTGAACTACAGCTCCCATCGTCCCTAGCTAGGAAGACCAGCGGTCAGGGACGATGGGAATTGTAGTCTGAAAGCAGCTGGATTCCCCACTTTGGGAAACACCAGTTTAAAACCCCCAAGGAAGGAGAGTCCACTAGCTTTTAAAGGTGTTCATTCTGCTAACGGAGAAATCTGAGGGCTCCCTTGGACAAAAAACAAGGGCATCAGCCAGGAATACCAGAGCAAAACAGCATTCAGTAGGCCTGGTCTTTATTGAAGACTTGCGACAGGACTCCCACCTGCCACAAGGTGGAACAAGATGGAAGCCCCGAACAAAAGAAGACCCCAAACTTTTATTAGCTGCTAATCCCCATGTTACACCCCCCAACAACATCACTAATACATCATGGTTACATCATGGAAGGGGAGGTCTGGTGGCAGTAATCTGAGCATCCTGGACCCTGCCCCATGGTTCCCCTTGCCCTCCACCAAACACCCATCAAGTGTAACAAAAGAGACATTTACATTTTCCTGTTTCCCAGCCAAGTTAATCACACCCTTTTGTCTTCATCTGGGTTTGTTATTTCTGGAATGGCTACCTGTCTGGAACTCAGGTATCAGGATGCCAGGGATTATCACTCAGGCACAGGGGCTGCTGAGTAGCTGAGCTCACATGTCTATATGAATTTCTGAAGTTTTCCCAGTGAGTCAATACACAGATATATTTATCAGTGAATTCTTAAATTTGGTATCGTGCAGCAAAGGCCCTTTGATTAGATAGGAAGCAACTATGATGAAGTGTTTTGTGGGGACAAATCACAAACGTCACAAAAGTGATTGTGCTGATTTTGGTGGTGGGCTGCATGTGCACGATATCTGCTGGAGGGACAAAACGCCCCACAACCTAGACATAAATTCCTGCAACAACAGGATGGCTCTGATCTGCTTCCACAGTCAGAGGCAGCCATACTTCTGAAAACTAGTCTCTCTCTCTCTCTCTCTCTCTCTCTCTTAATATCTAGCCCGATGAAGATTTCTGTAGAACTCAAAAGCTTGCACACAATTTTGTGACATTTTGGTTGCCGCTCCCGCATGCTGATTTTTGAATCTCCCTTGTGGGCCAAGGTGGCTGCCTTTGCTATTTATTTATTTATTTATTTATTTATTTATTTATTTATTTATATTGCATTGTATAGAATTATAGAATAGCAGAGATGGAAGGGACCCCAAGGGTCATCTAGTCCAACCCCCTGCAATGAAGGAGGGTTTTTATAAAAAAACAAAACGATGAAAACAGTTTACTCTCCCAAATCATTAAAGGTTCCTTTCTCATTACAGTGGTACCTCAGGTTACATACACTTCAGGTTACAGACTCCGCTAAGCCAGAAATAGTACCTTGGGTTAAGAACTTTGCTTCAGGATGAGAACAGAAATCATGCTCCGGCGGCAGCGGGAGGCCCCATTAGCTAAAGTGGTGCTTCAGGTTAAGAACAGTTTCAGGTTAAGAACGGACCTGCGGAACGAATTAAGTAATTAACCCGAGGTACCACTGTAGTCAGAAGTGTTTTCGTCAATTAACCAACTGTTTAATTTAAGCGCCAGATTTACTGTTTATGATCCACAGTGATATTTTCTCCCTCCGTGATTTGTTGCCATGAAATCTTGCCTTCTTCTGGCTTAACCCCAGATACGACTGTCCATTGGACAAGACAAATGGAGGGGAGAAGGCAGATGGGTGGCTGCAATGAGCTTTTACGGGGAGCAGGTGGTGATGCTCTGGTCCTGGGGTGGGAATTTGTAGGGGGAAAGGGTTCAGTCGTGCACACACACACACACACACACACACACACACACACACACAGTGGTACCTCGGGTTAAGAACTTAATTCGTTCTGGAGGTCCGTTCTTAACCTGAAACTTTTCTTAACCTGAAGCACCACTTTAGCTAATGGGGCCTGCCGCTGCGACCGTGCGATTTCTGTTCTCATCCTAAGGTAAATTTCTTAACCCAAGGTAATATTTCTGGGTTAGCGGAGTCTGTAACCTGAAGCGTCTGTAACCTGAGGTAGCACTGTATTCACAAAAGGATTAACTGCCTGCAGGATGGTTCTTGATAAATAAGGATGGATTTTTGAAAAGTGAGATGGGAGCAAGCAGAAGGAGGGGGCAATCAATAGACGAGCAATTTGAAAGCCCCATCATTCATCTTCATTGATCATTCGGGTTGGCACTTCCCTGAGAAGGCAGATTAATGAGTCTGCTAAGCTAAGAAGTCCAGGATCCTGTTCTCACAGTAGCCAACTGGAAAGCTCAAAAGCAGAACCTTTCCCTGCCCCCCCCCCTAATTTTTTATTAAATTTTCTGTTTCACGTTTTAGAATATTAATTTAAACCACCTTAAAATATCAACAACTTGCCGCCTTCTCTTTCCATGGTTCATTTTGCCTAACATAAATCCCTGCATATTTTATATCAACTAAATCGTTGAGTATTCCATTATTACATCCATCAAAACTTATTTACACTGCTGAATTTATCTTAATGCTGCCCATTTTCTCAAATATCCCCCCATATATTCAATAAACGTTTTCCAATCTTCTCTAAATGTATGTTCTTCTTGACCTCTTGTTCTGTATGTTAGGTCTGCAAGCTGAGCATATTCCATCAGTTTAAGTTTGGTTGAGACCTCACTTGTTTTCCATTTTGGGGTTACCAAAACATGGACCGCAGTAGTGGCATACATAAATAACCTTTTTTTGACACCTGGGAATCATAGCTGTCAACTTTTCCCTTTTCTTGCGAGGAATCCTATTCAGAATAAGGGAATTTCCCTTAAAAAGGGGGAAACGTTGACAGCTATGCTGGGAATTTCTGTCTGAATTATTCCCAACGAAAAGGACTCTGGATTTTGGGGAAAGTACTTTTAAATATATATTTTTTCAATTCATTACAAATTATTTCCTAATAATCTTTTACCCCTTTTACAAGTCCACCATCTCAAAAGTAGAAACTGAGTACCGCAACACCTGTGTTCTGGGCTTCAGTTTTAGGAGAACACTGACAAGCTGGAAGGTGTGTAGAGGAGGGCAACCAAGATGATCAAGGATCTGGAAGCCTTATGAGGAACGGTTGAGGGAGAAGGGGAAGTTTAGCCTGGAAAAGAGGTGACTGCGAGGCGATGTGATACCCATCTTCAAATATCTGGCAGAAAATATCTGGCAGAAAACGATGCCTTATGAGGAACGGCTAAGGGAGCTGGGCATGTTTAGCCTGGAGAAGAGGAGGTTAAGGGGTGATATGATAGCCATGTTCAAATATATAAAAGGATGTCACATAGAGGAGGGAGAAAGGTTGTTTTCTGCTGCTCCAGAGAAGCGGACACGGAGCAATGGATGCAAACTACAAGAAAGAAGATTCCACCTAAACATTAGGAAGAACTTCCTGACAGTAAGAGCTGTTCGACAGTGGAATTTGCTGCCAAGGAGTGTGGTGGAGTCTCCTCCCTTGGAGGTCTTTAAGCAGAGGCTTGACAACCATATGTCAGGAGTGCTCTGATGGTGTTTCCTGCTTGGCAGGGGGTTGGACTCGATGGCCCTTGTGGTCTCTTCCAACTCTATGATTCTATGATTCTAAATGCAAGCTTGCATTCTTCCTCTCCAGAGGCAAGGACCTGGGTCAAAGGATTCAAATGACAGGAACAGTGCCGGATTTACATATAAGCTAAACAAGCTTAGGGCCCCACTCTCTTGGTGGCCCACCAAAAAATTAAAGGAAAAATAAACTGGATGTACATTTCCAAAATAAAGATAAAAAACAAATAAAACCTACATACAGGCCCCCTATGTCCCCTGGTCTTTTCTTGAGGACGGGGACCCTTGAGCTATTTTAAAAAGTGGGACAACCAAGACGTTTGTGTCATTTTTTTAATTCACGCTGTTGGTTGCAATCGTTAGCAAAAAAAATTTTTTTTGCTATTCTTTTGTCTCCTGTTCATTTCTCGACGGCAAAATTTCCCTTCGGCCTGGGAGTCTGATAGATCTTTTCTTGAGGGTTTTTCTGGGTCTCAAAGAGGGCCACTTGGTAGGACAATTTGTGAAGCTCCCTGCTCAGCTGCTCGCTGGAGTCAATCAGTGAATATTTCTGCTCTTCCAGCTCGTTGATCTTTCTGTAAGCTTCCTCCGTCCTTTCCCGCATGGCCGCCACTTTCCGCTCCATTTCCTCCATCACGTTCCGAAACTTCTCGAGAGTGTCTTGCAAATTCTGGCTCATCTTCTTGATATATTTGGGTTCCTTCCTTCCTCTTGTTCTTTTCCTTTTAAAACTTTTCCCAGCACAAATTTCGTTTCTCCTGATCGAGGCGAACCAGATCGAATATTCCCCCGCTGCCTCTGAGATTGTGGATTAGGTTTCGTTGTGGCGTCACCGGCTGGCTACAGACAGCTGCTTCTTGCGGATATTGTTCGGTCGGTGGCGGCCTTCTCTGAATACAAATAGGGGGCGAAATTATTTTTATTCATGTACTAGGCTTGGCTAATGGTCAGGGGTGATGGGAGTTGTAGTCCAAATACATTTTGGAACTGTTAATCTGTTTATAAATGCTATAAATAAATGAAAGCAACAAATCCGGATGGCCACAGATTCCCCACTCCTGGTGGGCTGAGACTCCTATCATCTCTGACTGCTGCCATCTGCTGGCAGGGGCTGATGGGACTTGTAGTCCAGCACCATTTTGGACACACTTGTTCCCCATTTCTTAGATGCTGCTGTTTGAGTAACCTGTGCCTATTTGTTTTATTTTTTCTGCCTACCCCCCACCCAGTGACTGAAATATAGAAGGAAAGAAGGAAAATAGAAGGGAAGTGTAGGGAAATATAGAAGCTGGGCTGAGGGGCATAGCGTGGGGAGCCCATAGGAGGGCCATAACCCCAGGCGCATTATTTTGAGGAGCGCGAGTTGGGTACCCCACACAGGGATCCCTGCCCTGCCTGCCGCTGGGGGTCTCTGGGCCCCAGAGCCCGGGGCCAGGCCTCCATGCCCTGGCCCCCTTCTTGAATGGCTGGCCAGTGTTGGGGAGGGTCACCTGCCAATGGCTGCATCAGTTGGCCGGTCTTCCCCTTGCACCGATGGGCAGGTGGGCAATGTAGTGTGGCCCCATGACTCCTCCATGTCTAACGCCAGTCCTGTGAGAGTTGGGCTGGCGTGGTGGGTTTTGTGCCCCCTCTGTCCCACCTGGTGCATGCTTGGGTGTCCCGGGTGCCAGCAAAGGAACAGGGACCCAGGGGGTGGAGTCAGAGGGACTATAAAAGCAGCTCTGAGAGGGGCGAAGGCGGGAGTTTGTTAGGAGCTGGGTGATTGGTTGGAGTGGGAGTGAATTGGGATAGAGTTTGTGGGTAGGTTCAGTGGCGTAGCGTGGGTTGTCAGCACCCGGGGCAAGGCAAGTAATTTGCGCCCCCTAACCCATGGATTTGCGCCCCCTAACCCTAACCCCCAGATGTTGCGCCCGGTGTGGCCGGCCCCCGCTGCACCCCCCACGCTACGCCACTGGGTAGGTTGACTTAGTGTTGCAAAAAAAGCTGAGTCAGGAACAGTTAGGAGCTAGGAAGACAAGTCAATATCTGAGAGGTGGTTTAGGGAGGGAGAGCAGGTAGCGGAAGTTATAGGTCTGGATAGGCACCCCATGATTGTAATTCACCAACACCGTTTATGAAACCACACGCTTGTTAAACTGCAATAAATAAACAGAAGTTTAGGTTCCAATTTAACCCTGACGGGACTCAGTATTGTAGCAGGTAGGTGGTGGCAGCGAGAAATAAAGTGGTGGCACAGGGATCAATAGATGGTGAAACGTCCGGGGACCCTTTGTGATCACAGGGACTTTTCTGTGGCCCCGTGAACCCTCCATGTCTAACGCCAGCCCTGTGAGAGTTGGGCTGGCATGGTGGGTTTTGTTCCCTCTCTCTGCCCAGCTCCTGGTCCCACCTGGTGCATGTGTGGGTGTCCCGGGCACCAGCAAAGGACGCTACACCACTGGGTGGGCTTAAGAAAACCCCATCCCCTAGCACCGTACAATTTCAGCCAAACCGTGGGCTTCTAAGGGAGTCCAGGTTTCTTCTGCTCCTCTGTGATTCAAGGACGGCACCCGCCTTATATTAAGCTACGGAACAAACCCCTTTCTTGCCAGCTGCCAGGTGTGTTCTTCTGCTTGATCTCGTTCACGCACCTGTTCTTGATGATCCCCCCACCCCCAACCCCAGAGCGGACATGTCAGGAGCAGAGGGGATGGTGGGGAAATGACCCTTTGCATTATTGCCGTGGGAACCTGCAGGCCAATCACATTTGACGGAGACAGTGTGAGCCAACAATGACTTGGCCTTTGCAGGTGAATATGCCTGGCATGGACAAAAATGGATAGAGAAACGTTTCTCCGTTCCCACTCAGGGACGCCCAATGAAGCTGAAATTGGGAGGAATCAGGACAGATCAAAGAAAGTACTTCTTCACACAGACCGTAGTTAAAGCTATGGAAGTCCCTCCCACATGATGTAGTGATGGCCCCCAACCTGGATGACTTTGAAAGAGGACTAGGCAAATTCATGAGGAGGAGAGGGCTACCAATGGCTACCAACCATGGTGGCTCTGTTCATATGCATCTGAATGCCAGCTGTTGGCAATTGCAGGCCGACCACCCTCTGTTTAAACCAGTGTTTCCCACAGTTGAGTCTCTAGCCATTTTTGGACCACAACTCCCATCATCCCTAGGAAGACCAGCTAGGTCAGGGATGATGGGAATTGTAGTCTGAAAGCAGCTGGAGACCCAACTTTGGGAAACACTGGTTTAAAACCCCCAAGGAAGGAGAGTCCGCCAGCTTTTAAGGGTGTTCCTTCCATAGTTAAACAGCTCCTACCATAGCTGTCAACTTACAGATTTGAAAATAAGGGACCAGCAGCCTTGAAAATAAGGGACCAGCAGCCAAAATAAGGGACCTGTAGCCTCACCTGTTCCAGGCACTCCAGTCTTCCTGTCCTCCTGCAGTTTGGTCAAACTCATGCTGGTAGCTTCAAGAACACTGTCCAACCAACTTTGTAACCAGAGGTTCAACTGAATAGAATCTGAATCACATGCACCACAAGGCCTATGCAGCCTCAACTTAAGATGGCTCCCCGGCCTGGCTTTGCACTGCAAAGTTTGCAGCAGCACGTGCAACAAAATGGCGTCCAGCATTCAAAAATCTCCTCAGCTTGCATTAACTAGCCACACACACACAGCCTCCCCCCCTCGCCACAAGATCGCCAGTCACCCACCATTTTAGTCAACCAGCTCCTTTCTTCCCCCCATAAGTCAATTGAAGGAGCCTCCAAAACAAATTCAAAAGCCCCCCTCCCACGAGATCTCCTTTCCTTTTCCCCCACCATGTGCCCCCACTCCAGACAGACCTTTTCCCCGGCAAGGGTGAGTGGCCCGTCGATGACGTATCCATCCGATTCCGATCCGAGCACTCAGCACAGGTACGTTCAACTTCTGAGCCCCTCTGAGCCAAATGCGGAAAGCCCAGCCAGCAGCCAAACGAAGCCTCAAGGAAAACCACCATCACCTCTCCGCTGGGAAGCGCTGAGCAAAGGCGAGTCCCCAGGCAACGCAGCCGATTTGATCAGCACAAGGCATGCAAGCTCCACCCCCCAGTCATTCTTAGACTCCTTATTGGGTGAGCAACGCAGCCAAGCAACACAGTTGGAGCCTCCCTCCTCCCTGGGTGGCAGGGAGGGAGGGAGAGGAGCTGCTTCCTTTGAAACCTGGGAAATTTAAGGGACATCATCAATAAGGGACAGCAGCGGGACACGGCGCTGGGATAAGGGACTGTCCCGCCAAATAAGGGACGCTTGACAGCTATGGCTCCTACTGTCAGAAAGTTCTGGCTAAGGTTTAGTCAGAATCTCCTTTCCTGTTCAGGGCCGGATTTAGGTTTGATGAGGCCCTCAGCTCCTGAAGGCAATGGAGCCCTTTATATGTCCAGCTGTCCTTTGTCAACAACAAATGGTCACTGTTTTTTTTGTGTTGAATATATGCTATATGGAAATTTATGGACCTAATAGGTATTTAAAGCCATGTGCACATAACAAAATAACCAGTCCATGCAGAATGTAGGCACCCTATATATAGAAAGGAGCAAACCAGTGATATTTTAGGGAGCAGGCTGGCAGGCAGGGCCCATGACTTACATCATAGGAGCCTACACAACACAAAACACTGTTGCTGTATGTAGGTTTTATTTTAATTTGTTTTTTATCTTATATTTTGGAAATGTACATCCAGTTTTTCCCCCCTTTAATTTTTTTGGGGCACCCCAAGAAAGTGAGTGGGGCCCTAAGCTATACAGTGGTACCTCGGGTTACAGACGCTTCAGGTTGCAGATGTTTCAGGTTATAGACTCCGCTAACCCAGAAATAGTACCTCGAGTTAAGAACTTGGTTTAGGATGAGAACAGAAATTGCGTGGTGGCGTGGCTGTGGCGGGAGGCCCCATTGGCTAAAGTGCTGTCTCAGGTTAAGAACAGTTTCAGGATAAGAACGGACCTCTAGAATAAATTAAGTTCTTAACCCGAGGTACCACTGTAGCTTGTTTAGCTTAGAAGGCGATACCTCCTGAGGCCTTGCATTGAAATGAGCTTGGAGGTGCAACACAGAGAAGGAAGGCAACACTTAAGCAGTCATTGCAGAATAAGAAGTTTAATTCCTGTAGGCTTTTATAAGGTCGTCCCCATTTCTTTTAGATCTACCACCTTATCTGTGAGAAGCAGCTTCAATATATTTCTTCATAACATCCCTTTGCGTTTGGTGCATTCAGATGCAAGGAATATTGCATTAGATTTCCTTGTTACAAAGCTAGAACTTCTGTCCTGTTTCCTAACGTTCCTTTCGCACAGCAGTGTTAAAGATATCAGTTTAATATGCATGAAATTTGTTTGAATGCATTTTACTTAAAATACTATGCAGAGATGCTTGCATTATTCAGGAAATTTAGCTAGAGCAAATGCCATGGGAAAGGGTGGCTGTTTCCGTTTCAGGTTAATTGACAAGTCATCCCAGAAGCCCAAATAGCGATCTCTTGCAGCATGAAATTAAACCTGAAAACTCAGCATCTAAATCAGTCGTTGGCGCCATCAGCAGTAGTGGCTCGGCTCAGCGACACTTGCATGGGATCTCTCACTGGCACCAGAGAGAGGAAAGTTTATTGAACAGTATTAAAAAGAAGACCAGACTGTGTTGCTGGCTTGTTAAAGAGCAATGTGTTACTTTGTATTCTTCCAACGTTTGTTTTGTAACTTGTTTAAGACCGTTTGCAGTAAAGCTTTGAAACTCGTTTCTTGTGATCATTTATTTCTACCCAGATCAGACTGCTGCAAATCAGACATGCAGTCAGTACCTGTTGCATTATGGAACTGTGAGTTTTTGACTGACACAACCTTACTATATGCTTGTGAAACATGGACCACTTATAAACGCCATCTCCAACAGCTCAAAAGATTCCATCAATGGTGTCTCCGAAAAATTTTACACATCACTTGGGAAGACAGGCAAACTAATACCAATGTACAGTCATACCTCAGGTTGAATGTGCTTCAGGTTGAGCGCTTTTGGGTTGCGCTCTGCGGCAACCCAGAAGTAATGGAGCGCGTTACTTCCGGGTTTCGCCACTCTTGCATGCACAGACGCTCAAAATGACATCAGGCGCATGCGCGGAAGCGGCAAAATGCGACCCACACATGCGCAGATGCATTGTCGCGTCTTACGTTCCATTCAAGATGTGAATGGGGCTCCAGAACGGATCCCGTTCGCATCCTGAGGTACCACTTTACTGGATGAAGCAAAGATCGCCCGTGTTGAAGCAATGATTCTTCAACATCAACTTCGTTGGACTGGTCATGTTGTGCGGATGCCTGATGACTGTTTTCCAAAGCAACTGCTCTATTCCGAACTTAAAAATGGAAAGCGTAATGCTGGTGATCAAAAGAGGTTTAAAGACTTTCTCAAGGCAAATCTTTAAAAATGTAGTATAAACACCGACAATTGGGAAACACTGGCCTGCGAGCGCTCCAATTGGAGAACAGCCTTTACCAAAGGTGTCAGGGGCTTTGAAGACGCTCGAACTCAGGAAGCAAGGGAGAAACGTGCTAAGAGGAAGGCATGCTTGGCAAATCCACACCGTGATCAACTCCTGCCTGGAAACCTATGTCCCCATTATGGAAGGACGTGTGGATCCAGAATTGGCCTCCACAGTCACTTACGGACTCACTGTTAAATATGCATTTATAAAAGACATTCTTACTCAGCTATGAGTGATCGCCAAAGACGACGACACCTGGCTAAGTTTCATTCACCCCAATGGGCATGTTGTGACAACAACGGACCCCATTGGACAATGCCATTACTCCCCCAATGGAATTTCTCTTACCTGTTATGTATTGAGCTTGGATCCTAGAACAATAGGCAGGTAGGATCGTAGAATGCAACAACCTGATTGGCCTGCATTAGCAGCCCAATCAGGCTCCAGGAGGGAAGCAGAATCAACCAATCAGATGGGACCCATTGTGTAAATAATGTATATAAAGCCTGAGGTCTTGGGGGAAAAATTTTCACTGTTTTACGAGCTGCAATAAAGAGTGTGAAATCACTATGCGACTCCGAGTATATTTCATTACCCATTATCAGTGAAGCCTGACTGCAAAACTGGGGTGGGGGTGGGGGCTGGGACCTAACCACTGGCTGTTAAAAGTGAAAAACAACTCCATTTAAGGTACAAGGAGGGTTCTGATCAGTGACTGGAAGCAGCTGCCAAGATCACATAACACTGGTCCTGAAAGCCTACCTTGGCTCCCAGTATGTTTCCAAGCACAATTCAAAGTGTTGGTGCTGACCTTTAAAGCCCTCAACGGCCTCAAAGGCCTGAAGGAGCGTCTCCACCCCCATCGTTCAGCCCGGACACTGAGGTCCAGCTCCGAGGGCCTTCTGGCGGTTCCCTCCCTGAGAGAAGTGAGGTTACAGGGCCTTCTCAGAGGTGGCACCTGCCCTGTGGAACACCCTCCCATCAGATGTCAAGGAAATACACAACTACCTTTTAGAAGACATCTGAAGGCAGCCCTGTTTAGGGAAGTTTTTAATGTCTGATGTTTTATTGTGTTTTTAATATTTTGTTGGAAGCCGCCCAGAGTGGCTGGGGAAACCCAGCCAGATTGGGGGGGGTATAAATAATAAATTATTATTGCAACCGGATTAAAAGAAGAAAATTCACACTGCATATGCCTCTCCATTCTAGAGAGTCTTCAAGGGATGAATGAATGGAGAGATGGTTCTGTAAGGATCGTCCTACTCGCAAGTAGGACCCTGGCAGAGACACATGCCCGACCGGCAAATTCTCTTCCTCCTGGTCTGTCCTTCGGGAGCTTCAAAAGCTTTCTTCAGCCCGAACACCGCAGCGACTGATACCAAGAAGCATCAGCACACTTAGGAACCTGCAGAGTATTGGCGGTTCGCGTAACAGACTCCATAGCTCAGCATCTTGGCTAATCTACTTTATTTACATATAATACACTCGGAGCATTCTGACTTAGCTCCTTCCTCTTTCTCATCAGACAGCAAAGAGAGAAAGAACAAAGGACAATAGTCCCACTTCATGGAACACAGTAATACCAAAACATCCTGTCTCCGTCACTGTGGAATGAAATCATACACCATCATGTGATAGACAATCTCATGACTGCAAACACGGAGGAAGAATCTTAACAGGTTCACCCCAAACCTCAAGAGGCAGGGAGTTCCACAGGGCAGGGTCTGCCACATTAAAGGCTCGGTCCTTGATGATGGTCAGCAGAACCCCAGGAGCTGTGCTGGGAACCATCAGAAGTGACCTGTTTCCTTGACTTTACTGTGGTTTCTCCTCCACCCTTTTCTTCTTGTTCCATCTAGGAGAGCCTCTTCTTCTCTGGACATGGCAGAAGGCCAACCAATGCTATAACCGCACCTGGAAAAGCTGGGGATCAAACCTGAGGCCTTCTGCACGCTAGACGGATACCCTACCCACTAGGCTATGGGCCTAGAGGACAAAGATACCTGCTTCTCCCATGACCACCTCCCCACTCCTTCATGAACACACGCCCAAAATGCAGTGGCAAGTTCTCAAAAATGGCATTCAAAGAAAATTTCAAGAAAGTGGAATTCAAAAGCCCAATCAGAGCCAAGGTTTGTGACATCACCCTGCCTCCCCGCTGACGCTATTGGCCGAGGCGTTGCCATGACGAACGACAACACAATGGCGCCCTGAGTGATTTCTACCTTCCTGACATGGGTGCCGAATTAAAAACAGACAGATGGAAACAAACGAGGAGCTGGCAGCCGGCGATATAGGAAAGAGTGGTGTGTTTTCTACCCGTGTTTGGGGGCTTGGGGGCCAAAAAATGCCGAATATCTGAAAGCGGAAAGCAGGGGAATGAGGGAAGTTGCAATGGACAACGCAGTGAGGGCGGAATTGGGGTGCTAGGCCAGAAAGATCCTCATCACGACCAGCCAGGGAGGAGTCCGACCGGGGCGCCATGGCAGTGCCAAATTCTCTGGCTAGCCCTCGCACCTGCAGCTGAGTCACACAGGTATAGCATCTCCAGAACGGAGGCTGAGGGTCAGAGGCGGGGAATTCGTGCGGGGATGAAATTTCGCAAAATGCCCAAGCCTGGCTAAATACTGAAAATCAAAGAATTGTAGAGTTTGCGGGGACCCAAGGGTCATCTAGTCCAACCCCTTCCACTGCAGGAATCTCAACTAGGTCATACATGAAACATGGCCATTCACCCGCTGGGGGTGTGGTGACCGCAGGACTCGCCGTTTCAATATTCGGCTTTGGAATTAGACCTCAACATCTGAGATGTGCCTATTTTGATTGGCGAAACTGGATTCATGTCATATATTGAACACACATCCAAGGCATGATGCCCCCCCCAAAAAAATAATAATTTCTGGGAACTGTAGTTCCTGTCCTGAGGGAACAATACTTCCCAAACACAACGCATTCTCAGGAAATTGTTTGTTTAGGTGAACACATAATGAGTCAATCACTTCCATTTATTTCTATGGGGAAATTTCTAACCCAGGAAAACCCTCCGAAACCTTGCAAAAGGCAAACAAGGAAGGAAAAAAAAGATCCGTCTGTTTGGATATCTCAATCTGCGGTGCGTTTAGTGAGGTTTGGGAACTGATTCCTTGAGTTTGGTTAAATGAATTTTCATGTAACAAGCATTTGGGTAGAGGAACATTTCCAAACATCGTTCAGCCCGGACACTGAGGTCCAGCTCCGAGGGCCTTCTGGCAGTTCCCTCATTGCGAGAAGTAAGGTTACAGAGAAGCAGACAGAGGGCTTTCTCGGTAGTGGCGCCCACCCTGTGGAACGCCCTCCCTTCAGATATGAAGGAAAGAAGCAGCTATCCTATCTTTAAAAGACATCTGAAGGCAGCCCTGTTTAGGGAAGTTTTTAATATTTAATGCTGTATTGTTTTTAACACTCAATTGGGGGCCATCCAGAATGGCTGGGGAAACTCAGCCAGATGGGCGGGGTATAAATAAATTATTATTATTATTATTATTATTATTATTATTAGTGCTGCGGTCAGAAGGGGCAACATTATACCGTTTACAACAGTAATGTCTCACATCAAATGTAACTGATCTGTAGAATAGATTCTACAACCTGGAGGTGGGGCGGGAGAGAACACACATACTTTTGCTAACCAAGAAAATCTTTTTATTTTTATTTTGTGTGTGTGGAATCAATAGAACATTGGAGCACGGGCAAAGCACTCAGGCAGGGTTTTAAAGACCCCCTTTGTTTTCATTCTCCAGGCTCCATAAAGAAGGCTTGATCCTCCAACGCTGCTCCCCATTTTTCCTGAGGAGAACAGTTTCTCTCTCCCCGCTGGTGCAAATTTCGTGGGTCCCAAGGAGACAGAGTGAGTCTTGGAAAACCTTCTGCAGTACTACACATGGACCAGCAGGGGGCGATTTTGCCTTAAACATGTGCCGGCAAAGTCATTTGTTACATATATACCAAAACGGATTTTAAAACCTAGGTTTACTTGAATAAGCAACTCCCCATTCATTAAAATAACAGCTACGCTCAGGAGCAAGCACTGGAAAGGTGTTATGTTATTAAAGTGGGCATATGCAGTCTTCCTGCAAAATCTCCCCTGTGAGCAGGAATCAAGGTCCCATTTATACAAAAATAACCTTTTTCTAAACCTAATTGTGATGGGGGGGGCACAATTTTGGCTGAAGGAGTGGCATTAAATTTACTCAGAGTAGACTTATTGAAACTTCCTGACAGTAAGAGCTGTTCGACAGTGGAATTTGCTGCCAAGGAGTGTGGTGGAGTCTCCTTCTTTGGAGGTCTTTAAGCAGAGGCTTGACAACCATATGTCAGGAGTGCCATGATGGTGTTTCCTGCTTGGCAGGGGGTTGGGCTCGATGGCCCTTGTGGTCTCTTCCAACTCTATGATTCTATGATTCTATGATATGAATGGGCCTAACCATGGTGTCATCCACAAAACACAGTGAAAGGATTATTCTGCCACTTTAACAGACAAGGGGAATCTTGGGAACTGTAGTTTCTTAAGAGGGCTGAGCATGGCAGCTCTAGGAGGTCGGCACCCTTCGCAAACTACAGTTCCCAGGCTGCTCCGTGGCTGTGAAAGTGCTAGAATAGTGCTTTAAATGCATGGTGTTGTAGTCATGTTTGTTAATTTCAATGGGTCTAAAGGGAAAGGGACCCCTGACCGTTAGGTCCAGTCGCAGACGACTCTGGGGTTGTGGTGCTCATCTCGCTTTACTGGCCAAGGAAGCCGGTGTACAGCTTCCGGGTCATGTGGCCAGCATAACTAAGCCGCTTCTGGCGAACCAGGGCAGTGCATGGAAACGCCATTTACCTTCCCGCTGGAGCGGTACCTATTTATCTACTTGCACTTTGACGTGCATTTAAACTGCTAGGCTGGCAGGAACAGGGACCGAGCAACAGGAGCTCACCCTGTCGCGAGGATTCGAACCACCGACCTTCTGATCTGCAAGCCCTAGGCTCTGTGGTTTAACCCACAGCGCCACCCACGTCCCTATGGATGTATATACATGCATTTAATTCACACACACACACACAGAGAGAAAGAGAATCCTGTAGTTTGTTAAGGGTTCTTGGATTTGTAGCTCTGTGAGGGGAAAACTACAGCTCCCACAGTTCTTTTGGGCAGTTGGTGTTCTTTAAATGCATGGTGTGTGCAGCCCATGTGAATAGGTCCTCCATTGTGTTAGCTTTCTGGAAGAAGAAAAATGCATAGAAAGAAGATGAATAAACTTTGGGCTTTAAAAAAAGAAAAGAATTCCTGGCAGATGGCCTCCCAACCGCTGCTTGAAATCGTCCGAGAAGAAAGAGTCCACCACCTTCCGAGGGAGACTGTTTCCATCAGACAGATTTCACCGTATATGGATGTATATAAAGGTAAAGGGACCCCTGACCGTTAGGTCCAGTCGCGGCCGACTTCCCACCAAAGCGGTACCTATTTATCTACTTGCACTTTGACGTGCTTTGGAACTGCTAGGTTGGCAGGAGCAGGGACCGAACAACGGGAGCTCATCCCGTCGCAGGGATTCGAACCTCCAACCTTCTGATCGGCAAGCCCTAGGCTCTGTGGTTTAACCCACAGCGCCACCCGCGTCCCTAGCCATCATAGCTAGCAGCCATGAAAACCCTGCAGCATTTGTGGATTGCTCTCCCCAGCGAGGCTCACCTGGCGCCTTCATTAAACACCTTTAGTCACCAGGTGAAAACATTCCTCTTTAACCAGGCCTTTGGCTCATTGACCTCTCAGGTCCTTTTGAAATGTGTTGTGTGTGGGGGAGATAATTGGGTTCTCTTTCCTTTTGTTTTTATTATGTACCTTGTGGTTTTGGTGTTGTAATTTTATGTTGTGAACTACCCTGAGATCTATGGGTACAGGGTGGTGGGACACAGTTGGCACTGTGGTCTAAACCACTGAGCCTCTTGGGCTTGCTGATCAGAAGGTTGGCGGTTCGAATCCCTGCGATGGGGTGAGCTCCCGTTGCTCGGTCCCTGCTCCTGCCAACCTAGCAGTTCAAAAGCAGGCCAGTGCAAGTAGATAAATAGGTATCACTGTGACAGGAAGGTTAATGGTGTTTCCGTGCACTCTGGTTTCCATCACAGTGTCCCGTTGTGCCAGAAGCAGTTTAGTAGTCTGTGGACAAATGACGGCTCCCTCGACCTGAAAGCGAGATGAGCGCTGCAACTTCATAGTCACCTTTGACAGGACTTAACCATCCAGGAGTCCTTTACCTTTTACCTTTATAGGGCAGTATACAAATTTAATTAATTAACAACAAAATAATAATAATAATAATAATAATAATAATAATAATAATAATAATAATAATAATTTTATTTATACCCCGCCCTCCCCAGCCAGGGCCAGGCTCAGGGCAGCTAACACCAAATATAAATTACAATAAAACAATAGGGGGGAAAAGGAAAAAAATTAAAATGTGGCTTAAAATACAGCTTAAAATGCAGCCTCATTTTAGTAGCAGCCCATAAATCAAGACCATAAAGGGAGGAAACATCAGATATTCACCCGAGCCAGCTATCCATGCTGGTCCTACATGGGCCAGCAAAAAAGCCAAGGGAACATTTATATACCAAATCCCATATACAGTAAGTGGTCAGAGTGAGTCCAAGCCGAAGGCCAGGTGGAACAGCTCCATCTTGCAGGTCCTGCAGAAATAAGTCAAATCCCGCAGGGCCCCAGTCTCTTGTGACAGAGCGTTCCACCAAGTCAGGGCGAGGAATGAAGAGGCCCTGGCCCTAGTCGGGACCAATCTAACCTCCTTGAGTCTCAGGACCCCCAAGTGTTGTCATTTGTGGACCTTAAGGTCCTCCTCAGGGCATACCAAGAGAGGCGGTCCCGTAGGTCCAAGAGTCCTAGGCCGCATAGGGCATTAAAGGTCAAAACCCTTATTATTTCCCATAGAATTGGCTATGGGCCCCTTAAGACTGCAGACCCATCCTCCTAAGGAGGTGAAGTCCCTGGAAGAGACAACCTCACCAGCTTTCTTAGGCCTTCAGGTCGCTCTGGCTGAGACAACATCTTCCTTGGCTCAGCTATGAGAAGCCACTGGGAGCTGACCAGGGTCCTGATCTGCTTTGCTGCAGATTGCTCGCTCCAAGCTTCAGTGCATATGGTGAAGAATTGAAGGCTCAAGGCTCCCAGCTGGGCATAAATATTTATCATGATGATCAGCTATTAGGCGCTCCCTTGGCTGGAATAAATCTCTGTCATTTCCCCCTCTGGGGCTTAGCTGTCTTCATATAAGAGGCTCAAAATTAGAATCGTTCTGTCCCTTTAATCTGTTTGAGGGGCCCTTTCGCTGTCAAGCCGTTCATCATTAACTGCTTTCTCTCTGCCTCTTAACAAATCTCTCTCTCTCTCTCTCTCTCTCTCTCTGCAATATCTTCTTTATTTGTAAAAGTATTTACGCACCGCCAGCTCATGCAACGCAGCATGATGACGTGAAACTGCATAGGCAATGAGACATAAAACACCATAAAAACAGTGCAAAACGGTTAAAACCACATTCAAATGACTTCAGGAGGCACCTCAAAATCGAAAAGGAAGGAGCCTTAGAATGAGACCAGTGATTCTAAGTAGGATTTGAGTAAGCAGAGATTCATAGAATGCCTTTCTTTCTTTCAAACAAACAACAAAATGGGTGGACCGCAAAATTTAAAATAAGAAGAAATGTGCAGCATTCAGCGCCCATTTAAAATGCATTTGGGAGGGGGACTAGTGAGATGTTTTGTTTTTTATTTTTATTATATGTTTTGTGTTTTTATGTTGTGAACTGCCCTGAGACTTGCAGGTATGGATAGGGCGGTATACAATTTAAATAATTAAATGTGCTGCTCTGGTTTTGCCAGAAGCGGCTTAGTCCAGGCCACATGACCTGGAAAAACTGTGGACAAACGCCGGCTCCCTCGGCCAGTAAAGTGAGATCATAGAATCATAGAATCCTAGAGTTGGAAGAGACCACAAGGGCCATCGAGTCCAACCCCCTGCCAAGCAGGAAACACCATCAGAGCACTCCTGACATATGGTTGTCAAGCCTCTGCTTAAAGACCTCCAAAGTAGGAGATTCCACCACACTCCTTGGCAGCAAATTCCACTGTCAAACAGCTCTTACTGTCAGGAAGTTCTTCCTAATGTTTAGGTGGAATCTTCTTTCTTGTAGTTTGGATCCATTGCTCCGTGTCCGCTTCTCTGGAGCAGCAGAAAACAACCTTTCTCCCTCCTCTATGTGACATCCTTTTATATATTTGAACATGGCTATCATATCACCCCTTAACCTCCTCTTCTCCTAGCTAAACATGCCCAGCTCCCTTAGCCGTTCCTCATAAGCGCCGCAACCCCAGAGTTGTTCGTGACTAGACTTTACTGTCAGGGGTCCTTTACCTTTACCTTTTTGATCTTCTCATAGGGTCTCCAGCTCTGAATGAAACGTCTTCACCATGTCGCTGACGATGGAGGAACTGTCAACGACGAACGAAAAGCTCCGCTACCAAATCAATGACCTGACAGAGACGGTGGCCTACCTTGATTCTGAGAACCAGGCCCTGCTGAAGGACAACAGCACCATCAAGGGCCACAACCGGAGCCTGCAAGAGACGGCGGACAGATTCAAGGCCGCCATGGAGGAGATGCAGAAGAAGGTGGAGGACATCAGAGAGAAGATGGACCACACCAACGCGAGGATCCACGAACTGGATGCCCAGAACAAGGCCTTGGCGAAAGCTAACGCAGAGCTCAGCAAGGAACTCCGCGAGGTGACCTCCCAGGTGGCCCTTTTCGAAGACTACAAAGCCGCTCAGGAGAAGGACCTTCGAGAGATGCAGAACCTGTCAATGGAGGTCAAAAAATACCTGAAGAGCCTGGAAGATAGGCTGCAGGAGACCGAGCATCACTATCAAGCGGAGAAGAACAATTCCTCCCAGCTGAGGGAGAAAGTCGGGGCGCTTCTTCAACTCCGCCAGAGCCAGAGGAACGACATCAAAGATCTGCAGGCCCAGCTAGAGACCTGTGTGCAGCAGGCCACCATCTTGAGGCTGGACCAGGAAAACAGGGTGCAGATCGGCTCGCTAATGCACGAAATCGTGGAGGCCAAACTGGTGGATGTTGCCTTGCAGCAGTCAAAGAGCAGGAAAGCCATGTACTGGTTCTGGCAGGTGGGCAAAGTCCTGAGCGTCTTGGTGCTCGGCTGCGTTCTCCTGCTGACCCTGGCCTTATGCTACACCTATTTTTTCAACCACGAATTCATGGCGGAGACCCTCCTGGCGTTTCTCGGTGAGCATAACGTCAACAGAATCGTGCAAGGCTTCGCTCACTACTTGACGTGGAGGAACGACGGCCTGTTGCCTTTCTGAAACGCAGCCCGCCTAGACTCCTCCGTGCTCCTACAACTTGATTTTGACATTAGAAATCTATGGATTTAAAAACTTTGTAAGAATCTCAATAGACGGGTCTGGTTGCTTCTCCTTCTTTATTTCATTGTGCTTGGTTTTTACGCTGGCGTAAAAGACATTAGTCAATTCAGGGGCAGATAAAAGACAAAGGCCACTCCAGTTTTATCTCTAACTAGCAGCCTCATACCTTAGCATTGCTTGAAGAAACTAAAAATGCCGTGTTTTTAATGGTTTGGTCTGCCATCTTGATTCAAAATGGCGTCCAGCTGTATCCAAACATAGGCAAAAATCTGCTCTTTGATCTCAGGAGCCAGCAAGCAAAATTGGGTAAGAGTCTCTTAAGAGTCATCTTAGATGAGTAAGTAGCATCTCTCTAAATTACATTTTAGGAACATGGGAAGCTGCCTTAAACTGAGTCAGACAATTGGTACTCAGTATTCTGATGGGTGACAACTCTCAAGGATTTCAGGCATAGACCTATCCCAGCCTCACCTGGAGAGGACAGTTGGGACTGAAATCTCAGGTGATCTGTATGAAAGGTAGTATATACACAAAGTATCAAATGTGGTGACAGTAATAATAATACAACAAAACAACCACCACCACAAACTGGCTTATAAGTATAAAACCAAATTTACTAGAATAATAGCTAGAATACAGATAGGCATAACCATTCAAACAACAAACATACTAAGGTGCCATGTGCAAGACAAAGCCTGGAGATACTGTAAACATGGAGTGGATAAATGTACAACTCTATCTTAACAAGTTACATGTGCAGTAAACGTTATACAGACTGGATAAATGAACCATTCAACAAGTAGTGTAAGTCCAATCACAGAATGGCAAGGGTAGCACACTGGAGAATATGAAAAAGTTTTTCAAAGTTCGTTTTCAAAGATTGAACTGGATGAGATGCTCTTCAATGGGTCTTGAGTTGGAAACAATCTCCAGGCTTTGACATGCACGTGGCACCTTAGTATGTTTGTTGTTTGAATGGTTATAAGTCTATCTCTATTCTAGCTATTATTCTAGTCAATTTGGTTTTATACTTATAAGCCAGTTTGTGGTGTTGGTGTTTTGCTGTATCAAAGGCAGAGTTTGCCTCTTTCCCTTGTGGTCAGCAGTGTTCAAAGAGACATCTTCCTGCATTTCCTACACTGCAGACCTGCGTAATAACAAATGACAAATGGTCATTGCCTTTCGTACTTGCCCTTCACTAGAGGTTCCCAGGGCATCTTATCACCAAATAAAAATACAATATTAAAATCAGTTTAAAACACTTAATACTGCCGAGCCCCGCAATGACCTGCCTTCATTGTCTCCATAGCGGGAGTTCCCAGATGGCGATGGCGACCTTTTATCTCCGTTAATCGCTGAGCGCCTGCCTTCTCAGCTGGGGGTCTTTCAACGTTGCTCATTTTGAGAGCTCTATCAATCCGCACCAGCTGGACACCCCCATTATATATTTCTGAAAAACACCCACCCACACAACGCAGTGGCAGCTCCAGAGGATTGGAGAAAGGGGTCTGCCTTCGTGAGATTAGGAGTTCTTTAGCAATGAACGCGGACGATAAATGTGAAAATGAAGGCGATTAAAACCGGGGTGGCACATCTGTACGAATTGGCCTCGGGGGAAGCAGAGGGACGCAGCAGCAGCAGCAGAAACAAAGGGTTCATTGGGAGAAAAACAGAGAAGAAATGGGGCAGGATTGGGGCCAAGGATTTAACATGAACAATTTGAATATCTCCTCCCTCCTCATCTCTCTAGGTAGCTGTAGATGAGCCACAGACCTAAGCACCTCAGGCCTTGTCTCTGTCTGCAACATGGTGATCATTCATATGGGTTCTGCCTTGAAGGGCTGTTGTTAGGTTCTGTAGCTGCTGGGATTTGCCACAGACAAAATTATGGCTGGAAAAAACCAAATACCGTATTTTTCGCTCTATAGGACACACTTTTCCCCCTCCAAAAATGAAGTGGAAATGTGTGTGCGTCCTATGGAGCGAATGCAGGCTTTCGCTGAAGCCTGGAGAGCGAGAGGGGTCGGTGCGCACCAACCCCTCTCACTCTCCAGGCTTCAGGAAGCTATCCGCAAGCCTTCGGAGTGCGGCGGGAGTTCCTGCCGGGCTCCAAAGGCTTGTGGATAGCAGCCTGCAGCCCAAAGCCCGGGGAGCGCAGCACCAACTCCCGCAGCGCTCCCTGGGCTTCAGGCAGCTATCCGCAAACCTTTGGAGCGCACCCCCAGCCCCACAAGCTCCGGGAGCGGTGGTAAGGCTGTGCGCAACCTTGCCACTGCTCCCGGACCTGTTTTGGGGGCTGGGGTCGGGGGAAGCTCGGGCTTCCCCCACCCCAGCCCCACAGCTAAAAACGGATCCATCCCGCTCGCTGTCTTGGCTTCTTTGCTCTTTGTTGTTGTTTTTTATAAATATTTTATTAAGTTTTCACAATAAAAAAGCATACAAAGACAAAGAAAATACAACATCACAAAAAACAATACAACACACAAATACAAACATTGATCACATCAAAAAAAGAAAAAAAGAAAAAAACACATATAATAACAAAAAACAAAAATTCCCTCTTTCTTAATTTCTCATCTTCAATTAACTTATTTTCCCGACTTCCTCACGTCTCCCGTTCTTGTATCCCTTTTTAGAAATTGATTCAGCAAATTCACATCCTATTTAATTTATCCATTGTTAATCCAATCTTACATTTTACTTTGTTGCTAAAGCCCCTGCAACTCATTTCAGTGTCCTTAACATTCAAAAATTTTACAATATTTCTGCAAATAAATTTTAAATTTCTTCCAATCTTCCTCCACCGACTCCTCTTCCTGGTCTCGGATTCTGCCAGTCATTTCTGCCATCTCCATATAGTCTATTAGTTGCATCTGCCAATCTTCCAAGGTGAGTAGATCTTGTGTCATCCAATGCTTTGCGATGAGAATTCTTGCTGCTGCTGTAGCGTACATAAAAAAAGTTCTATCCTTCTTTAACACCGATTGGTCCACTATGCCCAGGAGGAAGGCCTCTGGTTTGGCTTCTTTGCTCTTTGGGGTGGGGTGGGGAAATAATCCCCCCTTTTATTCCCCCCCCTAAAAACTAGGTGCGCCCTATAGTCCTGTGCGCCCTACAGAGCAAAAAATATGGTACCAGCCACAAGGTTTTATGTTATAAGGGCAGATTTCCCCAATTTGGTGCCCTCCTGATGTTTCAGACTACAAAACCCATCATCCCCCGTCAGTCTGGCTAATGGGCGATGGGAGTTGGAGTCCAACAACTTTTGGAGGTGGGGATGAGGAGAGAGATTCCTTCGGTTCACATGTTGATGCAAATCTATGTTAACTGGCACTTTCTGAGCAGTATGCAAAATGAAAGGCAGCTGTCTCTTGGAATTCAGCTCCAACTTTTGCAATGGGAAGAGCAGACGCCAAAAAAAAAAGTGCTTATATTCAAAATGTACAAAACACAACAACCCTGCACTATATCAGAGGAAACTGACTGGAGAAATGTGTGCGAGAGGCAAAACGGCGTACAAAATGGTGCTCGTTAAGCACAGGAAAGACATGTGCGGATTTTCTGGGGTGGGGAAATGAAACGCCCACGGTTGTGGAAATGGAGAGGGGCTGAACTTAAGGTTGGAAGAATGAGAAACCAAAATTGCCCATCCCTATTGGGATCCTTTTGAATTCTGGTGCTGGAGGAGACTCTTGAGAGTCCCATGGACTGCAAGAAGATCAAACCTCTCCATTCTGAAGGAAATCAGCCCTGAATGCTCACTGGAAGGACAGATCCTGAAGCTGAGGCTCCAAGACTTTGGCCACCTCATGAGAAGAGAAGACTCCCTGGAAAAGACCCTGATGTTGGGAAAGATGGAGGACACAAGGAGAAGGGGACGACAGAGGACGAGATGGTTGGACAGTGTTCTCAAAGCTACCAGCATGAGCTTGACCAAACTGCGGGAGGCAGTGGAAGACAGGAGTGCCTGGCGTGCTCTGGTCCAGGGGGTCACGAAGAGTCGGACGTGAGTAAATGACCAAACAACAAATTGGGAGCGCCCTCTCTCGAGGACCAGTTTTCAAAAGAGCAATTATACATGGGCCATGGTTGCGTAGAGGAGGAAAAGGGGAGGGGGTCACCACTGGGGTCACTGTCGGATTCTTAAGCCTTATCAGAGGGAATCTGGCCACTCTCCAGGCACTCGGCTTAAGATCCTTGTTGACCTCCCCATCTGCGTCTCCCGGCAGGATACAGGCTAGGTCACTATCGGCGATCCTCCTCAAGCGTGAGAAGAACACACCACTCTCCTCTCCTCCCTGCCTCCTCAGGGAGGGGAAAGAGACAGACAGAAATGTATTTACATGTTTTATTTCTGTCCTTGCAGCAGTACAGAGAAACATGTATGCACTGTTCAAACTCCAACAGTAGAGAGATAAACTCCACCCCTGTACTTCCAGTACAGGTCAGATGACACTCTGAGCTAACATCCGGTGCTCAGCACAGTGAATAGACTGTCCCTTTGTTCCCATGGTACAGTCCCAAACATCAACATCCTGTTTTGCTTTGCAGCCACCTGCAGCTCGCTCTTGCATTGCTGCTTTTCTGTAACAGTCACCTGGTCCTGCTCCGGAGGATGGTCACGCAACCGTGGCAACTGGTGCAGCGCTGGAGTGGGGTCTCGGCTTCGACCACCCCAGTCTCTGCATCAAAAGAGAACACCTTGTCTGTGCCTTGCTCGTTTTCATCTGTGCCTCCCAGGATGTAGATTTTGCCAGAGCACACGGTGGCGCCGCAGTTCTCCTGAAGGAAGAGGGGAAAGTCAGAAAGAAGAGAGGTCCGTATCCCCTCAAAAATCCACAAAAAACGGCCTCTCAGCTCAGCTGTTATTTGTGCTGGCTCACCTTCTCCTCGAACACCCACCCCTTTAAACTTGCCCACATCTCAGGGCCGGCCCATGCATGAGGCAAGGTGAGGTGGCAAAACCTACAGGGCCCAGTATACCTGAAGGAGCGTCTTCACCCCCATCGTTCAGCCCAGACACTGAGGTCCAGCTCCGAGGGCCTTCTGGCGGTTCCCTCACTGTGAGAAGCCAAGTTACAGGGAACCAGGCAGAGGGCCTTCTTGGTAGTGGCGCCCGCCCTGTGGAACCCCCTCCCACCAGATGTCAAAGAGAACAACTACCAAACTTTTAGAAGACATCTGAAGGCAGCCCTGTTTAGGGAAGCTTTTAATGTTTAATAGGTTAATGTATTTTAGTGTTTTGTTGGAAGCTGACCAGAGTGGCTGGGGAAACCCAGCCAGATGGGCGGGGTATAAATAAATTCTTCTTCTTCTTCTTCTTCTTCTTCTTCTTCTTATTATTATTATTATTATTATTATTATTATTATTATTATTATCTCGATACAGTGGTACCTCGGTTTAATAACAGCCCCACTTATGAACGATTCGGTATACAAACTCCACAAAACCAGAAGTAGTGTTCCAGTTAGCGAATTTTACCTCGGTCTATGAACAGAAGCCGGATGGTGGGAGGGCACCGGCGGCGGGAGGCCTCATTAGGGAAAGCGTGCCTCAGTTTAAGAACAGCTTTGGTTTAAGAACGGACTTCTGGAACGGATTAAGTTCGTAAACTGAGGTACCACTGTATAGATCGTTCTTCCCTTCCTTGTTCCAAATGTAGATCTTCCCTCACCTGGTGGGAAGGAAGGAAGGACACCACTTTGAGGTCTACTCAGGTGTAATGATCTCTGGCAGGCAAGCAAGGCCCGATAAGAAGTAATGACCCTCCAGAATTTTTATGTACGTTTATTTAAAAAAAGACACACCCAGAGCACAGCTTCTCGCCTGCTCGCATTTACGATAGTTGATCAGTCTGAATTTTCGCCCCTCCCACAGCAGGAAGGACGCCAAACTCCTGCCTTTCCCTTCCGTTGCCATCAGATCTTATGCAGATGCCTAGAACGGGGACTGAGGGGGGCCGCTAGGGGGCGCCTTGGAAGATGGCGGATATTAACATCTATCCAGCTCGCACGAGGTAATTAGAGGCTGATTATGGGGAGTATATCAGTCTCCCTTCATCTCTCCAGGGGGGAGATGTCAGGGAACTGACATCAGAGCGAAAGGTAAAGGAGAGGCTCCCCGATTCTGCAGGAGAAGGTACCAGCACCAGGGGGAGACGCAGCTTGGTAGAGGGGGAAGGAAATCGGCGTAACACCAAGGATCCAGGAGGGCAAATGGGGGAAGCGGAGGGAGAGCTCCGGGATTCTTCCCTGGACGTCAGTGATCCTCCACTACCCACGCCCTCCCTGCGCAGAAGACTCCCACGCAGTGAGAGGCGGAGACGACTGGGAGTCAAACAGCTTTTATGCTGGAAAAGGTTTAAGAAACGCCCACAGACAGATTCTGCTAGCGACTGAGGCAGCCGCGCTGAGATGGGCTGTGCAGTCAGGACGGTTTAACCCAGGCAATTAAGCTCCCTAACGAGGACAGTTTACGCATGAGTAACTCAAACCCATTACAGGAGAGATGCCGTTTTCACCCGCTGTTGCCATAAATCACCCCCGAGTTTGGAAGAAGGAGGGGGCAAGGCACTGGGTGCACAATCCTCGGCGGGCCTTGGAACTCCTCTGAAGCTGCTTCCAGGAGCGAAACTAGTTGCGTTACTTAAAAGGGGGAAAAAATTGGGAAAGATAACGCACATGCTTCAAGAGAGGCAGGAGGTTTTTATCTGCTAACAATTTTACCACTGAAAGGAAGAAGACTGAGACGGACTGAGATGGAAGATTACATCAAAGTACTACAAATATGGTATGTGGATTGGAATGCCGGAACTAAGGGGGGGGATGACTTTTTATTTCTTTTGCGCTATGTGATTATTAATAACCCTCCCCCTGAAGATCTGTCACAGAAATTAATTGCAAATGGGACTAAAAATGAATTGTGTGGGAATAATTATGAACTTAAAGGTTTTACTCTGTGAAGGATTTGGAAAGAAGAAGGGCTCTCTCTTGCGACGCAGTAAGAATGGAAACTTGATAAGAGACCTGTGTTGCTGGAGTTGGTCTTGGGGAGAGCGAGCCGAAGATATATTATCTTCGAGGAGATTGCGAACTGGAAGAGGCAGCCCTCCTGCAAAAAGACTAATTTACGATGCAACAGGTCGGAAAAGCTAAAGAGCGAGTTTCTAGACTGTATTTCATCAGAACGACAAAAATGGCGATTACTCGCTCGAGCGGAAAGGACTGTTGTAGGAGAGTGATTTACGAGAGAGCAGCACAAAGCCCACACAGAAATACAAATAAGACTGTCTTTTTCAACCCACTTGCGGAGCATATCGGAGGAAAATGGAAAGGAAAATGAGTAATGACAAGTATTGAGAAGAGGAAACTGGAGACATCATTCTTAATATGGAAGCAGAACAAATATTCGAGGATTGGACTCCTGCCAATCAAGAAGCATGGGTAACCCCCCCCACAAAAATTTATAATTTGGAAAACAATTGGACTATATGATATGTATTGTTATAATTTGGACTAATTGATTTGATGTGTTTAATTTGGAAATAAGAAATTTAATAAAAATTATTTTTTAAAAAGAGAGAGAAGTTGGCCTGCCCCCTCCTCCCCACTGTCACTTGACACAGACTCAGATCTCGGCTTATCTGCTGATTGCCTAGCAACGCTCTGGCTGCCTCCCAACTCTTCCTCTCCTTGAGAGCTAACAGTCTTCCCCAGGAAGGGGGGTCAAATTGCCCTTTCTTGACTTTGTCAGCCAACTCTCATCTGAAGAGTCAGTCCCTCATTTACTTAGTTCTATTTCTAGTCTAGGGACGTGGGTGGCGCTGTGGGTTAAACCACAGAGCCTAGGACTTGCCGATCAGAAGGTCGGCGGTTCGAATCCCCGCGACGGGGTGAGCTCCCGTTGCTCGGTCCCTGCTCCTGCCAACCTAGCAGTTCGAAAGCACATCAAAGTGCAAGTAGATAAATAGGTACCACTCCGGCGGGAAGGTAAACGGCGTTTCCGTGCACTGCTCTGGTTCGCCAGAAGCGCCTTAGTCATGCTGGCCACATGACCCGGAAGCTGTACGCCAGCTCCCTCAGCCAATAAAGCGAGATGAGAGCCGCAACCCCAGAGTCATCCACAACTGCACATAATGGTCAGGGGTGCCTTTACCTTTTTACCTATTTCTAGTCTAACTCATCCCCTGCGCTCTGGGGGGCCACGTTCCTGACATGAGGCACCAAAAGGTCTTGGGCTGGCCCCACCACATCTCATTTGATACCAGGATTGGACACCCACCCTCTTTGTGTTCTGAACAGGAGCAGCACAAGAACGGGTCCTTTTCTGTGGTGGCTCCCCGCTTGCGGAATGCTCTCCCCAGAAAGGCTTGCCTGGCCCCATCATTACATACATTTAGACGTCAGGCGAAAACATTTATTTTCCACTAGGGGCCTTTGGCTTTTATTTTTTTTTATTAAACTTGTTGGTTGCTTTATCTTGCACCCAGGGCAACTCAAAACAACTTACCAATCAATTTTAAAAAATTATTTATGGCCTCCTTTAGTGGGCGGGAGGTTTGAATCCTGCCTTTCAAAAATACGACTGTGCTTTGGATTTTTCTGTGTTTTGCTTCGTGCTGGTTTTAAGGTATGCGTTGCTTATTTATTGCTGCAAGTTGCTTTGATTTACATTTGTAAAAAAGTAAAAAGCTACTAATAATTTTAGTGAATAATAATAGAAAATAATAAAATAATAAAATAGCTACTTCCTGTGAGCAAGCAAGACAATAGCTGGTGTAGGTGCCTTTATCCCTACTGATGGCTGGTGAGGAGCCTGTTTTCACCATTCTGGGGTCTTTTTTCTGCCCTTTTAGATGTGGCACCCCATCTTGGAACTGGTGCCCACAGCAAATTCTCTAAGGGCCCAATGGCATTCTCCTTACCAGAGGTCCTGGGAGGGACGCAACTTCAGCCCAGGTGTCTGTCTGGGGGCTGTAGCTGAAGATTTTACTCAGGAGTCCCCCAACAACGTAAATCGAGTGATCCAAAGTGACGGCGCTGAGGCATCGCTGCCGGAAAGGGGCTGCCGACAGAAGGATCCACTTGTTTTCCTCTGGGTCATAGCACTGAACCTGGGGGAGCAATAATTAATACTATTAATAATAATAATAATAATAATAATAATAATAATAATAATAATAATAATAATAATTTATTTCTATCCCGTCCTCCTCAGCTGAAGCCGGGCTCAGAGAACAGTAAAATAATACAGCTTTCTAAAATCAATTCCTTATAAAATCAGTTCAAATCAAATTGATGGCAACCATTGGGCTAGAGTTCTGTGAGGATTACTGAAGGAGAGGGTCAGGCTGTGCCTTGGCCAAAGGCCTGGTGGAACAGCTCTGTCTCACATGCCCTGTGGAAAGATGTCAAGTCCCGCAGGGTCCTAGTCTCTTGTGACAGAGCGTTCCACCAGATCGGGGCCATGTCCGAAAAAGCCCTGGCTCTGGTTGAGGGCAGCCTAACCTCCCTGTGGCCCGGGACCTCCAAGATGTTTTTGTTTGAAGACCGTAAGGTGAAACATACCAGGAGAGGCGGACAGCTGCAGAGGCTCAGTTTGCAAAAGTCCCCACGGCCCCCCAGAGGTTGGCAACCCCGGCAGTACCTTATCTGTGTTGGCCCCGTCCTCCACGGCGCCCCCAATCACATACAGCTTGTCGAGACACGGCACCACAGCCGCTGAGCTCACTGCTTCGGGCAACGGGGCAACATCTGCCCAGCTGTTGGAAAAGGCGTCGTAGCATTCCACCCTGGCCAGGCGGCCAAAGCCGTCGTAGCCGCCCACTGCGTAGATCTGTCGGTGAGAATTGGGGGGGACGCAATTCATCAGATCTCTGATCTCACCCAGATGCAGGGCTTGTAAACGGGGTGTGGGCAGAGCGAGAGGCAGCGTGGTACAGTGGTTAGAGTGCCGGACTAGGGTTCAAATCCCCCACTCGGCCGCAAAACCACCTTGGTTGCTCAGTCGTTCAGCCCGACCTACTTTGCAGGGTTGTTGTGAAACGTAAAATGGTGTAAATTGTGTAAAAGAATTTTGGCAAAGGGTATTTAAGGAGATGACAGAAATTGCTGGGTTAAAGCCGACCATTTTTTAAAAATGGAAGTGCAGCTTGTAAATTTGCAAATAAATAAATAGAAAGGAACTACACAGGTGCTAGAACTGAAATACATGGAAGCAGGGTCAGATACAGGTTTGATGAAGCCCTAAGCTACTTAAGGTAATGGGGCCCTTTATATGTCCAGCTGTCCTTTGTCAACAACAAATTGTCACTGTTTTTTTGTTTTGGATATATGCTATATGGTAATTTATGGACCTAATAGGTATCGAAAGCCATTTGCACATAACAAAATAACCAGTCCATGCAGAATGTAGGCACCCTATATATAGAAAGGAGCAAACCAGTGATATTTTAGGGAGCAGGCTAGCAGGTGGGGCCCATGACTTATATCGTAGGGGCCTACACAACACAAAACATTGTTGCTGTATGTAGGTTTTATTTTATTTGTTTTTTTATCTTACATTTTGGAAATGTGAATCCAGGGATTTTTTTTCCTTTAAATTTTTTGGGGCCTCGAAGAGAGCAGGGCCCTAAGCTATAGGCAAATCCAGCACTGAAATATACTCAGAGTCAAGAGTGGATTTCATTCTCTTTATTCAGCTCATAGTGGTGAAGAGGAATGGAAGTTCCCCCGAAATATCTGCTTTATATACATTATTTACACAATGGGCCCCACATGATTGGCTAATTCCGGGATTCTCCTGTAGGCCAATCAGGTTGCGGATTCACTTCTACCCGGAGTTGGATTGGGTGGCTCCTACGGACCAATCAGACTGCTGCATTCTGAATCCTATTGTTCTAGGACCAATCAGACTGCTGCATTTTGGATACATAACAAGCACTGAAGCTGTTGAGCCTGGGGCGTGGTGGTAGGGCAATGATGAGTGGTCAGAGGGAGAAGAGGGAGAAGACTGAGAGGGAACAGGGCTTAGTGAGCGGGGAGAGTCGGTGGCAGAGAGGCGGCCAGAATCAGAGGAAGAAGCTGAAGCAGGAGAGGAGAGGCAGAGATGGGTCAGGTTGGGGAATAGGAACAAATGCCTCTCCCTCCTGCGGCCACGACACACCCCACCAATCACAAAGCAAAGAGAAGCCTGTACCTTTCCCTGGAGGGTGGCCATCTTGTGCCTCCACCGCCCTTTCTGCAAACAGGCGACCCTCATCCAGACGTTCAGCTGGGAGCTCAGCACCCAGACATCTCTGCCGTTCAGGTGGCCTCCTGCAAAAGCAGACACAGGGCAGCCACATAACACAGGAGCCAAAAGACTTAAGGCATGGGTAGGCAAACTAAGGCCCGGGGGCCGGATTTGGCCCACTCGTCTTCTAAATCCAGCCCGCGGACGGTCCGGGAATCAGCATGTTTTTACATGAGTAGAATGTGTGCTTTTATTGAAAATGCATCTCTGGGTTATTTGTGGGGCATAGGAATTTGTTATTTGTTTTTCCAAAATATAGTCCGGACCCCACAAGGTCTGAGGGACAGTGGACCGGCCCCCGGCTGATCTAATCCAACATCCTGTTCTCACAATGGAAAACCAAAACCTGAGCTCAACAGCTCTCTCCCACCTGAGATTCCTACCAACTGGTATTCAGGGCCATTTTGTGGGTTATATCCAGCCTCATATAACCAGCATGCTTAGCTCTAATTAATGCATGAAGGGGTTAAAACCATAGAGTAAGCTGTCCTGCCAGGCTTAGCTAGGTCACACCAGCTCACTACGGGAGGAAGGGCTACCAGACTCTTTGTTCTTTCTCTTCCACCATGTGAACCCTTCCAATGCGGGCGTCTGAGCTACGTTGCTCCAATCCCAGGCCGTGTGGCTTTAGCAAGCCACCTCTCTGTTTCTGTACAGATAATTTAGCTATAGAGTAAGCTGTCCTGCCAGGCTTAGCTAGGTCACACCAGCTCACTACGGGAGGAAGGGCTACCAAACCCTTTGTTCCTTCATCTTCCACCATGCAAACTCTACAAATAAAGATGTCTAAGCTAGCCGCTCCAAGCCTAGACCATGTGGCTTAAGGAAGTCATCTTTGTGTTTCTATACAAATAATTTAGAAGCATTGAACATTTTGTAACCGACGTGATACTGCCTGCCTTTTCTTGCCGCTGTGCGGGAAGCTCATGAATCTGACCTTTGAAGGATTTGTAAGTAAATCATTTTAAACTGACCAAACGTGTGGTCTCTTTCTCTGCTGAGGGAAGCGGGGGATTTTGGAAGAAACTTAGAAGGGGATATTGGCACCTTGGCTCTTTCTCATACACATACAGAAAGGCAGTGTGGTGTAATGGTTAGAGTGTCGGGTTGGGACCTGGGAAACAGAGTGTCGGGTTGGGACATAGGCGCCGACTCCATGGGGCCTGAGGGGGCTCGAGCCCCCTCAAAAAAATTTTTGGGGGGGCTCAGCCCCCCCAATAATCTCGGGCGCCCTTCCAGCAGAGCGCCGCCGCCGTCCCCTGCCTCCTCCCCACCTGCTCCCTCGCCAGCCAGCCAGCCAGCCGCGTGCCCTAGTCGGAGAGCCCCGGCCATCCCCCGCGAGATTAGGGAATCCCCGGGGGGCGGGGGCTCCTGCCTCGCTGCTTCGCAGCACCACCGCCACTGCCAAGGCACTGCCGGGGGGAATTTCCTTCCTCCTGGCGGTTTCAGCCCCCGCGAGAACAGGGGAATCCCGACCGGCCACACCTCCCAGCCAGCCAATCGGCTGGCTGGGGGGGGGGCGTGGCTTGCCCTATTTAGGGCTGGAGCGGAGGGGGCTCGCCCTCTCTTCTCCGGCTAGCCCCACGTTTCCCGCATATCAGCTATTCCGGAGCTGATTAATAGGTGCAGCACGCTCTCCCCTATTCGCTCACGAGGACTCGGCGCCACTTTATTTGCATATTCATGAGCTTATTTATTATTCATGAGCTTTCCCGGCCCCCCCCCCAATATTTTTTATAAGTCCGCGTCCCTGGGTTGGGACCTAGTCTCCGCTCAGCCATGGACCTCCCCGGGTGACCTTGGGCCAGTTGCTACCTCTCAGCCTAACCTCACAGGGTCGCTGTGGGGATCAAATGAGGAGGGAGAGAACCGCGTGTGCCATTTTGAGCTCCTTGGAGAGAAGTGCGCAATAGAAATGCAATTAATTAATAATCAATCCATCAGTCATACAGTGGTCTTCTCCATCTCCTCCCAAGGAAGGGAGGAGGCTATTTCTGCGGGGTTGGACTAGATGACCCTCGGGGTCCCAACTCTATGATTCTATGCAGCCATCTCACCTGAGATGTAGACGTCGTTCTTCAAGGTGCAGGCAGCAAACTCTGACTTGCTATATCCAGGGACGCTGGATAGTGGCTTCCATTGCTTGCTTTCAGGGTGGAAGATATCCACAAAAGGAAGTTTGAAGGACCCTTTCTTGCCACAGCCTCCAATCACAACGATCATCTCTGCTAACTCCATGTATCTGGGATAAGAAAAGAAATTTGTTAGTCTCAGAGGATGGCAAGACCCTTTTGGCAACACAACATGACCCACATCCCTATAAAGGTGGAGGGGACAACGACCTCTGCGCCCCTTCAGACCCAAACTACATCTGACCTTTAGCGCTGACGATATAAATCTAATAACTGAATAATTTGCTCTTTTATTTTACTTATTTACTTGTTTTCATCCTGTATTTTATTCTGTGAACAGCCCCGAGAACTTAGGATGAAGAGCGGTATATGAATTTAATAAATACAGTGGTGCCTCAGGTTACATACGCTTCAGGTTACATACGCTTCAGGTTACAGACTCTGCTAACCCAGAAATAGTGCTTCAGGTTAAGAACTTTGCTTCAGGATGAGAACAGAAATCGTGCTCCAGCGGCACGGCAGCAGCAGGAGGCCCCATTAGCTAAAGTGGTGCTTCAGGTTAAGAACAGTTTCAGGTTAAGAACGGACCTCCGGAACGAATTAAGTACTTAACCCGAGGTACCACTGTACTTTGTTGGAAGCCACCCAAGGTGGCTAGGGAGACCCAGCCGGATGGGTGGGGTATAAATAATAAATTATTATTATTATTTGGATTATTATAAAAAATGCAGGAGGAAAGGACTAACTATAGGATCCACAAAGGGGAGGAGGGAAGTTATATATATTACCAGGTCAAAAATTATGGAATCGGTGTCACAATATGGACTTCAAACCAGTTTGGGATGATATAGCGATATGTTTCCCAGCCCTAGTAGCAATTTTCTCTCTCTCTTTTTACCTTCTGGGTCTAGACCGCCGAGAGCTGACCTGGCTGCCTTGGACGTAATATTTGCGGGCTTCTAGCAGCAAAGGGATGCACTCCTTGGATTCCTGGATGAGCTCGTCCGTCTCCACCTTTTCTAGAAAATAAACAGGGTCTAGCAGGGGGAGCCTCACGTGCTGCAGCAAATCCTTCAGGGCCCACTTCCTGGCAACCACGTCGTGGTTCACCCACCGCATCACTGCCTCGAAGACGGCTTCCTCCTTGGGGACAGACAGGCGATCGCTCTCCAGGCAGCTCGCAATCTCCTTGGCGTCCAGCTCCAGAAACTCCTTGTGGTGAGAGATCTCCACAAAGCCCTCCAGAAGATAGTTCTTGCTTCTCTCGGTCAGAGATGGGATGGAAAAAGAGTTGGCGACCTTCAAGATGCCCAGACAGTTGTGGGGATGCAGCTGGCCTTCTAAGAAGGCAACACAGGCGTCCTTGAGCCTTGGGATTTGGAGGAAGCTGGACAGCTCCAGCAGGTCTTCCACGTTGTCCTCCTGGATGAGGATGTCCCCGCCGTAGATGTAGTCCAGGACGAGGCTCATGCTGGGAGCAGAGACCTCACAGAGATGGACGGTGCCTTGGCGGCCTTCCTTCGCGCCCCCGGCAAACAGAGCCCGGAAGTAGGTGCTGCTGGCGGATAAGGCAGCCCGGTGGCAAGGAAATTCCTGCCCGCCCATGGTGAGGACCACGTCGGTGAAGATGCCGTCCAGCCGGTAGGAGTTAAGAGTCTGGAGGATCTGTTCGGCGTGGCGAGACCCGCTGCAGAGTTTTGCGTGGAGGTTTCCGCTGCCTCGGCCCAGAGAGGCAGGGTGATCGCTGACGCCCGTTCCGGAGTGGGACTCTTGTTTCATCCCGATTCAGGGCATGAAAAAGTTGAATTGCTTTTAATAGTGTGTTTTAATGCTGCAATCTTCTCCAGGACCTTGGAGTGAAGGATGGAAGAAGGAAGGAAGGAAGGAAGGAAGGAGGAAGGAAGGAAGGAAGGAAGGAAGGAAGGAAGGAAGGAAGGAAGGAAGGAAGGAAGGAAGGGAGGGAGGGAAGGAAGGAAGGGAAGGAAGGGAAGGAGGAGGAAGAAGAAGAAGGCAGAGGAGCTGGAGGAGAAGAGGGAAGAGAAGAAGGAGAAGTAGTGGTGACGCTTGTAGTTTAATGGTGAATTTTGGACATAATGGAGATGCATATTAATTTAATAATAAATAATAATAATAATAATAATAATAATAATAATAATAATAATAATATATTACAGTGCACGCTCGCGTTGTGAATGTGATCTGTGTGGGATGCACGTTTGCAACCCACAGTGTTCACAACCCGCGTCTGCGCACGCATGGGTTGCGATTCAGCGCTTCTGCGCATGTGTGACTGCCAAAACCCAGAAGTAACCCATTCCAGTACTTCCGGGTTTCTGCAGTCCGCAACCAGAAAAAACACAAGCTGAAGCGGCTGTAACCCGAGGTATGACTGTATTTATATCCCAGCCACTCTGGGCGGCTCCCAACAGAATATTAAAAACACGATAAAACATTTGAAAACATTGCCCACCTAAAAGTTTACTTGAGGACTAGGAACTTGCTTATGATCTGGAATTGTGCTTCTTCATGACATAGCGTAGTTCCAGGGTATTTTGTAGGCTGGGAGAATGATTGCTGGCAGTACAGGGGAGCCTAAAGGGGCATGAGGGAACTTTCCTTTAAATTCTCCTCCACCCAATGCCAAACAGTTTATATTCAAACTCCTGCCAAAATTTCGCCAAAAGTTCAACTTTGTGTACTTTCCATCTGTCTTTAACTACAATAGCCCATTTTTTACATAGCAAGCCTTTTTCTGGCCCTAGTCTGACCCATGGTTCTAACAGTCACATGTAAGGTAAAGGGTAAAGGACCCCTGGACGGTTAAGTCCAGTCAAAGGTGACTATGGGGTTGCAGCGCTCATCTCGCTTTCAGGCCGAGGGAGACGGCGTTTGTCCACAGACAGCTTTCTGGATCATGTGGCCAGCAGGACTAAACCGCTTCTGGCACAACGGGACACCGTGATGGAAACCAGAGTGCATGGAAACACCGTTTACCTTCCCGCCGCAGCGGTACCTATTTATCTACTTGGACTGGTGTGCTTTCGAATTGCTAGGTTGGCAGGAGCTGGGACCAAGCAACAGGAGCTCACTCCGTCACGGGGATTCGAACCGCCGACCTTCTGATCGGCAACCCCAAGAGCCTCAGTGGTTTAGACCGCAGCGCCCCCTGTGTCCCCCCAGTAGCATGTACCCCTTGTTGTTATCATTGTTTCATTTGCTCTCTAATGAGCCTTATAGCTGGCAAAATCAAAGCAGAATTTATACCATGGACAAGAGAACATTCTTTCTTCCTTCAATCCAGGAATAGGGTTTTTCCCCTACTCCACCTTCTATCTCCCGAGCTCAAACACCAAGAAGGAGAAAGGGAGCTGGATATTTCATTGAGGACATGATTCCCCAAAGGAAGTTCAAACCCTTGGTTTCCCCATTGTGAATTTCCTACAAATGAGAGAGAGTAGGCTTTTGCATACAGACATAAATTTGCCTGCATCTTCATTGTTGCGTGTCTCGCTTCTGAAAACGTTCCATCATTTGGGAACTGCAAAATGTCAATGCACACAACACGGTTTCCAAGGAAAAGAAGTGACAGCAAGACAGGTAAAAAATGCCAGAGATTCGGTAAACGCCAAAAACCTACATCAAAGAGCAAAATAGACTGTATAAATTTAATAAGAAATATAAATATATTTTAGCACAGGCTTTACTATCCTACCCTTGACCTCAGGAGCTCAAGAAAGCATTCCTTGGGTAGCTCCCATTTCACCTTCTCAGCTTAGACCCAGCAGGTTGCATTAAAACTTGAATTGAATTGAACTGAATTTTACTATTACGGTCACAGACCAGTTCCGGCTCACTTACAATATCAGGAAAATCATAAAACATTGAATTGCAATTCAGATATAGCGGCAGTTAAAAATATATATTAAATCTTGATCACTAAAATATAACCTAAAATTTTCATTTAAAACATTAATCATTTTGGTAGTACAGCTTGTTCCCTAAGTTTTATGGCAGTCGCATAGAATTTGGCCACCCTTAGCGTGATCTCTTGATCCTTGTCCTCTACCAGGAGTTTTAGACATTGAAGTTCGGACCCATTTGGAGATTTTTGTATAACAGGAGTGATAAATACCGAGCGTATATCACCATATAAACAGCAGTGTAACAAGGCATGAGAGACAGTTTCTACCTCCAACAAGCCGCAGGAATTCAATTCAATTCCTAGGAAAAGCGAACGGGGATTCGAACCCAAGACCTTGCAGATGACTTTCAGCTATATACCCATGCTAGTGGAGCAGCTTGATCTAATATGGGAAAGGACCACATCTCAATGGTAGAGCATATGCTTTGCACTTCCTCCTATCCCCAGGTAGGGCTGGGAGAACCCCTTGCCTGAAACCCTGGGCAGCTGCTGCTGCCAGTCAGTGCTCAGCTTGAGGCACCAACATTCTGTAGAAGGCAGATTCCTACACCCCCCTCGCCTGGTCTCTTTGCTTATAAGGCATCATCCCCTTTGTATGGGAAGGTCTTTCTCACCTGTCTGATGGAGATCCCATCACCTGGAATGGAAGGATAACGGCTCAGGTGTATGTTCTTCCAAAGGCATTGGACTGAAGAGCATCACAGCTTGGTTCTGGCAACCCCTTGCCCGATGTAAACTGGCCAGCAAAAATAAAATAGGACACTCCCTTTGCTTTTGCGCTTGCCCAAGACAAATAATAACCCTCCAGCCTCCAAGCCACAAAGCAAGAGATGATCGGGTTCGGCTTTGTTCCTGGTAATTATGATGCGCTCGGCGGATCTGCCTGGCATTCGCTGCAGCTGCCAAGTGACGGCTCAGGCAGGGGGAATCTCCCTGTCGCCTCTGCAGAAGGGAGGGCGTGGGGATGCAGAGGGGAGTTCACCCAGGGGAGAGCTTAGAGTCCGCGGCCCATCTGGAAAAGCAGTTGTGGCCCGCAGGAAAAGCATCGTTCGAGAGAGAGCCTGGCAAATTTGCACGGAAAAGGAGATGTTTTCAGGGTGGAACGGCCCAGGTTAAGCCCACGGCCTAGTGGGTCTGGCAACACAGGGTTCCTGATGTCTGCAGCCCCTGGTTCACCTCCTTAAGCCACTTAGGGAAAGCTAAGCGGGGATTCGAATCCAAGACCCTGCAGACGATGCTCAGCTTTATAGCCATTCTAGAACAGCTGGCACTAATACGGGAAAGGGTCTCAGCTCGGTGGTAGAAAATCAGTTTTGCATGTAGAGAATCATAGAGGCATGGAGATGGGAGGGACCGCGAGGGTCATCTAGTCCAACCCTCTGCAATGCAGGAATCTTTTACCCAATGTGGGACTTGAACTCGCGACCCTGAGGTTCAGAGTCTCGTACTCTTCTGAATGAGCTATCCCAGCTAAGTAGAAGGCACCAGGTTCAATGCTGCCATCTCCAGGTAAGGCTCCTTTTTGGCTAGCTCTTCCGAATTGACTTTGGAGATATCTCCTGAATTTTTAAGCAAAGCAATGTTGCAAAATAATTAAATATGGATGTATATAAAGGTAAAGGGACCCCTGACCATTAGGTCCAGTCGCAGACGACTCTGGGGTTGTGGTGCTCATCTCGCTTTATTTTCCGAGGGAGCTGGCGTACAGCTTCTGGGTCATGTGGCCAGCATGACTAAGCTGCTTCTGGCGAAATCAGAGCAGCGCACGGAAACGCCGTTTTCCTTCCCCCTGGAGTGGTACCTATTTATCTACTTGCACTTTGACGTGCTTTGGAACTGCTAGGTTGGCAGGAGCAGGGACCGAGCAACGGGAGCTCACCCCGTCGCGGGGATTCGAACCTCTGACCTTCTGATCAGCAAGTCCTAGGCTCTGTGGTTTAACCCACAGCGCCACCAGCATCCCTATGGATGTACAAATCTTGGATTTGTAGCTCTGTGAGGGGAAAACCATAGTTTCTTTTGGGCAGTTCTTTTGGGCAGTTGGTGTTCTTTAAATGCATGGTGTGTGCAGCCCATGTGAATAGGTCCTCCATTGCGTTAGCTTTCTGGAAGAAGAAAAATGCATAGAAAGAAGACGAATAAACTTTTGGGCTTAAAAAAAGGAAAAGAATCCCTGGCAGATGGCCACCCAACCGCTGCTTGAAATCGTCCGAGAAGAAAGAGTCCACCACCTTCTGAGGGAGACTGTTCCCGTCAAACAGATTTCACAGTCAGAAAGTTACTCCTAACGTTCCTTCAGAATCTCCTTTCTTGCAATTCGAATTCATTGGTTTGAGAATACGACAATGCACTTTATGTGCGGCTTCCTTGCGCTTCATCCGGAAGCTGCCATTAGTGCAGAATGCTGCGGCATAATTGCTGACAAGGCGAGGGGTTTTTCCACCCCCTGTCTGCATATAACATCTCTGTTCAGGGACCTGATTGCTTGAGCCAAGTTCAAGGTGTTAGTATATAAAGCCCTGAACAGCTTGGAACCAGTTTACTTGTAGGGTCACCTTACCTGTATGTGGACATTCAATCTGCAGGACTCACACCATTAAAGGTGCCAAATAATATTTCACCCTTGTAAGAAATCAATCTTTTAGAGTGGCAGAACTCGCACTTGGAACTCCCTGCCGGTTGACATCAGTACCTTCACTGTACAGTGGTACCTTGGTTCTCAAACGCCTTGGTACTCAAACAACTTGGAACCCAAACACTGCAAACCCGGAAGGAAGTGTTCCGGTTTGCGAACTTTTTTCGAAAGCTGAATATGCTCCGTTTTGAGTGTTATGCTTCCGATTTGAGTGCCGCACTTCCGTTTTGAGTGTTATGCTGAGGTCTGTCTGTTTTTGATATTTATTTTGCGTTTTTGTGGCTCTTTTTTGTTGTTTTTGTGACTGTGTGGAACCCAGTTAAGCTACTGATTAGTTAATTGTGTGACTGCAGTACATTGTTTATTGCTTTCATTTTATGGATCAGTGGTCTCGTTAGATAGTTAAATTCATTTTAAATTGCTGTTTTAGGGGTTGTTTTTAAAAGTCTGGAACAGATCAATCCATTTTGCATTATTTCTATGGGAAAGCGCGCCTTAGTTTTGGAACGCTTTGGTTTTGGAATGGACTTCCGGAACGGATTAAGTTTGAGAACCGAGGTACCACTGCACTCCTTTTGACACCCCGCTGAAAACATTTTTGTTTAGGAAAGCCTAACAAGACATGTAAAATGTCGACAGGTGTTTTTAACCCGGTGTGCTGATTTTATTTATTTGCGGACTGTTTTAAAGAGCTGATTTTAACCGGTCATTTTGTCCCTCTTTTTTGCTTCTGTAAACCACTTTGATATTTTACGAGAATCAAGCAGTACATAAACCTTGGGGAATGAAAATACATCTCCTGGGGTTGTAAGTCCAGCAAAACATCTGGAGAAGCCCCCTGTTTTAAGAAACAATGTATCAGTCTTGCATTGCATCTTGACTCGGCCTCCCCTAGAGCAGCAATTCTCAACCTGTGGGTCCCAAGATGATGTTGGGACTACAACTCCCATCATTCCTAGCCAGCATGACCAGTGGTCAGGGATGATGGGAGTTGTAGTCCAACAACATCTGGGGACCCACAGGTTGTGAATCACTGCCCTAGAGAGAGATCCAGGAAATGAGATTTGCTCCTATATGTGGGATATACTGCTTGCAGCCTTTATTCTTAGCACAGCCTTCAGTGGGGCCACCCGCTTATCACCCCACAACTGCTTTTTGCCATGCACCATTCTCCCTCTCAGAGCCGTCTTTCCCATTGGTCTTGGTGGTTCGTTGCGCCAGGGCGCAGGCCTCTCAGGGGCGCCCCAGCGAGTGGGGGAGCTGCGCAGCTTGGCACCAGAGGAGTCTCAATCCGTACTGGATCCTTTGCCTCAGGCATCACCTGAACCAAGTCTGGGGCCTGATCCTGAAGAGTCCCAGTCTGCACAGGTTCCCTTGCAACAAACATCAGCTGGGCCGAGTCAGGGGCCTGAGCCTGCCCTGGCTCCAGATGCAGGGATGACCTCGTTGCCTTCAGCTGGGCCATCACTTACAGCTGCTCCACTACCGGTTGGGTCAGGGGAGGCTGAGGCGGCCCCTGGGTCTAGTAACCCACCCACCCCCGACGCTTCCCGAGCTGCACAGACTGAGGTCTGAGAGAAGGAGAGACCTGAGTACTGGCAGGAGGAGTGCTCGCCTTCGGGCAAAACAGGGAGGTGAGTCGGACGTGCCCAAAGATTAAGGCCTTCTGGGAAATGATATATAATGAAATAAAAAAGGTACTTAAATGTACTTTTCCTAAGAAACCAGAGGCCTTTCTCTTGGGCATTGTCGGCCAATTGGTGCCAAAGAAAGATAGAACTTTTTTTATGTATGCTACAACAGCAGCAAGAATTCTCATCGCAAAGTATTGGAAGACACAAGATCTACCCACTCTGGAAGAATGGCAGATGAAGGTGATAGAGTACATGGAATTGGCAGAAATGACTGGCAGAATCCGAGACCAGGGAGAAGAGTCGGTGGAAGAAGATTGGAAGAAATTCAAAATCTATCTTAAGAAATATTGTAAAATTAATGAGTGCTAAAATGTGGAAGTTATAGAAAAAAGGGTACTACAGCTGTAAAAGATTAAGTAAAAGAAAAGAACAAGGGAAAATTAGATAAACTTAAGGGGGAGGATTTGCTGAAACAAATTTGGAAATTGGGCTGCAGAAAGGGGAGGTATGGGGAAGTCGGTGAAGTAAGGTTTAAGAAAAAAGGATTTGAAATTATACATGTTTGTTTATGTGTTTGTTTGTTTGTTTGTTTGTATTGTGTTTTGTTTGTGTTTATATAAATTGTGAAAAACCAATAAAAATTTTTATAAAACAAAACAAAACAAAACAGGGAGGTGAGTCACCAGAGGATCAGGACCGGCCATTACCCTGACAGAGATAAAAGGCTATCGGACCCTGCCCCAGGTTGCAGGAGCAACATTGCTGTATGCGAGATCCTGTACCTGTCCTTGCCTGGTTTCCTGCCTCGTGTCCTGCCTTGACCCTGTCGGACTGACTCCTAGCGGAACCTACGGATTCTGGACCGGACCTGGACCGCGGTTCTTGGGTTACCCCCGCGCCCAGCACAGGTAAAGACGGCCCTGATCCCGGTCGTTGTCCTCCTCCTGCTTCCTGGCCAAAGGCGGCACACAGCATTCCTGGGCGCCCCAATGCCAGAGAGCACGTTCGCCAGCACCTTTTCCTGCTTGATCACCGCCACCACGCTGGGGATCGGGGTGGTGGGGGAGGCAGAGGACATTTTCTACCGCCTTCTCCCTTGTTTTGGATTTGCATGGCGGGGCGCCGGAAGGATCTTTGCACCACGGTGCCGGATATGCGTAAGACGGTCTGCTCCCTCTTGCCGCCATCAAGAAAGCAGGAAGATCAGAGTCGTTCCATGTTCAGGCTTGTAAAATACTTCCAGTTAATGTCTCCCTTCTTCGTGCTTGGAGGTTTCTCGGTCTGCACAGCATCCTACCTGCAAATCAGGATCGGGAAACCTCAAACCCATTGAAATCGGCCCTCCAGGGCTCTCTATGTGGCCCCCAGCACCCCTCACAAGCCCTGCTTCTCACCCCAAGCACCCTTGCCCGTCTTCAATGCGTCCTTGGAATGTACCGTATTTTTCGCTCTATAGGACGCACCTAGTTTTAGAGGGGGAGAACAAGGGGGGGAATTCTCTCCCTCTCTGCGCAGCGCCCCTTCAGCGAAGTGGCAGGAGAAACGAAGCCCCTTCCATTTCTCCTCCCGCTTCGCTGAAGGGGCGCTGCGCAGAGAGGGAAAGCTGTGCAGCGCCTTTCCAGCGAATCGAAGCCAAGAGAGCAAGAGGGATCAGTGCACACCGACCCCTCTCGCTCTCCAGGCTTCAGCGAAAGCAACGCAAAGCCTCTGGCACGCGGCGGGAGTGCTCCCACTGCGTTTCAGAGGCTTCGCGTTGCTTTTGCTGAAGCCATGGAGCCTGCACTCGCTCCATAAGATGCACACGCATTTCCCCTTAATTTTTGGAGGGGAAAAGGTATGTCATATAGAGCGAAAAATACAGTTTTTCCTCCCCACTTTTGCTTCTGGCTCCGCCACCAGTCACATGGCCCTTGGATCGTTGTCCAGATGAGCAATGCAGCCCTCAGATTTCAGGCGGGACACCTTCCCGGTGCCCGGAAGATTTCAAACCCATAAAAATACGGATAATAACCACGCTTCGCCAAGAGGTCACAACATACATCTTTAAATAAGTTCAGCTAACAGTCGCTGCACCGAGGAGAGGAGAGAAAGACAGTGGGGTTCCTTCCGTCACATGACCCTGCACGACGTTGGACTACAACTCCCATCAGATGTAGGCATGCATGGTCCTGGATGATGGGACTTGTAGTCCGGCAACACCTCTGAAGGCTATCTTTTAGCGGGTCCCATCGCCAGATCGCTCCTCGCAAACATGCCGAATCCTGCCCCGCCCGCCCCCAATCCCATGATAGGCAAGAAAAGGGGTCACAAAAAGGGGGGATATTTACAACAACGACAAAAAAAAAATCAAAGAAACCCAGTCCAGCTTCAGTTTCCAGAGAGGCACCAGGCCACCCGCACGAAGTCCGTTGCATTAAGAGTCCCAGGCAGTCCACGCCAGGACCAAGGAAGCGCCGGAAGGTTCCGGAGCCCCCCAACCGCTCCCCCGCTGCCCCCTCAGTTGATACGAAGCTTCACTTCTCGGTGGTCCAGGGGGGTGACGACTTCGTTGGCGTAGCCGTTCTCCGAGCACAGAGAAAGCTCGTCCGTCGTCTCGATGCCGCTGTTGATCTCTGAGGAGGAAAGAGAAAGCGCGGGGTGTTAGAAGGCGGAGAGGGAAGGATCTTAACAGATGCTGCAGTTAACAAGAGGCAGTGCGGTGTAATGGTTAGAGTGTCAGACTAGGACCTGGGAGACCAGGGTTCGAATCCCCCCTATTGAAGCCAATAATCCACATGAAGGGTTGTTACAGTTCCACAGAATCCTTTCACAAAGACAAGGATTTCCGGAATATTAGCCTTGTATCGCCATCCTAGGCTTCATCAGTAGAACAGGCTCATATGTAATATTACACGATAGTGGATCTTATAGCAACCACTACTATGCTATAAGATCCACTATCCTGTAATATTACATATTACATATTGTCTTAGACTCTGTGAAAGGATTCTGTGGAACTGTAACAACACTTCGTGTGGATTATTGGACTCTTTGAAGAGACAGGTGGAATAGAGACGAAGAAGAAGAAGGAGGAGGAGGAGGAGGAGGAGAAGAAGAATAAATTATTTATACCATGCCCTCCCCAGCCAAGACCAGGCTCAGGGCTGCTAACACCAAATATAAAAACAATTGATTGAAATACAGCTTAAAAAACAAGATTAAAATACATTAAAAAATTAAAATGCAACCTCATTTCATTGGAAACTCAATCAAAAACTTTTTGGGGGATAAAAACGTCAGTCATCGCCAAGGCTAACTATCCAGACTGGTCCTACATGGGCCAGAAAAAAGCCAGGGAAGTCCCCAAACAGGAGTTCCAACACAGAAGAAGAAAGGAAAAAAGAAAGAGGGGGGAGGGAATCAAATTGATCTATAAATACTTATACATGTATGGACCTTATGCATGAACCGACTAGAGAATGAACTAATCCACCGGGTCTTCTGCTTTTTTCATTGAACGTTATGAGACCTCCGCTGAAATCTACAATTTGATACAATGAATAGTATGCCTTATTTATTCAAAAGTACATTACCATCTAAAGCAGCGACTCTGCGAAACCTTGGGATGGGTCTGTAATGTTTAAAAAAGACTTAACCTTAGCCGCATGACAATGAATTTCTGGCGAGACTCGAATTGAAGACCCGAAGAATAGCAAGACATCCCCACAGGAAGTTGCTTCTCTGCCGCAGATCAAGTTATAGCCACGTGGAATCCAGCCTCGAATTGCCTCACCTGAGAAGATGAGTTTCTCCTTCATGATGTTGACATCCCGGCTGGACCTTCGGACAGCAGCGCTGAGCATGATCTGCTCAGGGTTGTAGCTGTGGATGCTGCCCATTCGCCACCTGAAACGGACAAGGAGAATGTCGGGAACCGAACTTTTCATGCGGCTGACCGGGTTTCCAGGCAAGGAGCTCACAATCCATGGGCTCTCAAACTCATGAGGAAGCGACTCTGCGCTATTCTCCTAGCACAGCGACAGAAAACTCGTTTTCCTTCTGTTTTGAAACTCTGCAAGCCGGCCTGACCGTCTCAGGGGCGGCTCACAGAATAAAACACAGAATAAAAACAAGTAAATAATTATAAAAACAGAAAGACAATAGCCTCCCCACCTTCTCACAGACACGTTTAAAAGACTACAGAATATGAATCAGCCCAAGGCCTAGTTGAAGAGAAACATTTTCGCCTGGTGCCTAAAAAAAATACCGTATTTTTCGCTCCATAAGACACGCCTGACCATAAGACGCCCCTAGTTTTTAGAGGAGGAAAACAAGAAAAAAAAATATTCTGAACGAAACAGTGGATGTATGATTTTTGTGGTTCATGATGTGGCCACAGACATGATATGTGATTTGACGGTGAGTTTGGGGTAGCCCAATGGAAAAATCCTGAGGATCCATGTGGATCCATGCTTTGTAACCACGTTTTTGCGCCATTGTGGCCCCATGAAACACTGGATGCGTGATTTTTTTGGTGCAGGCTGTAGCCATGGACATGCTATATGATCTGATGGTGAATTTGGGGTGACCCAATGCAAAAATCCCGAGGATCCATGGGCTTTTACCTCCCCCCTCCCAGACAGCCTCCTTTATCGCTAGTGTCCCTTATCTCCCTCCCGATCCCACCGATCAGCTGCTTCCTTTCAACACTCCCTTCCCTCTTGTTTGCCTTAGTGTCTTTTTCTTAGCTGGAGCAGTTGTCTGCCCATCCTTTTCTTCTAATTTTTCTCCTCATTGCTTGTTTTAGTCTTCCTGTCTCCTCTCCTTGCAAGTTCACTGTCTTTACCTCCCCCCTCCCAGGCAGCCTCCTTTATCTCTAGCGTCCCTTATCTCCCTCCGATCGCTTGCCAATCAGCTGCTCAGCGGCTTCCTTTCAACACCCCCTTCCCTCTTTCTAAAAAAACCCCCAAAACCACGATCTGCTTTTTGCCCCTGGGCAATTCGACTCCAGGGACCACGCATTCACTCCCTAAGACGCACAGACATTTCCCCTTACTTTTTAGGAGGAAAAAAGTGTGCGTCTTATGGAGCGAAAAATACAGTATGTAATGAAGGCACCAGGCGAACTTCCCTGGAGAGAGCATTCCACAAGCAGGGAGCTGATAAATAATAATGCAATAAAAATAAGATAATAACGTGATGAAATCCAAAACAGCAACCATTAACGGCACATTTATTGAAAAACCAATTAATGCTATTTAGTTTAATTGATCTAACAAAACTGATGGACTCCCCCCGCTTAAAGAGCGCAGGACTGCCATGCCTCAAGGACTGCCTCTCTGCTTAGGAACTGACCCAGACCCTGAAATCATCCTTTGGGGTCCCTCTTCATGTGCCCCTAACACGAGGGGTCCGGAGGGTGGCAACATGAGAACGGGCCTTTTCTGCTGAGCCGAGCACAGATTCCGTGACTGGCTCCTCTCAAATTGGAGCGGGGGGGGGGGAGTTAGTGGGAGGGGGCCGCAATTCTGAATTTATTGTTACTCACGTTTTATACTGTATTTTATACTGTTTTTTTGTTGCATCAATTAAGTGTTTTAAATTTGTTGTTAGCCACCCTGAGCCTGGTTTTTTGAATCGGGAAGGGCAGGGTATAAATAAAAAATTATTATTATAATTAACATGCTTTCAATGGAAATATGAGAAAGGACCAGAGGTTAGCAAAAGTATTGCAAAAGGAGGCGGCTGCACAGTGACCAACACCCTCCCCGCTCCAGCAAAGCAAAAAAAAAAGTGTGATGAGCAGGATTCGATCTCAGGTCTACTGGGAGGGGTGATGCTAAGCAAAACAGGCACAGGCAACTTAATCCGACCAAGGGGAACGGGAGTCAGAGCGAGTCTGAATTTTCCAGTTAATCATTTCTGGCTCTTTTGAGTCTGACACAAAGCGTGAGAACCCTGGGCTTCTCAAATTACCACTTAAAGCAGCGACTTTGCAAAAACCTTGGGCCGGATCTGCGATGTTTAAAAAACCCGATCCGTTTATTTATTTATTTTAAATCAAGCCATCTAAAAAAGGTGACCCTGATTGATTGATCGATCGGTCGATCAATCAACCAATCAATCAGATTGTTAGAGTGTGTGCGTGTGTGTGTGTGCGCGCGCACACACACACACACATATTAAATCAAATTAATAAAATTAATAAAATAAAATCATATATAAAGGGGGAGCCTCACTTAAGCTTGTGTTTGTCATCTGCACTTTTTAAAAGTGCCTCCCATACACACACACACACACACACACCACACACAAAAGATCAAATACATACGTAAGATTAAATACGAACACCAAAACCACAAACAAAGCAGCCACACCCCACCCCAGTTTCGTCTTCGTTGCACCTCCTAGTGGTCATTTAAATCACCCACCTAAGACCACCAATGGATGCGATTTCAACAGGCCTGTGTGCTAACATCAGGTCTGCTGCCAAATCAATAAAAAAAATAGAGGCGTCGGCATTTTGCTCCAGGTGCACCCAGCTTCTATCCCCACCCCAAGGGGACCCTGAAACCAAAAGGCCCTCTTGCTGGGAGAATGGGCTGCAGTGCTTCTGGAATGAGAAGCTTGCAAGCAATTTTGCATTTACAACTCCCCTTCCAATAATAATAATAATAATAATAATAATAATAATAATAATAATAATAATAATATTTGTACCCCGCCCATCTAGCTGGGTCTTCCTACATCAGGGGCAGGTAACCAGTGGCTCTCTAGACGTCAGACTACAATTCCCATCAGCCCATGGTAAGGAATGATGGGAGTTGTGGTTCAGTAGTACAGTCGTACCTTGGTTCTCAAACGCTGAAAACCCAGAAGTAAGTTTTCCGGTTTTTGGACATTTTTCGGAAGCCAAACTTCCAATGCGGTTGTCGGCTATTGTTTCCAGGGTGCCTGCACCAATCAGAAGCTGCGCCTTGGTTTTCGAACATTTCAGAAGTCAAAAGGATTTCCGGAATGGATTAAGTCTGGCGCTTTTGTTTTTGCTGTTTATATTGCGTTTTTGTTTTTGAGGCTTTTTCCGTTCATTTGCTTTTGTGACTGTGTGGAACCCAGTTCATCTACTGATTGATTGATTGATTGATTGACTGCGCAAATGGATAAAAGCCCCCTATCCAAACAACGACTATCATCAGTGCAGGTAAGAAAAAATAATAATTTTTATTTTTATCATCTACAATACTGTCTTATTTATTTTATAGTACAGTACATTGATTAGCGCTTTCATTTTACAGATCAATGGTCTCGTGAGAGACTAAAATTCATGTTCGATTGCTGTTTTATGGGTTGTTTTTAAAAGTCTGGAACGGATTAACCCGTTTTGCATTGCTTTCTATGGGAAAGTGTGCCTTGGTTTTGGAACGCTTTGGTTTTGGAACGGATTAAGTTTGAGAACCAAGGTACCACTATTTGTGGAGACCCGCAGGTTACAGATACCCTGCTCCCGACATTTTATTGCATTTTGTTTTCTTTTTTAAATTTGTAGAGAGTCCTATACCCGCAGGTCTCCAAGAGGTTCACAACGTAACATCACAAAATAAAAACACAGAATAAGTTTGGCCTGGCGCGGTCACGCCCAGGGAGGTACAAAAGGCTCGCAAGTCCCCAAATTTAGCAGAAACCCAGTATGATGACCAGCACCCGGGGTTAGGTCCAATATACACACCCTCTCCCCTCCCCTCCGCCACAAACCATCGCCGTGGTGCGCAGGCTTCCTTGTGCAAAGACGCCAATTGCACACACACACACCCGTGTCAAATGCAGCCCTCGAAAAGCCAAAGGGAGTTGCTCTTTGTAAAAGGGGAGGAAAGAGAGAGGGTCAGGAAAGGAGGAGGAGGAGGAGACGCTGAGCTGATAAAAGCACAGACGTGTGCAGAAGCAGCCGGGATGAATGGCGGAGGAAGATGACATCAGCCAAAGCGCTTCTTCGTACTTCCTGCGATCGCTGCTGTTCCCGCAAAGTCAAAGAGATAAATAATTACAGTGGTACCTCGGGTTAAGTACTTAATTCGTTCCGGAGGTCCGTTCTTAACCTGAAACTGTTCTTAACCTGAAGCACCACTTTAGCTAATGGGGCCTCCTGCTGCTGCCGCGCCGCCGGAGCACAATTTCTGTTCTCATCCTGAAGCAAAGTTCTTAACCTGAAGCACTATTTCTGGGTTAGCGGAGTCTGTAACCTGAAGCGTATGCAACCCGAGGTACCACTGTACCTGACATTCAGAAGACATCTGAAGGCAGCCGTGTTCAGGGAAGTTTAACGTGTGACATTTTAGCGTATTTTTTGTCTTCGTGGGAAGCCGCCCAGAGTGGCTGGGGAAACCAAGCCAGATGGGCGGGGTACAAATAATAAATTATTATTATATTATTATTATAAAGTTTCCCAGGCCAAAGAAGAAGAGACCTGTAGACTCTTCTCCCAGCGGTTGACGAGATGTCTGCGGAAACCGGGGAGCAGGATTCGAGAACAACTCTCCCCACCCACGAGATCGCCTTATGGGATGCAGGTGGCGCTGGGGTCTCAACCACTGAGCCTCTTGGGCTTGTCGATTGGAAGGTCGGCGGTTCGAATCCCCGCAATGGGATGAGCTCCCGTTGTTCTGCCCCAGCTCCTGCCAACCTAGCAGTTGGAAAGCACACCGGTGCAAGTAGATAAACAGGTACCGCCGTGGCGGGAAGGTAAGCGGCGTTTCCGTGCGCTCTGGTTTCCATCACGGCATCCTGTTACGCCGGAAGCAGTTTAGTCCTGCTGGCCGCAAGACCCGGAAAGCTGTCTGCGGACAAACACTGGCTCCCTCGGCCTGAAAGCGAGATGTGCGCCGCAACCCCACAGTCACCTTTGACTGGACTTAACCGTCCAGGGGTCCTTTACCTTTACACCACAGCAGAATTGGCACTACTGCAGGCGCCACAAAACACCTGTTCTGCATTGGTGAGAACTCAACGGTTTAGTGAACTTTGGAACTCCTTGCCTCTAGATATCAAGCAGGCATCTTTTCCGCACTCTATTCGTCACCTGCTATAAACATTTTTGTTCGGACGTGCCCATCCAGATTCTTAAAAAGCCAAGGTGATTTTAATCTGATTCAGCATTTTAACTTTAACAGTAGGGCTGTGCCTTTTTCTCGATTTTACGGCTTTATATTCTTGCAACCACTTTGAGGTTTGCTTTTTTCAAAATGACCTGCGGTTTCCAGCAGCTGAGATTCAGGCGCATTCCTGCCTCTGACCGCAGAGACAGAGCGCTGTCTCCCATCACAGCCACCGATAATAATAATAATATATAATAATAATAATTTATTATTTATACCCCGCCCATGTGGCTGGGCTTCCCCAGCCACTCTGGGCAGCTTCCAAAAAAAGTATTAAAATGCTGTAATAGCCCTCTCCTCTGTGAATTCGGCTAATCCTTTTTAAAATCATGTGGGTTGATCGCTTCTTATGCCTGCTGTGGAAGTGAGTCCCACAGTTTTAAATCTGTGCTGTAGGAAGAAGCGATTTCTTTCATGTGTTTCCAGAATGCTCAGCTTTGCCAGAGGGCCTCGAGTTTGAGAGAGGGAGGAAAGCTTTTCTCTGTTTTCTCCGAGCCAAGCATAATTGTACAAACTACAAAAGCGCTGCGCGCTCGCTGTGTGCCTTCGGCGCATGGAAAAGTTGTTCCTTGCAGAGAAAAAGTGGAAGAAGGGGGAAGGGGAACCCCAGAAAGTTCAGAATCCATCTAGAGATGGATTCATACATGCACAACACACACACATATTTTCATGTGTGTCTCTTTCTGGAGGGATCCAGTGGAACCTGAAACCTTCCCCCTTGCTCCCCCAAGCAAGATCCCACATGGCGGATCTACACATTGCTTTCAGGCTGCCTTCCAATACAGAACGCACAGCGGAGGAAAGCCGAGTGAGCGGATTCGAATCCCGCTCAGGCCTACGGTCGCTTTGGTTATTCCATGAAAACACTGATAATGCACAGAAATTATATATATTTTAAAAAGAAAAGAATTTTTTTGTTTTTTAAAAAAATGGGAAAGGCAGAGACAGACCAATGAGAATGGTTCTCCGCGACACAACCAAACGTTGCAGGGAGATAATGTGTGGAGGCGGAACGCTTGGGTAAACAGCGAAAACGAGGAATTGGGGCTTGGCTGCAAAAATGGGGTGGGGTGGGTGGGGGGCAGGTTTCAAATGCTCGCCAGAAGAGAAGAAAAACGACCGCAGGGGCCAATTGGAAAAATGAGAATGGGTTGAGGACATAGAGGCAGCCTCCATTTCAGCAGAATGTGGCCGAGAAGAAAAACCTCAGCTGCTCACGGTGCTGGTGCTGAAAAGGCCCTGGCTCTGGTTGAGGCTAATCTGACTTCCTTAGGGACCTCTAGGGTGTTGCTATTTAGGGACCTTAAGGTCCTCTGTGGGGCAGACCAGGAATCCCCACTTGGCCAGGAGGAAGCTCGCTGGGTGCTACCTTGGGCCAGTCGCTACCTCTCAGCCTAACCTATCTCGCAGAGCCGTTGTTGGGGTTAAATGAGGAGGGGAAAAAGGGGAATATACTGCCTCCCTCGGAAATGGTGGTGAGCTCCCCTTCCTTGGAGATTTTTAAGCAGCGGTTGGACGGCCATCTGTCATGAAGATTCCTGTATTGCAGGGGGTTGGACTAGATGACCCCCATGGGTCCCTTCCAACTCTCTATTATTTTATACATGCATTAAATAAAGAAACAGGACACATTTCAGGGGTTGCCATTGTCAGGGACACTTGGAGTTTTGCAAACCGAGGCTGCTGAATGCACTCAGATCCCAGTCCCGCGGGCAGGAAAATCCCCGCCTAGTACGTTTCGTGAGCTGGATGGTCGTTCTTTCTGGGGTTTTTTACTTTTAACTTCTAGAGGGTTTCTTCTGGAAACGACCCTGCTTTTTAACCCAATTTTGCAGCGGTGCTTTTTGGTTTGTTTGTTTTTTTTGAGGGAGGTGGGAAGGAAGGAAGGAAGGAAGGAAGGAAGGAAGGAAGGAAGGAAGGAAGGAAGGAAGGAAGGAAGGAAGCAGACGAAAGGTGGGATGAGGAAGAAGGCATCAGAAATTACCTGATTATGTGATAGCTGTAAAGATGCCAAAATGCAGCAGCAGAGAGAGCGAGAAAGAAAGAGAGAGAAAGAGAGAGAGAGAGAAAGGAGGAACATGCAACAAGGTCAGAGCAGTAAGAAAAATAAACCAAGGAGGAATAGGGCACCTCCTTCGAGTCCATCATTCCTCCCCAGGGAGCAAAACTACCAATGCAGTGTCAGGGCAAAGGAGATTTAACTGCTGGTGTGGAAGACTCAGAATCCGTCCCATTGGGTCTCTGGGCCAATCCCCTCTCGTCCAACTAGCTGCAAAAAACTGGGAGAAGGCGTTCTACCCCAACCCCAGGTGAGAGTGTGTCAGATACCTGCATCCCTTCAGATGTTGCTAGACTACAACTCCCATCATCCCTGGCCACCTTGGGGTCCAAAAAACACCCGTGGGGCTTCCCCACCCCTGACCTAGGGCACCCTGAGTGGATATTGCTTGCCCAAACTTTGCTCGAAAGGGGTTGTGGGAGATGATTCTAGTCAGCAATGCCCTCAGGATCCTCTCTTGGAATTCGCGGCTGGAAAACAATTCTCTCTTCTCCTACTAGACGGGAGGGTGGAAAAATGGCTGCCCTCTCTTCTTTCAAAGCATCTAAGAATTTTGCCTATGTTTCCTCCTTCCCCTCACTCTGTGGATCTTTAGGATGTTACTTCTACGCTGGATTTGAAGGCTAACGATCAGCAGCTAGAAGCCCGCCGGGCCAAATCTGCCCTGCTGCTGTGAAAGTGGAGAGAGGGCAATTTGCGGCAACACAACCTGGCAGTGGGTTATTTTAAGGTGCCCGGATTTTGGTGCCGGCCTGCTGTTTTGGGGGGGCTTCCTGAAGTCAACCTCCAAGTAAACCAGCAGCTGACCACAGCCTTCATCCTGGCTTCGTATTTTCTCTCCTCTGAGTTCTTTCTGACTAGATGCCCGGGACTCCAACACAGCATCTTTTACAGGCTTACTGTGACTTCCCAGGCCTCAAGAATTACGTAGGAAAACAACAGAGTGGCAGGCACCATGCTAACAAATCCTGTGTTATTCATGACCCCCTCGCTAAACCCTTGCTAATTTGGGGGACCCCTTGACCTCCGCCTAAATCTCACTCCAGAACCCAGGACGGACCACCCCGAAAGATTTATTTAGAGAGGCACGGGGTTTCGCTCCTGCCGGATCACCTCAGCAATGATGGTGCAGACAGCACGTGAAATAATAACAATTCAAATCCCCGCATGTAGAAAACTGGTGTGTCAGGGAGTGGGCTAAGAAGCCTGACGTGCTAGCTTTCTACATGTGGGGGAGATTCAGAAACGAGAGCCTTTCCAAACAAAACATCTTAGAGGAGGTGCATGCCAACTCCCTCCCTCAACGTTTTCAGGTGGCGTCTTGGTTACAGATGTGGCGTGGTGCCCACTTCCTTTGTGCCCTCCCCATTCAACCCTTGCGCTCTCGATCTACTTACAGGACTAGGGTGGCACAGGGTGGCACCTCAAAGGGGCACCAGACCCATTGCTCCTGCGTTGTGGGAACTGGGTCAACTTCTAAAGTGTTGCTGAAAATATTCCACTGCCCTTAAAGGGGCCTTTTCAGACATGGGTTTGTTGTTGTTGTTTTTTGCGGGGGGCGAAGAACACTGCAAAGCCACTGCCTCCAGCTACTTACTTCTGGAATATAAAAACTCCTACGATGACGACGAACGAAACGAGGTCGGCGGTTATCCAGATGAGATAGTATTCGTCCGGAGACTGGAAGAGGGGGAAAAGAGGAGGAGACAAGGAGGCAGTTGGCTTAACGCAATAATAGTTTCTCTCAATGTGGGGATGCGGAGTTCTGGTTTCAGATATATTTGTTTTTTTGTTTTTTTTAAATATTTATTAAATTTTCACAAATTATAAAAACACATACAATACACACAATACACATTACAAAAATATACACACAAAAACAAACGAACACGTATAATTTCAACTCCTTTTTTTCTTAAACTTACTTCACCGACTTCCCCATACCTCCCCTTTCTGCATTCCAATTCCCAAATTTATTTCAGCAAATCCTTCCCCTTAATTTTATCCAATTTTTCCTTTTCTTTTCTTTTACTTAATCTTTTACAGCTGTAATCCCTTACTTTGTATAACCACAACATTTTAACATTCGTTAATTTTACAATATTTCTTAAGATAAATTTTAAATTTCTTCCAATCTTCTTCCGCCGTCTCTTTCCCCTGGTCTCGGATTCTGCCAGGGTTTTCAGATATATTTGAGACATTTATTAGCAGGCAATGAAGTCAGTTCTCTCGGTGACGCAAGAAAACAGATAAGAGAATGGCAGCGTGGCAGCAATGGAAACACGTACAAAGGGGGTGCAATAACATAAATAGGGGCAAAAATTTAAAATGCATAAAACTCTTTCATAGAGAGCTTCCTTCTTCCCCCTGGTGGCTTCCAAATGTTTCCACTACAGTACTCATCTGGATTTGGCTAACTAGCCCCTGTAACCGTAAGGGAACTTTAACAAACTGGCAGTTAAAACGAAAAGCCTTCTTTTGCGTCCAGGGCAGGCTTTTCATTTTAACTGTCCTTTTGAAGGACCAGGTGTGCAGCTTGGGAGTCATTCTGGACTCACAGCTGTCCATGGAGGCACAGGTCAATTCTGTGTCGAGGGCAGCTGTTTATCAGTTCCACCTGGTACGCAGGCTGAGACCCTCCCTGCCTGTGGACTGTCTTGCCAGAGTGGTACATGCTCTGGTTATCTCCCGCTTGGACTACTGCCATGCGCTCTATGTGGGGCTACCTTTGAAGGTGACCCGGAAACTACAGCTAATCCAGAATGCGGCAGCTAAACTGGTGACTGGGAGTGGCTGCTGAGACCATATAACACAGGTACCAAAAGACCTACATTGGCTCCCAGTACGTTTCCGGGCACAATTCAAAGTGTTGGTGTTGACCGTGAAAGCCCTAAATGGCCTCGGCCCAGTAGACCTGAAGGTATACCCACATCATGCTTCCCGGACACTGAGGTCCAGCTCCAAGGGCCTTCTGGCAGTTCCATCCCTGCAAGAAGTGAGGCTACAGGGAACCAGGCAAAGGGCCTTCTTGGTAGTGGTGCCTGCCCTGCAGAACGCCCTCCCATCAGATGTTAAGGAAATAAACAACTACCTGAATTTAAGAAGACATCTGAAGGCAGCCCTGTTTTAGGGAAGTTTTTTAATGTTTGATGTTTTATTCTGTTTTTAATCTGTTGGGAGCTGCCCAGAGTGGCTGGGGAAAGCCAACTGGATGGGTGGGTATAAATAAATTATTATTATTATTATTATTATTATTATTATTATTATTATTATTATTCCTTCTCTTACAGTAACACCAGGAGTGAAGCAGCTTCGAAAACCATGACCTTAATTCACAGCTCTAAAACAAAAGGATAGGGGGGCTTACGCCATGGAATCTAGACCCCAAGAGGTCTTCTGTTGCTCCAAATATCCTTCAAAATTCATTTTTAAAACAGGAAACTTTTTAAAGCAAATTTTTGAAGCCAAACAAATTGCGGCCCTCAAGTCCCCCCAAATATTTCCATATCTATATCTATTGATCAATCAATATATATGATCATTCCCCGAGGCTTCCTGCTGCATTGCCAAAAGGTTTTCATGGCACTCTACCCAATATTTGCTTTTTTAAAAAGGCCGTGCTCAGTTTTACACTTTGACCACGTCTATTTTGACACTCAGGCGCCAGAGTATTGGCCACAGGTCAAGTCAGCCCTTGGTCAGGAGAACCACCCCGATCCAAAGCTTTAGTTTATTAATCTACCAAACTAAGCAATAAGACTGGAGCTCAAATAAATGCCTGCGCATGAATTAAGAGTAAGCGCTTTCGCGACCACTAGATGGTGCCCTGGGCCACTAAACTGGGAGCTGCAGCAGCAGAAGTTGCAAGCACTGTCAATTTGCTTTTCCCCTTTAATCAACGAATGGATTTGACCCGAGTAGAGGTTTATCCCTTTTCTCTTTCAATAATAAGAAGTATAATCGTGTGCATGTGTGTCGGCGCAAGAAGATAACCCTAGGTAAGCCCTGTATGGATGAAAGTGATGGACTACATGGAATTGGCGGAAATGACTGGTAGAATCCAAGACCAGGGAGAAGAGTCGGTGGAAGAAGATTGGAAGAAATTTAAAGACTATTTACAGAAGTATTGCAAAATTAATGAATGTTAGAATGATGTTTGATTGAAGTTAAGCGGTTTCTAGCTGTAATGATATGAAAGAATATGGAAAAATTGGATTTCTAAATAGGTAAAAATTTAATGTTACCATATATTAAGATTAAAGATCAGGATAATAAGGAGGGAAAGAAATTGCTGAATTAATTAATTGAATTGGAATACAAAAAAGGGAGGTATGAGGAGGTCAGGGAATCAAGGATATGAATGTAAGATATGGAAAGGTTGATATATATATATATATATATATATATATATATAGGCACAAAACCACAGCTCGCCCCTATACACGAAGCCAAGCCAGAGCACAACTAAATGCAGCACAGCCATCTTCTCAGAAAAACTCTTCACAAGCTCAAGAGGTCAAGACACGAAAGCTTTAGCAACTAATCTACACTTAATGACCCACCCAGTGGTATTCAGAATATCACTCATGAAATCACCCAAGATATCCCTCAAGTAATTAAGGAACAAAAGAAGAAAAGGCACACTAATCTAGGAACTTCCTCTCTGCCCAGAACGTTGGAGGCTATACACCACACCCCTCAACAGTATTTATAGGAACTCAAACACCAGACTCTGCTCTGTTCCAGTAACAAGAAGCCGAAAGCACCAGCCTGAAGATGACGAGTGAGACCTCGTCGAAACGTCGCACAGACACCCCGACTCTTACACGGGAAGACACCCGAAGACACCAAAACCTGCATATATATATATATATATATATATATATATATATATATATATATAAGCCCTGTATGAACCACAGCCTCCTCTATGCTGTTTCGGGGCCCAATTCAAAGTGCTGATTTTTACCTATAAAGCCTTATGCAGGACCCCAGTACCTCAAAGACTCTTATGGGTTCTCCCCATAAGAAGCAGCCCACACCCTGTGATCATCCTCTGAGACCCTTCTCCCTGAGCCCCTTCATGGGAGGTCCAACAGGCGGCAAAACAGGAGCAGGGCCTTTTCAACGTTGGCTCCTCATTTGTGGAATGCCCTTCCCCCAGGGAAGCTCACCTGATGCTCTGTAGTCTAGCTTAAGGCACCAGGCAAAACCCTTCCTTTTTACTGAAGCTTTTGGCCCTACGTTTGAAGCGTATACTGGTTTCGTTCTTGTTTTCAATGTGGATTTTGTGTGTGGGGTTTTTTAAATTTGCATTTCTGTGTTGTGAACCACCTTGAGATCTACGGACGGAGATCAGTATACATATTTAATAAATAATAAAAACAGTAATAAGTATTTGTGGCATCTTTGGGCAGGGGAAGGATCTGCAAAAGCATTGCTGTGGAAGCAGCGCCTAGTAGCCACTAAGAGCCCTTTTCGGATTGTCTCCCCAGAGTGGTGCATACTCTGGTTATCTCCCGCTTGGACTACTGCAATGCGCTCTATGTGGGGCTACCTTTGAAGGTGACCCAGAAACTATAACTAATCTAGAATGCGGCAGCTAGTCCGGTGACTGGGGGGCGGCCGCCGAGACCACATAACACCGGTCTTGAAAGACCTACACTGGCTCCCAGTACGTTTCCGAGCACAATTCAAAGTGTTGGTGTTGACCTTTAAAGCCCTAAACGGCCTCGGCCCAGTATACCTGAAGGAGCGTCTCCACCCCCATCGTTCTACCCGGACACTGAGGTCCAGCTCTGAGGGCCTTCTGGCGGTTCCCTCCCTGTGAGAAGTGAGGTTACAGGGAACCAGGCAGAGGGCCTTCTCGGTGGTGGCGCCCACCCTGTGAAACACCCTCCCAACAGATGTCAAGGAAACAAACAACTACTGGGGAAACCTAGCTGGATGGGCGGGGTATAAATAATTATATTACAGTGGTACCTTGGGTTACAGACGCTTCAGGTTACAGACTCCGCTAACCCAGAAATATTACCTCGGGTTAAGAACTTTGCTTCAGGATGAGAACCGAAATCGTGCTCCAGCAGCGGGAGGCCCCATTAGCTAAAGTGGTCTCTCAGGTTAAGGACAGTTTCAGGTTAAGAACAAACCTCCAGAACGAATTAAGTTCTTAACCCGAGGTACCACATATTGTATTGTATTGTATTGTATTGTATTGTATTGTATTGTATTGTATTGTATTATTATATTATATTATATTATCCTCTGTCATGAATTTGTCCGATCCTCTTTCAAAGCCACCCAAGTTGGCGGCCATCCCTGCCTCTTGAGGCGAGGAGTTCCACAGTTTAACTCCGTGCTGTGTGAAAAAGGGCTTTCTTTTATCAGTACCGGATCTTGCAGCATTCAGCTCCCTCGGATGCCCACAACCCGGCAGGCCTGTTCCAGCAGGCTGCTTCTCCTCCTGACGTTCATACGCCTGGAAACGAACAGACGCAAAGCCACAGCCCTTCTTACCATCATCCAGACGGGGGAACGCAGCCTGCTGAGGACGCGAGAGTTGTCGGAGGTGACGGACTGGACCCCGGAGCACCACAGGACAGAGTAGAGCCAAGGCTCGTTCACGACAAACAGATTGACGCTCAAGTTCGCCATGGCGTATTCCCTGTCGAGAAAGCAGAGCGCGGAGAAGGACAGGCCTTAAAAAGCACAGAAGAACGTCAAAATGGAATTTGCTGGATCTCGCTGGGACGCTGGGTTCTGTCTGGTCCCAGATTCTGCCATCAGAGAACCACATCGGAGAACAGAGGCCGTTTTAGGGCAGCGCCATTGGCTCGCCCGCACTGGCTGAACTGGTACCTTTTCAAAGTCTGATAAACGCTTCTCCAGCTTTGGGAAGGAGGCAGGTAAAGATAAAAGGTAAAGGTCCCCTGGATGGTTAAGTCCAGTCAAAGGCGACTATGGGGTTGTGGCGATCATCTCGCTTTCAGGCCGAGGGAGCTGGCATTTGTCTACAGACAGCTTTCCGGGTCATATGGGCAGCAGGACTACACAGCTTCTGGCACAATGGAACACCATAACGGAAACCAGAGTATACGGAAACGCCGTTTACCTTCCCGCCACAGTGGTACCTATTTATCTACTTGCACTGGTGTGCTTTCGAACTGCTAGGTTGGCAGGAGCTGGGACAGAACAACAGAACCTCACTCCGTCACGGGGATTCGAACCCCCGAGCTTCTGATCGGCAAGCCCAAGAGGCTCAGTGGTTTAGACCACAGCGCCACAGGACGTATGAGGGCTTTGACAAGGTCCCAGGGTCATCCTCTTCCTTCCCAAAGCTGGGCAACTGCTTACTGGGCTTTAGGAAGGAGGGTGAAGGGCTCTGAGACCCTGAAAGAGCTCTTTTGCTTCCTTCCCCAAGCCTGGGTGAGGGCTGGAGGGGGGAGTCCAATTTTGGCTTCAGGCCATATCACCAAGGTTCGAGAAGGAGAACGCCAAAAAGGCAGCAACGAAGGCCGTTCCCCTGCCTGTCCTCAGTGTCTGGTACTTGAGGGTACTCTGCTTCTGAATACACCTGCTGCCTATAGGGATATCTAAACTACAACTAATCCAGAATGCGGCAGCTAGACTGCTGACTGGGAGCGGCCACCGAGACCGCATAACATCGGTCCTGAAAGACCTACATTGACTCCCAGTATGTTTCTGAGCACAATTCAAAGTGTTGGTGCTGACCTTGAAAGCCCTAAACGGCCTCAAAGGCCCAGTAGACCTGAAGGAGCATCTCCACCCCCATCGTTCTTCCTAGACGCTGAGGGCCTTCTGGTGGTTCCCTCACTGCGAGAGGCCAAGTTACAGGGAACCAGGCAGAGGGCCTTCTCAGTGGTGGCACCCGCCCTGTGGAACACCCTCCCATCAGATGTCAAAGAGATAAACAACTACCTGACATTTAGAAGACATCTGAAGGCAGCCCTGTTCAGGGAAGTTTTTAATGTGTGACATTTTAATGTATTTTTAATCTTGGAAGCTGCCCAGAGTGGCTGGGAAAGCCCAGCCAGATGGGCGGGGTACAAATAATAAATTATTATTATATCTTCAGAAGCAATACAGGAGGAAGCAGTTTCGAGTCACTGATCTCTGCAGCCAAAGCTGATTCTCCAGCGGTTAGGCTTTACCTCCAGAGGCACACTCCATTGTCTCTCGAGGCCAACGGAGGCCAACCACTATGGAGTCGTACAGTCTAGCAACAACATTGCCATATGTTGCGCTCCTGTTTTATTTGCAGCGATGAAGGCAGGCCCTCACCAAGCCATCAACTGCTCTGTCAGTGAAGCAATGGCGCCCACGTCACCCATTGCCTGCTCGCTCACAGAGGCAAGCTCATTGAAACTCTCTTCTGTTTGGAATGGGAGGGGAGAGGCTGGGCGAATGATTTTAGCATGCAATGCACTGTGGGCACGTTTAAAGGGGGATGTTCAATAGAGGAGTTGCAGGTAGGTAGCCATGTTGGTCTGCCGTAGTCAAAACAAAATAAAAAAAATCCTTCCGGTAGCACCTAAGAGACCAACTAAGAGACCATGATTTCGTGTGCATGCACACTTATCTGAAGAAGTGTGCACTTATCTGAAGAAGTGTGTATGCACATGAAAGCTCATACCAATAACAAACTTAATTGGTATCTAAGGTGGTACGGGAAGGAATTTTTTTTTATTTTGTTCAATACAGGAGACAATGAGCCCGTGCAGAGTTGATTTGAGCAGGAAGAGCAAAGTGTCTCTCATACACTGTGGGTTTTTGAGGGTCACAGAGGCACCCGCAAATGTTGGTTCAACCCTCCGAGGGAACAAACAAGCAAACACGACGAGGCTGAGAAGCAAACGTTTCTCATCCAGCTGCAAAACAAACACCTTCACTTGCTCCCGATCTACATCCCCAAAATATTATTCCAGCCTGTTCCCCAATTGGCAAACCGCAACCACGCGTTGTTCTAGGAAAGTGTCCCAGCCAACATCCGTCGAAAGATAAGATGGACGGATCAAAGGCTATTAATGGGCTGGGTTTTTTTGCGCACAAAGTAATTTCTGAAATAAAAACCGGGACCTTGGACTTCTTCACAGCTCCATGGTAACAGCAGCGGCTGCTAGAGAGATAAGGAGTGTGGCAAGTGGTTTGGAGCTTGTCTCTCAAAGTGCCCAGAGAGGATATTAGAGGCAGCCTCACAAAGCCATCCATTACGTTCCAGGCATGCAATTGTCTCCGCAGGCCCTTAGTCATCATTAGGCACCCCTGTCAAAAGGCCTTTTCCTCCACCGCTAGCTCTGTTCAGGGCCGTAGTCGTATCTGCTAACAAGAAGGTCAATTCTGCAATCTATTTCACTTGCAGGAGTCACAAAATCACAGAGCTGGAAGGTACCCATAGTTCAGCTTCCTGCAAAGCATCTTGCCTTGAGGAATTTATTCTACAATTTCATTATGTTGCAAAACCCCTCCTGATTTCCCTAGATATTTTGGTGGGAGGAATGATGAACTGTGTGTGACACTAGCACCCCACCCCTGGCCATAATTCATGTAGATTGCAGGCTTCCCTGGCCTCAGAAAGCCAGCGCATCAAGGAGAAGCCAAATCTAGACATTACCTTCCCTGGCACTCTACTTTTCTAGAAGCAAGGGTGTCGGTTTACGCTTCTCTTTTTTTAAAAAAAAATGGGAGAAACGTTCCGTCACGAAAGCTTCCCTTGGGCTGAAAGTGGTACAGTCCAGAAAGATAAGGATGCTTATGAGAACGAGACCAAAGGCATGTGGAAGAGCGAAAGCCCACAGCAGACCTGATATCGTCCCTGGTGACTTTGGTGTAGCGCAGGTTCAGCTTCTGAAAGCCTCTGTCCCTCAAAGGCTGAGCCCCAGCCTTGGTGCCAGAGGTCTGCTGGAAACCCGGGGCAACCTCTTGGACCAGTCGGCGGTCAGAGTCGGGCAACCACATCACCTGATGGGGCAGAAAACAAAACGAAAGGAACCCGGTAGCAGTCGCCGTTAGAAAAGAGCGTTTGAAAAATCTATTGAAATCAGACATTATAAGTTCATCTTAGACTGGACAGTTTGCAAGTTTCTGTGGCTTTGCACAAGGTTTTATATTTTTCTCAGAAGATTGATAAAGAATGCATAATTATTTTGGTAATTATTGTGTGTATATGAGTCACCGACGTGTTGCATGAGTCGTACTACTTATATCAGCAGCACAGGTTGCACTTTCCTAGCGTTAGAAAAGAGCAGCCATCACCAAGAGGTCAAGGCTGCAAAAGCTTTTCAACGGTTGGCATTGCTTTTCAAAAGATTGCACTCCTCGCTCAAGGAGCAAAAACAGTTTCTCAAAACCACGGCTTAAAATTGGTGCAAATATTTCACTTTAAAATTATGGAACATTTCTGTGTTATGTAAACATACCATTGTGTATCTGGGCACAGCAGTCTTGAGTGTGGTTTCCTGATCAGTGTAAATAGGTAAAGGTAAAGGGACCCCTGACCATTAGGTTCAGTTGTGGCCGACTCTGGGGTTGCAGCGCTCATCTCGCTTTATTGGCCGAGGGAGCCGGAGTACAGTTTCCGGGTCATGTGGCCAGCATGACTAAGCCGCTTCTGGCGAACCAGAGCAGCGCACAGAAACGCCGTTTGCCTCTCCGCCGGAGTGGTACCTATTTATCTACTTGCACTTTGACTCGCTTTCAAACTTCTAGGTTGGCAGGAGCAGGGACTGAGCAACGGGAGCTCACCCCGTCATGGGGATTCGAACCGCTGACCTTCTGATCAGCAAGTCCTAGGTTCTGTAGTTTAACCCACAGCGCCACCCGCGTCCGATCAGTGCAAATAAAAGACCAGATGATTGTTAGCAATGGGAAATAATTTCAGGTTGGAGAGAGAGAGAGAGAGATACTCTCTCTCTCTCTCTCTCTCTCTCTCTCTCCAACCTGAAATTATTTCCCATTGCTAACAATCATCTGGTCTTTTCGGTCCAAAGGGGCACCTAGAGAGCCTTCGCTGTACAATTATAGCCAGGTCCTGAGGTTTCGCCTCCTCTGTCCTTTGGCAGTGAAGGGATTTCGTTTTGTGGGACCCACCTCTCTGGCTGAGTTTATACCCTTCCAAATTGGCAGATTGGGACGGCCGGTGCCTGACACACTCTCTCTCTGCCTAACATACCTCGCAGGGTTGTTGTAAAGATAAAATCAGAAGAGCTACATACACCACCGTGAGCTCATTGGAGGGATGCCAATCTAATGTAATGCAATGTAACAACATAATAAGATGCCCTTGTGGATAGAACCTGTGTCCTCAACAGGCAGAATTAAACCAAGCTAGAAGCACAAACGCTGCCTCCAAAAGGTTATTTTTGGGGGTGGATGAAGAGAAAGGGCTGACAGGATGAAAGCAGGCGGCCTCCTTGAATGAGGACCCAGTGGAGCAAGACACACGTCGGATTGGAAACTGGCTGTCGCTGTTCTTAGGAAGAACAGATGGAAACTAAACGTGGAGTCGTCCCCCAAGTTAATTGCTCCATATGTGGGTGTGTGAGATACTTCAGGATTGAACGCGGCGAGCAACAACAACATAACTCTCACACCCTTAACTGGAAAGGCTGCTTGGTAAAAGGTAAAGGCAAAGGACCCCTGGAGAGTTAAGTCCAGTCAAAGGCAACTATGGGGTTGTGGTACTCAGGGCCGGATTGAGGTCTGATGAGGCCCTGAGCTACTGAAGGTAATGGGGAACTTTATATCTCCAGCTGCCCTTTGTCAACAACAAATGGTCGCTGTTTTTGTGTGGAATATATGCTATGTATGATGATTTATGGACCTAATAGGAGCCTACACAACACAAAACACTGTTGTGTTTTATTTGATTTGATTTTTATCTTATATTATGGAAATGTACATCCAGGTTTTTTTCCTTTAAATTTTTTATGGGGGGGGCCCTAAGAGAGTGGGAACCCTAAGCTATATAGATTATACGTAAATCTGGCACTGGCGGTACTCATCTCATTTTTCAGGCCAAGGGAGATAGCGTTTGTCCACTGATAGCTTTCTGGGTCATGTGGCCAGCAGGGCTAAACTGCTTCTGGCACAATGGGACACCATGATGGAAACCAGAGCACACGGAAATGCTGTTTACGTTCCCGCCGGAGCGGTACCTATTTATCTACTTGCATCGGTGTGCTTTCGAACTGCTAGGTTGGCAGGAGCTGGGACAGAGCAACAGGAGCTCACCCCGTTGTGGGGATTCGAACCGCTGACCTTCCAATCGGCAAGCCCAAGAGGCTCAGTGGTTTAGACCACAGCGCCAGGATCTCAGGACACATGGAAATGTCACCGCCCAAACCACTGCTCTAGGCAGATGCCTCCCAGCTGCCCGGATATCGCAGGTTGAAGAGATCAGGAAGAGATGTCCCACATTGAATGGACCTTCACGAAATGGTTTGGGTCTTGAACTGGGGACACTATAATCAGTGGCGGGCTGTCACTCAGAAGACAGCTGCTCCGGGATGAGGGAAGATCTCCGCAGGAGAAACATCTCTGGAATGATTTGACAATGGCACCAACAACAAACTGTGGACTGCCCTCCCACCAGATGTCAAGGAAATAAACAACTATAGTGGTACCTCGGGTTATGAACTTAATTCATTCCAGAGGTCCATTCTTAACCTGAAACTGTTCTTAAACTGAAGCACCACTTTAGCTAATGGGGCCTCCTACTGCTGCCGCGCCACTGAAGCACAATTTCTGTTCTCATCCTGAAGCAAAGTTCTTAACCCGAGGTACTATTTCTGGGTTAGCGGAGTCTGTAACCTGAAGCGTCTGTAACCTGAGGTACCACTGTACCTGACATCTGAAAGCAGCCCTGTCCAGGGAAGCTTTTAATGTTTGATATTTTATCGTATTTTTAATATCCCATTGGAAGCCGCCCAGAGTGGCTGGGGAGGCCCGGCCAGATGGGCAGGGTATAAATAAATTATTATTATTATTATTATTATTATTATTATTATTATTATTATTATTAATCCTCAGCAACCAGGCCATTCCAAGGGAGGGCAAGGAAAGTCTGCATTCACCCTCGCCAATTGATGACCATGACTACGTGCTGCCTGATTGGCTAGGACCATGCAGCCAATGAGAAGGCAAGGCACATCAGAAAGGAAGTTCATAGAATCAGGAGGGATCCCCAAGGAACATCTAGTCCACCCCCACCCCCCGCAATACTCAGGACGTAAGCAAGCAGCAATGAGCAAGGTGCATTTTGTGGGGAGCAGGGGGCAGGTTTTGGGGGGACGTTTCTCGCTCAGCCTCCGGAAAGCTACAGCGACCCCCCCAAAAGCTTGTTTTGCCCATGAACCTCTCCCAAGCCCGCCTCTAGTTTCTGCTTCTCCGACCGAAGCAGAAGCCCCCACAAACATTATTCAGCATCTACCTACAAAAGTGACGTGGAACTCACAGCCTGCTGAGGGATGCCCGAGTCGAGGACCGTTTCCAGGGTGATGTTGATGAAAGCGCCGTAGTAAGGGTGGTCCCGGGGCAAGCTCTGGAAGTTTAAGAGGACGGTGGCATTGCCCTTGACCACCTCCAGCATCTCGGCCAGCTTGCAGACGGACTGGTTGGCGGCTCGGACAAAGTCGGAACTAGAGAGCGACTGGGCGGTCCAGAAGGGATCGTTCTGAGGGAAGGGGGAGCAAAAAGAGAGACCAGCGTTCAATGTTATCACTCTGGAAGCCAACATTTTTCTTTTTGTTGTTGTTGAGGAAGCCATCTTTTAGGCTACATCCGCGCGGCAGCTTATTCCCTGGCCGTCGATTTCCGGATTTCATTTGAGCTTTTGCACAACGTAAAAGCCTGTTCCGGAAAACCAACGAGACACGTTAAGTCATTTCTGCAAACTTTTCTGGCGGTTCCCTCATTGCGAGAAGCAAAGCTACAGGGAACCAGGCAGAGGGCCTTCTCGGTAGTGGCGCCCGCCCTGTGGAACGCCCTTCCAGCAGATGTCAAAGCGATAAACAACTACCTGACATTCAGAAGACATCTTAAGGCAGCCCTGTTCAGGGAAGTTTTTAACGTGTGATATTTTACTGTATTTTTGGTTTTTATGGAAGCCGCCCAGAGTGGCTGGGGAGGCCCAGCCAGATGGGTGGGGTATAAATAATAAATTATTATTATTATTATTTTCTTTTCCCTCAGCCCCCCTGACAAAACATCTTGTAAAGAATCTTGGGAGGCAGCAAAAAAATGCTTTGCACATCACAAGCTTTCTTGAAAGCGAGGAGGAGAAAGAGGAGAAGGGATGAAGGGGAAACCTTCCTCCAAAACGCAAGGGCGTTTTCAAGATCACTCTCTGTCTTTCAAGCTGATTAATGGGGTGCTTCGTTCTGTTCTCAAAAGCATCCATCGTGTAGAAGGAGACAACCAGGCTGGTTTGGAAAGGCCAATTTGGGAAGCAGAGCCTTGCCCTCTAATGCTTCAACCACCATTGATTGATTGATTGAATGAATGAATGAATAAAGCAAGCAAGCAAGCAAGCAAGGGCAGGGGAGACCCACCCCACCCTCTAGACTCGGCTACATACCTTGAGGAACCATTCGCCGGCATTCAGCATCTCCAGGTCAGTCCAGTTGAACATGGAAGAATGTGTGTAGGCCCTCTCTGGGAAGATGGCCTCCACATCTGTCGTCCTCCGTAGCGTCTTGTCATGCATGAGGAAAGGCACCCCGTCGTAGCTGTGCAACGGAAAGAGAAAAAGAGTCTCTCTTTACATTTGCAAGGCAGCGCTCGACCGATGCAGAATGCATCCACTGTTCCATGTAGACTCACGGAGCTGTAAGGAACACCCAAGGGTTATCCAGTAAAATAATTTTTTATTTATACCCCGCCCATCTGGCTGGGCTTCCCCAGCCACTCTGGGCAGCTTCCAACAAAATATTAAAATACAGTAATGCATCAGACATTAAAAGCTTCCCTAAACAGGGCTGCCTTCAGATGTCTTCTAAAAGTCTGGTACTTGTTGTTCTCTTTGACATCTGGTGGGAGGACGTTCCACAGGGAGGGCGCCACTACCGAGAAGGCCCTCTGTCTGGTTCCCTGTAACTTGGCTTCTCGCAGGGAGGGAACTGCCAGAAGGCCCTCAGAGCTGGACCTCAGTGTCCGGGCTGAATGACGGGTGTGGAGACGCTCCTTCAGGTCTACTGGGCCTTTGAGGCCGTTTAAGGCTTTCAAGATCAGCACCAAAACTTTGAATTGTGCTCGGAAAAAGGTACCAGTTCCCCAATTCCACAACCCCGTGCTTAAAAGCATCCTCACTTGCCCACTCGGCCTGGACAAATATGGCAAACTGCACACCTCCAAGCCCAGAAATGTGAACAAGGGCAGGAGACTTGTAAAAGAAACTAGCGTGGCAAGGGATTCCTTAGCTGAGATTCCTGCTTTGCAGGGGGTCAGACTAGATGACCCCTGGTCTCCCTTCCAACTCTACAATTCAACTCTGCACCTGAGAGCAGAGAGAGGCACTTGCCTTATGACCACATCTGCCTGCACTCCGTAGAGTTTCTGCTCCACCGCTTTCTGGAAGGACATCAGAGTGTTTTCAGGTGCCATCTGGGAAGGAGAGAAAGATGAACAAACAATATCATTTATTCATCTAAGCAAGCTGCCAAACCGGACAGCGTACAAGAGATAGAGCAGTCAGTTAAAATGCCAGCATCGACTATCCAAACATGTTTAAAATAGCATCGGACACAGAAAGGGATTGGGCCGCCAAATGATAATCTCTAGAATACGGAGGAGATTAATTTGAGGAGATCAAAAGATGGGGCAGAGTCCGTTGGGTGTTTTGCCGCTGGAAACAGATGGAGGCCACCAGAAAAAAAAATATATTAATGGAACCTTCAAGAACATAGCACAAATATTTCTATAAAAGGGTGCTTTGCGGGAATGTTGTGGGTACCCCCTAGACGGACACTCTTTTACGGAAGGAAACAGAGGTCTGCAAAATTAAAGTGGATTAAAGTGCTCTGTCGACTCATACAATAAACCTGCTTGTTTTTATTTTAAAAAATGAACTTTTTGCTGTTAGGAAAGTGATGCAGAAATTACAGTGAAGTAAGGGGATGAACAAATGATTAACAGGAAGACGCATCATTGAAGTCTGACTAGAAGAAGAAGAAGAAGAAGAAGAAGAAGAGGAGGAGGAGGAGGAGTTTGGATTTGATATCCCGCTTTATCACTACCTGAAGGAGTCTCAAAGCAGCTAACATTCTCCTTTCCCTTCCTCCCCCACAACAAACACTCTGTGAAGTGAGTGGGGCTGAGAGACTTCAAAGAAGTGTGACTGGCCCACGGTCACCCAGCAGCTGCAGGTGGAGGAGCGGGGAAGCGAACCCGGTTCACCAGATTACGAGTCCACTGCTCTTAACCACTACACCACACTGGCTCCCAGCTCACTTTAACTAATTTTTCCACGTTGCATTTGTTTCACGCTGCCTACAGACAACCGCGGTTGAGCGGTAGATAAATTGTTTAGATAAAAATAAGTAATTATTAGGTAGTATTATTACCATTATCTTTATTATTATCAGTTAATAAGATGGCAATCAATTGGCTGAAAAACAGCAGCCGCTGCAGAATTCTGGAGCCGGTCTGTGGACTAGAAGCAGGAGGTCCGATCAGGTAAAATTCTATCCCGTCCCAGCTAGAGATTAATTTCCAGGCTCAATTTGAAGTGCTGGTCTAAATATATGAAGCGCGATGAGACTTGGGACGTCAATACCTTTGGGACTCTGTGCAGGAACCTACCCAGACCCTGAACCCATCATCAGAGACCCTTCTCTGTGTATCCGCTTTCATGAGAAGCATGGAGAGTGACAACACAGGACAGGGTCTTCTGGGTGGTGGCTCCACGACTGTGGACTGCTCTCCACAGATAGATGAGCCTTGGCACCAACATTTAGGTGCCTAGGAAAGGCATTTCTGTTTTCCCTGCCATTTGGCAGCATAGGGTTACAGACGTCCCGGTTTCCCAGGGACAGTCCCCGGATTTGCGAATTAGTCCCCGGACAAATTAATGTCCCCGGATTTCATCTAATGTCCCCGGGAAACGCAGCAGTGGCAGTCTCAGCAGCCCGGAGCATAGCTGTCAATTTACAGATTTGAAAATAAGGGACCAGCAGCCTCGAAAATAAGGGACCAGCAGCCAAAATAAGGGATTTTAGTCAACCAGCAGCCAAACGAAGCCTCAAGCAGTGGTTCCCACAGCACAGCAACGCGGCAAAGGGGATGCAGCAAGGGAAACCACCGTCACCTCTTCGCTGGGAAGCGCTGAGCAAAGGCGAGTCCCCAGGCAATGCGGCCGATTTGATCGGCACAAGGCATGCAAGCTCCACCCCCCAGTCGTTCTTAGACTCCTTATTGGGTGAGCAACGCAGCCAAGCAACACAGTTGGAGCCTCCCTCCTCCCTGGCCGGCAGGGAGGGAGGGAGAGGAGCTGCTTCCTTTGAAACCCGGGAAATTTAAGGGACATCATCAATAAGGGACAGCAACGGGACACAGCGCTGGGATAAGGGACTTTCCCGCCAAATAAGGGACGGTTGACAGCTATGGCCCGGAGGAGTTGGCTCTGGCTGGCTTCAGGAGCTGCTCGGAAGTCCCCATATGATGGTAGCGCAGGGGTTCGAACATCCGGGCTGCCTCCACCTTCTCTGAGCCCAGCAACTCAGCTGTGAAGGGAGGCTTCATGCTGCCTATCAGAGCAGCCTCCCCACTCCCACGTGCGTGCAAGCAGGAGTGGGGCGGGGATCTCTCAGTTGTTAGGCAAGGGGAAGCCTCCCTTCTCAGCTGAGGGATCCCCGCCCCCTCCTGCTTGCACGCAAGTAGGAATGGGATTGGGGCTGCTCCAATGGGAAGGGGGGCATCGCGCTGCCCAAGCCTTGCTGCCACCGCTCTCAGCCCTCCTCGGAGAAGGGGAAACGTGGGGTCAAGGCGGCAGCTGCCCCACTGCCACCGCCATCGCTGCATCATCAATGTCCCGAATGTAGTATGTATGTATGTATGTATGTATGTATGTATGTATGTATTTAAATTGTCCAGGGATTCATTGGAAAAAAATCTGGTACCTTATCTTATCTGATAATACAGTGGTACCTCGGGTTAAGTACTTAATTTGTTCTGGAGGTCCATTCATAAGCTGAAACTGTTCTTAACCTGAAGCACCACTTTAGCTAATGGGGCCTCCTGCTGCCGCCGGAGCACGATTTCTGTTCTCATCCTTAAGCAAAGTTCTTAACCTGAGGTACTATTTCTGGGTTAGCGGAGTCTGTAACCTGAAACGTATGTAACCCGAGGTACCACTGTACTTCGTTGGACTGGTCATGTTGTTCGGATGCCTGATGATCATCTTCCAAAGCAACTATTCCGAATTAAAAATGGAAAGCGTCATGCTGGTGGTCAACAAAAGAGGTTTCAAGACTCTCTCAAAAAAGACAGTATAAACACCAACAATTGGGAAACAGTGGCCTGAGAGCGCTCCAGTTGGAGAACAGCCTTTACCAAAGGTGTTGTGGACTTTGAAGACGCTCGAACTCAGGACGCAAGGGAGAAATGTGCTAAGAGGAAGGCATGCTTGGGAAACCCTCACCATGATCAACTCCCGCCTGGAAACCAATGTCCCCACTGTGGAAGGATGTGTGGATCCAGAATTGGCCTCCACAGTCATTTACGGACTCCCTGTTAGAACCATGTTTATGGAAGACAATCTTACTCAGCTACGAGGGATCGCCAAAGAAATACCCTCAGATTGTATTGGCATTCACCTTTCAGGAGGGCGCAATAGCATTTGTCAGTTTGAAGCACTGTATTAAGTAGGTGTTAAAATCATCATCATCATCATCATGAGCCTGCTAGTTATGACCCACAGGAAAAATACATCTCTGGAACAATGATGTTTCCAACTTGCTTCCCCTCACGTTAAAAGATTCAAGAGTGACATTTAATATTGGACCTTTTTTATTTTGAAAAAATACAAAATCCGATCTAAAGGTCAAATTGGGGAAGAAGCTAAAATAGGAGCGACTTGCCTAAGCAGGAAACGAGCCTTTTAATCCACTGCAAAGGAAGAGGATTCTACAAAAAAGATAAAACAAAGGATGAGAAAGGCTTTGAAACCTGGGGATTGTCCTTTCTGGTTTAAAGGAGCTCTTAAAAACCTCGATTCCGGAAGGAAGAGATTTGCAGTGTTTAAAAGGAAGACCAAACCGTCTGTTAAATTATGGATCAGAGGGGCGGCAGAGACCTTCCAACCCGCTGAGAAGAAGCGCGGCTACACTGAAGAACAACTTATGAATTAGCACCCATTTCAGTCCCGGAAACCGTAATTCCTCTAGAGAAAAAGGTGAGGAAGCGGAGATGGGATGGGAATTATGCGCAGAGGTAGAGAAAAGGATTTTTCCTCTTGCCCTCGTAGCAGACAGCTCAGTCAGTAGAGAACATGAGGCTCTGAATCTCCGGGTTGTGGGTTCAAACCCCACGTTGGGCTAAAGATTCCTGCATTGCAGATGACCCTTAGGGTCCCTTCCAACTCTAGGATTTTAACTCGGTGAAATCCAACGAAGCTGAAGGTTGGAAGATTCAGGAAAGACCAAAGGAAATATTATTTCCCTGCAAGTGCACCTGATCCACTTTTAATTGCACATCCTAAATTTGCTGTTACCTGTTTGATTCATATTATTATTATTGTTATTATTGTTGTTGTTGCTTATCAAAGCTACAATCACTGCAAAAGGCTGGGCTGGATGAATCCCAAGCCGGAATTAAGATTGCTGGAAGAAATATCAACAACCTCAGATATGCAGATGACACAACCTTGATGGCAGAAAGTGAGGAGGAATTAAAGAACCTTTTATTGAGGGTGAAAGAGGAGAGCACAAAATATGGTCTGAAGCTCAACATCAAAAAAACCAAGATCATGGCCACTGGGCCCATCACCTCCTGGCAAATATAAGGGGAAGAAATGGAGGCAGTGAGAGATTTTACTTTCTTGGGCTCCATGATCACTGCAGATGGTGACAGCAGTCACGAAATTAAAAGACGCCTGCTTCTTGGGAGAAAAGCAATGACAAATCTAGACAGTGTTTTAAAAAGCAGAGACATCACCTTGCCAACAAAGGTCCGTATAGTAAAAGCTATGGTTTTCCCAGTAGTGATGTATGGAAGTGAGAGCTGGACCATATAGAAGGCTGATTGCCAAAGAATGGATGCTTTTGAATTATGGTGCTGGAGGAGACTCTTGAGAGTCCCATGGACTGCAAGAAGATCAAACCTATCCATTCTGATGAAATCAGCCCTGAGTGCTCACTGGAAAGACAGATCCTGAAGCTGAAGCTCCAATACTGTGGCCACCTCATGAGAAGAGAAGACTCGCTGGAAAAGACCCTGATGTTGGGAAAGATGGAGGGCACAAGGAGAAGGGGACAACAGAGGACGAGTTGGTTGGACAGTGTTGTCGAAGCTACCAGCATGAGTTTGACCAAACTGCAGGAGGCAGTGGAAGACAGGAGTGCCTGGCGTGCTCTGGTCCAGGGGGTCACGAAGAGTCGGACAAGACTAAATGACAACAAATTTGCTGTTACCTGTTTGATTCATATTAGTATTATTATTAGAATTTATCAAAGCTCCAATCACTGCCTAGAAGCTGCCTCTCTTATCCTGGCTCTCAGCTTTTATTTTGCCTTCTCTCTGCAAAAGACATCTTGACCTAACGAATGAAGATTTTTGGATCCTAAAGGGGGCGATCCTATTACGCCAGATTCATGTCCCCTCGTTTACTTTTGAGCCTTTTTCATCTTTACCTTCAAGGTGGAAGAAAAACATCTCTCTCCAGCACACATACCCTCTATTCTGGGGAATGAGACATCTTTAGATTTTTAATTAGGCCGTCGACTCCTTCCTGGCACAGCAACAGCTGCCAAAACAAATTCCTCTTCGCGGAACATATGTTCATTCTGAGCCAAAGATCAACAAGTATTAGTGTGCGAATTAGCTGCTCTTAACAGAAAGCCTTGGGCAGAGGGCATTAAGACAACCACGAGGTTCAAAAGTAAACACTCTTGGCTAGGAGGAAGGATTCCAGAAGCTGGACCAGACATTTAAAAAAAAGGTTTATTTTCTGTAAGGCTAGGAGGTGATATGTGTTTGAGAGAGGGTCTTCTATCACTATGTTCCAGCTGTCTAACAGAGCACAGGCAAACACATTTTGCCTTCCTTTACTGAACCGCTTGACTGATGCTGGCAGGAGAGGCACGTGAGCAACTCTCCTCTCCTGCAATTGCATTCAGAAGCATCTCCTACGAAGGAGCGTCTCTGTTATGTACTGAAGTTCTCACCCTGGGCCAGCAGGAGGATACTGTAGATAGTTATGCAAATGAAGGATTGAAAGCGACGTTCAGTGATTGGATAGTTTTAGAAAGTTGTTACAGTAACGTGGTACTGGAGCTCTATATAAGCAGGCTGACTGAGCCCTTTAGTTCAGTTCTGTCCTGGCCTGTGAATAAACAAGAGCCGTTTGAAGAATCGCTGTGTCGTCTGATATGTTCACCCACAACTTAACAGTCTCCACTCCCATTGTTCAGCTGAGGTCCAACTCCAGAAGGCCCTCGGCACTGGACCTCAGTGTCCGGGTAGAACAATGGGGGTGGAGACTACCGGTAATTTATATTTTTTTAAAAAATAGATGACGGGCGGGGGAGTCATAAGAAGGGGATCCTACCATTGGCGCTCCCCGGTGTCCAATAATGGCAGGCTTGGGCCCAAGGTCCTTCTTCTCCATGATGCAAGGGGAATAGACCGTGAGTGGAACGAGGTACAAGGCCAGTACCACCGCAAAGTAGGCTCCAAACGTCAGCAACTGGGAGGCTGCAGGAAGAGGCAAACAGATGAGAGACAGACAGAGGGGGGGGGGATGGTGAACAGGGATCCAGGAAAAGGAGGGAGGAGAGGCTGTTCCCAAGACATTCAGGAAGTCCACAGAGCAGCCTTCCCCATTCTGGTGCCCTCCAGCTATTTTGGAATACTACAGTGGTTCTTTGGTTCTCAAACTTAATCCGTTCTGGAAGTCCGTTCCGAAAACAAGGCACGCTTTCCCATAGAGAGTAATGCAAAACGGATTAATCCGTTCCAAACTTTTAAGAACAACCCCTGAAACAGCAATTGAACCTGGATTTCACTATCTAACGAAACTGTTGACCCATAAAATGAAAGCAATAAACAATGTACTGCTGTCACACCATCAATCAATCAGGAGCTGAACCGGGTTCCACACAGTCACAAAAACAATAAAAAGAGCCACAAAAATGCAAAATAAATAGCAAAAACAGACAGACCTCAGTGTAACACTTAAAACGGAAGGGTGGCACTCAAAACGGAAGCATAACACTCAAAAAGGAGCACGTTCGGATTCCGAAAAAAGTTCACAAACCGGAACACTTACTTCCAGGTTTGCAGTGTTTGGGTTCCAAGTTGCTCGAGTGCCAAGGCGTTTGAGAACCAAGTTGCCACTGTACAACCAACACAGTCCAAAACGTCTGTTGCATGTCTGTACCCTGAGGCTGTGCCTATGCAAAACAAACACTTTTCCAGCTCCATAAGAACCAGAAACACTTTGCTGACTCTTTCACTCACTTTGCTTATTTTTCTTAGTTGCTATTTTGCTAATGCTGTTAATATTGTTTTATAGATTGTAAGTGCCGTATTGATTTGTTCATCATATAACATAATTTTTGCTGCGACTGCGATGTTTAGCGTATTTTCGTTAATAACGTTCTACAAATTGTAGTGGTTTTATTGATGGTTTGTTAATTATTTTATACGACTTATGCTACATGCCATAGAATCACAGAACTGTAGAGATGGAAGGAGGGTCATTTAATCTAACTTCCAGGAATTTTTAGCCCACTGTGGGACTCGAACGCATGAGCCTGAGATCAAGAGTCTTGTTGTTGTTGTTTAGTTGTTTAGTTGTGTCCGACTCTTCGTGACCCCCTGGACCAGAGCACGCCAGGCACTCCTGTCTTCCACTCCCTCCCACAGTTTGGTCAAACTCATGCTGGTAGCTTCGAGAACACTGTCCCACCATCTCGTCCTCTGTCGTCCCCTTCTCCTTGTGTCCTCCATCTTTCCCAACATCAGGGTCTTTTCCAGGGAGTCTTCTCTTCTCACGAGGTGGCCAAAGTCTTGGAGCCTCAGCTTCAGGATCTGTCCTTCCAGTGAACACTCAGGGCTGATTTCCTTCAGAATGGATCGGTTTGATCTTCTTGCAGTCCATGGGACTCACAAGAGTCTCCTCCAGCACCATAATTCAGAAGCATCAATTCTTCGGCGATCAGCCATCTTTATGGTCCAGCTCTCACTTCCATACATCACTACTGGGAAAACCATAGCTTTAACTATACGGGCCTTTGTTGACAAGGTGATGTCTCTGCTTTTTAAGATGCTGTCTAGGTTTGTCATTGCGTTTCTCCCAAGAAGCAGGCGTCTTTTAATTTTGTGACTGCTGTTACCATCTGCAGTCATCATGGAGCCCAAGAAAGTAAAATCTCTCACTGCCTCCATTTCTTCACCTTCTATTTGCCAGGAGGTGATGGGACCAGTGGCCATGATCTTCGTTTTTTTGATGTTGAGCTATGCTCTACTAACTGAGCTATTTGTTCTGGGATTGCTGATGTTCTGTTCTGTTAGTGTTATTTATTGTTTGTAAGCTACTTTGAGATGCGTTTGAATGAAAAGCAGCATAGGAATAGAATCAATCAAATCACTCTCTCTCTCACTCTCAGAATAGTATCATCCAAGTAGCCTTTTTAGGGAATTGACTTGTTGAAAATCATTAATTCCTTCTCCAAGGTTCAGCCTCCCTCCTCGCCAGCACCTTTAGAAGTCAGATCTCTGAGTGCAGGGCTTTTTTCTGGGGGGTGGGACGCAGGGGTACGCATACCCCTAAACATTTTGTGAATCTTTGTACTTTTACTGTATTAGGTAAAGGTACCCCTGACCATTAAGTCCAGTCGTGGCCGACTCTGGGGTTGCGGTGCTTATCTCGCTTTATTTGCCAAGGGAGCCGGCGTACCGCTTCTGGGTCATGTGGCCAGCATGACTACACTGCTTCTGGCAAACCAGAGCAGCGCACAGAAACGCCGTTTACCTTCCTGCCAGAGCGGTACCTATTTATCTACATGCACTTTGACGTGCTTTCGAACTGCTAGGTTGGCAGGAGCTGGGACCAAGCAACAGGAGCTCACCCTGTCACGGGGATTTGAACCGCCGACCTTCTGATCGGCAAGTCCTAGGCTCTGTGGTTTAACCCACAGAGCCACCCGCGTCCCTCCACTGTATTTATTTTCCCCAATTTGAACTATAAAATGGTGGTTTTCTTTAGTCAAAATGAGAGCACCCCTAAACATTTTTTTTTTGGGGGGGAGCACTGTCTGAGTGGAAGGCAGACAATTCTCATCCCTAAACACACAGGTAAATCCAGGTGTACAGGTGTGCTAGGGAGCCATGGCATGCAAAGACTCCACCTGCTGAGCAGTATTTTGAAGGACCATTCAGGTCTGTGTTTGTCTTACAAAAGCACTGAATTTAGCTTCACAACAATAGAGGGAAAGCTATGATAAAATAAACAAGAAGGTCGTGTTTGCACTAAGCCATAAAACTTGGCTTATGCAACGTGCCAATGCACACAGTCTGGGTACTCCCACTTTGCTCTAATCTCTGTGTGAGCAGGTCATGTCATTTCCCGACCTGGGATTGCGCCTTGCTTTCTCCTGTCAAACCACAATTACTAGCCAGCTGGGTGCAAGCTGCAGGCTCCCAGACTTTCCTTCCCTCCACAAATTCTCCCATTCTGTCTCAGCGCTAACCACAGTGTAGCCACTTCTGCAATAAGGAGCACTATGAACTATGGTTAGCTTTCACCAGGATCCGCCAACCAGGGTTCAAGCCCCAAGTTGAGCCCCACCCCATCCCATCTTAATGCTAACCATGGTGAAGTTCTTGTCTGCAGGAAGAACAGTAAACCATGGTTAGCTTTAACCAGGATCCACCAATCAGGGTTCAAGCCCCAAGTTAAGCCCCACCACATCCCTCAATGCTAACCATGGTCAAGTTCATTTCTGCAAGAAGGAGAACAGTAAACTATGGTTAGCTTTAACCAGGATCCGCCAACCAGGGTTCAAGCCCCAAGTTAAGCCCCTCCCTATCCCTCAATTCTAACCATGGTGAAGTTCATGCCTGCAGGAAGGAGAACCGTAAACCATGGTTAGCTTTAACAAGGATTCAACAACCAGGGTTCAAGCACCAAGTTGAGCCCCACCCCATCCCATCTTAATGCTAACCATGGTGAAGTTCTTGTCTGCAGGAAGAACAGTAAACCATGGTTAGCTTTAACCAGGATCCACCAATCAGGGTTCAAGCCCCAAGTTAAGCCCCACCACATCCCTCAATGCTAACCATGGTCAAGTTCATTTCTGCAAGAAGGAGAACAGTAAACTATGGTTAGCTTTAACCAGGATCCGCCAACCAGGGTTCAAGCCCCAAGTTAAGCCCCTCCCTATCCCTCAATTCTAACCATGGTGAAGTTCATGCCTGCAGGAAGGAGAACCGTAAACCATGGTTAGCTTTAACAAGGATTCAACAACCAGGGTTCAAGCACCAAGTTAAGCCCCACCCCATCCCGTCTTAATGCTAACCATGGTGAAGTTCATGCCTGCAGGAAGGAGGACAGTAAACCATGGTTAGCTTTAAGCAGGGTTCGCCAACCAGGGTCCAACCCCTGGGTACAGCCCCCTCCACACAACACACAGCAATGACACACAAATCTTGCCCTCCGTGACGAGAAAGAAACAAGCAAGTACTCACTGGCTCTTTCGGCTCTTGCAAACTGCCCAGACACCAACCAAGACAGGGCGGTGACAGCCGCAAGGGCTCCTATGTGCAGAAAAGGCGCTGTTGCCTAGGAAAAAGAGAGCAGGGAACGGTGACGTACACAAATACGTTTGCTATATAGTAGGGTGGCCAACTCTCAAGAAACTGCGATCTACTTTCAGAATTAAAAACTGGCAGGGATCTAGTGTCCTACCCATTTTTTAGGGGTTAAGCTCAAAGATGTTGAGCTTTTTTTAGGGAAGAGAAATGCCCCATTTTTAAAGGTCTTTTTGGGGGGGGAAACGTCTGTTTTGGGGGGAGTTAAAGGGGAAAGATCGTGATCAACCTGTTGGACATCCCTGCTATATAGCCAATGAAAGCAGTAGGAAATGTCATGTAGGAATCATGATGCGATTTAGCTGTGGTTCCTGCACTGAAGGGGGTTGGACTAGATGACCGCAGGGGTCCCTTTCAGCTACATACAGTGCAGCTGTATGTACAGGGTCCCTGTTGCTCAACCGCAAAAAGCCATCTAATCAGATGAGGCTCCTCTAACCAGCTGTTTTGGACTGTGACTCCCACTGGGAGGAGCTGATGATGGGAGTTGTAGTCCTAAACAGTCGGAGGGCCACCCACTTGGGGAAGCCTAAAACAGATCATTCATGGATGGCGGTTAACAGACTGGGGTTGAATCCTGACAAGACAGAAGTACTATTTTGGGGGGACAGAAGGCGGGCGGGTGTGGAGGACTCCCTGGTCCTGAATGGGGTAACTGTGCCCCTGAAGGACCAGGTGCGCAGCCTGGGAGTCATTCTGGACTCACAACTGTCCATGGAGGCGCAGGTCAATTCTGTATCCAGGGCGGCTGTCTACCAGCTCCATCTGGTACGCAGGATGAGACCCTCCCTGCCCGCAGACTGTCTCGCCAGAGTGGTGCATGCTCTGGTTATCTCCCACTTGGACTACTGCCATGCGCTCTACGTGGGGCTACCTTTGTAGGTGACTCAGAAACTGCAATTAATCCAGAATGCAGCAGCTGGACTGGTGACTGGGAGCGGTCCCCAAAACCACATAACACCGGTCCTGAAAGACCTACATGGGCTCCCAGTACATTTCTGGGCACAATTCAAAGTGTTGGTGCTGACCTTGAAAGCCCTAAACGGCCTCGGCCCAGTATACCTGAAGGAGCGTCTCCACCCCCATCGTCCAGCCTGGACACTGAGGTCCAGCTCCGAGGGCCTTCTGGAGGTTCCCTCATGGCAAGAAGTGAGGTTACAGGGAACAGAGGGCCTTCTCGGTAGTGGCGCCCGCCCTGTGGAAAGCCCTCCCCTCAGATGTCAAGGAAATAAGCAGCTATCTTACCTTTAAAAGACATCTGAAGGCAACCCTGTTTAGGGAAGTTTTTAATATTTAAAGCTGTATTATTTTTAACACTCAACTGGGAGCCGCCCAGAGTGGCTGGGGAAACTCAGCCAGATGGGTGGGGTATAAATAATAAATTATTATTATTATTATTATTATTATTATTATTATTAGACTCCTGGGAACTGAGGAGGCCTTACTTCAAGAATCTGAAGCAGAAGGTGCAGCAGAACCGGCTTCCACAAAATGAAAAGAGGTGAAAAACGACAAAGAAGCAGATTTCATTGGAAACTTCCTAACAGGTAACTGCGGACCAGCCTGCCACAGGAGGCGGTTGACTATCAATCAGTGGGGGAAATTCAGCAGAGGCCTGGAGGCTATTTGCCCGGGCTGCTGCAACTCAAACCTTCAATGTTGAGGGAGCTGGCCTCCAAAGTCCCTTCTAACTTTGATTCGACGTCTCTGAAGGATCTGTTGCTCTGAGTCTGCCTTCATCCAATCAGGCTGGGGTTGGTCTAGATGACCCATTGGGTTCCCTTCCAACTCTACGGTTCCATGAGGCCATTTCACAGCTCAAGGACACGTCTCTGGCCAGGCCAACGCACTGGAGCGCATAGTGGCACCAACAAAGGCCGTGGCCCAGGAAAGTCCGAAGAAGTGCCAGATTTACGTACAGTGGACACTCGGGTTGCGAACGTGATCCGTGAGGGATGCACATTTGCCTCCCACAGCGGTGCGTCTGCACACACGCGGGTTGCAATTCAGTGCTTCTGTGCATGTGCGATTTATTGCTTCTGCACATGCGCCACCCCCAAAACTCGGAAGTAACCCGTTCCAGTACTTCCAGGTTTCGGTGGGTCCGCAACCTAAACAACCACAACCTGAAGCGTCTGTAATCCAAGGTATGACTGTGTAAGCTAAACAAGCTATAGATCAAGGACCCACTCTCTTGGGAACCCCCCAAAAAATTAAAGGGAAAAACAAACTGGATGTACATTTCCAAAATATAAGATTAAAAAAAAATAAAATAAAACCTACATGCAGCAACAGTGTTTTGTGTTGTGTAGGCTCCTACAATGTAAATCATGGGCCCTGCCTGCTAGCCTGCTCCCGAAAATATCACTGTTTTGCTCCTTTCTATATATAGGGTGCCTACATTCTGCTATTTATAATGTAGTTTGCATCCTATATTTACACCTATTATTATTTCATGTTATAGCAAGTTTCTAGAGACTAGATTATGAGTCTTTGTAAAATGTGTTTCTAAAGGAACTTTTGTTATTGCCAAATGCCAATGTGTTTGCATTATTAAGTTTGTTACGAATAAAAAGTCATTTTAAGGTAGAGCGTAATAATTATTTCACTATTAATATACTTCTTCTTAATTGTATTTCAGTTCAACAATTACTTTGATAAAATATGTATTTTGTTATGTGCAAATGGCTTTAGATACCTATTAGGTCCACAAATTACCATAGAGCATATATTCAACACAAAAAACAGTGACCATTTGTTGTTGACAAAGGACGGCTGGACATATAAAGGGCCCCGTTACCTTCAGCAGCTTAGGGCCTCATCAAACCTAAATCCGGCCCTGATCCGGAGGGCTATTTAGAGAAGGCGGAAGAACTATGGTTGGCCCCTGCCCTCTGCCATGACACTTACCTGCAAGGATATAGCGACCATGCTCCACTCATCATCCCATAGCTGGGCTATAGAGCACATGGTGACAACGATCGTTATCAAGGTGGTTATCAACCCAATCTGCAAGGCAAGGAAAGGGCAGAGATTTCATTGTATTTCTTCCCTCTGGCGCTGCGAGGAAGCACTAATCAAAGCTCGGGCACTCTTTGTATCCGAGAAAGGAGTCGTGCCAGCGTGGAAGGCCAGCCCGCCCTCAACTTCACAAACACCTGCTTTTGACAATTAAACCGTAGCTTTAAACTGAGGGGTTGGTCTGGATGACCCTCAGGTCCCTTCCAGCTCTGCAAATATTATGGTTTCCACTAAGCGAGCAGAGACAAAATCCTGTTAAGTTTGAAGCGGAAAGCGCTCCATTTCGCTGGGTTTTTCTTCTTTGAGGAGGAGATACAGGCTGATGGGATTGTCTCTCCCCTTCTCTTCTCTTTTCTTAAAAAAGGGATTTAGATTAATCCCCGGAACTGACCGATGTAGAGGTTCTCAAAAGGAGCTTGAATGGCAAAGCACTAATAACACATTTCACTGTGACGGGCGTAACGTAATGAGATTCACTTCGCCGTAGATTGCAATCGCTGGAAGGGCGAAGCGCAGCAAACGTACTGGAGAATCTCTCTCCTGCTGCCTCCCCCCCCCAAAAAAATCACTCATAAGACTAAAAGGCAGCAATAGCCAAGCTATTCCTTTATCTCATCTACCGCTGCGACCCGGGTTCCTATTGTGAAGCCAACGCGGTTTCATTCGGAGAGGCATGAATCGGAAGCAAGAAAGAATGAGCCAGACCGGGCCAGGGCGGCGTAGGGACAAAGGAAGACCAAAGGCAGCAGAAGACATTGTAGGATTCAAATTTCTCCTGTGAAACTAACAGGATCAGTGCAAAAAAAGTGACTGTGTGTTTGCAGAGTTCTGCCCACCCAACTTTCTTCAACCTAAGAGTCGCAGAGCACTTTTAAGCCACGCCACACGCTCCAACACAGCAACCCTCACAGCTGTTGTAAGAAAAACTGCTCCCTTTCCCTTATGGGGTATTCCGGAGCCCGTATAGAGTCCTTAAGTGGGTTCCCTATTGGTAGGAGAAAACAACAGAGGCCAACCAGAGTACCGTATTTTTCGCTCCATAAGGCACACCTGACCATAAGACGCGCCTAGTTTTTAGAGGAGAAAAGCAAGAAAAAAATATATTCTGAACGAAACATTGGATGTATGATTTTTGTGGTTCGTGCTGTGGCCACAGACATGATACATGATTTGACGGTGAGTTTGGGGTAGCCCAATGCAAAAATCCTGAGGATCCATGTGGATCCCTGCTTTGTAACCATGTTTTTGCGTAATTGCGGCTCCATGAAACAGTGGATGTGTGGTTTTTTTTGGGTGCAGGCTGTAGCCATGGACATGCTATGTGATCTGATGGTGAATTTGGGGTGACCCAATGCAAAAATCCTGAGGATCCATGGGCTTTCACCTCCCCTCTCCCAGGCAGCCTCCTTTATCTCTAGCGTCCCTTATCTCCCTCCTGATCGCCTGCCGATCAGCTGCTTCCTTTCAACACCCCCTTCCCTCTTGTTTGCCTTAGTGTATTTTCCTTAGCTGGAGCAGTTTTTTTGCTCCTCCTTTTCTTCTAATTTCTCTCCTCATTGCTTGTTTAGTATTCCTGTCTCCTCTCCTTGCAAGTTCGCTGTCTTTACCTCCCCCCTCCCAGGCAGCCTCCTTTATCTCTAGAGTCCCTTATCCCCCTCTCCATCGCTTGCCAATCAGCTGCGGTCTGCTTGTGGCCCATGGCCCTTAGGTTGCCGACCCCTGATGTACATCAAAAGGGCTCCCTTTACTAGTGGTTGACCCTTATAATACTACCCGCATGACGGGCAGGAGTCAGATATAGTCGGTTCAGTTCCAGTGCCTAAACCAATACCGCTCACATCTGTAGCCAATAAAGTTGTGGCCTTATTTATCCCATTAACCCAAAATATTGGTGTCCGTGTGTTACATTATCTAGAGATGGGGTGGGCTTGGGGTCTTGCCATTCAATTGAAGATCTGCCTTTCTTTCCTTCTACTGGTTCCTGCTTCCACTCATTTTTCTCTGACCGATTAATGGACTTAGGGGACACTGGAGAATTGGGCTGCAAAAGCCAACCCAATTCCCCCACCCACCCACAGCACTGTATATCGAAAGCTGCCTTACCTTGTGGATCCAGTGTAGGTTCATTTGCTGTCCTACTGCTATGTGACATAGTGCTAAAATCTGAAAGGGCAACCAAGTTGGGAAGGAGAGAGAGAAAGGGAAAAAAGCTGATTAGGAATCCAGGAAACTTCCTTCCACCAAGTCAAGGCAATTGGTCAGTCTTGCCCAGAGGTTCTCAAACTTTTAAAAAAGTTGTTTATAAAAAGTTTGTTACTTGATTTCTTATGGAATATTTACAGATAAATTGTAAACAGATAAAAAAAACACTGGCAGTATTATTGTAACAACCTGCTGTTTCACAAGAGCATATATTTAAAGATGAATAATTGAGAAATTAAGTTAACTGGGATATGCAGAAGATATTAAAAAATAAATTGAGGGAACCGCAGAAAGAGGGGGAAGGAAGTCAAGTTTTATAAATGCCAAAATGACTAAAATCGGTGAAATGTATAACTTTGAAAAGTATAAATAAGAATTTTAAAAAAGAAAACTTACCAATAATGCTGTGATATACGTGAAACCAGCTGCCGTTGAAACAAGGATCGGAACGGACCAATCGCTCCAATATCCCATTCTATTATATAAAAACCTGAAGGATCAAAAGAGAGAAGGATCATAGAATCATAGAGTTGGAAGAGACCACAAGGGCCATCGAGTCCAACCCCCTGCCAAGCAGGAAACACCATCAGAGCACTCCTGACATATGGTTGTCAAGCCTCTGCTTAAAGACCTCCAAAGTAGGAGACTCCACCACACTCCTTGGCAGCAAATTCCACTGTCAAACAGCTCTTACTGTCAGGAAGTTCTTCCTAATGTTTAGGTGGAATCTTCTTTCTTGTAGTTTGCATCCATTGCTCCATGTCCGCTTCTCTGGAGCAGCAGAAAACAACCTTTCTCCCTCCTCTATGTGACATCCTTTTATATCTTTGAACATGGCTATCATATCACCCCTTAACCTCCTCTTCTCCAGGCTAAACATGCCCAGCTCCCTTAGCCGTTCCTCATAAGGCATCGTTTCCAGGCCTTTGACCATTTTGGTTGCCCTCCTCTGGACACGTTCCAGTTTCTCAGTGTCCTTCTTGAATTGTGGTGCCCAGAACTGGACACAGTACTCCAGGTGAGGTCTGACCAGGATGATCAGAGGCAGGCACGATGGATATCGCTGATGCTCTGTAAACTATCACACTGTTGTGGCAGGAAGACTCAGGGGCAATCAATACAGGTGGCGACTATTTTGTGAGCGTCCAAATTGATGCACAACCACCAACCTGCAGGTCCTTCTGGACATGGTCTGGTTCCGTGGTTTATTTATTTAGTACATCTATAAGCCACCTTTATCTCCCAAAGGCAATGGGTTCTCCTCCTCCCCATTTCACTCACAACAACCCTGAGAGGTAAGCTCAGGGCCGGATTAAGGTTTGACGAGGCCCTAAGCTACTGAAGGTAACGGGGCCCTTTATATGTCCAGCTGCCCTTTGTCAACAACAAATTGTTGCTGTTTTTGTGTTGAATATACGCTATATACCAAGGTTGGCAACCTAAGGCCCGTGGGCCAGATGCGGCCCAATCGCCTTCTAAATCCGGCCCGCAAACGGTCCAGGAATCAGAGTGTTTTTACATGAGTAGAATGTGTCCTTTTATTTAAAATGCACCTCCGGGTTATTTGTGGGGCCAGCCTGGTGTTTTTGCATGAGTAGAATGTGTTATTTAAAATGCATCTCTGGGTTATTTGTGGGGCACAGGAATTCGTTCATATTTCTTTTCAAAATATAGTCCGGCCCCCCACAAGGTCTGAGGGACGGTGAACCGGCCCACGGCTGAAAAAGCTTGCTGACCCCTGATATATGGTAATTTATGGACCTAATAGGTATCTCAAGCCATTTGCACATGCAGAATGTAGGCACCCTATATATAGAAATGAACGAACCAGTGATATTTTAGGGAGCAGGCTAGCAGGCAGGGCCCATGACTTACATCCTAGGAGCCTACACAACACAAAACACTCTTGCTGTATGTAGGTTTTATTTTATTTGTTTTTATCTTATACTTTGGAAATGTACATCCAGGTTTTTTTCCTTTAATTTTTTTTTGGGGGCCCCAAGCGAGTGGGGCCCTAAGCTATAGCTTGTTTAGCTTATATGAATATCCAGCACTGGGCTGGTGAGGAGGCTAAGAGATGCCCACTGGCCCAAGGTTAGGTTCGTGGCTGAGTGAAGATTCGAACCCTGCTCTCCCAGGTCCTAGTCAGACACTCTAAACCAGAGGTTCTCAACCTGTGGGGCCCCAGATGTTTTTGGACTACAACTCCCATCATGCCTAGCCAGCATGGCCAGTGGTCAGGGATCATAGAATCATAGAATCCTAGAGTTGGAATGGACCACAAGGGCCATCGAGTCCAACCCTCTGCCAAGCAGGAAACACCATCAGAGCACTCCTGACATATGGTTGTCAAGCCTCTGCTTAAAGACCTCCAAAGTAGGAGACTCCACCACACTCCTTGGCAGCAAATTCCACTGTCAAACAGCTCTTACTGTCAGGAAGTTCTTCCCAATGTTTAGGTGGAATCTTCTTTCTTGTAGTTTGGATCCATTGCTCCGTGTCCGCTTCTCCGGAGCAGCAGAAAACAACCTTTCTCCCTCCTCTATGTGACATCCTTTTATATCTTTGAACATGGCTATCATATCACCCCTTAACCTCCTCTTCTCCAGGCTAAACATGCCCAGCTCCCTTAGCCGTTCCTCAGAAGGCATCGTTTCCAGGCCTTTGACCATTTTGGTTGCCCTCCTCTGGACACGTTCCAGTTTGTCAGTGTCCTTCTTGAACTGTGGTGCCCAGAACTGGACACAGTACTCCAGGTGAGGTCTGACCAGAGCAGAATACAGTGGCACTATTACTTCCCTTGATCTAGATGCTATACTCCTATTGATGCAGCCCAGAATTGCATTGGCTTTTTTAGCTGCCGCGTCACACTGTTGGCTCATGTCAAGTTTGTGGTCAACCAAGACTCCTAGATCCTTTTCACATGTACTGCTCTCAAGCCAGGTGTCACCCATCTTGTATTTGTGCCTCTCATATTTTTGCCCAAGTGCAATACTTTACATTTCTCCCCGTTAAAGTTCATCTTGTTTGTTTTGGCCTAGTTCTCTAATCTGTCAAGGTCGTTTTGAAGTGTGATCCTGTCCTCTGGGGTGTTAGCCACCCCTCCCAGTTTGGTGTCATTTGCAAATTTGATCAGGATGCCCTTGAGTCCATCATCCAAGTCGTTGATAAAGATGTTGAATAAGACCAGGCCCAAGACAGAACCCTGTGGCACCCCACTAGTCACTCTTCTCCAGGATGAAGAGGAACCATTGATGAGCACCCTTCATGGGATGATGGGAGTTGTAGTCCAATGACATCTGGGGACCCACAGCTTGAGAACTGCTGCAAACCATTACGCCACACTGGCTCTCATATCACAAAGTTGCTGTGTTCTATGCTGTACATGAAGCACTGCTCGGAGATCTTCCCTGCTGTTTTCCAACGTATTTCTTTTCAATAAGAAATTCGTTGTGTGGCACAGAGCAATTTTTAATTCTGAAACTGTGGCCCAGAGGGAAAAAAAAGTTTGAGAACCACACTGATCTGGCAGCGAGACCCCCAAGAGCTGTCCCCATAAATCTCTGCCACAAGCGCTGACTCCATCCCATCCCAGACAAAAATGTCAAAATTTGCATTTAAATAGAGACACACTTCCTAATAAAGCTCGCTAAACCCAAAGTTAATTAAAGAGAGAGAGGAGAAGACAGTGAGCCTCTGTGCAAGGATCAAAATGAACCCCTGAAGAGCAAGTTGGGTAAAGTTAATTCAGGAGGGGAAGAAATGGAGGCAGTGAGAGATTGTACTTTCTTGGGTTCCATGATCACTGCTTCTTGGGAGAAAAGCAATGAAAAACCTAGACAGCATCTTAAAAAGCAGAGACATCACCTTGCCAACAAAGGGCCATCTAGTTAAAGCTATGGTTTTCCCAGTAGTGATGTATGGAAGTGAGAGCTGGACCATAAAGAAGGCTGATCGCCGAAGAATGGATGCTTTTGAATTATGGTGCTGGAGGAGACTCTTGAGAGTCCCATGGACTGCAAGAAGATCAAACCTCTCCATTCTGAAGGAAATCAGCCCTGAGTGCTCACTGGAAGGACAGATCCTGAAGCTGAGGCTCCAATACTCCAAAGTTTTTGTTATTAAAGGATTTCCATAGTTAACAATGGTACATATGTTCCTGTTTTCACAGAATCCTAGCATTGGAAGGGACCCAGAGGTCATCTAGTCCAACCCCCCTGCAATGCGGGAATCTTGGACTGAAGCATCCAACCCCAAGTCATAGAGTATGTTCTACAGATCAGTTACAATCCTCTTTTAAAGCCATCTAGGTTGGTGGCCATCAGTGCACCCTGTGGCAAGGAGTTCCATAGTTTAACAGTGCACTGTGCAGGGGGGAACATATGAGTATATTACATATTTTTAGATAGATAGATAGATGATAGATGATAGATAGATAGATAGATGATAGATGATAGATAGATAGATAGATAGATAGATAGATAGATAGATAGATAGATAATTTATTACGGTCGGAGACCAGCTTATAAAACACACTTGGGGGTACAATCCCAGAAGGGAAACAAACATTTAAAACAATGTACAACAATCAATTTAAAATTTATAAATGCGATAAGTGTATAGACACTTAAACTTTAAGATAAGCTACCGCAGAGAGATGACCCATGAAACCAAGTTTGGGGATTTTCTTAACAAACTAGTTTGGGTCTGGGGATGGTCTGCGCCTACAGATCTGTACACAGAATCTGGTGACCATCCGGGTCGTCTTATGATCTTTGCCTAACAGGAAAAGGTCAAGTTTTTGCTTTTCTGAGAGGTCAGTGAGCCTCACCAGCAGGGGATCAATGGTCTCACTACGTGCCTCTTCATAAAAGGGACATTTAAAGAACAAGTGCTCTGGGCTTCCTATCTCCCCCAATGAACAGGCGCAAAGTCTCTGAGCATATGGGACTTTTTTAAAGGCTCCTTCCAGGACCGGCGAGAGCAGAGCAGAGCTTCTGGCGAGTGTAAAAGCCCTTCTTGCATTTTTAGATACGAGAAAGAAGAGATACGCTGCCAGTGTGGCTATATCTCTCTCGAATTCTCCAGTTTTTACATATTTTTATTGATTGATTTGAATAATGCAATTATAGACTCCTAGAGTTGGAAGGGACCCGGGGGGTCATTTAATCCAACCTCCTGCAATAAAAGGAATCTCAACTCAAGCTTCCACGACAGAAGTGCCATCTGTTTAAAAATGCCGTTATTACATGTTTTCATTATTTGTATGTATCTCCCTTCTTTCCTTCTGAAGAAGCCCAGGTCGAAAAGCACCCCGGTGACAAAACAGTGCAATGGAAAATAAGAATAAAAACATGTTTTGAACATTTGAAAATGATTAAAAGCGTCTGACAACGCATGTCTTGCACGTACTGCACGGTGGTCCGTTCTGCACTCGCCACACCCATTAATGGAACGCAGCCCTCCCCTCTTCGCATCCCAGGGCTGGCCAAGACACAGTGAGGGTCTCGGCTGGGGAAGAAAAAGGGTCTCCCAAAGTAAACCAAAGTCATATTGGCAAAAGCCCCAGAGCAGAGAGGTTCCCTGAAGTGGGATTACAGCAGTCTGTTCTGGATCCTGGCAAGAGCTCAGGAAAGGAAATTCCACAATCGAGAGCCAGCCACTAAGAAAACTTCCTTAAAGAATTTGGCAGAAGCAGGCACGCAAGCTATTAAAAAAACAACACAGAATGTTAGATCCTATGCAAGATGCCCAGGGCCGGATGAGGCCCTAAGCTACTGAAGGCAATGGGGCCCTTTATATGTCCAGCTGTCCTTTGTCAACAACAAATTGTCCCTGTTTTTTGTGTTGAATACCGTATTTTTCGCACCATAGGACGCAGTTTTTCCATCTTAAAAACAAAGGGGAAACGTCTGTGCATCCTATGGAGCGAATGCAGGGGGGGAGGCAAGCAGCAAGAGCCACACACAAGCTTTGCGCGGCTCTTGCGGGCTTTTCCCCAGGAGGGAGAAGGGACTGACGCTGGGACTTTCTGCACACAGGGCACCTGCTTCCCCCACTTGGCCCACGCCCCGCTCCCAACCTCCTCCAGTAAAGGTAAGAGGTAAAACACGCTCCCTTTCTCTACTCACCAGTTGATCTCATTGTAGTCGTTGTGCGCTTCCCACCAGAAGTAAAACCAGATCAGGGTCAGGAAGAAAGAGAAGGTGAGGATTAAGAACCAGAGGCGCTCCCACTGCGGAGGCAAAAAGAAAAGAAGAAATGTGAGAGGCTGGCAGGGCTAGTAAAGGGTGTTTAGGTGCCATCCAAAAAGGTGCCCTGCAAGACGAATGCCTCGCAAGACGGAAAACTCGCTAGACGAAAGAGTTTTCCGTTTTGGAGGTGCTTTGCAAAACGAATCTCCTATGGGCTTGCTTCGCAAGGCGACAATGTCTTGCGAGTTCCTGCTGGTTTTTTTTCCTCCCCCCCCCCTTTTTCTAAGCCGCTAATCCGCTTATCAGCTGATCCGATCAGCAGATAAGCCGCTAAAAGCCGCTAATCCGCTAATCCGTCAATGGGCTTGCTTCGCAAGACAAAAAAACCGCTAGACGAAGAGAATCACAGAACGGATTCTTTTCGTCTTGCGAGGCAATAAAATCTGCATGGGCTGATTTATACTGATATCAGCCACTCAGTCAGTTTTATTGCACATAGCCAAAGGCTGCTGCAATGTACACAGAATCATTCAACGATTAAAAGAAAATATACCGGATTGACACAAAAAAACTTAAAACATTTATATTATCAAGACCTTACCTACTCTAAACAGAGCTGTAAAAGTACCTTAATATGCAAGTTAAAAAGTTAAACAATAAAATTTATAAGCTAAAATTATCACATGGCCACTAATATATTAAAAATTAATGTTAATTAATACAATATGCAATTATATTCGGAGTTTGGTGATAAAGATAGAATATAGCTTGATGTAGATAGGGTCAATTAAATTCATCTCCTTGGGCTGGTTTATACTGATATATGCAAATCCAGAAATAATGGCATTCTCTCTCTCTCTGCACAAACAAACATGTTAACCTCTCACCATCGTGAGTAAGGTGGAGCTCAGTCTGTGTCCAGGGAACGACAACACCCCCTATCCTCCATTCTCGCTTCTCTGGGATTTATTTATTTTTCTGGCAAACCCTTCTGCCCATCTGTGCCTCCAAAAAAAGCCACAGTGCTGCCACCATGTTGCCAAACAGTGGGAGGATGACATAGGCTATGAAATTAACCCCACTCAATGGACCAAAATGTGGTCTAAACCCCCCTTTAAATCCATATCAACGAAAAGAAAAGAACTCTCTCTAAAACTCACCTACAGGTGGTACCTAACACCAAGAAAACTAGTGCTAATACCCCCAGGAACTTTGGAAGAAATTTAAGGACAATTTAAAGAAATATTGTAAAATGAATGAATGTTAGAAAGATGTTGGATAGAAACTAAGTGGTTTCCAGCTGTAATGCTTTAGGAGACATGAAAAAAGGATTATAAATGGGTATAAGTTTAAAGGTAAGGATTTGCTGAACTAACAAATTGAATTGGAATACAAAGAAGGGAAGTATGAGGAGGTTGGAGGAAATAAGGGTATGGAAGTTATGTCATTGAAAATTAATGTGTGTTTTTAATTGTTTATTATTTTGTATGTTTATTTTTCATTTTTTTCTTATATCCAAATTTTTAAATAAATATATTATAAATAATAATAATAATAATACACCCAGGAACTTCACCAAAATGCTGGAGAGGGTACACCTCCACAGGCACATACCTCCACATGTGGTGGGAGTGCCCCAGAATCCAACTATTCTGGGCAACAACCATACAAGAAATAAATAAAATAACCAAGCAAGTATTAGAAATCACCCCAGAATTGACCTTACTAAACATCTTCCAAGACAATAATGCCCGCTTACACCACAAAGAACTCATAACCCACCTACTTTCAGCGGCCAGAAGCATCATAGCCAGACGCTGGAGAGACCTGTCAGGAGTAAGCATGGACCAACGGTACCAAATAGTACGAGAAACAGCCCTACTAGAAAAATTATCCAATGAACTGACACGGGGACAAATAGAAGAAGACACCTTCACCCCGGTATGGCTCCCCTTTATCACATACACAGCCCAACAAGACAATGACCAAAAAAAACCCCCAACAGCATACAAATCAATATGGCTAACTTGATCCAAAACACCCACCAACCCCACTCACCCACCACCTTGCCCAACACCACGGCTTGCCCCCTTGCCAGCCTGGGCAAGGTGTGTGGAAATCCTGGGCTGCCCAGACGACAAGACAAAATCTCAGCCTTGCTGATGTGATCTAAGGGAAACCAGAGGAAGAGTTGACAGAAGGAGGTGTGTACAAGGCACCATCCAACCGCCTTAGGGACTCCGCTCTGGATTTTGGTAGGGTTGACTCCTGAGCCTTTTCTCCTCTCGGAGATATCCCGCAAGGCAGCGAAGGTTTAGGATCAGAGTTTTCCTTCTCCTGAATAAGATACCTACGTTGATAAGCCCCATCTGCCCATGGAGACTTTTATCACATGTGGTGGACTTGTGATAAAGTTAAGAACTTTTGGGAATTAATTTACAATGAACTCAAGAAAATATTTAAATACACCTTTCCCCAAAAAGCCAGAAGCCTTTTGGTTGGGTTTGATGGGGAAGGAAATTAAGAAAGCGGACCAATGACTTTATGTACGCCACAGCAGCGGCAAGAAACATGCTTGCCCAAAACTGGAAATTGCAAGAAATTCCTACTATTGCGGAGTGGCAGACGAAAATGAAGAGTTACGCGGAGCTAGCCAAACTGATGGGAAGAATTCGGGATCAGAACGATCGGAGGTTTCGAGAAATTTTTAGTAAATTTATGGTGTATATAAAGGACAATTGTAAAACTCTAAAAAGAATGGCAGGATTCAAATGGCTCCTACAACGTACAACAGATATAAGGTTAAAAAGTAGAACTCGCGACATAAGAAAATAAGGGATACCTGCTGAAGGGATGGAGGGAAGTTGCAAGCTCGGCAGAGCTAAAAGTATTTATGTGATTTCATGTATTGTATTGTAAAAGTACCATATTTTTTGCTCTATAAGACTCACTTTTTCCCTCCTAAAAAGTAAGGGGAAATGTGTGTGCGTCTTATGGAGTGAATGCAGGCTGCGCAGCTATCCCAGAAGCCAGAACAGCAAGAGGGATTGCTGCTTTCACTGTGCAGCGATCCCTGTTGCTGTTCTGGCTTCTGAGATTCAGAATTTTTTCTCTCTTGTTTTTCTCCTCCAAAAACTAGGTGCGTCTTGTGGTCTGGTGCGTCTTATAGAGCGAAAAATACGGTATGTATAAGGAAAATAATAAAAAAAATATTTTATTTTATTTTTAAAAAAGACAAGCCACATCTGTCCCTCACTTCCCTCTACAGCATGTGCAGAAATCGCCTTTTTGACCTTTGGACTCACTCTTGGTCTCAAGGCTGTCTTTGCATCTTCCCCCTCTTGGTCTCAAGCCTATCTTAACTCACTTAGTTTAGCCAGACAGTCAAAGCCAGGGGTCAGCAAACTTACTGGTGTCTCGGGTGCCGATCGCGCGGCGGGCCGGAGGGCGGGGGAGAGCGTGCCCATACGCGCGCACACACACTATTTACGGCGCACTTCTGGGTCAGAGGAGCACTGGAAATAGCTTGTGCGTATACACAAGTGTTATTTGCGCATGCGCAAGGGTTATTTCCGGTGCACATCTGGGTCGGAGGAGTACCGGTAATAGCTTGTGCGCATGTGCACTGGCGTCCACCGACCCGGATGTGTGCCGCAAATAACACTTGCACACGCAAAATAACGCTTGCGCATGCGCAAATAACGCTTGCGCATGTGCACAACTATTTCCGGTGCTCCTCTGACCCAGAAGTGGGCAGCCATGCACCGCAGCGCCGGTAAGAGCGGGTGACGGTGGGGGTCGCCGTGGGCCGGATAAACGAGTCCCTCAGGCCTCATCTGGCCCGCGGACCTTAGTTTGGGGACCCCTTGTCAAAGCCATTTCCTGGTGTGTGGCCGCTGTCTCCTGCTGACAGCTTCTAGGAACCACATGTGAGAGCTGAGTGCAGGTAAAGGTAAAGGGACCCCTGACCATTAGGTCCAGTCATGGCCGACTCCGGGGTTGTGGCGCTCATCTCGCTTTACTGGCCAACGGAGCTGGCGTACAGCTTCCGGGTCATGTGGCCAGCATGACTAAGCCGCTTCTGGTGAACCAGAGCAGCGCACGGAAACGCCGTTTACCTTCCTGCCAGAGCGGTACCTATTTATCTACTTGCACTTTGACGTGCTTTTGAACTGCTAGGTGGGCAGGAGCAGGGACCGAGCAATGGGAGCTCACCCCGTCGTGGGGATTCGAACCGCTGACCTTCTGATCGGCAAGTCCTAGGCTCTGTGGTTTAACCCATAGCACCACCCATGTCTCAGTAGGACCCTGAGTGCAGGGTGGGGGCCAAAGGTGAATAAAAGACCCCAGAAGGACATGTGCGTCCCCACCAGAGGTACTACCCTGCCCCTAACACAACATACACCCTCTCTCGATACAGTATATAAAATCAGAGATAACCTTGAGCTTCATTCAAAACAAGGGTGACAGCAATTTCGATAAATAAACCAAGTAAGGTTTTGTGGTTTTTTAAAAGGAGGTCATTAACGTTTTTTTGCATTTAACAAGCCAGCATCTCATTTGGCTTTCCTGACCTCTGGGGGCTACTATGTCATCCGTCTCCCGTTTCAGCTGCTGTGATGGAAAGGGGTTGGGTTGCTCTGCCAATCTGTGCCTTCCCCCGCGACATTTTATGTATCTCCCATGTCATGCAACGTCCCAGTGAGACGTAGCTTCATAAAAGGCGGACAAGATTAACGAGAGAAATGATATGTGTGTGTCAGAGGCATAGCTATGGCAGAGGCCCACGGCTAAAATTTATTCTGCGCAAGTTTAAATTACAGAGCCGTATCTCTGAAGCCAATGTAATAGCAACAGTTTTACGGCCAGAATAAATGTTCCAACTCAATACAGTTCTGGTTACCACAGCTCAAAAAAAAATGATACTGCGTTAGTCCAGCTTTTAATTCATTAAAATGTCTTACCAAACTGTCCACAGGGCTTAGCAGAATAGATTAACAGTGAATTTACAAACCCGGTGCATCCGAAAGCCGGCAGCAAACGGAAAACATTTGACCTCAACGCAGAGCCCAAAACTATAAATTAGGAGAGGTCCTTTGTTGCTTGAATAGCAGCCCTGAAAGTTAGTATTCACTTGCGTGGCAATTCCCGCCCCCTCCCACAGTTGGAATAAATAAAGACACCGGACACAAGAATTTAGGTTAATGGGCGAAAAATGGCCACAACTTTATTGATTACAGTAAGAGTGGTACAGTGGTGCCTCGCAAGACGAAAAGAATCCGTTCTGTGATTCTCTTCGTCTAGCAGTTTTTTCGTCTTGCGAAGCAAGCCCATTGACGGATTAGCGGATTAGCGGATTAGCGCTATTAGCAGCTTTTAGCGGCTTTTAGCGGCTTATCGGATCAGCTGATAAGCGGCTTAGCGGCTTAGAAAAAAGGGGGGGAAAGGAAAAAAACCCCGCAGGAACTCGCAAGACATTGTCGTCTTGCGAAGCAAGCCCATAGGAGATTCGTTTTGCGAAGCACCTCCAAAACGGAAAACTCTTTCGTCTAGCGAGTTTTCCGTCTTGCGAGGCATTCGTCTTGCGGGGCACCACTGTATTGGCTTTAGGCATTGGGACTATCAGACTAACTGGTATAGAACCGGGAAGGGTTAAGCATCAACAGGGGAAGCCCATGAGATGCACATCCCTAGGCACTCCCCGAGGGGTTACCGCTCGGGAGCGCGCTTTAGGCCCTAGCCTCCATAGGTTTCGGACAAGGCGACGCCCCCCCCCCCCCGGAGTCCTTTAGCGGACTACCCTTCAACTTTGGGGGAGGTGATGGCGTTCCTCCCCCCCCCCGACTCATTTGCATAATAATACCCCTGCCAATGCCTAACCGCCAAACCAAGGTGTTGTGACGTTTTGCTATGAGGCAGGCAAAAAAACTAAGTGGCTTCCAAAATACAGCCAATTAGCCAAATGGAAAAACTCCTACCAGGCCCCTTGCGGCGACCAGCCGAAGCCCATAGCAAAGCCCAAATGAAAACCTAAAGGGCGGGTGGGTGGGAAACCTCAGCTGGCTGAAGGAAAAGAAAGGGGCGAGAGCACGGGCTACTCCGACCTTAAATGACCTGACCTAACCCCGCCCCTGTCGCCAGCCGATTGGCTGACGCCGTAAGAGATAATCCCCGGGATTCCCAAGTCCCGCGGGGATGAGATAGCCCCACGAGGTTGTAGATGGGGCGTGAGCCCGCAACGCCGCCTCCATCCTTATGTCGGGAGTGGCTTTATCTTCACAACGGCCCTGTGAGGAAGACTAAGCAGGAGGTTCCAATTTTTCCAAGCAGAAATTTCAGCCCAAAGTCGCATATCCAATATCCTTTTCGTCACGGCACACTGGAATTCTGAAATTGCTTTCTACACACATATTACTGTAAAGGTCAGGCGCCGATTTCATAAGCATGATCTCTGCTACGGAATACGCAGATATTGATACAACTGCCGTTTAATGCTATTCTTCTATTGATTGCCTAATCTCATTGACATTTCAACGAAATCAATCAGCCTGCCAGATTCTGGCTTTTAAAAAGGGAGAGGGACACAGACCCAGTGAAGGAAGGCCTGTGTGGTGAGCCCTTAAGACTATTACTGAAAGTAACCTCAGGAGCTGGATTTTTTAAAGGGGTGGGTAACTGAAGGAAAGTACCGCCTCAGAAAGGAACCAAACTAAAAAGCCGAAAGCTCTGTGAAACGAATTAAATTAAACTAGCGTATCAATTCTGAAATAACCTGAGTTTTTTTCCACTTGTATTTTACTACAATGGATGCTTGGGTTGCGAACGTGATCCGTGCGGGATGCACGTTCGCAACCCGCAGCGTTCGCAACCCACAGCAGCGCATCTGTGCACACGCGGGTTGCGATTTAGCGCTTCTGCACAGGCGCAAAGTGCAATTTAGCGTTTCTGCACATGCGCAAAGTGCGATTTAGCGCTTCTGCACATGCACGACCGCCAAAACCCGGAAGTAACCCGTTCTGGTACTTCTGGGTTTTGGTGGTCCGTAACCCGAGAAAACGTAACCTGAAGCATCTGTAACCCAAGGTATGACTGTACCTTGCTTTAAAAATAATTCGTTACTGTTTATTTGAAGAATGCCAGCTTGAGACCCCAACTTATCGGTTATCCCCCACACAAAGATCCCCTATGAGATTCTCTGGGATAGTTAGCATTTGTTTTAAGGGCTGTTCAGTGAGATGGGGGCAACATAACCCCATCAAAACCATGCCACCTCCAACTGCAGAGGCAGCACAATGCCAACAACAGCAACATTACAAAGCCATCTAGGTTGGCGGCAGCCATCACTGCCTCATGTGGCAGTGAGTTCCACAGTTTAACTCTCTGCTGGGTGAAGAAGTGCTTTCTTTTATTTGTCCTCGGCAACCTCGGGTCAGGGGGCAGCTGGCAGGAACAGGGGGCAACACAAGCCAGTGTTAGCCAGCTGCTCAACTCCGTATGTGTGTGTGTATATATGAGAAGGAATGAGAATCACACTCCTGTGTGGGATAATGAAATGCTAAGTGCATGAGTAATGTGCGTTTAAGAGTCCTAAGTAGAAAGTGTGCGTTGTTGGAATGCACACACCTGCCAGGGTGTTTCGAGAGAGTGCCAAAGAAGAACAGATACAGGTGGCATTATACTCAAAACACATCGCTATCGCCACTTTGAAGGCAATGCCATTAACTCCCAAGCGGTGAATTCGTGAACTTTAAGCTCGCGTTTACAAAGGAACGGATTTTTACTACTTTCGGGCTTTATCACCTCTGCATCTTTCCTTTCGTTCCAGAGAAACTGACATGACAGCTTAATCTAGATCCCATTAGTCATCATATCCTAGCATGCCCTCCCACTCAGCCAACAAAGTCTGTTTGATGTAAAAGAATTCTTTTCGAGCACATTTAGAAAATTGACACTGGCAGAGCAATGCTTTGCGATATGCTCCCACATTCCTCTCCTGGGGAGGGAAGAATTTGTCCGTTTCAGTTTCTCATTTCTCCCCCATCTTAAATTCCGTCTGCCACATTCCTGCACCAGTTTGCAAGCCCTCCATATATATATATATATATATATATATATATATATTTGCTTTCGTAGATTTTCACGGGTACAGGAATGCAGGTTTTGGTGTCTTCGGGTGTCTTCCCGTGTGTTCCTTTTCTTAAATTAGGCACACTAATCTAGGAACTTCCTCTCTGCCCAGAACGTTGGAGGCTATACACCACACCCCTCAACAGTATTTATAGGAACTCAAACACCAGACTCTGCTCTGTTCCAGTAACAAGAAGCCGAAAGCACCAGCCTGAAGATGACGAGTGAGACCTCGTCGAAACGTCGCACAGACACCCCGACTCTTACACGGGAAGACACCCGAAGACACCAAAACCTGCATTCCTATACCCGTGAAAATCTACGAAAGCATATATATATATATATATATATATATATTTGCTTTCGTAGATTTTCACGGGTACAGGAATGCAGGTTTTGGTGTCTTCGGGTGTCTTCCCGTGTCGCACAGACACCCCGACTCTTACACGGGAAGACACCCGAAGACACCAAAACCTGCATATATATATATATATATATATGTAAAGGTACCCCTGCCCGAACGGGCCAGTCTTGACAGACTCTGGGGTTTGTGCGCCCATCTCACATCTATAGGCCGGGGGCCAGCGCTGTCCGGAGACACTTCCGGGTCACGTGGCCAGCGTGACAAAGCTGCATCTGGCAAGCCAGCGCAGCACACAGAAACGCCGTTTACCTTCCCGCTGGTAAGCGGTCCCTATTTATCTACTTGCACCCGGGGGTGCTTTCGAACTGCTAGGTTGGCAGGCGCTGGGACCGAGCAGCGGGAGCGCACCCCGCCGCGGGGATTCGAACCGCCGACCTTTCGATCGGCAAGCCCTAGGCGCTGAGGCTTTTACCCACAGCGCCACCCGCGTCCCATATACACACACACACACACAGTCCTCACAAAAGATTCACTTCTCTTAATATGCACACACATTGTTGCATTTCTGCAAAGGTACCAATTACTGTATCCTGCCTTATCTAATACGCCCATTTCTGCAGAGCAATCTTCTGTAGCATAACGCCTTTTTGCATGCTCCTTTTACAAACATATTCATTCCTAGGGAATCTTCTCCAAAATAACCTGCCTTTTCCCCCTGCACGTTTACTGGGTTGGAAAACTGTGCCGCAAAATTTGGAGAAGTGAAAGTTTCAAAGGATGGCTGCATTTTGGGTCACAGAATCATAAAACTGGAAGGGACAACAATGACCACGTAGTCCAACCCACGGAAATGCAGGAATATGCAACTGTCTCTTACGAGGATCGAACCCGCAACCTTGGCATTATCAGCACCACACTCTAACCAACTGAGCTATCTCTCTTGTTTCAGGAAATGAGACGTAAAGGGACCCCTGACCAGGTCCACTTGTGACCGACTCTGGGGTTGCGGCGCTCATCTCGCTTTACTGGCTGAGGGAGCCGACGTACAGCTTCTGGGTCATGTGGCCAACATGACTAAGCCGCTTCTGGCGAACCAAAGCAGCACACAGAAACGCTGTTTACCTTCCGGCCGGAGCGGTACCTATTTATCTACTTGCACTTTGAGGTGATTTCGAACTGCTAGGTTGGCAGGAGCAGGGACCGAGCAATGGGAGCTCACCCCGTGGCGGGGATTTGAACCGCCAACCTTCTGATTGGCAAGTCCTAGGCACAGTGGTTTAACCCACAGCGCCACCCACGTCCCCTAAATGAGACTTAGATAGGTTCAAATTATGACACAATACGAGCCAATTTTCTGCCCATTCGTATTCTTTGCTTTCCGGAATGAGTAAAGAACAAGGCAGGCAGGAATCTTCTTTGACATTCCCTCATAGCTGATTAAAATTGACTTCCATGAACATGGTGTTAACAGTAAGTCCGTAAGTGACTGTGGAGGCCAATTCTGGATCCATACGTCCTTCCACAGTGGGGACATTGGTTTCTCAGTAGAAGTTGATCAGGGTGAGGGTTTGCCAAGCGTGCCTTCCTCCTAGCACATTTCTCACTTGCATCCTGAGTTTGAGCGTCTTCAAACCATATGACACCTTTGGTATAAAGGCTGTTCTCCAACTGGAGCGCTTGCAGGCCAGTGTTTCCCAGTTGTCGGTGTTTATACTAATTTTTTTTTTTTTAGATTTGCATTGCCAGAGTCTTTTGTTGACCACCAGCATTACGCTTTCCATTTTTAAGTTTGGAATAGAGTACAGTGGTACCTTGGTTTAAGAACAGTCCGGTTTAAGAATGCTTTGGTTTACAAACTCCGCAAAACCAGAAATAGTGTCTTGGTTTGACAACTTTACCTCGGTCTAAGAACGGAATCCAAACGGTGGAAGGGCAGCGGCGGTGGGAGGCCTTATTAGGGAAAGCACGCCTCGGTTTAAGAATAGTTTCGGTTTAAGAACAGACTTCTGGAATGGATTAAGTTCATAAACCAAGGTACCACTGCAGTTGCTTTGGAAGACGACAATCAGGCATCCAAACAACATGACCAGTCCAATGAAGAGGTTGTTGAAGAATCACTGCTTCAACACTGGTCTCCTATGCAAGGTGGGCCGTTTAAAAGATAAGCGTACAATAATCCTCAGTTTCTCCCTCACCACAAAAACATAAGCAGGCAAATCTCCCTTCCGGAACACCTGTCGGCATCAGATTAACGCTAAGGAATGTAAAAGGTCTTCTCATGGGATTTAACTAAATTGAACAAGATAATCCTGTAAAACAGTGCTGATATCTGAACACAGCAAACCAGGATATAATTTTGTTTCAGCCTAATGAGGCTACTGTCTCATTGAGCACTAGGCATGTCCTCGCTTTCAGAAAATGTTACATGGATAAAAATACGTCTTCACACTGCACCCAGTTAAACTATGGAACAACTTGCCACAGGAGGCAGCGATGGCTGCCAACCTGGATGCTTTGAAAGAGGGATAGACAAATTTGTTGACAGATTCGTTGATGGCTATGCTCTGCCTCTTCTCAGTCTCCTCTTTTTCCAGGCTACACATGTATGCTCTAGCTGAGATTCCCGCATTGCGAGGGGTTGGACTAGATGACCCTCGGACCCCTTCCAACTCTACGATTCCATGAGAACTGTACACAGCATTCCAAATGCAAGTGCACAATATACAAACCTGCCTAATATTTGACTGCGGAATTTACATTGCATAGGCATTGAATGCTTCTTGGGGGCATATTCAAGCATTGTCAGAAACGACAATGGCAATTGGCAACAGCGCCACTCCAGATATCTAAACCTAGCAGCCTCAGGACACTCTGTGGCCCAGAATCTTGTTTGCTTCTGCTGTTCTGTCTTCCAAAGCAAATACAGTGATACCTCAGGCTAAGAATTTAATTTGTTCTGGAGGTCCATTCTTAGCCTGAAACTGTTCTTAACCTGAAGCACCACTTTAGCTAATGGGGCCTCCCGCTGCCGCCGGAGCACGATTTCTGTTCTCATCCTGAAGCAAAGTTCTTAACCCAAGGTACTATTTCTGGGTTAGAGGAGTCTGTAACCTGAAGCGTCTGTAACCTGAAGCATCTATAACCCGAGGTACCACTGTACTCTATTCTGAACTAAAAGAAATGGAAAGCGTAACGCTGGTGGACCGCAAAAGAGGTTTAAAGACTCTTGCAGGGCAAATCTAAAAAAAATGAAGTATAAACACCAACAACTGGGAAACACTGGCCTGCGAGCGCTCCAGTTGGAGAACAGCTTTTCCCAAAGGTGTCATGGGCTTTGAAGGCACTCGAACTCAGGACACAAGGGAGAAATGTGCTAAGAGGAAGGCATGCTTGGCAAACCCTCACCATGATCAACTCCCGACTGGAAACCAATGTCCCCACTGTGGAAGGACGTGTGGATCCAGAATTGGCTTCCACAGTCACTTGCGGACTCACTGTTAAAACCGTGTTTATGGAAGACAATCTTACTCGGCTACGAGTGATCACCAAAGAAGAAGAAGATGTTCTGTGCACATGCTGTTCCCAACGAAGAAATCATCCGCCTCACCCCTCTGACACTGTTCCTTGCTCCAAAAGGCTCTGAGATGCTTGAAGCCAGACCTTTCCTGCAGCGAAGACTTGCTTCTTTAAAAGACACACAGGGAGAAAGGATTTGCTTGCTGAGATGGATTTCTGAAGGACAGGGAAAACGAGCGGGCAAGGGCAAAGGAGGACAGGCCGAACTTTGACGGAAGAGTTCGGGCTTATTAGAGAGACGGCTTGTTTGTTCTGTTTGACGCTTGGAGGCAGGCGCATCGCTGAAGCAGAACCAGGAAGGTAGCAGGGCGCATGTCAACCGAGGAGCAGGAGACACAGCGCAAGATGAATGCCCTCCTGCGCCACTAGAGGATGGAGACGGCGCCGAGGGAATTCAAATCACAGGTGCAGGAGGGAGGATCTGCGAGAATACCAAAAGGGAAGCTGGGCTAGCCTGGCTTTCCCCCTTGATTCCTGCTTTAAGGAGGTCTTATTTCAATGGGATGCGGGTGGCGCTGTGGGTTAAACCACTGAGCCTAGGACTTGCCAATCAGAAGGTTGGGGGTTCAAATCCCCGCGACGGGGTGCGCTCCCCTTGTTCGGTCCCTGCTCCTGCCAACCTAGTAGTTCAAAAGCACATCAAAGTGCAAGTAGATAAATAGGTACCGCTCTGGCGGGAAGGTAAACAGCGTTTCCATGCGCTGCTCTGGTTTGCCAGAAGCGGCTTAGTCATGCTGGCCACACGACCTGGAAGCTGTACGCCGGCTCCCTCAGCCAATAAAGCGAGATGAGCGTCGCAACCCCAGAGTCGGCCATGACTGGACCTAATGGTCAGGGGTCCCTTTACCTTTAAGGTGCAACTGGAAGGAATTTTTTTATTTTGTTCTGACTACGGCAGACCAACATGGCTTCCTACCTGTAACTAACACAGTGGTTACATATGCTTCAGGTTACAGACTCCGCTAACCCAGAAATAGTGCTTCAGGTTAAGAACTTTGCTTCAGGATGAGAACAGAAATCGTGCTCCAGCGCCGCCGCGGCAGCAGGAGGCCCCATTACCTAAAGTGGTGCTTCAGGTTAAGAACAGTTTCAGGTTAAGAACGGACCTCCAGAACGAATTAAGTACTTAACCCGAGGTACCACTGTAATAATAATAAACCTCTGCTCTCCCCCCATACCCCGCCACCCTCCCAGCTCTCTTTGATTTCTCCCAGAACGAGCAAAAATTAAGATTTCGACTTTGGCAGGAAGGCTGCTCAAGATGATTAGAGCTTGCAAAACCGACGCCAGCATTCAGGCCCACCCATGCCAAGACTGAGGGTGGGTGTGAGGAAAACCACAGCCCTTCTCTGCACAAATGAGCACCCTAGCTCACCGCAGAGCAGATCTGAAGCGACGGCTGCCCTGCACAGGACCCCAAGCGGGTGACTCTGTGTTATTTAAATGCCCAGCTGCCGGGGGAGCCAGAGGGCGGCTTTTTGCCTTTCGCCACCCAAAATAAGCAGCGCGTTCTATGTATAGCCAAACCCAGGGCTGCAATTAATATCAGTGGCCAGGCCTGACTATGGGGAAATGTCACAATGCAGAGGCACTCAAGTGCCACCCTGGGAGGGTAAGGGATCACAAAGAAATTAAAAGGGTTCCTGCTTTAATTTTACGACCGAAATACCCAGTGGTTCCCAGTCGGGAAACGGAAGGTTCTGAATCATAGAATCATAGAGTTGGAAGAGACCACAAGGGCCATCGAATCCAACCAGGAAACACCATCAGAGCACTCCTGACATATGGTTGTCAAGCCTCTGCTTAAAGACCTCCAAAGTAGGAGACTCCACCACACTCCTTGGCAGCAAATTCCACTGTCGAACAGCTCTTACCGTCAGGAAGTTCTTCCTAATGTTTAGGTGGAATCTTCTTTCTTGTAGTTTGGATCCATTGCTCTGTGTCCGCTTCTCTGGAGCAGCAGAAAACAACCTTTCTCCCTCCTCTATGTGACATCCTTTTATATATTTGAACATGGCTATCATATCACCCCTTAACCTCCTCTTCTCCAGGCTAAACATGCCCAGCTCCCTTAGCCGTTCCTCATAAGGCATCGTTTCCATTTTGGTTGCCCTCCTCTGGACACGTTCCAGTTTGTCAGTGTCCTTCATGAACTGTGGTGCCCAGAACTGGACACAGTACTCCAGGTGAGGTCTGACCAGAGCAGAATACAGTGGCACTATTACTTCCCTTGATCTAGATGCTATACTCCTATTGATGCAGCCCAGAATTGCATTGGCTTTTCTAGCTGCCGCGTCACACTGTTGGCTCATGCTGCAAAGATGAGAGAAATTCGTGGAGGAGACGGCTAGCAATGGCTGTTACGACAGCTATTCTCTGCCCCCACGGTCAGAGGCAGGAATGCTCCTAAATCTCAGTTCCTAGAAACCACAGCAGGGGAGAGGACTCTTGTGTTTGAATCCTGCCTGCGAGTTTCCCACAAACGCCTGGTTGCCCGTGGCAACAACAGGATGCTGGACTAGATTATCTAATCCAGCATGTTCTTCTTACCGTATTTTTCGCTCTATAAGACGCACTTTTTCCCCCTCCAAAAATGAAGGGGAAATGTGTGTGCGTCCTGTGGAGCGAATGCAGGCTTTCGCTGAAGCCTGGAGAGCAGGAGGGGTCAGTGCGCACCGACCCTTCTCACTCCCCGGGCTTCAGGCAGCTATCCGGAAGCCTTCAGAGCGCAGCAGGAGTGCCTGTTCTGGGGGCTGGGGTCGGGGAAACCTCAGGCTTCCCCCACCCCAGCCCCGCGGCTAAAAACGAAGCCATGACAGCGAGCGGGATCAATCCCGCTCGCTGTCTTGGCTTCTGCCAAAGCTGCGTGCAGCCTCTCCCGGCTGGAGAGGTTGCGCGTGGCTAAAGAGGAAGCCAAGACAGAAAGTGGGATGGATCCCGCTCGCTATCTTGGCTTCTTTGCTCTTTGGGGCTGGGGGGGGGGAATAAAAAAAAATTCTTTATTTCCCCTGCTAAAAACTAGGTGTACCCTATGGTCCGGTGCGCCCTATGGAGTGAAAAATACTGTATGTTTTTAAAAAGCAGGCAGGCTCTAGGACACAACATCCTCATTCTGCACTTGTCAGGAATTAACCATTGGAACTCTCTGCAGGCGCCTTCAGTTTTAGGTCCTGGCTAAAAGCTTTCTTGTTTAGTTAAGCCTCTTCAGACACATGTCTCAATCCGCTTTTTTAAAAGCTTACTGTTGCTTTAAATTATTTGGGGAAAGTTTTAAATTCTGGCTCTTAACCGGCTTTATTCTTTGCAATAAAACCACAGTGAGGTTTATAAAAAACCAAATCGATAAAAGCAGTAAGCTGCAGGCCCCAATAAAGTTTCATAGAATCACAAAATCGTTAAGCTTAGAAACCCCCCATGAAAGCAAGTCCACAACCACACGAAGGAGGCTGTGTCCCTTTTTGAAGACTGAGAAAAAAACACATCTTTGGGCTACAAATGGTTCAGTGTGCCTGCATCTTAAGAGCGGCAGAAGATTTCCATTTTCCCTGCTTTGCCAAAGCATGTTCATGCGCTCGCGTGTTCCTTATCTCCTTTATTGCCTTTCACATGCATGCGCTGATGTTCTGGTGGCAAGAGCCCCTGTGGCACTATCCCGTTTTATTGCGCTAGCAGCCAAATTGAATCTTGCTCCCCTGAATGAGGTCTCCGCACATTAACACGGCCCATTTGCTACGCAACTGAGCAGGGCAGTGGGAAAGCAGAGGGTATCTCTCTCGAGCCATTATGGGAGTTTCTCTCTGTGATGATGGCTGTGAATAAGTTCCCTAAATTGCAAGATGGCTGGGAAAGCCCCACATCCTTTCCCTGTACGAAAACTACTGGTATTCGACTGTGGAGCCCATCTGCGACCACCAAGTCGGGGGGGGGGGCGGCTGGAGAGAAAGGTAGAGGGAAAGCTGCCAGTTATACCTGAAGGAGCGTCTCCACCCCCATCATTCAGCTCAGACACTGAGATCCAGCACCGAGGGCCTTCTGGTGGATTCCTCATTGCGAGAAGTGAGGTTACAGGGGACCAGGCAGAGGGCCTTCTCGGTAGTGGCACCTGCCCTGTGGAACGCCCTCCCTTCAGATGTGAAGGAAATAAGCAGCTATCTTCTCTTTAAAAGACACCTGAAGGCAGCCCTGTTCAGAGAAGTTCTTAATATTTAATGCTGTGTTGTTTTTAACACTCGATTGGAAGCCACCCAGAGTGGCTGGGGAAACTCAGCCAGATGGGTGGGATATAAATAATAAATTATTATTATTATTATTATTATTATTATTATTATTATTATTATTATTATTATAGAGGGGAAAGAGGGAGTGTGTGTGTGTGTGTGTGTGTGTGTGTGTGTGTGTGAGAGAGAGAGAGAGAGAGAGAGAGAGAGAGAGAGAGAGAGAGAGAGAACTAAGTGCCATCTGCACTGTACACTTAAAGCAGGGACGCGGGTGGCGCTGTGGTCTAAATACTCAGCCTCCTGGGCTTGCCGATTGGAAGTTTGGCGGTTCGAATCCCCGTGACGGGGTGAGCTCCCGCTGCTCTGTCCCAGCTCCTGCCAACCTAGCAGTTCAAAAGCACACCAGTGCAAGCAGATAAATAAGTACCGCTCTGGCGGGAAGGTAAACGGCATTTCTGTGTGCTCTGGCTTCCGTCACGGTGTCCCGTTGCACCAGAAGCGGTTTAGTCCTGCAGGCCACATGAGCCAGAAAACTGTCTGTGGACAAACGCCGGCTCCCTTGGCCTGAAAGCGAGAAGAGTGCCGCAACCCCATTGTTGCCTTTGACTGGACTTAACCATCCAGGGGTCCTTTACCTGTTACCTTTTACATTTAAAGCAGTATCATGCCACTTTAAACAGTCATGGCGTCCCCCCCCCAAAGAATCTTTGGGATATTATTATTACTACTACACTGGTACCTCAGCTTAAGAACGTAATTCGTTCCAGAGGTCCATTCTTAACCTGAAATGGTTCTTAACCTGAGGCGCGCTTTCACTAATGGGGCCCCCTGCTGCCGCTGTGCCGCTGATGCGCAATTTCCGTTTTTATCCTGGGGCAAAGTTCTTAACCTGGAGCAACCACTTCCTGGTTAGCGGAGTTCATAACCCAAAGCGTCTGTAACCCGAAGCGTCTGTAACCCGAGGTATCACTGTAGTATTAATATTATTATTATTATTCTCCACCCACCTGGCTGCGTCGCCCCAGCCACTCTGGGCAGCTTCCGGCCCATTTAAAAACATAATAAAACCTCAAACGTTAAAAGCTCAGAGTGATAAGAGAGTACTTAAGAGACCCCTTACAGAGCTACAATTTCCAGAGTGGTTGAACAGTCCTAGAACTGTAGGACTGGGACCCCCAACGGTCATCTAGCCCAACCCCCATGCAGCACAGCCAGCCCCTCTTCCCAGGGAACTCTGGGAATTGTAGTTCTGCAGCACCTGTCTTGCCCACAGCGGGTTCCAGTTCCGATCCCCCGCATCTCCACGTAGGGCGAGGAGAGGCTCCCGTCTGTAATCCTGGAGAGCCGCTGCCGACCAGTGTAGGCAGCACTAAACTAGGTGGACCAGTTCTGTGGCTCAGGCTCCTATGTTCCACCCAGAGCCCGGACCCAGAGCAGGCGACCGCAGCTTGCAGCCTGCTCAGAGATCAGGAGGACAGCACCCTGTGCCGTCCTTGGTTGTACCGTATTTTTCGCTCTATAGGACACACTTTTTCCCCTCCAAAAATTAAGGGGAAATGTGTGTGCATCCTATAGAGCGAATGCAGGCTGCGCGGCTAAGCCAAAAGCCAGAACAGGGAGACGGAGCACTGCGGAGCGCTCCGTCTCACTCTTCTAGCTTGGGGTTAGCTGTGCAAAGCCTTTGCAGGGCAGCGGGAGAGCCAGTGTGGTGTAGTGGTTAAGAGCGGTAGTCACGTAATCTGGGAAACCGGGTTCGCGTCTCCGCTCCTCCACATGCAGCTGCTGGGTGACCTTGGGCCAGTCACACTTCTGTGAAGTCTCTCAGCCCCACTCACCTCACAGAGTGTTTGTTGTGGGGGAGGAAGGGAAAGGAGAATGTTAGCCGCTTTGAGACTCCTGAAGGGGAGTGAAAGGCAGGATATCAAATCCAAACTCTTCTTCCTCTTCTTCTTCTTCACCCCGCTGCCCTCCAGAGGCTACAAAGGCTGTCCCCGAAGCCTCAAGCCTTTGGAGAGCAGCGGGAACTCGCGCTGTGCTCCAAAGGCTTTGGGTCAGCGAACGGAACCCGAAGCCTTGGAAGCGCAGCGCGAGGTCCCGCTGCGCTCCCAAGGCTTCAGGGATCTTTGAGGCTGGCGGTGGGGGAAAGCAACACTTCCCCCCACCGCCAGCCCCACGAGCTTGGGGGGCAGGGGCAAGGCTGCGCGCAGCCTTTGCACTGTTCCCTGACCTGCTCTTTGGGGCTGGCAGTGGGGGAAATCAGTGCTTCCCCCCGCCAGCCCCAAAGAGCAGGTTGAAAGGAACCTGAAGCCTCCCGAGCGCAGCGGGAACTACCACTGTGCTCCGGAGGCTTTGGGTGAATGCACCTTGAACGCACCTTGTTTTAGAGGGGGAGAACAAGGAAAAAAAATGTTTCCTGTTCTCCCCCTCCTATGGTCCGGTGCATCCTATAGAGCGAAAAATACGGTACATTGCAGGCAGCTGAGAAGCGCGGAATAATTCTGCCCTGGAAGAGCCCTGCAGCCGTGTTCCTCCATCCCCGATCCGTTCTGAGCAGAAGAGGAGGGAGCCCAGCTTGCACAGACACACTCGCTTAACTCCAATTAGCACCAGCGGGAGATGGATCAGCCTAGCAAAGGGTCGATGCCTCGCTAGCCGCTCGCTGCTGCCAGCCGGGAGCCTAAATTTAGCCCTGGCGTGCTTCCTTTTATTACTGTTATTCCAGGGATTCCTGGAGGGGCAACAGAAATATTGACAGCCAGGTGCAAGCAGGAAGCCCATTAGTGCAACCGAGGTCACAAACCGGGGGGGGGGGCAGGAGCGTTAACAGGTTCTCTTGACATTCCTAGCAGCCATAAACACAAGCCAAGGCTCAGGGCTGTGCTATAACTGCAATCCTGCAAGATGCATCGTCCAATGCCAAGACCCTAAAGGATTCTTAAATACAACCCGTGCATTCAGAAGCAGACCCAGAGATCGTTCAAGGGTTTGGAGGTGGGCTCAGAAATGTGCCTTTTGCAGGGTCTCGTTCCTTACAAACACGCATCTGCATTTTAACAGGCCGGTCTGTTTGTTAATGCATCCTAGTATTACCGTATTTTTCGCTCTACAGGACACACTTTTCCCCCTCCAAAAATTAAGGGGGAATGTGTGTGCGTCCTATGGAGCGAATGCAGGCTCCTTGGCTTCAGCGATAGCAACGCGAAGCCTCCAAAGCGCAGAGGGAGTGTTCCCTCCACGCTCCTTGGCTTCACGTTGCTTTCGCTGAAGCCTGGAGAGGGAGAGGGGTCGGTGCGCACCGACCCCTCTTGCTCTCCAGGCTTCAGGGATAGCCGCCTGAAGCCTTCAGAGCTCAGCATGAGTTCCCGCTGCGCTCCGGAGGCTTCAGGTTCCTTTTGCTGAAGCCGGGAGAGCAAGACTCTCCTGGCTTCAGCAGAGGGAGAGCTGCGCAGCGCCCCTTCAGCCAAGCAGGAGGAGAAATGGAAGGGGCTCCATTTCTCCTGCCGCTTCGCTGAAGGGGCGCTGAGCAGAGAGGGGGAGAATTTTTTTCCTTGTTCTCCCCCTCTAAAACAAGGTGCGTCCTATGGTCGGGTGCGTCCTATAGAGCGAAAAATACAGTAATTATGATGGGCAGAGGTGTATTGGTCTGGGGTCACAGTCCAGGGTCATGTTAACAGAGAAATCTGAGGGTTCCCTTGGACCAAAAACAAGGACACCAGCCAGGAATACCAGAGCAAAACAGCAGCCAGTAGGCTTGGTCTTTATTGAAGACTGTCGCGACAGGACTCCCACCTGCCACAAGTGGAACAAGATGGAAGCCCCAAACAAAAGAGCCCCCAAACTTTTATTAGCTGCTAATCCCCATGTTACACCCCCCAAAAAACTACATCACTAATACATCATGGTTACATCATGAAAGGAGAGGTCTGGTGGCAGTAATCTGAGCATCCTGGACCCTGCCCCATGGTTCTCCTTGCCCTCCACCAAACACCCATCAAGTGTAACAAAACCCATCAAGTGTAACATTTCCCTGTTTCCCAGCCAAGTTAATCACACCCTTTTGTCTTCATCTGGGTTTGTTATTTCTGGAATGGCTACCTGTCTGGCACTCAGGTATCAGGATGCCAAGGATTATCCCTCAGGCAGAGGGGCTGCTGAGTAGCTGAGCTCACATGTCTATATGAATTTCTGAAGTTTTCCCAGTGAGCCAGTACATAGATACATTGATCAGTGAATTCCTACATTTGGTATTGTGCAGCAAAGGCCCTTTGAATAGATAGGAATAAACTGTGATGAAGTGTTTTGTGGGGACAAATCACAAAAGTCACAAAAGCGATTGTGCTGATTTTGGTAGTGGGCTGCATGTGCATGATATCTGCTGGAGGGGCAACCCCCCCCAAACTATACATAAATTCCTGCAACAGTCAAGGCAGCCAAATCCTGTCACTATTTGTGCAGCAAGGATCCTGCCTCCAGCACCCTAGAGTTGCCCAAGAAGAAGCCTTATCGCCCTCTGTGCTGGATCCTTTGGAGATTTCCAAAAGTGCAGTCAAAAAGAAGTCCTGCAAATTCATAAGGACTATAAACTTGCTTTTTAAAAAGTGTGTGTGTGTGTGTGTGTGTGTGTGAGAGAGAGAGAGAGAGAGAGAGAGAGAGAGAGAGAGAGAGAGAGAGAGACTGATCCCCAGGAAGTTGAAATCAGGGCCCAATTCTGGTCCTTTGAAGTGCCTCCGCAGAATCTCATCCCACACAATGATGCCTGCATATCCCTGCCTCGTGAATTGCAGAGACAGAAAAATGGCAGATGATGGACTTTATGGAGCTGGCTGATCTCACCAGGAGAATCCGAGACCAGAAGGAAGAGGAATATCAAGAAGACTGGGTGGAATTTAAAGACTATTTGAATAAATATTGTAATATTAAAGATTTGTAACCACTTGAAAGAACTAATTAGGCCTAGGATTAAATAAATAAATAAATAAGAAAAAGTATGATAAGAAAAGTTAGGAAATTTGATTATGACCAGAATATTGTTATATGGAATAATGATATTGGAAACTGCTACATTTATTTACAAGGAAATTCAGCTGGAAGAGATTAGAGGAAGTCAAGTAATATGTTTATGAAGTTGGATTTTAATTAATTAACTAAGTCTTACTGTATGTGGTGGTATATGTGAGGTTTGAAATACTTTATTTCTTTTCTTTTCTTTTTTATTTTTATTTTGTTATTGATTTTTTCTTTTTCTGTTATGTTAAAGTTTTGTTTTTGTATGAAATTTAATAAACATTATAGGGGGGGAATGAATTGCAGAGACGGAAGGGTACCTGGGGGTCATCTAGTCTGTGAAGAGAATCAGAACTTACAGGGTTAAATAGTTCTGAGTGATGTCTCACATTCTGAGGCGTGGTTATGTTCACATACGGGAGTGGTTTCTCTGTGTGTGAGTTCTCTTTCGTTTTTACCGAGAGGCGAAAGATGTGTGCTATTTCGCCGGGATGAATTTATGATGTTTTTGCTACATGATTAAAGACTGTTGGAGATAAGCAACAAGGCTGCGTACAGTCTGATTTATTACACACACATGGCAATAGTTTTCTACCGCTGCGGAGACTCTGCTGAAGGAAGCTGACGGTGAGCTACCCACGGGAGTCCAGTGTGGCGCAGGGAAACGTGCCGGACTCCATCATCAAGCCACATAGTCTAACCCCCAAATCTAGCCCAGCATCCTGTTCTCACAGTGGCCAACCAGATGACCCAGTTCCCTCCATTTATGATTCCCCAAACTGGAATACGGAGACATTCTGCCTCCAACAGCGAAGGTAAAACACAGGCATCAGAGCTTGGCATCACCGCTGCCTACCATTGAAATGGGGAACGCCCCTGAACTAAAATTACACTCATTAACTCAAGTAATAGCAGCTCATTATTCTGAAATCTAGAAAATGAGGGGGGGGGACTAGCTGAGATTAACCAGGCAGATTAACCCCTGTGCTAGAACCACACAGTATTAGTTCAGCTGCCACAAAGGAGTGATTAATATGAAATGCTTCATGAGAAAAATGACTGCTGCCCATTTTAAACTGCTCATTTCCAGCGAGGGAGTTGAGAGACAGATTCCTTTGGCTCCAGGATTCATTTTTCAAAGGAGGAACATAAACATCCCCACTGTGGAAATGTTTAGCGGCTCCTTCCAGCTTTCCACTACAGGGAGTGGCGAGATGCGCCTCAGAAGCATAGCTGTCAAGCGTCCCTTATTTGGCGGGAAACTCCCTTATCCCAGCGCCGTGTCCCGCTGCTGTCCCTTAGTGGTGATGTCCCTTAAATTTCCCGGGTTTCAAAGGAAGCAGCTCCTCTCCCTCCCTCCCTGCCGGCCAGGGAGGAGGGAGGCTCCAATGTGTTGCTTGGCTGCGTTGCTCACCCAGTAAGGAGTCTAAGAACGACTGGGGGGTGGAGCTTGCATGCCTTGTGCCGATCAAATCGGCCGTGTTGCCTGGGGACTCACTTTTGCTCAGCGCTTCCCAGCGGAGAGGTGATGGTGGTTTTCCTTGCTGCATCCCCTTTGCCGGGTTGCTGTGCTGTGGGAACCACCGCTTGAGGCTTCGTTTGGCTGCTGGCTGGGCTTTCTGCCTTTGGCTTGGAGGGGCTCAGAAGTTGAACATACCTGTGTTTGCAAAATCCCTTATTTTGGCTGCTGATCCCTTATTTTCAAGGCTGCTGGTCCCTTATTTTCAAATCTGTAAGTTGACAGCTATGCTCAGAAGCATGTCAAAGCATTTAAACTCTGGGGCAACATACACACTCGGATGTTTAAAACGAGCATCTTTCAAATGAATGGAATCAGTCTTGCTCAAAAGGGTTTGCCATCTATACCACTCGTTCGGCTTAACCTTTGAGAAGTTTTAGAAATTCCCCAGGCGCCAGGTGCGCTTTGCAACTCACACAGGTCCAATTGCAACCACATGGAGATCTCTGGGTGCCAGGTGGGTGGCTGACATCTTCACCTGACTGGTCCCTCCAGCTTTCTTAAGCAGGTAGGCGGAAGGGTTTATTTCTTGCATTTATATCCCTCCTCTGCAGGGTTTCCTCCCCAAGCAATCAGAGACTACGCCTGCATACAGCCAACCTCTCCTCTGCCCTTTTCACGCCTCTTCTGGTTCTGGGAGACAGCAGGGAAGCGAGCTTCTCACAGCAGGAGGGGAAGACACCCTTGAGTGTTCACCTCCCTTGTCAAGGAGTGTGAGTTTTATGGATGCAGAACTTTTTCAAAACATGCATGCAGCCGTTTTTTTCTGGTTAGTCTGCGGGACTCGAGGTCAATGCACAGAGAAGGGAACTATATCTTCTGCCACTGAGCAGCTCTGCATCTTTCTGCACACACAGTCTATCCTGTCTATTCTTCACTTCTACAACTGGATGCACTCTCATGAGCTGAAGTTTTGAGCCTTACTGGGGATCCAGTAAGAACTTGGACTTTGTAATCATTTCTACACTTTTGTTGTTGTTGTTGTTGTTTAGTCGTTTAGTCGTGTCCGACCCTTCGTGACCCCATGGACCAGAGCACGCCAGGCCCTCCTGTCTTCCACTGCCTCCCGCAGTTGGGTCAAACTCCTGCTGGTAGCTTCGAGAACACTGTCCCACCATCTCGTCCTCTGTCGTCCCCTTCTCCTTGTGCCCTCCATCTTTCCCAACATCAGGATCTTGGAGCAACACCACTACTGGTTTAGACCCCTGCCTCCCTAAAACTGCCTTCCTCCTACAGTTTCGGCTCATTGCTTTTAAAAAATAAAATACAATCCCAGTGGGTCGGGTTCCTGATTGCCACTTCTTCTGCCTTTTTTTCGTGAATGCGTGGAAAGGCAGCGCAGAGAAGACAAAGCCCCAGTTCTTGCTATTATTTACTCTGCTCTTCCCAAGCTAGTAATTAGCCTCCTATTGTACGAAATCTCCCCGTGATGTGCGTTTCTCTTGTTGTCGGAGGCACTTGAGAATGAAATGAACGGATAAAATGGAGGCAATTTAATTCCAAAAACAGAAAGCAATTTAACCAATTTAATTCCAAAAAAACCCTAGTGAGCTTCATGGCTGAGCGGGGATCCGAACCCTGGACTCCTAGGCCCCACCCTGACACTCTAAACCAGGCATGGGCAAACTGGGCCCTCCAGATGTTTTGGGACTACAATTCCCATCATCCCTGACCACTGGTCCTTCTAGCTAGGGATCATGGGAGTCCCAAGCGTCTGGAGGGCCGAGGTTGAGGACGCCTGCTCTAACCACTACACCACCACTGCCTCTCAGAGAGCCAGGACTCCGGGTTCCTCATCCCAGCTGCACTGCTTCTTGGGCTTTTGCACGACCTTCCTGCATCCAGTTGATGCAATAAAGATCTGGAAGCTGGTGTTTTGAAGGGCAGGGAGCTGATTCAGAACGGTGCCAGGAGGCGGCTGCTTCTCCATCCCTCTTCCTGGTTGCTTCGCAGATGGGCCCAGTGAGAGAGAGAGTAGCTAATCTAAGGAGATTTTTGTGATCAGACAGCTGTTTCCTGTCTGAGGGCTTCCAGAGCCTCGGCCTCATACCAACTGCTCAGGAGAGACAGAAAGAAAACACACTGTGCCAACTTCCTGGCAGCAGGATAGGGACTCATTTAAAGGGGATCAGCCCCAATTGGGGGGTGGGCAGAGGCGGTTTTAGGGCAGCGCGATTGGATTGGGCATACTGGGTGCCACCATGCAGGGGACGCCACAGCAGTACCCTGAGACGTAGCGTGAGAGGCCGGGGTTGCACAAGGTCTCCTCGCTGGCCCAAGCGGGACTAATTTAGCCAGTGATTTAGCCTGGTGATCATCTAATGTTTATTGGATGGATTTCCCCCCAAACTGATTTTTGATTTTATTGTTATTTACGCTTTATACCATATTTTATGCTGTTTTCTGTAGCATCAATTAAGTGTTTTAAATTTGTTGTTAGCCGCCCTGAGCCAGGTTTCCTGAACCGGGAAGGGCGGGGTATAAATAAATTTATTATTATTATTATTATTATTATTATTATTATTATTATTATTAAATTTGAAACGCCAAATTCTGCCCCTGGGACCGACAGGGAGAGCCAGCAGCAGAGCTTAAGCAAATTCGCTCTTTGCAAAGTCTATTTCTGGGGAAGAGAATGGACGCACTTGCTGACATTTCCATCAGTAAAAGGTAAAGGGCCCCCTGGACGGTTAAGTCCAGTCAAAGGTGACTCTGGGGTGCGGCGCTCATCTCGCTTTCAGGCCGAGGGAGACGGTGTTTGTCCACAGACAGCTTTCCGAGCCATGTGGCCAGCAGGACTAAGCTGCTTCTGGTGCAATGGAACACTGCGATGTAAGCCAGAGTGCACAGAAACGCTGTTTACCTTCCCGCCGCAGCTATACCTATTTATCTACTTGCACTGGTGTGCTTTTGAACTGCTAGGTTGGCAGGAGCTGGGACAGAGCAATGGGAGCTCACCCTGTTGCGCGGATTCGAACTGCTGACCTTCTGATCAGCAAGCCCAAGAAGCTCAGGTTTAGACCACAGCGCCACCTTTACTGTGTATCTGAATGTTATGGACTTGTTGGACGCAGAGGGATGGTGGGAGGAACCAGCTAGGGGACCCCCGAGGGAAGAAGGCGCAGAGCCCAGGGAGTGGTTGTGGGACCACAATGGGTGGTCCGAAGGAGAGGACGGGGAGGAGGTGGTGTTGGAAGCTGAAGAGGTAACAGGGTTTCGTGAGCAGGGAGAGTCTGTGACAGAGGAAGCCCAGAACTGGAGGCAGAAGCTGAAGCAGGAGGGTGGGATGAAGGAGGCCAAGAGGCAGAGAGGAGTCAGGTGCGAATTTAGTCACTGCCCTGTCTCCATGCCAGAGTGCGGCAACTCCAGGGCATGGGCAGAAAGTAGCCGAGTTGCGGTTGCATGAAGTGCAACTCCTGTGCCGAGTCCCAAGAAACACACACACACACAGGCAGCAGAATTCATGAGCGATAGTTTACAGAGGTTTAAGAACTGGATATGGAACAACTGATTGGTTCAGAATTGGGAAAGGAGTACGACAAGGCTGTATATTGTCTCCCTGCTTATTTAACTTATATGCAGAATTCATCATGCGAAAGGCTGGGCTGGATGAATCCCAAACCAGAATTAAGATTGCCGGAAGAAATATCAACAACCTCAGATATGCAGATGACACAACCTTGATGGCAGAAAGTGAGGAGGAATTAAAGAACCTTTTAATGAGGGTGAAAGAAGAGAGCGCAAAATATGGTCTGAAGCTCAACATCAAAAAAACGAAGATCATGGCCACTGGTCCCATCACCTCCTGGCAAATAGAAGGGGAAGAAATGGAGGCAGTGAGAGATTTTACTTTCTTGGGCTCCATGATCACTGCAGATGGTGACAGAAGTCACAAAATTAAAATACGCCTGCTTCTTGGGAGAAAAGCAATGACAAACCTAGACAGAATCTTAAAAAGCATAGACATCACCTTGCCAACAAAGGTCCGTATAGTTGAAGCTATGATTTTCCCAGAAGTGACGTATGGAAGTGAGAGCTGGACCATAAAGAAGGCTGATCGCCGAAGAATTGATGCTTTTGAATTATGGTGCTGGAGGAGACTCTTGAGAGTCCCGTGGACTGCAAGAAGATCAAACCTCTCCATTCTGAAGGAAATCAGCCCTGAGTGCTCACTGGAAGGACAGATCCTGAAGCTGAGGCTCCTTTGGCCACCTCATGAGAAGAGAAGACTCTCTGGAAAAGACCCTGATGCTGGGAAAGATGGAGGGCACAAGGAGAAGGGGACGACAGAGGACGAGATGGTGGGACAGTGTTCTCAAAGCTACCAGCATGAGTCTGACCAAACTGCGGGAGGCAGTGGAAGACAGGAGTGCCTGGTGTGCTCTGGTCCATGGGGTCACGAAGAGTTGGACACAACTAAACGACTAAACAACAACAACCTTTCACAATTTCGGAACTGCTCAACCAAAGTGCACAAATTGGAAATGCAGCCTCCTCAGTTCAAACATGTACAGCTAAGTTTCTAGACCTCAAGGAATGCAGGAACATTGCAGCCATAAAACTTAGAACCAAAATACCAGGAAAAGAACCAAATGTTCTTGAAGCAGCCCAAAATATTGTTTGGGGAAAAAATTAATGGAACAGGCATCTCCACTGCTTTGATTCTGCCTCCCATGGGCCCGCTGAAAATTTTTCAAGAAGAATCTCTGCCCTTGTTTGCATTTTGAATTTTCATTCCCCAAGATAAAAGGGGGAAAACTTCCAAGCAGGGGAAATGTAACAGATGTACTTTTTGTTCAACGTGAGAAACACTCGACAAATCCCTTTGCTGCGCAGGATCTAAAGCTCTAACCCCAGGGGTTTCGGTATCAGGACACAGGCTGACTCCCTGAAGCTTCCAAGGCAACAAGCGTACTGCAAGCTGTCTCCAAAAATAAAAATAAAAGGATGTAGATTTCCTGGGAGAAAAGCCCACACCAGGAACAGAGGCTCTCCAAGTTTTCGAGAGGCCCAGCGTTCAAAGAGTTAAGCCCAAGGCAGGAAGGATGGAAGGGAGAAAAGGTAGCACTGGATTCTGCAAGGAAGAAATACAGAAAAAGGCACTCTGCGCATGCTCTGGGGGCACTCTGCTACAATTTTCCCAAATAAGAAACCCGATTATCCACATTATCATAAATTATTATTTATACCCCGCCCATCTGGCTGAGTTTCCCCAGCCACTCAGGGCAGCTTCCAGCAGGATATAATAAACACAGAAAAAGATCAAACATTAAAAACCTCCCTAAACAGGGCTGCCTTCAGATGTCTTCTAAAAGTCAGATAGTTGTTTATTTCCTTGACATCTGGCGGGAGGGTGTTCCACAGGGCAGGTGCCACCACCGAAAAGGCCCTCTGCCTGGTTCCCTGTAACTTGGTTTCTCGCAGGGAGGGAACCGCCAGAAGGCCCTTGGAGCTGGACTTCTGTGTCTGGGCAGAACGATGGGGATGGAGACGCTCCTTCAGGTATACTGTAAATTTCGGAGTTTAGATGAGATGACCCTTTGGGTAAGGTTACCAGATGTCCCAGTTTCCTGGGGACAGTTCTTGGATTTATAAATCAGTCCCTATACAAAATCCATTGAAGTTGAAAAGTGTCCCTGGATTCATTGGGGGGGAAATCTAGTAACCTTACCTTTGGGGCATCTACATTTTATGATTCAAGCTGATTTTTTTAAAGCCACCTAAGGTGGGAAAGGGACACGGGTGGCGCTGTGGGTTAAACCACAGATCCTAGGACTTGCTGATCAGAAGGTCGGCGGTTCGAATCCCCGCAACAGGGTGATCTCCAGTTGCTTGGTCCCTGCTCCTGCCAACCTAGCAGTTCGAAAGCACGTCAAAGTGCAAGTAGATAAATAGGTACCACTCCGGCGGGCAGGTAAACGGCGTTTCTGTGCGTTGCTCTAGTTCGCCAGAAGTGGCTTAGTCCTGCTGGCCACATGACCTGGAAGCTGTACACCGGCTCCCTCGGCCAGTAAAGCGAGATGAGCGCCGCAAGCCCAGAGTCGGCCACGACTGGACCTAATGGTCAGGGGTCCCTTTACCTTTAAGGTGAGAAAGGGAAGGAGCTGACGGGTGGGGTGTCGAAAGGAAGGAAGATCAAGGAGCAGGAAGAAGCAAAAGTACCAGAAAAAAACCCGAATTTGCAGTTCAGAATGCTGACTCTCAAGCGCTTCCTTCCTTCATATCCTGCTCTGCAGAGAAAGTGCCCTGAGAACAGCTGCCCTCGGCTTCGTTTTCCACCACAAACTCAACAACTTCCGTTTGCTTTCTACGCATTTGCACAGGAGGCAAAGTCCAGCAACAGGAAGCCACAGGCAACAAACAACACTTGCAGCTCGCCTCTGGCGAGTCGCTTTTAGCGCTAGGCGAATAGCTGCCTCCAATCGCCCACCGCAACCTTTTGCCAGCTGGAGAAAGCACTCAAACAGTGTTCTTAGCTGGCTGTTCCCAACCCCAGGGTTGATGCAAAAACCGAACTACTAAAAACTGAATGTTCCTGTGCCACCCTTCAGAAAAACTGTACCGTGAAATCCATATATATAATAAAGTTAAAATCAGAAATCAGCTAACTATTGTAGTGAAGTGTGCTCTCAATTGCCTGCACAAGGTTTTCAGCCTCCTGAATCTTTATTTGCAGCTAAGGAGGGGGAAGAACCCTGCAAAAAATAAAAATAAAGAATTGATTTTTTTATTTTTTTTTTAGTCTACTCAAAATCCTAAATGAAGTGTTAACAAAATGGCAAGATTTGATTGTGAAATCTGCTTAGGGGGGAAACAAAACGAGAGAGAGAGAGAGAGAGAGAGAGAGAGAGAGAGAGAGAGATGAGAGATTTATAATATTAATATCACGAGGACTTCTGAACAGCAAAAGCAAATCCTGGGGCACATTTATCCTGGCCAGGTCCCTGGGAGGTGAAGGACAGAGCCAAGAACTGGATGCAAGGAAGGTGCGCTGGCAAAACGCCTGGAACACAAGTCGCTCTCCTGAACATCTTTATCGCCAAAGGAAAGAGGTCATTGCCATGCAAGGCACATCCGACGGCGGCTTGCATCCGACCCTCCCTTCCACCACTCATCTAAAATAAGGTAGGACAGCTGCCAAAATATTTTCATAAGCCAAGTGATGTGCTCAGCTTAAAATAATGCTAATGATATTCCTCATCAGCATCCGAGTGGCATTTTTAGAACAGGCGGCGATGCCTCTGTTGTCAGGCGCAGCGAGAGAGGAGATATACAAGGCAAGGCAAAGGCAGGGCAGATCTTCGATTAAGCTTGCAGGAATCCGCGCCGCGAACCCTGCATCTATGGGAAGAAGGAAATTGTCCTTTTGAAGGACCAGGTGCACAGCCTGGGAGTCATTTTGGACTCACAGCTGTCCACGGAGGCGCAGGTCAGTTCTGTGTCCAGGGCAGCTGTCTACCAGCTCCATCTGGTACGCAGGATGAGACCCTCCCTGCCTGTAGACTGCTTCGCCAGAGTGGTGAATGCTCTGGTTATCTGCTGCTTGGACTACTGCAATGCTCTCTACATGGGGCTACCTTTGAAGGTGACCCAGAAACTGCAACTAATCCAGAATGCGGCAGCCAGACTGGTGACTGGGAGCGGCCACCAAGACTGTATAACACCGGTTTTGAAAGACCTACATTGGCTCCCAGTACGTTTCCGAGCACAATTCAAATTGTTGGTGCTGACCTTGAAAGCCCTAAATGGCCTCGGCCCAGTAGACCTGAAGGAGCGTCTCCACCCCCATCGCTCAGTCCAGACACTGAGGTCCAGCTCCGAGGGCCTTCTGGCGATTGCCTCACTGCGAGAAGTGAGCTTACAGGGAACCAGGCAGAGGGCCTTCTCGGTGGTGGCACCTGCCCTGTGGAACGCCCTCCCATCAGATGTCAAGGAAATAAACAACTATCTGACTTTCAGAAGACATCTGAATGCAGCCCTGTTCAGGGAAATTTTTAATGACTAATGTTTTATCATGTTTTTAATATTCTGTTGGGAGCCACCCAGAGTGGCTGGGGAAACCCAGCCAGATGTGAGGGGTATAAATACATTATTATTATTATTATTATTATTATTATTATTATTATTATTATTATTTTATTATTTCATTCTCCTAGGATGGCAGCATGCCACAATGGCTCACAGGTTCCTTCAGGAAGGTGCGATAGTCAACGCCCATGGGAGAGAATCTTTTGCAAGTTTATGTGCATCATCCCAACCTGAGTGGGGCTGTACATTTGTAGATTTGCTGGGCTATTATCCTTGACCATTGGCCTTTCTGGATCAACCTGCAGAAAATGATCATTAGCTTTATACATGCATAGAAATCAAAATGTTGGTGCTTTAAACCTTTAAAGCCCTAAACGGCCTCAGCCCAGTAGACCTGAAGGAGCGTCTCCACCCACATTGTTCAGCCCAGATACAGAGATCCATCTCCGAGGGCCTTCTGAGGGTTCCTTCACTGCCAGAAGTGAGGTTACAGGGCCTTCTTGGTTGTGGTACCCTCCCTGTGAATCACCCTCCTATCAGGAGATAAAGAACTACACAACTTTTAGAAGACATCGGAAGGCAGCCCTGTATCAGGAATTTTTTTAATGCATGGCGGTTTGTTATGTTTTTATATGTGGCTGGGGCAACCCTGTCAGATGGGCATGGTGTTAATAGTAAAATTATTTTTATTATTATTATCATCATCATCAATCAAGTCACATTCTCAGAGGAAAAGCTGGTGTGGAAACAGCAGAAACAAACGGGATGAAGCAATTTTGTTTGTTCAGGGGGTGCTTGCCCCTTGTGCTAGATTTCCGAAAAAGAAATAAATTGTGTCTTTCATGACTCCCATCTTAAAAATGTATTTTATCTGAACTGGTCCGACTTCTCTAATCACTACAACACGCTGGCTTTAAAGCTACATTATATTCCCCAGACTTTTGCCTCATGGCCAGGAAACGAATGAAAGGAGCAGAGTAAGAGAGAACGAAAAACAGTGCCATTTCTCCTATTTTGAAAGTGTATATATCCTCGCTACAGGAAATCACACTTCTTCTTTTCGCTATTTGCCCGCAAGTGCCCAAGGCCAGTTCAGAGTCAAGCGCCAGGGGAAACTGCAGGATTTTCACACATTAGGGTTTTGTGAAGCAGACACACTCAGGGACATACCAGCAAGCGGTTTTCACACATCATGGCAGGATCAGGCAACTTTCCCTGGAGGGAGAGCAGGAGAATAAGTGGGGGGGCGGACGACCTGATATTCTGAAACTCTGGAGAGACATAGCATATGGTGCCAGAACACCGGCAGAAAGCCAGCCTTCTATTTTCAGCCTTCTATTTTCAATCTTCCACAACAATTTCCTCAAAAGGGAGAATGACTTACAGCAGGGATGGATCAGCCAAGGCTCTCGAGCCGCTGGCAAAGTATATAAGTGCAATCTGGAGGCATCAGACCAAACCGGGGTTAAAGGAGCTGACATATCTATTCCTTGTACGACGCGGTCTGAATTGAGAAAGCCATGGTATGCAATCACCCAAGCCGGAACATAAAAACATGGTACAAAGTGGTGGTGTTGCTATTGTGGGGGGACTCCCTGGTCCTGAATGGGGTAACTGGGTTTTTTTCCTGTTGTTATTCTGTCTCTCACAGCTACAATGAACCTTCCATTAAAATTATGGAATGGTCATTTCTTCCTCAAACGGACAAATTTAGCAGGGGATCAAATACAGTGCTACCTCTGCTTGAGAACGGGATCTGTTCCAGAGTCCCGTTTGTAACATGAAAGGAATGCATACCCACCCTGGAAGAATGGCAGATGAAGGTGATTGACTACATGGAATTGGCAGAAATGACTGGCAGAATCCGAGACCAGGGAGAAGAGTCGGTGAAAGAAGACTGGAAGAAATTTAAAGACTATTTACAGAAACATTGTAAAATTAATGAATGTTAGAAGGATGTTGGATAGAAACTAAGCGGTTTCCAGCTGTAATGCTTTAAGAGATATGGAGGGGGGTGAAAGGTTTCACAAATGGGTAAAAGTTTAATGGTAAGGATTTGCTGAACTAACAAATCGAACTGGAATACAAAGAAGGGAGGTATGAGGAGGTCCGAGGAAATAAGTGTATGGAAGTTATGTTATTGAAAATTAATGTGTGTTTTTAACTGTTTTTCTATTTTGTATGTCTATTTTTCTTTTTTTCTGTTATATCTTAAAAACTTTCAATAAATATCTTTTTTAAAAAAAATGAAAGGAACGCAACCTGCAGCGGAACATCTGCACATGCGAGGTTTGCGATTCACCGCTTCTGCGCATGCGCGTGACGTCATTTTGTGCGTCTGCGCATGCATGAGTGATGAAACCCAGAAGTTACACTTTCCGGTACTTCCAGGTCGCCGTGAGACGTAACCTGAAAGAACGTAACATGAAGCAAATGTAACAAGAGGTATTTCCCCCTCACTGTATATGAAAACATAATAAAACATCAAATATTTTTTTAAAAAACTTCCCTAGACAGGGCTGCCTTCTGAAGGTTGTACAGTTACTTATCTCCTTGGTTTCGGGGTCACATAACTCCATATGCTCCAACATTTCTCCACTGAAAATAGGGATGGCCTAAGGAGAAGTGAGGGAGGCGGTTGGCACTGTGCGTTAAACCACAGAGCCTAGGACTTGCCGATCAGAAGGTCAGTGCTTTGAATCCCCGTGACAGGGTGAGCTCCCGTTGCTCGGAAGCTGTACGCCAGCTCCCTCGGCCAGTAAAGCGAGATGAGGGCCGCAACCCCAGAGTGACTGGACCTAATGGTCAGGGGTCCCTTTGCCTTTACCTTTAAGGAGAAGTTATGTACTGAGTTGAATAGGATTCAGAATGCAGCAGTCTGATTGGCCCTAGAACAATAGGATTCAGAATACAGCAGTCTGATTGGTCCTAGAACAACAGGATCCAGAATGCAACAGTCTGATTGGTCCACAGGAGCCACCCAATCCAGCTCCAGGTGGAAATGAATTCGCAACCTGATTGGCCTACAGGTGAATCCCAGAATTAGCCAATCACGTGGGGCCCATTGTGTAAATAATGTACATAAAGCAGACATTCTGGGGGAACTTCCATTCCTCCTCACCACTATGAGCTGAATAAAGAGCATGAAATCCACTCTTGAATATATTTCACATGGATGCTTTAGCTCAGATTCCTACATTGTGTGGGGTTGGAGTAGATGACCCTGGGGTCCCTTCAAATCTACGGTTCTATGACTCCATGTGCATTTTCCCCATTGTTTGTTGTTGTTGTTTAGTCATTTAGTTGTGTCCGCCTCTTCGTGACCCCCTGGACCAGAGCACGCCAGGCACTCCTGTCTTTCCCTGCCTCCCGCAGTTTGGTCAAACTCATGCTGGTAGCTTCAAGAACACTGTCCAACCATCTCGTCCTCTGTCATCCTCTTCTCCTTGTGCCCTCCATCTTTCCCAGCATCAGGGTCTTTTCCAGGGAGTCTTCTCTTCTCATGAGATAGCTTTCCTTATTGCGAGAAGTTTGAAAGCGGGCTTGCTGAGCAAGACCTCCCAATCAACTATAATTATGCATCTTGAACGTACCGGCCGGCCAGCGATTGAATCCCACCTGAAAACAGCAGCAATCTGAAAGCGCCCAAAATCTTTGAACGCTGCCGCTTTCCAACTGAGCATCCCTGACGCCGCAGTTGCAAAACATTCCTGAAAAGGGAAGGAAGCGCCTGCTCTCCTCCACGCCAAGGTCATTCATTATAAAAACCACATTTTGTTTAAGAATTTGCTTCTTCGCTGAGCTGCTGCAGGTAAGGGCAAATATTTGAAGTGTTTCTGCATAGCTGCTGATGGGGGGAAAGCCTCTTCAAAGCAAAAGTGATTCACCATTGTCAGAAGCACGGTTTACAGCTCAATTAAAGCGGCTTAAAAGGCCAGTTCGTTGTTATTATATTTTCCGTCTCTTTGCCGCCTGCTCCCGTCAGAAATCACATACGCTGGGATTATATAGCAGTGGCGATAAACCCACACGCTGATTCAAGAGCGACGTGAGAAGGTTTCGCTGCTGCGAAAAAGCCTAATTTACTGCCTACGGAGCCTGCAGAAGTCGCTTTGCCTGCCGAAAGGGGCAGAATGCAGTGAAAACTAGGTACAGGGGGGGCGGGGGGAAATCCGTTCGCATTGCAATTTACTGTGACCCGGCCTCATTTAAGGCCCTGGATAGCTCAGCTGGTTAGAGCGTTTTGCTGATAACACCAAGGTTGCAGGTTTAATCTCCATATGGGATAGCTGCGTATTCCGGGGGGTTGGTCTAGATGACCGCCAGGGTCCCTTCCAGCTCTAAGATATTACACGGCATTCCCGTGAGGACCCTACAACAATATCGCCGCACAATTTACCGTATTTTTTGCTCTATAAGACTCACTTTTTCCCTCCTAAAAAGTAAGGGGAAATGTGTGTGCGTCTTACGGACCGAATGCAGGCTGCGGAGCTATCCCAGAAGCCAGAACAGCAAGAGGGATCGCTGCTTTCGCTGCGCAGCGATCCCTCTTGCTGTTCTGGCTTCTGGGATTCAGAATATTTTTTTCCCCTTGTTTTCCTCCTCCAAAAACTAGGTGCGTCTTGTGGTCTGGTGCGTCTTATAGAGCGAAAAATATGGTAAGACCGAGTGTAGCTTCAGGATCTGTCCTTCCAGTGAGCACTCAGGGCTGATTCCCTCCAGAATGGAGACGTTTGATATTCTTGCAGTCCATGGGACTCTCAAGAGTCTCCTCCAGCACCATAATTCAAAAGCATCCATTCTTCGGCAATCAGCCTTCTTTATGGCCCAGCTCTCACTTCCATACATGTGTTTTGCTAGCATGTGAAAACAGCCCACGTCCAAGGATCCCCAGGCTCGCACCTCCAGATGGCAGAGACGTCAGGCAGCAACCTGGCGCCCGGGCATCTTCGCTTGGTCGCAGGCGGCCGATATAGCCAGACAAGCAGAACTAAAAATTATGCAGCAGGGAAGAGAGTCGTCAAGTAGATGCCAAGCCATTAGCATTTTCACACAGCAACAGATTTTTTGAAAAAGAAAGTTTCCTTCCTCTGCCAACGCAAGCACACTGCTTCTGCACACAAGAGACCCACACTGCATTAGCACACAACGGCTGCTTGCAGGCTGGCAAAAGGTGTTTGAGCGCTGCGCCCAGACAGCTTCTCCAAGGAGCGGGACCAGTCAGGGCTAATCCTCAGCCTGCTCAGCTCAGGTGTCGTGACCTGGGGCCTCAGAGACCTGTCACTATTTCTGCAGCAGGGTTTCGGCACAAAAGGGGAGCTTTTCAGTGACTGCGATACGATACAGTAATCTTTATTGTCATTGTCCCATACAGAACAATGAAAATGAAAAAATCTACAGCAGACATTCAAAACCAACACGCCTGCTATCCCAGGTATCCCAGACTGGTTAACCCCCTAAAACTCTGATAAGGGGAAAGGGACCCCTGGCCATTAGGTCCAGTCGTGACCGACTCTGGGGTTGCGGCGCTCATCTCACTTTACTGGCCGAGGGAGCTGGCGTACAGCTTCCGGGTCATGTGGCCAGCATGACTAAGCCGCTTTTGGCGAACCAGAGCAGTGCACGGAAACACCGTTTATCTTCCCACCGGAGTGGTACCTATTTATCTACTTGCACTTTGAGGTGCTTTCAAACTGCTAGGTTGGCAGGAGCAAGGACCGAGCAACAGGAGCTCACCCCGTCACGGGGATTCGAACCGCCGACCTTATGATCGGCAAATCCTAGGCTCTGTGGTTTAACCCACAGCGCCACCTGTATCCCAAAACTCTGATACCCCATAATTAAATACAATACACTCCCATAGAGACTACTTTACACTGCATTTAAAATAAAAACCAAAGCATTCAGGAGCACTGGAAACTTGAGGCGTATCCATGCCTCTCGTCTAAAAGCATTGGCTATTTTACGGTTTTCCCCTCAGCGATACTGTTACGAACAGGGATTTTCAATTCTGATCAATACGAACGATCAGAAAAGAGAAACGCTTCTTTGGGTTAATGAAGATATGAGAATATGTCTCAAATTAAGACCTAATATAAATGAGATCATCCGGCAAAAGCAAGCTCACACCTCTCACTGAGTTTTTATTTAAGGTTGTACTGTATTTGTATTTATCATTATATTTTGGAAATGACTCCTGTTCTTACATAGCTGCCTTGTTTTATACTTTCTGGACATACCAGGACCCTATTACAGTCATACCTCGGGTTACAGACGCTTCAGGTTGTGTTTTTTCAGGTTATGGACCGCCAAAATCCGGAAGTACCGGAACGGGTTACTCCCAGGTTTCAGCAGTCACGCATGTGCAGAAGCGCTAAATCACGCTTTGCGAATGCGCTGAAGTGCCGAATTGCAACCCGCGCGTGCGCAGATGCGCAGCTGCAGGTTGCGAACGTGCATCCCGCACGGATCACATTCGCAACCTGAGCATCCGCTGTCTAAAGCAGTTGTGTTATATGTTATAAATCAAGCGCTGCTAGGAGTTGTTCAATGTATTTATCAGTAAAAAAAACTCAGTGTGGCTCAAGAAAATTCTTACTCCAAAAGCGTGGCCCAGAGAAAAAAGTTTGAGAACCAGCGAGTTAACCACTGCACAACACCGGTGCAATAGGGGCTGTAACTGGAGATGAGTATACAGATGTTCTGAGGACTTTGCAGAGGTCCAGACCTATTTGCCCGCTGTAGCAAATACAACAAAGGGTCTCCAAACAGTTATAAATGTTATTACGGCATAGGTTTTCATGGGCCACAGCCTACTGATGACAGATGATTTTGAGAAGTCCAAAAAGAGCAGCAAAGCCTTGAGAGGATTCAGAATTTAGGACTATTCTGGTTTTAAAGCAAGACTTGCGGATTCTAAGCGTCAGCCCTTCAAATTGACAGCATCTATTACAAGCCTCCGCTCTCGTGTAACCATTCCCAGGTTCGCAGAGGAGGATTCTTGCTGAAGGAAAAGGGTTTGAAAGGCTCCGGGGATCCCGTAACCAAGAATTTGACATACAGGGTGCTATTATGCAGATCTCTCTCTCTCGCTCACTCAGTTAGGCGAGCCATCAATCAACAGTCTTGCGCGGCAAACGGAAAACAAAAAAAACTGCTGGCTGGGCCTTTTCCTTGCTGATACCTTGAAATATTAATTGGATTTTGAAAGACACAGAAGACAAGATCGCTTGTAAACGGCTATCGGGAGAAACAGGAGACCATAATCCTCTGGCTTGACAGGCGAGATGACAAGGGCTCTGTGGCTATCACGGCCCTTAAAAGCACAACAAAATCTATCCTCCTCAGAAGTTACAAGGGATATCCTTCTGTCATCCACTGCTACAAGATCCTTCCTTCTTGCAGACCAAGATTACCAGAGGACAGCAAACACGGCAAAAAATTTAGCTGGGACAATCAGAATAAGATCTACCACCTGACTGACATATTAAATGCCTAGTAAAGAAAGCCAATTCGTTCATATGTTTTATTTGTAGTGAAGGACTGTTATTAACTCTTTCATTTGTTTAGTTGTAAATTTTTTTCCCTTTCTTTCTTTTTTGCATAGCCAAGCACCCAGCTATAGCTGTATTTGATTGTATTTGATTCCTTTGCTGTAGCTTGTGGCTGACACAAATAAGGAGAATATAAAAACAGTCAGATTCATTTCGTAGGTTCACCAGCAGGGCACAAAGGTGATGGCAACGTACTGTTTGTACTTTGCACCCAGGTCTCGCAGATAGGCTGCCTCAGAACAAAAAGGTTCCATGTGGCTAAGAGATCATAGATATTCCCTCCATGCACTGGTCAATTTTTAAAATAAAAAACAGCTACAACTTCCTTCCAACTTGGAATAGCGATTCTTCTGTTTAAAGCAACCTAGAAGCATGCAAGATTTGCCTGCACACAGTATTCACAAAAACCACATAACCATATGAACCATATGAAATTATCACAGCCAAGTTCCATTGAAGAGGTCAGCAAACTTTTTCAGTCCACTGTCCCTCAGACCTTGTGGGGGGCCGGACTATTTTTTTTTTGGGGGGGGGGATGAACGAATTCCTATGCCCCACAAATAACTCAGAGATGTATTTTAAATAAAAGCACACATTCTACTCATGTTAAAACACCAGGCAGGCTCCACAAATAATCCAGAGATGCATTTTAAATAAAAGGACACATTCTACTCATGTGAAAACATGCTGATTCCCAGACCGTCCATGGGCCAGATTTAGAAGGCGATTGGGCCGGAGCCAGCCCCCGGGCCTTAGTTTGCCTACCCATGGGTTACAGGAAAAGGGGGAGAAATGAGACTGTAGGATTTCTTCATCCTGTCTGCTGGAAAACCAGCAAGTTTTGGCTCCCCGCCTCCTTGAAATCTCTCCGGTCCAATCGCCATTACAAGAACTCAGTAAGTACGGAACAGCACCTGTGTGTTCTTTTTTCCTCCTCCCTCCCAAGCCCAGTTCCTTTCGTGCCACGCCTTTTAGACTGCACAAGCCCAAGGAACTGTCTCGCCACTTCCATTAGTAAGCAGCTTTGGGAAGCCTATTCCTTTCTGCTGAAGAACTGGGTAGAAATGCTATAATCAGTTAAATCTGCCTGTAGTTCCGCAAGCAAAAATGACAAGGAGCAAAGAGCCTGCGGAATTCGCACACAGTTCCACAAGTAGTTCGCCTCACCACCGACAGAGTGGTCGAACCTTAAAGGTCTACGTTTCTTAATCTTCACGGATGAATCACATTCTCAGATTCTCACATCCGAGGCAGCTCACACACTCACACAGACACACACACCCCAACCTCGCAAGATTTCAAAAACGGGGGCAGCCTGCCAACAAATACAGAATAAATTCCAGCGACTCACCTTGGTGGTGTCATCATGTGACCGCTGGTATCGTTTCCAGCGGCAACCGTAAATCCCCGTCAGACATGACAAACACAATTGTGGCTCGTAGTACTGTAGCGGTTGGTGTTTAACCATGCTCTTCTTCCCAGATCGTCACCAGCAGGCTACCAGAAATCCATCAGGGCCTTGGGAAATGCCCTACAAGAAAAGCGAGTTGGCAGTCAGAAGAAGAAGCAACATGGAGAATCACAGAGTTTGGAGGGGGTTCCCAGCGGTCATCTAGACCAACCCCCCTTGCAACACACAAAACGGAAGTGTGGCACTCAAAACGGAACATGTTTGACTTTCAATAACAGTTTGCAAACCGGAACACTTACTTCTGAGTTTGCAGTGTTTGAGTACCAAGGCGTTTGAGAACCAAGGTACTACTGTAATGAAAGTAAGAATTAAAAGATTGGTCAAGTCACCATCAAGCAGTCTTAAACATAAAACTTGTGTACAAAGCAGCAGCAGCTGAGTCAGGAAGGATTCTCTCTTTTTTAAAAAATATATTTATTAGCTTTTCAAAGTTTATACAAAAAAGACAAAAAACAAAAATACAAAAATTAAAAACACATATAATTTCATTCACTTATTTTCTTTTGACTTATTTCTCGGACTTCCTCATACCTCCCCTTTTTGTATTCCAATTCAAATTATTCATTCAGCAAATCCTCACCCTTAATTTTCACTTAATTTTACACCTTTCTTTCTTCTTTTTTTCCCCATTTATCTTTATCATTACAGCTGATAACCACTTAGATACTATCCAACATCAATCTAACATTCCCTAATTTTATAATATTTCCCAAGATAGTCCTTAAATTTCTTCCAATCTTCTTCCACCGTCTCTCTTCCCTGGTTTCGGATTCTGCCAGTCATTTCTGCCAGTCCCATGTAGTCTACAGGAAGGATTCTCAAACACACCTCAAAGTTCTGGATGAATAGAAAAATATTCAAAGTGCATCTGAACATCGCTGGGATGTTTCATCCGGAAAGGAGTTCTACCACAGAACATCTCATCTCACATCACCGACTATGAGACTTTCCCTACCCCAACCACAAAACCCAAGCCAGACAGTTTTAAGGAAAGCGCTTCTTCATTTCTGAAGTAAACAGGGAGTGGAAAATTTGGGATGTAATCATTATAAATAAAACAAGATACAAGCAATTATGGGAGAGAAGGGGCCATTAGAAGAGACTTATAGAGCGGAGTTGTAACCGCTGGAATCAGTACAAACGAAATGAAGAAGTAACGATGGATGTGAAGTCAGTATGATTTAATTAACTGGATGTATAATATATGATTATTGTGTGTTACGGAACTGGGGGAAATCAAATAAAAGGGCGGATTGGGCGGGGTGGGGAATGAGATAAACAAAGAATGAAAGCGGAGGGTCACAGATCAGGGCTTTTGTTGCAGCTCGCTGCCGTTAAGCAAGATGGGCAAGGGAAAGGGGGTGGGTTGGCGAGCTCATCAATGACATCGACCCACATTTACCGTATTTTTCGCTCTATAGGACACACTTTTTCCCCTCCAAAAATCAAGGGGCAATGTGTGTGCGTCCTATGAAGTGAATGCAGGCTCCTTGGCTTCAGCGATAGCAATGTGAAGCCTCCAAAGTGCAGAGGGAGCGCTCCCTCCGTGCTCCGGAGGCTTCGCGTTGCTTTCGCTGAAGCCTGGAGAACGAGAGGGGTCGGTGCGCACTGACCCCTCTCACTCTCCAGGCTTCAGGGATAGTCGCCTGAAGCCTTCGGAGCGCAGCGCGAGTTCCTGCTGCGCTTCAGAGGCTTCAGGTTCCTTTCGCTGAAGCCAGGAGAGCAAGACACTCCTGGCTTCAGCAGAGAGGGAAGAAGAAGAAGAATAGTTTGGATTTGATATCCCGCTTTATCACTACCCTAGGGAGTCTCAAAGCGGCTAACATTTTCCTTTCCCTTCCTCCCCCACAACAAACACTCTGTGAGGTGAGTGGGGCTGAGAGACTTCAAAGTAGTGTGACTGGCCCAAGGTCACCCAGCAGCTGCATGTGGAGGAGCGGGGAATCGAACCCGGTTCACCAGATTACGAGTCCACCGCTCTTAACCACTACACCACACTGGCGCAACGCCCCTTCCGCCAAGCGGGAGGAGAAATGGAAGGGCTCCGTTTCTCCTGCTGCTTCACTGAAGGGGCGCTGAGCAGAGAGGGGGAGATTTTTTTTTCTTGTTCTCCCCCTCTAAAACAAGGTGCGTCCTATAGAGCGAAAAATACGGTACCAGCTGGAATGCTCACAGTCACAGAATTGTAGACTCGGTTTGGGCCCCCAAGGGCTATCTAGTCCAACCCTCTGCAATGCAGCCCCTGCCAGCCAGTGTAGGAGACAATACTGAGCTGGACAAACCAACGGCTGGACTCAGTATAAAGAATTCCGTGGCCCTGGTTTCCCACCTGGGCAGGACAGTTTGATCTTATAACACAGTGGTTCTCAACCTGTGAGTCCCCAGATGCTGTTGGACTACAACTCCCATCATCCCTGAGCTCTGGCCTTGCTAGCTGGGGTGAAGGGAGTTGTAGTTCAACAACATCTGGGGACCCAAGGTGGAGAAAGGCTGCTATAACGCCAATCCTGGTCCAACTACACTGGCTGCCAATTAGTTTCCGGGCCCGATTCAAAGTGCTGCTATGACCTATAAAGCCTTAAACGGCTCAGGACCGCAATACCTCAAGGACCGCCTCTTTCCATATGAACCTACCCGGAACCTGAGACCATCTTCTGAGGCCCTTCTTTGTGTGTTTCCTCCACGAGAGGTCCGGAAGGCGGCAACACAAGAACGGGGTCTTTTTTGCAGTGGCTCCCCATTTCTTAGGGTTGTGGGTTCAAGCCCAACGTTGGGCAAAAGATTCCTGCATTGCACTAGATTACCCTTGTGGTCCCTTTCAACTCTGCGATTCTAGCAATAGATAGTAATAATAATAATAATGATAATAATAATAATAATAATAATAATAATAATAATAATAATAATAATAATGTAGCTCCTTCTGCTTCTAATTAAGAGAGAGAGAGACGAGATGAATAGTTTGATGAAGATGATGGACTACGCCGAAATTGACCGGGAAAATCAAAAACCAGGAAGAGAAGAACTTTAAGAAGGAATGGGAAAAAGTTTACACCGTACTTAAGAGAACACTGTAAACAACTAAAAACTTTGGTAGCAATCGAGTACCATTTGCAATGTACTAAAAATTAAGGTAAAACTGGATTATGTAAGAAAAATAGAGAAAACAAGTGAAACAGTGTAGAAAGATTGAAAATGGTAACCATGGAAGGGTTGGAGGGGAAGTCAAAGGATTCAAGGAATCCTAAATGATGATAATGGTGTTTATTGTTTGAATTCAAATTTGTACAGCCATACCTCATGTTGCGTTTGCTTCATGTTATGTTCCTTCAGGTAAAGTTCCACAATGACCCATAAGTACCGGAAAGGGTTACTTCTGGGATTCGCCGCTCGCGCATGCGCAGAAGAGCTAAATCGAACTTTGCGCATGTGCACAAGCACCAAATCGCGCCGCGCACCTGCGAAGATACAGCGCTTCAGGTTGCGCTCTTTTCATGTTGTGAACAGGCCTCCAGAACGGATCCCGTTCACAACCAGAGGTACCACTGTAATGTAAAACCCAATAAGAGAGAGAGAGAGAGAGAGAGAGAGAGAGAGAGAGAGAGATTAACCTCTTCGTCTGACCGGTCATCCTTTCAAACTCCATCACCCACCTGCCTCGACAGGTAACAAACTCCCACGATGCAAAGCGGCAGAATCCTGGCCCTTCCACCATCCAGCCAACATCCTAAGCAAACAGCAACTGGGCCGAGAATAACATTTCCACTCTCTGGGCTTCCCCCACGGGAACTGCGGGGTTTTGCTGTTTTATCTTCCCTCGAGTGCCTGTCCCAGCGGATTCCCCGTCCTCTCTTTGACAAAACCAGCCCCCAGGCTCTGGCCTGCGAGGGAACGATTCCCCTCTGGCCCCGCAGTTCTGCCACAGGGGAGACGCAGCCTATGAATGATTCAAGGCTCTGCCGGCTAGTGTTACGCGTACAGAAATAAAACAGGAAGCAGGACAAGGGGAAATCAATTATTCACGCTTTCGCAAGGTGCACCAGTCAAAAAGAGAAGAAAAGAAAATGAGAAATCAGGGAGGTGGGGGAGAGGAAAGAACCCCCCGCGCCACTCTTCAGCGATTGCTTTCCGACGACATGCGGAATCACCTCGCGGGAAAGCTCATGAAATTGGTTTGCTGAGTGCCAATACGAACGCTTGCGCAGAATAACTGCGAATTCTTTTGTTCTCAAGGAGAACATGAGAACGCAGGGTCAGGCCAGCAGCCCATCTAGTCCAGCATCCCGTTCCTATAGCAGCTGACCAAGATGCCTGCAGGAAACCCACCATCAGGATTCGAACACAAGGCAGCCCTGTTTAAGGAAGCTTTTAATATTTGATGAATTATTGTATTTTAATATTTCGCTGGAAGCTGCCCAGAGAGGCTGGAGAAACCCAGCCAGATGGGCGGGGAATAAATAAATTATTATTATTATTATTATTATTATTATTATTATTATTATTATTATTATTACTACTACTACTACTACTACTACTATTATTATCTCCCTTCCTGCAGTTTCCAGAAACTGGGTTTCAGAACTTGAGGCTCCTTCATCTTAGGATCAAGGGTTCAAGCCTTGGGCAAAAGATTCCTGCATTGCTGGGGGCTGGACTAGATGACCCCCCAGGTTCCCATCCAACTCGACAATTCTATGATTCTCCATCTTTGGAGGAGGCAGAACATAGCCATCAGGATGAGCAGTCATCCATAGCCCTCTCTTCCCCCATTAATTTGTCTAATCCTCTTTTAAAAGCCAACCAACTCAGTACTTCCTGCAGCGGCCTCCTGTGGCAGGGAGTTCCATAGTCTAACTGCACCGCACAAAGAACTTCCTTTTATGCATCCTGAATCTTGCAGCAGGCTGGGTTCTGTGCCATCAATGGTATTATTTCGGACCGAAACCAGTGGTGACATCAAAGGGAGAAGCGTTGCAGGAGCTCCTCTCTGTGGCTGCACCCCAGTTGCAGAACTCCCTTTCCTTTTTTTTGGGGGGGTGCTTTGGCCGTTTTCCATTAATATGCAGCTTTCATGCCAGAACGGCTTCTATACCATTTACAAACAGGGGCAACTCCCTATTTACAATATGAATGCAGCCAGGGTCACACCATGGTGTGACCAAGTTACAGAAAGATGCTGGAACTCAGGAGCGATTCCTAACATTTCCCACCGGAGGAATCTCTGACCTCCACGTATCTCGCAACTGATAAGGACAGTTCTAGGGTGAGAGGCTACTCAATGGCCTAGCTCGTCAGGGCAGAGCCCACGGGTCTATGCGGTCAGAAAGGAAGGAAGTTCCAGTCAAATACAGTGGTTAAGTACTTAATTCTTTCCAGAGGTCCGTTCTTAACCTGAAACTGTTCTTAACCTGAAGCCCCACTTTAGCTAATGGGGCCTCCCGCTGCCGCCGCACCACCGGAGCACGATTTCTGTTCTCACCCTGAAGCAAAGTTCTTAACCTGAGGTACTATTTCGGGGTTAGCGGAGTCTGTAACCTGTATAGGAGCAAAACAGTGGTCAGTAGATCAAGATCTTTATTGTTGTGCAACAGTCCCCCAAAGGAGTAAGGAACCCTGAGGGGTATACAGTGGTACCTCAGGTTAAGAACTCAATTCGTTCTGGAGGTCCGTTCTTAACCTGAAACTGTTCTTAACCTGAAGCACCACTTTAGCTAATGGGGCCTCCTGCTGCCGCCACGCTGCCGGAGCACGATTTCTGTTCTCATCCTGAAGCAAAGTTCTTAACCCGAGGTACTATTTCTGGGTTAGCGGAGTCTGTAACCTGAAGCATCTGTAACCCGAGGTACCACTGTACAAGGGTTACACAAGTTCAACATTAGGTCACTTTATCACACAGCTTTCCCAACACCTCTTAAGTAAAGGTAAAGGTAAAAGGTAAAAGGTAAAGAACCCCTGGACGGTTAAGTCCAGTCAAAGGTGACTATGGGGTTGTGGCGCTCATCTCGCTTTCAGGCCGAGGGAGCCGGCGTTTGTCCACAGACAGCTTTCCGGGTCATGTGGCCAGCAGGACTAAACCGCTTCTGGCACAACGGGACACCGTGATGGAAACCAAAGTGCATGGAAACGCTATTTACCTTCCCGCTGCAGTGGTACCTATTTATCTACTTGCTCTGACATGCTTTCAAACTGCTAGGTTGGCAGGAGCTGGGACAGAGCAACGGGAGTTCACCCCGTCACGGGGATTTGAACCGCCGACCTCCAATCGATCAGCAAACCCAAGAGGCTCAGTGATTTAGACCACAGCTCCACCCGCGTCCCAACCTCTTAAGTCCCCATCACTGAAAGAACAATAAAACTCTTGACATCTCCTTGCCCTCAAGACTTGTCTGGAGATGGGCTTTCAGAACCCTGACTTGCTCAACTGCCTCTGCGGATGTCGATTGTTGCCCCCCGGTCACTCCCTGAGTGGGGGGCTGTGTCTGTGCTCTCATGCTTAGGGAATGATGTTGGGATGCCCTGTTCCTGCCCCCTACATGAGTTCCTGCTTCTTGGTTCATGCAGGGAGGTGGAGCCCAAATTCACTTTTCTTTAATGGTTAAAATGGCGTTGGAATGAGGAGAGCCGGTTAAAGTATGAATTTCCTACGAATTTATAAAGCTAGGTATCTTCCCTGAGCTGTCAAGTCGAAAGGATACATCCAGGCATGATATTTGCAACATTGTAACAACTTAAAAATGCCCCCCCCCATGTCATTTGCGTAACACAACTAACGCTAAACAGGCAAGGTCATGGGTAGGCAAACTAAATCCGGCCCGCGGATGGTCTGGGAATCAGCCTGTTTTTACATGAGTAGAATGTGCCTTTTTATTTAACATGCATCTCTGGCTTATTTGTGGGGCCTGCCTGGTGCTTTTACATGAGTAGAATGTGTGCTTCTGTTTAAAATGCATCTCTGGGTTATTTGTGGGGCATAGGAATTCGTTCATTTCCCCCCCTTCAAAATATAGTATGGCCCCCCACAAGGTCTGAGGGACAGTGGACCAGCCCCCTGCTGAAAAAGTTTGCTGACCCCTGGGCAAGGTGCTAATATCACCAAACATGGGAATGCCAGGCAAGACACCAGCTCCAAAAACCCCATTTTTTGGCTTTTCGGTGGTTCCTTTACTAGCTGGCCACAAATATGCACCTCACTATTAGGAAGCAAAGGAAATGCTTTTACATCCACTGCCCTTAGCAGGCGGACCAAGTTCTGCTGATGAGCATCTTGGTCGAAAGCCAAGTTTCTACCGTTACAATTTCCGGTGAAGCGCCGTTTGGGTGAAAATAAATCAACACAGCCAGAGAGAAGCGGAGCAGCTTTTCCACGGTGCAAATGACTAGATGAAAACAGTTGCCACCTGCTGCCACCCCATTTCCCCATCAGCCAGCCCGCAAAAAAAATATTCACCTCCGCATTATGTGCAGGAAGTCTGCAAGTCTCACTCTTTTGATACAAGACTGCACCTTGGTTGACAATGTGTCCACAGGTAATGAACAATAAGGATAATAAAAGTTGTCATCAAGATAATGGGGTCGTTCCACTTAAATGCTGGTGGTCAACAAAAGAGGTTCAAAGACTGTCTCAAGGCAAATCTAAAAAAAAATAGTATAAACACAGACAACTGGGAAACACTGGCCTGCGAGCGCTCCAGTTGGAGAGCAGCCTTTACCAAAGGTGTCATGGGCTTTGAAGACACTCGAACTCAGAACGCAAGGGAGAAGTGTGCTAAGAGGAAGGCATGCTTGGGAAATCCACACCGTGATCAACTCTCGCCCGTAAACCTGTGTCCCCACTGTGGAAGGACGTGTGGATCCAGAATTGGCCTCCACAGTCACTTGCGGACTCACTGTTAAGACTGCATTCATGGAAGACAATCTTACTTGGCTATGAGTGATCACCAAAGAAGGAGGAGGAGGAGGGGGATGATGATGTTGTTGATGATGATGATGTTAATCTGGGCAGCATCCAACAGCATCCAAGCATCAAGCTTGACTACCCAGGTGAGGTTAGGCCCTTGCCACATGTTTCAAGCTAACCATTTTTTCATAACGCAACTCCAGTCAATTAATATTTGAGAGGAGAGGCATACGCAGCTCGGGCTCAATTAGCCAGATGTGTTTCGCATGGGTATCCATGACATTTTTAGCAGGGTGGGGTGAACCACGGTAACAAAGCGATAAGCGATTGCGAAGCCTATTAAAGATCTGGGTAATTGCGTGCCAAACACATTTGCAAACTCTCCAGGCTCGTTAGAAGATTACTTCCCGTCTCGCGCACTGGGGGGAATACCAAAAATAAACTTTTCTTTATTTTTTTCCGCCTGCTGAAGTGTTTGCAAGCTCTCAAGGAGTGCCACTTGAGCTGCCAGAAGCACCCAATTAAGTCCTCCTGAATAAGCTGAAGGCCAACTCGGAAACTGTGGGAGGCCAGACAATTTTTTATTTTTTTAAAAAAAACCAAAGAACATGATTGAAATGAGACGGGAACCAATTGGATCACCACTTTGTTTGTCCTAAAAGAAGAGTAGAGAGGGAAACCCATACAAATAATTGTTGTAATTTTTATTTTTATTACCATTGCCACAAACACCACATTCCCTTCCAAAGACCACATGCCAGAGCAATGAATATGACGTTAAGGATTTGGGGAGGGACCCCCTAAACCATGGGTCGGCAAACTAAGGCCCGTGGGCCGGATCAGGCCCAATTGGATTTATTTTATTTTATTTTGTAAGCTTACGGGCTCAAGGAAGCCCTTGAGGATGATGAGAATCGATCACAATTCACTCCAAGAACATCTGACTGGCAGGTCATATTAGGGGGTTATGAAGGCGAAGGAAGAGGCTATTTGCAAATCCATTTCATCAGTAGCCCCTTCATCAGCCTTTCACAAAGAGAAACCACGAGGGAATCATCAACTCTCTTAGTGGATGACTCCAATATCTATTTAGTCAAAGTGCTTTCAAGCCGGGGGGAGGGGGGCAGAGAATTAGCTTTTTATTACCCTGAACTCTTAATGCAGTCCAGCGCTTGCTATCTCCTTCCATCTGATATATTTTTCTCATTTTCCTGCTTCTGCGCCAAAGCCACAAAACACATTTTGCCGGCTCGCAGCAAGTAGCAGGTCTAAATTGCGCAAACCAATACAACAATATTCAGCCCAGCTGTACCCAACATATATCAGGAAGGATCGCTGCTTTCTGCTACCGACTCTCAACCCCCAAGAAACCAGTGCCTTTTGAGAAGGGTTTTTTTTAATTAAAAAATTGTGCTCCTGTGTCTAACTGCCTAACCATCAGTAAAATCTGAATCTGGCTTGCAGCTATTTCACAATAAAGTGCAGAAACATCCATTATGGCGTTAAACATCTTTGCAAATTAAGACACCTTTCAACACACACGCACAAGCAAAATCATTGCGGTCAGTTTATTAACATGCCTGATGCACTAGTCTTGATGGTATTTAATCAGTACTTAACTGGGCTCTTTGTCATTTAATCTTCCTCCATTTTATAATTTTGTATTCATTTTGCATTTGGACATTACTGCAAGACCCCTAGAAGCTAAATAGCTCAGTCAGTAGAATATGAGACTCTTAATCACAGGGTCATGGGCAGCGCCGGATTTACGTACAGTGGTACCTCGGGTTACATACGCTTCAGGTTACATACGCTTCAGGTTACAGACTCCGCTAACCCAGAAATATTACCTCGGGTTAAGAACTTTGCTTCAGGATGAGAACAGAAATCATGCTCCGGCGGAGCGGCAGCAGCAGGAGGCCCCATTAGCTAAAGTGGTGCTTCAGGTTAAGAACAGTTTCAGGTTAATGTCTTGCGAGTTCCTGCGGTTGTTTTTTTCCTCCCCCCCCCTTTTTCTAAGCCGCTAAGCCGCTTATCCGCTAAGCCGATAAGCCGCTAAAAGCCGCTAATAGCACTAATCCACTAATCCTTCAATGGGCTTGCTTCGCAAGACGAAAAAACCGCTAGACGAAGAGAATCACAGAACGGATTCTTTTCATCTTGCAAGGCACCACTGTACCTATTAGGTCCATAAATTGCCATCTAGCATATAGTCAACACAAAAAAACAGCGAAATTTTGTTGTGGGCAAAGGACAGCTGGACATATAAAGGGTCCCATTACCTTCAGGAGCTTAGGGCCTCATCAAACCTAAATCGGACCCTGGTTATGGGTTTGATCCCCACACTGGGCAAAAGATTCCCGTATTGCTATGTTTTATGAACGTTGGAAAAATGTTGAAATGAAATTACTTGGCTCTTGTAAAAATGTTTAAAGAATCAGGTAAAAAGGTTATGGTTATGAGAAGCTGGTAAAAATAACACTTAAGTCTTAAGTTTTAAGGTTTTTTATAAGATAAGATGAAAATAGAGTAAGGTAATGTAAGGACAGAATACTATGAATTATGGAAAGGAATTGCTGTGACAATTATTAATCAAGATACAAGAGATGGGAGGAGGAGGAGGTCATGGAAAGAAGGCAATGAAATTCGAGAATTTGAAAATGATGGGTTTTTTTCTGTTTCTGTCTTTTTTCTTTGTAACTTTGTCTTTTTATTTCTTTGTAATTTTTTTTAAAAAAATCTTTTTTCAATAAATATCATTAAAAAAAAAAAGATTCCTGTATTGCTGGGGGTTGGACTAGATGACCCTGGTACAATGAAGGAATCTTAACTACAGCATCTATGGCAAATGGCCGTTCAACCTCTGCTTAAAAACCTCCAAGGAAGGAGAGCCCACAAACTTCTGAGTGAGTCCGTTCCACTGTGGAGCAGCTCTTACTGTCAGAAAGTTCTTCCTGATGTTCGTTCAGCATCTCCTTTCTTGTAAGTCATGGGTTCAAGTCCTACCCTCCAGAGCAGGAGAAAACAAGCTTGCTCCATTTCCCATGTGACAGCCCTTCAGATATTTGAAGATTATTATTATTATTATTATTATTATTATTATTATTATTATTATTATTATTTGAACCCTGCCCATCTGGCCGAGTTTCCCCAGACACTCTGGGCGGCTCCCAACAGAATATTAAAAATAGAATCAAACATTAAAAACTTCCCTAAACAGGGCTGCCTTCAGATGTCTTCTAAAAGTTGTGCAGTTCTTTATCTCCTTGATATCTGATGGGAGTGTGTTCCACAGGGCAGGTGCCACCACCGAGAAGGCCCTCTGCCTGCTTCCCTATAACCTCACTTCTCGCAGGGAGGGAACCGCCAGAAGGCCCTCGGAGCTGGACCTCTCGGCCAATAAAGCGAGATGAGCGCCGCAACCCCAGAGTCGGCCACGACTGGACCTAATGGTCAGGGGTCCCTTTACCTTTATGACTTCCCTTGAGCTGGACACAAGACTTCTGTTGATGCAGCCTAGAACTGCATTAGCTGTTTCTGCAGCCAAAGAACCCCTGAAAGCTATACATTATGTCCCTTTGCTTAGGGCTGTACACAAATTACAGACGTTTCTGCACACAGCTCGCGCCACGGACTTTCAGCTGCTTGAGCATAGCATTGCAATTTAGGCCTCTTCATTTAGCACCTTCATGCTTAGCTAGATAATTCTAAATGCTCAGTTGCCCGGGATGCTTGCAAGAGTGCATAAGGGGAAGCAAATGACGTCCCTTTCCACACATCTCAGCTGCAGGGATCAGATTTGGTTAAGAATAAGGTTGGCAATATTGGATAGTGGGTTGTGATGCAATTTTATTATCTTCTGACGGCTGTGAAGCCACTGAGGGTAATAAGGATTGACTGACAGATACCGAGCTTGCATGTTCACACTAGAGCACCCCCCTAGAAGCCAACAGAACTGCTCCTTAAAAATATATATACAGTGGTACCTCGGGTTAAGTACTTAATTCGTTCTGGAGGTCCGTACTTAACCTGAAACTGTTCTTAACCTGAAGCACCACTTTAGCTAATGGGGCCTCCTGCTGCTGCTGCGCCGCCGGAGCACGATTTCTGTTCTCATCCTGAAGCAAAGTTCTTAACCTAAAGCACCATTTCTGGGTTAGCGGAGTCTGTAACCTGAAGCGAATGTAAACTGAAGCGTATGTAACCCGAGGTACCACTGTATTCTTGTGGAATTGTTTTTGTCTGTTTGTGTTGTATGTTTTGCAATAAAGATAATAAATAATAAGAATAATAATTAAAGATATACAGTGGTTCCTTGGGTTAAGAACTTAATTCATCCTGGAGGTCCATTCTTAACCTGAAACTGTTCTTAACCTGAGGTACCACTTTAGCTAATGGGGCCTCCCGCTGCTGCCGCGGCACAATTTCTGTTCTCATTCTGAAGCAAAGTTCTTAACCCGAGGTACTATTTCTGGGTTAGCGGAGTCTGTAACCTGAAGCGTCTGTAACCTGAGGTACCACTGTATAATGAAGTCATCAGATGAACCTCCCTAGGGAGAACATTCCACATAGAATCATAGAGTTGGAAGAGACCACAAGGGCCATCGAGTCCAACCCCCTGCCAAGCAGGAAACACCATCAGAGCACTCCTGACATATGGTTGTCAAGCCTCTGCTTAAAGACCTCCAAAGTAGGAGACTCCACCACACTCCTTGGCAGCAAATTCCACTGTCAAACAGCTCTTACTGTCAGGAAGTTCTTCCTAATGTTCAGGTGGAATCTTCTTTCTTGTAGTTTGGATCCATTGCTCCGTGTCCGCTTCTCTGGAGCAGCAGAAAACAACCTTTCTCCCTCCTCTATGTGACATCCTTTTATATCTTTGAACATGGCTATCATATCACCCCTTAACCTCCTCTTCTCCAGGCTAAACATGCCCAGCTCCCTTAGCCGTTCCTCATAAGGCATCGTTTCCAGGCCTTTGACCATTTTGGTTGCCCTCCTCTGGACACGTTCCAGGCATTTGAGTACCAAGGCATTTGAGAACCAACATACCACTGCACTGCAATTCCAAAAGGAACTGCTGATATTAAAACCTGATTTGGGAAAAGCATGGAAGAGTTAGTACTTTGGTGTTCAAATCCCGATTTGGCCGGGGCCACAATTCATCCTCCCTGTGTGTAGGAGGGGAGACGTTTCCCCCGATTTTGCACTTCTTCACTGCCTCTACGAAAGATGCTTTTTTTGACCTTTCATTCAGTCTAAGACTTAAGCTGAGGTTAAGTGAGCGTTTGTTAATTAAAGGATCTTTAGCCGCACACGTATATAATAATTTGCCCACGCATTAGCTTTTGGCCTGACAGCTTAGCAAGGGGAGGAAAAAAAACAAAACCAGAGACAAGATGAGAAAGTAATTATGAAAGGAATTTCTCATTAAAGGAGCTTGCGGGGAAGACCTATGAACCAACCGCCTGGTTTAAGCCAACCTGGAAGTGGCGGAAAAATGGTTTGGTTCCTTTTCAAGGGTGGCAAAGAACAAGAGTTATTTCAAGGAACTTTTATTATGTTTTTATATAAGCGTGAAGCAGCCCAGAGTAGCTAGGAAAACTCAAGTCAGATGGGTGGGGTACAAACTAAAACAGTGGTCAGTAGATCATGATCTTTATTGTTGCACAACAGGTCCCCACAGAAGTAAGAACTTTTTTTAAAACTTCCCTCGTCCCCCCAGAATACACTTCAAGCAGCATCATTGATACAGCATCACTGCATCACTAGCATGTCACAAAGGGGGAGGGGTATACAAGGAATACACAAGTTCAGCATTAGGCCACTTGATCAGACACCTTTCCCAACAGCTCTTAAGTAAAGGTAAAGGGACCTCTGACCCCTGTTAAGTCCAGTTTCTGGGGTTGCAGCGCTCATCTCGCTTTATTGGCTGAGGGAGCCAGCATACCGCTTCCGGGTCATGAGGCCAGCATGACGAAGCCACTTCTGGCGAACCAGAGCAGTGCACGCAAATGCCGTTTACCTTCCCGCCGGAACAGTACCTATTTATCTACTTGCACTGGTGTGCTTTCGAACTGCTAGGTGGGCAGGAGCAGGGACCAAGCAACGGGAGCTCACCCCGTCGCGGGGATTCGAACCGCCGACCTTCTGATCGGCAAGTCCTAGGCTCTGTGGTTTAACCCACAGCACCACCCACATCAGCCTCTTAAGTACCCATCACGAAAGAACAATAAAACTTTGCATACCCTTGCCATCAGAACAATGGAGGTGGAGACGCTCCTTCCGGTAAACTGGACCTGCCTTCAGATGTCTTCTAAAAGTCAGACATCTCTTTGACATCTGATGGGAAGGCGTTCCACAGGGCGGGTGCCACTACCGAGAAGGCCCTCTGCCTGGTTCCCTGTAGCTTTGCTTCTCACAACGAGGGAACCACCAGAAGGCCCTTGGAGTTGGACCTCAGTGTCCGGGCAGAATGATGGGGGTGGAGATGGTCTTTCAGGTCTACTGAGCTGAGGCCATTTAGGGCTTTCAAGGTCAGCACCGACACTTTGAATTGTGCTCGGAAACGTATTGGGTATTAGCTTACACAGTGGTACCTCGGGTTAAGTACTTAATTCATTCCGGAGGTCCGCTCTTAACCAGAAACTGTTCTTAACCTGAAGCACCACTTTTGCTAATGGGGCCTCCTGCTGCTGCCACGTCAGTGGAGCACGATTTCTGTTCTCATCCTGAAGCAAAGTTCTTAACCCGAGGTACTATTTCTGGGTTAGCGGAGTCTGTAACCTGAAGCCTATGTAACCCGAGGTACTACTGTATATCTGAGTCCCTAACACTGCCTCTGTGCCCACCAAGCTTCTTACAAAAACCTTCCACCCACAAAATAAATAAAACTAGACAAGCCACACTGCATAATACAATTAAAATGCAAGAGGGCGACAGCACCAGCCACTTACAGATAGGTAGCCGTGTTGGTCTGCCATAGTCAAAATAAAAAAATTCCTTCTAGTAGCACCTTAAAGACCAACTAAGTTAGTTCTTGGTATGAGCTTTCGTGTGCATGCACACTTCTTCAGATACACTGAAACAGAAGTTGCCAGATCCTTCTATATAGTGTGAAGGTGGGGAGGGGTATTACTCAGAAGGGTGGTGGGAATGGGAGATTGGCAGATAGCTGAGATGAGCCTGTTGACAACTCTTAACGACTGTAATAGGTCTTACAGGAAAAGGCAAGGGGTGAGAAGGTGAAAAATGGCTTAGTCATGTATAATGAGATAAGAATCCAATGTCTCTGTTCAGACCAGGTCTCTCCATGGTTTTAAGTTTGGTAATGAGTTGCAATTCAGCAGCTTCTCTTTCCAGTCTATTTCTGAAATTCCTTTGTAGTAAAACAGCTACTTTGAGATCTTGTATAGAATGTCCTGGGAGATTGAAGTGTTCTCCTACTGGTTTCTCTGTCTTGTGATTCCAGCCACTGTCATTCAGGTGGTCCTAGGTGGATGTGCTCAGATCTTGCTTGCAGCCTTCCCTTTTGGCCACCTTGGGAACAGGACGCTGGTGTCTATGGGCCTGATCCCAGCAGCTGGGCTCTTCCTATGCTTTGAGGGGTTTTTAGGACAGCGTTTCGGGGCAGCAAAGGAGAGAGGGTGGAAGGCGATGGCCTGAAAGCTGGAATCCAAAGAGAAGCTCAGCAGCTAGCGAGCTAAAAGGACTTTCGAGCTGCGTCAAGAGTATTGTTAGCCCAGAAATGGAAGCAAGAAGAAATTCCGACGAAAGAAGAATGGCAGACGAAAATAATGGGACTATGCAGAATTGGACAAAATGACAGGAAGGACTCAAAACCTGCGGGACCAGAGATTTACAGAAGATTGGAAGAAGTATATGAACTATTTGAAGAGCAACTGTAATCAACAAATTACGCTAGCAGGACTACAAAAAGTTTTGTAAGGAGAAATATACGAATTGCTACAAAGTAGATAAAGAATAGAGATACTGGTTATGAGTTTTAAATGTACAGTGGTGCCCCGCAAGACGAATGCCTCGCAAGATGGAAAACTCGCTAGACAAAAGAGTTTTCCGTTTTGGAGGTGCTTCGCAAAACGAATCTCCTATGGGCTTGCTTCGCAAGACGAAAATGTCTTGCGAGTTCCTGCGGGTCCCCCCCCCTTTTTCTAAGCCGCTAAGCCGCTTATCAGCTGATCCGATCAGCAGACAAGTCGCTAAAAGCCGCTAATAGCGCTAATAGCGCTAATCCGCTAATCCTTCAATGGGCTTGCTTTGCAAGTTTTGTAAGGAGAAATATACGAAGTGCTACAAAGTAGATAAGGAATAGAGATACTGGTTATGAGTTTTAAATGTAACAGGGAAAATAAGAAATGTATACTAAGAGATTAGATTGGAAAATTTTCAGGCAGGACTGATGGAAGTCTAAAAAATTGAATTAGATTTAAAAAATATGTTTAATCACCGTTGAAAATGGTATGTTTAAAAAGAACTAATAAAAATTTATATATATAAAAGGACTTTCGAGCCGGCCTCTCCTCCATGCAAGAGATATAACAGCAGCGCAGTTAAGTATTAGTTTTAGTTGCTTTCCAATCTGCTTTGTTCTTACAACAATAATACAGAAATGTCCAGATAAGGATAAAACACTTGAAGGCCGGAACAATAGTCCATACTCCGGGAACATTTGTTCCCAAACAATTACGGCAAGAGCAGAGATGATTCACTGAAAAGCAGTTGCTGCCTTGCACATCAGCCTCAGAGACAGCTTGCGAAGCTCAGGGCATATCTAGGATGTTACAGCTGCACTAAGCAAGTGACTCAAGGCAAGGGAGTACATGTGCTGGGGATGGGGAGAGAGAATGACTTTAAAAAGGGAGTTTGCCCATCTTCCACTGCCTGCAGAATGAGAAACGTGCCATAGGCTCAGATGATGTGACTGGGAGCGGCTGCCGAGACCACGTAACACCGGTCTTGAAAGAACTACATTGGCTCCCAGTACGTTTCCAAGCACAATTCAAGGTGTTGGTGCTGACCTTGAAAGCCCTAAACAGTCTCAGTCCAGTAGACCTGAAGGAGCATCTCCACCCCCATCGTTCTGCAGGGACACTGAGGTCCAGCTCCGAGGGCCTTCTGGCGGTTCCCTCACTGCGAGAAGCCAAGTTACAGGGAACCAGGCAGAGGGCCTTCTCGGTGGTGGCACCCGCCCTGTGGAACGCCCTCCCACCAGATTTCAAAGAAAATAACAACTACCAAACTTTTAGAAGACATCTGAAGGCAGCCCTCTTCAGGGAAGCTTTTACTGTTTAACAGACTACTGTATTTTAATACTTTGTTGGAAGTCGCCCAGAGTGGCTGGGGAAATCCAGCCAGATGCGCGGGATATAAATAATAAATTATTATTATTATTATTATTACTATTACTACTACTACTACTACTACTATTATCTCACTTCCTTTATAAGCTCGTTCCCTCCCAAACTTACTGGTTCACGATTTGGCTATTTATGCTTATTTATACAGTGGCACCTTGGGATGCGAACGGGATCCGTTCCGGAGCCCCATTTGCATCCTGAATGGAACATATGATGTGACGGAGCGTCTGCAAATGCAGGGGTCGTTTTTTACCACTTCCGTGCATGCCCATGACGTCATTTTGAGCGTCTGCGCATGCGCAAGCGATGAAACCCGGAAGTAACGCACTGCGTTACTTCCGGGTTGCCATGGAGCGCAACCCAAAAGCGCTCAACCTGAAGCACATTCAACTCGAGGTATGACTGTACAGTGGTACCTCGTGTTAAGTACTTAATTCTTTCCAGATTTCCGTTCTTAACCTGAAACTGTTCTTAACCTGAAGCACCACTTTAGCTAATGGGGCCTCCTGCTGCTGCTGCTGCGCCGCCGCACGATTTCTGTTCTCATCCTGAAGCAAAGTTCTTAACCCGAGGTAATATTTCTGGGTTAGCAGAGTCTGTAACCTGAAGCGTCTGTAACCTGAAGCGTATGTAACCCAAGGTACCACTGTATTTCCTGCGGCATTCAAAGCCCACAATGTCAGTGGTACAGCATGGGATGGCAGGAGGGGAAGCAGTCCCGGGCACAAAATTCTGAGGGGGCGCAACAAGGGGCCCCCATGACAGGTACCCTGGCATAGCTGAGGTCCTGCAGCCTTCTGGAGCCCCAGGGAGGCCAGCTGTGCCCGGGCCAGGCCTTTTTGGCTGGCGGGAAGACTCCTTCTCATTGCGGCCGGTAAAGGGACACCCATGCCCCCTGGGCTCACCGAGCCGGTAGGCGGCAGAGCATCCAAGCCGAGAAGGCGCGTGGCATCCGACAGCAGCAGCGGCAACGCCAGAGTCATGTTCCTGGCAGGCTCCACGCGCCTCCAGCCCAGCTGCCCAATCCACCAGGGGATGCAACACTTGCCCCAGCTCAGGCAACCCACGATATGCCACTGTGCACCGTGGTTTTCACAAACCATAGTTTACCCCTCATTTGGATACAAAAGCAAAGTAGCTACAGCTGACGAAGCAGAAAGCTAGGCGGGAAATAGGGCTGGGCAATATCTGGTTTTCAACGTCGCAATATATCACCAGACAAATATCGCAATATATTGTGATATATATCTGCAGCAGCAGAGAGCCTTGCCACACTTCCCCGCAGTGGCAGGTGGTCCCGCCGTACCTCCTCGCAACGGCAGAGGGTGTGCCACACTTCCCCACAGCAGCCGAGGGCCTTGGCAAGGCTCCCTGTGGCAGTGAAGGGCCTTAAAATGGAAGGAAGTTGTAGCTTTAATAAAAATATTAAATAAATGTCCCTATATTTAAGATAAGGGTGGCGCTGTGGTCTAAACCACTGAGCCTCTTAGGCTTGCCGATCGGAAGGTTGGCGGTTCGAACCCCCGCAACGGGGTGAGCTCCCATTGCTCAGTCCCAGCTCCTGTCAACCTAGCAGTTCGAAAGCACGTCAAAAGTGCAAGTACAATGGTACCTCTGGTTAAGAACTTAATTCATCCTGGAGGTCCGTTCTTAACCTGAAACCGTTCTTAACCTGAGGTACCACTTTAGCTAATGGGGCCTCCCATTGCTGCGCCGCCAAAGCACGATTTCTATTCTCATCCTGAGGTAAAGTTCTTAACCTGAGGTACTACTTCCAGGTTAGCGGAGTCTGTAACCCGAAGTGTTTGTAACCTGAGGTACCACTGTAGATAAATAGGTACCGCTCTGGCAGGAAGGTAAACGGTGTTTCCGTGCGCTGCTCTGGTTTCGCCAGAAGCAGCTTAGTCCTGCTGGCCACATGACCCGGAAAAACTGTCTGCGGACAAACGCCGGCTCCTTCGGCCAGTAAAGTGAGATGAGCGCCAGCAACCCCAGAGTCATCCGCAACTGGACTTAACTGTCAGGGGTCCTCTACCTTTTACATTTAAGATATTTTCAACTAATTTATGAGTAGTTTAAGTGATTTGCTAGTCAATTTGCATCTGCATTTCCGCTCAGAGGTCTAAGTGGAATCTGTGCATGCATAAGCCCCACTGAATTCAACTAAACTTACTTCTACTTTCCTGGGAGTAAGCCCCATTGAATTCAGTAGGGCTTGCTTGTGAGTAGACACGCATTTGCTTTCAGTGCTTACTGAAAAACACTCTCCTCGCCATTCTCACACAGCAACCAACCTCCCATTTCAGCATAAGGCAGCCAGCTAAATCTTCTCCCCTCCATTTCCACCCCCAGCCATAGAAGGCCCTCCCCAAAAAAGCCCTCATCAAAGGGCGGCAAGGAGGCCATGCAAGCAAAAAGATAGTCTCCTTTACATTTAAAAAAACACACACCCCTCCATTTTTATATGGAGGAAAGCTATTAAGGGGAAACCAACAACATAAACGCCACCAGAAAATGAAGATAAAAACTCTTCCCCCTCTTTTTTTCACGGGTGAGGGAAGAAATAATTGCTTTCCAGTTCTTTGTTTAGTTTGCCTCTTTGATTGTTAGCAGGCTCTGCATAATTTGCTGAGCTCTAAGTGGAAATAAACCTGAAAAGTTTGCTGCTTTTTGCAATGTGCCTGCAACTTATCTGCAAAATATTGGTTCAGTTGAGCTACCCCCTGGGAAACTGTGAAGTCTCCACCAGTATAACGCCTCCTTGAAACACCTGATGTTATTTCAATACTGGTGTGATTTATTTCACAGCCCTGGATGAATCCCTAGCTGGAATTAGGATTGCCAGAAGAAATATCAACAACCTCAGATATGCAGATGACACAACGTTGATGGCAGAAAGTGAGGAGGAATTAAAGAACCTTTTAGTGAGGGTGAAAGAGGAGAGTGCAAAATATGGTTTGAAGCTCAACATCAAAAAAACGAAGATCATGGCCACTGGGCCCATCACCAACTGGCAAATAGAAGGGGAAGAAATGGAGGCAGTGAGAGATTTTACTTTCTTGGGCTCCATGATCACCTCAGATGGTGACAGCAGCCATGAAATTAAAAGATGCCTGCTTCTTGGGAGAAAAGCAATGACAAACCTAGACAGCATCTTAAAAAGCAGAGACATCACCTTGCCAACAAAGGTCCGTATAGTAAAAGCTATGGTTTTCCCAGTAGTGATGTATGGAAGTGAGAGCTGGACCATAAAGAAGGCTGATCGCCGAAGAATGGATGCTTTTGAATTATGGTGCTGGAGGAGACTCTTGAGAGTCCCATGGACTGCAAGAAGATCAAACCTCTCCATTCTGAAGGAAATCAGCCCGGAGTGCTCACTGGAAGGACAGATCCTGAAGCTGAGGCTCCTCATGAGAAGAGAAGACTCCCTGGAAAAGACCCTGATGCTGGGAAAGATGGAGGGCACAAGGAGAAGAGGACGACAGAGGACGAGATGGTTGGACAGTGTTCTTGAAGCTACCAGCATGAGTTTGACCAAACTGTGGGAGGCAGTGGAAGACAGGAGGGCCTGGCGTGCTCTGGTCCATTGGGTCACGAAGAGTTGGACACAACTAAACAACAACAACAACAACAAAGTAGGGAACTAGAGCAAACTGCCGTTTACTTTGTTGGCCAAATGGGGCAAACTATGGTATGCACAAACTGCAGTGTGGACTTTGGGTGTACCAGGAAACCACAGTTTGTTTGAATCGGGAAGCCAGGAAGGATACCTGAGCGCACAAGGGAGGTGAGAATCTTGCAAGGCGAAGGATCAGGCATAAATGGCCAAATGGCGGTGTCTTAGGCACCAAGAGAGCCCACAGTCCACCTTGGATAATTGAAAAGAAAATGCAGTTTACAGGCAGTAAAAAAAAATGTCATTTGACAGTGCCTGAAAAGAAGCCAGAGAATGCCCTTCATCATATTCTATTTGGCAGGTAGAACACTAGAGTCCTTCCCTGGCTAATCTAAACAAACAACTTGATAGCAGAGAAAGTTTCGAAAGTGACAGCTCTGGAGAACAGACCTTCTACAATAGCATGAAATATACAGAGTTTAAAACATGAGCCAAGTTACAAATTGTTTGCAAATATCCTAGCTAATAGATTAAAAAAAATTAAATGAATATATACATCAAGATCAAGCCGGGTTCCTACCAGGAAGACAAATGAAGGAGAATATAAGGAATATTTTGAATATAATAGAATATTTGGAGGCTAAAAATGAAAAGAAAGTGGCAATGATGTTTATAGACGCTGAAAAAGCCTTTGATAATGTTTCTTGGAAGTTCATGATAAAGCTGTTAGAACAAATCAGAAGTGGTCCCAAGTTTTTAAAAGAAATAGCAGCAATCTATTCAGAACAAAAAGCTAAACTAATTATAAATCAGGTGATAACGGATGACTGTAAGATCCAAAAAGGAACAAGACAAGGATGCCCATTATCTCCATTATTGTTTATTCTGGTCTTGGAAGTACTTGCCAAAAACATAAGAGCAAATAAAGAGATTACAGGTGTAAAAACTGGGAAAAGTGAATTCAAGTTAAAAGCGTATGCAGATGACCTAGTGATAACAGTGGAAGAACCTAAAATTTCACTCCCTAAAGTAATAGAAAAAAATTCAGAATTTTGGGGAAGTGGCAGGATTTAAGCTAAACAGGAATAAAACTAATTATTAGTTAAAAACATGAAGGAAGAAGAAAGAACCGAATTAGAACAAAACATTGAGATTGAAGTCCATAAAAAGGTTAAATATTTAGGGATTTGGTTAACATCAAGAAATATAAAACACGAGCCAGAGATCAAGCAGAGACCAATAATGCATAAGAGGCTCTCCCTCTTCTCCTGAGCATGTGCAGAGTACATTCTCCATCACCATGAGGTAACCACAACTTGCCACCACAAGCCCAGAAGTCTGGCCATTCCTTTGAGATGGTGATTACCCAATTCCTGTAACAAGGAAGGTTTTTTCACCTCCTCCCTCCTTGCAGGAAAACATTTGGTCAGTTTGGGAGTCAAAATGGTTACAGGACTGTCTTCCTGTGCTGCTCCAGATATGTGGTCCACATATCTATGTATGTCTTCGTTGGTACATTTATGAACAATTATTATATATATAAGACCTTACAGTGGTGCCTCGCAAGACGAAAAGAATCCCTTCTGTGATTCTCTTCGTCTAGCGGTTTTTTCGTCTTGCGAAGCAAGCCCATTGACGGATTAGCGAATTAGCGCTATTAGCGGCTTTTAGCAGCTTTTAGTGGCTTATCTGCTGATCGGATCAGCTGATAAGCGGCTTAGAAAAAGGGGGGAGGGGGAAAAACCAGCAGGAACTCGCAAGACATTGTCGTCTTGCGAAGCAAGCCCATAGGAAATTCGTTTTGCGAAGCACCTCCAAAACGGAAAACTCTTTCGTCTAGCGAGTTTTCCGTCTTGCGAGGCATTCGTCTTGCGGGGCACCACTGTAATTTTTTTTATTTCATTCCCAAGCACACTATCACGTCACAGTCCAGAGTCTGGGAACAACCGATGCAAGATAATGTCTCTTAAACTCAATTTGCCAAACCATTTTTAATGAATTATTGCAGCCGCTGGAACATGCAAAGAAAGCTCATTTGTCATAGCGAGCGACTGCCACAAATTGCTCTCCCAATGAACAAACAGTACCAATGTTTTGAATATTTGTTTCCCTAGCCTTTTCAACCCCTAAGATTTCCCTACGTGAGGCCTTAAATGCTGAAACAGAAGCTTCCCCTTTGACCCAACAGGGTTGAATTAGGGATATTGGATAAGGTGAGTCTGTCCCTCTTAAGCCCGCTTAAAGCTTCCTATTATTAGAAAAACCAACAGAAACTCTCTCCAGCCGCACAGAATTAGCCTGGGATCAGCCAACTATTTGCAGTGGGGCAAAAATTTGCGCCTGCCAAGCTAACACCCTGCGGCTTGTTACTTTTGCAGGTCTGCATCAACAGAAAAGCAGGCAGAGAACAAACCAAAGTACTATGGCCTATGTACTGTAATGAACGAAAATCTGCCCTTATTCCCTTATGGGGGACACAAGAGCCCTTATAAAGTCCTTTGTAGGTTCTCCATCGGTTGGAGAAAACAACAGAGGCCAACCAGAGGATACTGAGAAGCAAAGCAGCTAGTAAGCCTGATCTTTATTGAACTGTTGCAACAGGGTGCTCCCCTCACACGCAGGAGAAGGAGGAGGACCCAGAACAAAGGTGTGTCCGCCCTTATATAGACATTTTAAATTGCCAGCCCTGGAGTCCAAGACCACCCCCACAAACATCATACCTACATCACAGATGTAGGCTGATTGCTACAACAGAAATCTGAGTGTGTTGTTTATCTCCTGTTGTTGTTTATCTCCTGTCTGGCAGGTTACCTGTTAATGCTTACTTGATTGGATACCCTGGGGAGCCTGGCCAGTCTTTTGTAATAACAAATACTTAGTTCCTGAGCCAGGTCATAGGCTCACCCTATTCATACACAGACATACCCTTCAGACAAGATTTGTGAAGGAAAAGACAATGGGGAAGCTTTTCCATTTTCCTTTGACTTTGCAGAGAAAACATTTGGTCAGTTTGGGAGCCAAAATGGCTTCAAGACTGTTTTCCTGTGCTGCTTCAGACATGTGGTTTATATATTTATGTACGTGTTTGCTTGGTACATTTATGAACATTTATTAAATATATAAGGCCTTAATTTTTTTTTACTTCAGTACACATGATACATTTAAAGCACACAATTTCACCCAAGGAATCTGGGAAATGTAGTTTGTTCAGCACACTGGATTATTGCAGCTCTATGAGGGGGTAAACTATAGTTCCCAGGATTTTTTGTGGGGGACGAACGATGGACTTTTAATGGTGTAAACAAGAGATTCGAGAGGCACTGCAGTCACAAACTCATGGAGGAGAAAGCGATCTGTGGCTACAAGCTGCAGTGACTACGCTCTGTCACCACAGTGTTGCTTGGCCACTGTACTATGCATGTTGTTTAGTCGTTTAGTCGTGTCCGACTCTTCGTGACCCCATGGACCAGAGCACGCCAGGCCCTCCTGTCCCAGGGAGTCTTCTCTTCTCATGAGGTGGCCAAAGTCTTGGAGCCTCAGCTTCAGGATCTGTCCTTCCAGTGAGCACTCAGGGCTGATTTCCTTCAGAATGGAGAGGTTTGATCTTCTTGCAGTCCATGGGACTCTCAAGAGTCTCCTCCAGCACTAGAATTCAAAAGCATCCATTCTTCGGCGATCAGCCTTGCCTTCTTTAGGGTCCAGCTCTCACTTCCATACATCACCACTGGGAAAACCACTACAAACCTTTGTTGGCAAGGAAGGGCAGTGATCCATGAATTGGCCAATAGGCTGCTGCAAAATACGCCTAGCTGCTTTTGAACCCGGGCTCAGATCACTGGTCCATCTCAGTATTGCCTACACTGACTGACAGCGACTCTCCCGGATTTCAGGAAGTATTGTCCTTGCTCTACCAGCCTTTCTCAACCTGTGGGTCCCCAGATGTTGTTGGACTACAACTCCCATCACCCCTAGCTAGCAAGGCTCAGGGATGATGGGAGTTGTAGTCTAACAACATCTGGCGACCCACAGGTTGAGAACCGACTATCTGGAGATGGCGGGAATTGAACGCAGGACCTTCTTCTTGCGAGGCGGGTGCTGTTCCACTGAGCTACTGCCCTTCTCACTTCCAGCAGCTGGATTTAGGCGGGAATAGTGGCTTTGTCTGCATTGTTGAAACAACTGGGAGACAAATGCTTGCTCATCCACTGCAAATCGCGCCCGTGGGCATTGTTACATCGGCAGAGTTATGAAACATGGCGTGATCTATATTCATCAAAAGAAGGAGAATATTCTCAGTGACGTGTAGGAAGGCAGTTGCGATTCTGCCTTTAGCTTTCAACAGAGGAGCAATTTCTGGGCACCGCAAGAAGCCCCAACCTGGAAATGCAACAAAGTCTTTTGAGACAGGGAGCCCAAAAAACAAACAGCTTCCTCGAGAACGCGGGGGATCTCTTCCTTCTCTCATAACAAAGAAGGGAAACTTGCCTCTTCGAAAATTATCCATCCATTTCAGAGGGAAACCTTCCAAGTGGCCAGTAAGCTCTTTTTTTTTAAATCTCTCTTTTTTTAAAAAAAAGAGATTTGTTACGACAGGCCTGGCCACAGGATGATCGAGGGGGAGGAGGACCATGGTTTGTTATTATATCGGACTGTGAGTTTGGCCTGGCAGGGCCCCCCCCGAGAAAATCGAGGAGAGACTGGCAGGCCTGTGGAAATTAACGGACAGACTTTGGGAATGTTTTCATAGAATCATAGAATAGAATCATAGAATCATAGAGTTGGAAGAGACCACAAGGGCCATCGAGTCCAACCCCCTGCCAAGCAGGAAACACCATCAGAGCACTCCTGACATATGGTTGTCAAGCCTCTGCTTAAAGACCTCCAAAGTAGGAGACTCCACCACACTCCTTGGCAGCAAATTCCACTCTCGAACAGCTCTTACTGTCAGGAAGTTCTTCCTAATGTTTAGGTGGAATCTTCTTTCTTGTAGTTTGGATCCATTGCTCCGTGTCCGCTTCTCTGGAGCAGCAGAAAACAACCTTTCTCCCTCCTCTATGTGACATCCTTTTATATATTTGAACATGGCTATCATATCACCCCTTAACCTCCTCTTCTCCAGGCTAAACATGCCCAGCTCCCTTAGCCGTTGTTTTGTACGGAGGTACGGAAATGGCATCTGTCTATTTTGATATGGCTCTTGGAGGAGTGTAAAATCCACACATAACAACGTTTGTTTTCAACCCGCTTGTGGAGACTACCAGAGATCACAAAGAAAGGAATATATGATAACAACAAGAAGATGAGGAAAATAACAAAGAGAAGCTTGAACAGAACTGTGAATACTATTTTGACAGAACTGTGTACATCAAAGCAGCAGCAAGAGAGATGTTTGGATCCCTTTCTGAGCTCGAAGTATGGGTCCCCCAACAAAATTTAAAAATTTGGCTGTGTAATTTGGAATTAGTGTGATTTGGAATTAATGTGATTTGATTGGCCTGTTAATAAAAATTATTTGGAAAAAAGGTGGCCAGTAAGCTCCAGCTGGTGGGGTCCCCCCCGCTTAAAGACATTTATTGATTGGAAAATAGTTTTCCTCCACGTTTTCAGCGGAGTTTAAATTGCATCCTGTGCGTTGTGTGTGGGGGGGGGGGGAGGAAAGCAAATAATGAGGCCAGAAATAGCAGCTGTTTATGGCTCTCTGCTCTCCGGGGACTCTCAGAGTTGTTTGCTTTCGTCCCTCGCCTCTGGATGGAAATCTGCATCTGTTTTCTGGGAGTCGTTCAAAACAGACGGCGAAGTTCCTGCAGTCCAGCAGAAATCCTCTTGGCCCCCAACCAATTATTTCCCCACTTACCTAAACATGAAATTTATCTGAGGAAAAGCCGTTGGATGTGCCAGCGTTTCGCAAGCTAACTTCTGCAAGTTCCAGAAGTGTTGCTGTGTTTTGCTTTGTGCATGTGTTTGGCCGAGTTATGTTTCCGGCGAGTTCCGGGTTCGAAACCCTGGACATGAGCTGCCAGTCCGTGCTGGCAGTACTGAGCTAAATGAACCCAAGGCTCTGACTTGGCCTAAGGCTGCTTTCTAGGTTAGTATGGCAGAAAGTGAGGAGGAATTAAAGAACCTTTTAATGAGGGTGAAAGAGGAGAGCGCAAAATATGGTTTGAAGCTCAACATCAAAAAAACGAAGATCATGGCCACTGGGCCCATCACCTCCTGGCAAATAGAAGGGGAAGAAATGGAGGCAGTGAGAGATTTTACTTTCTTGGGCTCCATGATCACTGCAGATGGTGACAGCAGCCATGAAATTAAAAGATGCCTGCTTCTTGGGAGAAAAGCAATGACAAACCTAGACAGCATCTTAAAAAGCAGAGACATCACCTTGCCAACAAAGGTCCGTATAGTAAAAGCTATGGTTTTCCTAGTAGTGATGTATGGAAGTGAGAGCTGGACCATAAAGAAAGCTGATCGCCGAAGAATGGATGCTTTTGAATTCTGGTCTGGAGGAGACTCTTGAGAGTCCCATGGACTGCAAGAAGATCAAACCTCTCCATTCTGAAGGAAATCAGCCCTGAGTGCTCACTGGAAGGACAGATCCTGAAGCTGAGGCTCCAAGACTTTGGCCACCTCATGAGAAGAGAAGACTCCCTGGAAAAGACCCTGATGTTGGGAAAGATGGAGGGCACAAGGAGAAGGGGACGACAGAGGACGAGATGGTTGGACAGTGTTCTCGAAGCTACGAACATGAGTTTGACCAAACTGTGGGAGGCAGTGGAAGACAGGAGTGCCTGGCGTGCTCTGGTCCATGGGGTCATGAAGAGTTGTACACAGCTAAACGAGTAAACAACAACATCGGCCACTTGCGACCAAGTGAAGACGCCAGGATTTTGCTGGATGTCTCCACCCTCTGGAGGTGCATGTCTGCGCATCACTGGATCTCGACTGTTTGCACACACTAACACCACATTCTGCAGAGCCTCCATCAGTTATATTTTATCTGCACAATCGGAATGAATTTCTGGAACCAAAATAAATACAGTGGATGCTCAGGTTGTGAGCGTGATCTGTGCGGGATGCACACCCACAACCACAGCGTTCACAACCCGCAGCGGCGCATCTGCGCATCTGCGCATGCGCAGGTTGTGATTCGGCGCTTCTGCGCATGCGTGCCCGCTGAAATCCGGAAGTAACCCATTCCGGTACTTCCGGGTTTCGGCTGTCCGTAACCCAAAAAAACGCAACCTGAAGCGTCTGTAACCGGAGGTATGACTGTAATTATTATTATTATTATTATTATTATTATTATTATTATTATTATTACAGTGGTACCTCAGGTTAAATACTTAATTCATTCCGGAGGTCTGTACTTAACCTGAAACTGTTCCTAACCTGAAGCACCACTTTAGCTAATGGGGCCTCCCGCTGCTGCTGCTGCACTGCCAGAGCACGATTTCTGTTCTTATCCTGAAGCACTGTTTCTGGGTTAGCGGAGTGTGTAACCTGAAGCATATGTAACCTGAGGTACCACTGTATTAGTTATTTATTTATTTATTTATACATACATACATACATACATACATACATACCCTGCCCAGGTTTCTCCAGCCACTCTGGGTGGCTCCCAACAGGACATGCAAAACACGCTAAAACATCAAACATTTAAAAACTTCCCTAATGCTTTTTCTGTGCAGCCTGAGAAGGAGCAATGAACAACGTTTTACAGTGGTACCTTGGTTCTTGAACTTAAAACCATTCCGGAAGTCTGTTCGATTCCCAAAACAGTTCGACAACTGAAGGGCAGCTTCCGATTGGCTGCAGGAGCTTCCTGCAGTCAATCGGAAGCCGCGTCGGATGTTCAGCTTCTGAAAAATGTTTGCAAACCAGAACAGTTACTTCCAGGCTTGCGGCATTCGGGAACCGATTTGTTCAGGTGTCCAAGCTGTTTGAGTACCAATGTCCCCACTGTGGAAGGACGTGTGTATCCAGAATTGGCCTCCACAATCACTTACGGACTCGTTGTTAAAACCGTGTTTATGGAAGACAATCTTACTCGGCCACGAATGATCGCCAAAGAAAGAAGAAGGAGGAAATAAAGAAGTAAAATCAGCATCCCCTTCAGGACTCTGCATAGGAAAGGAAGATGGAGAGCAGGCTTGGCACTCTTCCTCCCAGGGATACAATCCTGCCGTTTGCTGGGTCCTCCGTGGTACCCAAAGGATGCTCCAAGCAGAGTTTGAGAGCCACTGGTCAGAGAGAGCCATTTTTACAGCAACTTATGCAAACAGGGAAATTTCCAATGCAAATAAATGCTTTGAAGTTATTTTGTGGGTTATTCACGCAGATCCCCTAAGGAGGGAGCTGTGTGCGTTGCAGGCCACGTGAAGCAGCTCTTCAAAGCCCCGGACCCACAAACGCACGTCCGTCCATCCCCCACGCTTTCCCAGGAGCATTCAGCTCCGTACATTTGCGAAAGCTCTCGTCCCTGGGAATCTCCGTGTGCAAGGAATCTTGCAAGAGCCATCACACCGTTCGCATCGCATATTGTTGCAGAGGTGCGGGTCTGCCGCTTTCAATAGCCGCCAGCCATCAACTGCAACATCCAGCCCCAGCATATTAAAAAACAACAACACGTTTTCTTTATTCTGCGACTTTGCTGCCAGCTTTCCTCTGGGTAACCTCCAGAGACCTGGAGTCTAAGCCCTGCCAACTTTGGCCAAATATCTCACCATATTAAACTGGGAGACGCAGGGAGATTTTCCATTGCTATCACTTATAGTTTTAGTTATTGAATTGTTGTATTTTAATATTTTGTTGGAACTGCCCAGAGTGGCTAGGGAAATCCTTATTTCCCGATGAATAGCCTTTAGACTATAATGTAACTTAAATAGAAAACTATCTTTAGAAAGATTTCCCCTCCAATAGCATTTTATTTTAAAAATCTGACTTAAGAACTTTGCTTCAGGATGACAACAGAAATTGTGCTCCGATGGTGCAGCGGCAGCAGGAGGCCCCATTAGCTAAAGTGGTACCTCAGGTTAAGAACAGTTTCTGGTTAAGAACGGACCTCCGGAACGAATTAAGTACGTAACCAGAGGTACCACTCCCTGCTGCCAACCAGAGGACTCCCTGTTGCTAGGTAAAGGTAAAGGGACCCATGACCATTAGGTCCTGTCGTGGCCGACTCTGGGGTTGTGGCGCTCATCTCGCTTTATTGGCCGAGGGAGCCTGCGTACAGCTTCCGGGTCATGTGGCCAGCATGACTAAGCCGCTTCTGGCGAACCAGAGCAGCGCACGGAAATGCCATTTATCTTTCCGCCGATGCTGTACCTATTTATCTACTTGCACTGGTGTGCTTTCGAACTGCTAGGTTGCCAGGAGCTGGGACCGAGCAACGGGAGCTCACCCCGTCGCGGGGATTCGAACCACCGACCTTCTGATCGGCAAGTCCTAGGCTCAGTGGTTTAACCGACAGCGCCACCTGTTGCTACTGGTCGCCCTAACAGATGATCTCCGCAGGCAGCTGGATCGAGGCGGGTCGGGGCTGCTGATTCTTCTAGATCTGTCAGCAGCCTTTGACATGGTCGATCACGAACTCCTGGACCACCGCCTTGTCGACGTGGGGATCCAGGGCACAGTCCTTCAATGGCTGCGCTCGTTTCTCTCTGATCGGGGACAGAGGGTGGCGCTTGGGGGGGAATTTTCATCGCGTCACTCCTTGGTGTGTGGAGTGCCTCAGGGTGCGATTCTCTCCCCGATGCTTTTTAACATCTTTATGCGCCCCCTCGCCCAGCTTGTCCGGAGTTTTGGGCTGGGTTGCCATCAGTATGCTGATGACACCCAACTCTATCTGTTGATGGATGGCCATCCTAACTCGGCCCCAGACACACTGACCAGATGTCTGGAGGCTGTGGCTGGATGGTTACGTGGGAGCCGGTTGAAGTTAAATCCTTCGAAGACAGAGGTCCTCTGGCTGGGGCGGGACGATATGGGATCGAGGGGGCAACTCCCATCTCTTGCGGGGGTGCAATTAGTGCCAGCACCGTCCGTTAAGAGTTTGGGTGTAATCTTCGATACCTCCCTCTCTATGGAGGCGCAGATTACAGCTATAACAAAGGCGGCATTTTTCCATCTCCGCCAAGCTAAGCAGTTGGCCCCTTATCTCTCTCGCCCTGACCTAGCCACTGTGATCCATGCGACGGTCACCTCCAGACTGGATTATTGTAACTCGCTCTACGTGGGGCTGCCCTTGAGACTGACCCAGAAACTCCAGCGGGTGCAGAATGCCGCAGCGAGACTCCTTACGGGGTCTTCGCTGCGGGATCACATTCATCCGGTGCTATACCAGCTGCACTGGCTCCCGGTGGAGTACAGGATCAGGTTTAAGGTGCTGGTTTTAACCTTTAAAGCCCTATACGGCCTAGGACCCTCGTACCTACGGGACCGCCTCTCCTGGTATGCCCCACAGAGAAACCTACGGTCTACAAATAATAACACCCTCAAGGTCCCAGGCCTCAGAGAGGTTAGGCTGGCCTCAACTAGAGCCAGGGCCTTCTCGGCTGTGGCTCCAAACTGGTGGAATGCTCTGTCACAAGAGACTAGGGCCCTGCGGGACTTGACATCTTTCCGCAGGGCCTGCAAGATAGTAGTAATGGGGGACTTCAATTACCCGGATATTTGTTGGACGTCAAACTCAGCCAAGAGCATAAGGTCAAACAGATTCCTCACTGGCCTTGCAGACAACTTCATTGTCCAGAAAGTGGGAGAAGCAACAAGAGGAACAGCCATTTTAGATCTGGTCGATCAGGTATATGAAGACGAGCAGCAAAGTCAGTCCTCAGGGAATGTGCAGGCGACCTTGGAACGGACAGCTCACGGAAGAACCCCGACCAAACCCAAGAGGAGGCGTGTAGTGGTGATAGGGGATTCCCTACTGAGGGGAACAGAAGCAGTGATCTGTGGGCCTGACAAGATGTCTCGGGAAGTGTGCTGTCTCCCCGGGGCTAAGATCCAAGATGTAACTGAACGACTGCAAGGAATCATAAAACCCACTGACAAATACCCCTTCCTCTTGGTTCATGTGGGAACCAATGACACTGCAAGCAATAGCCTCCAGAAGATCAAAAGAGACTACGAGGCTCTCGGCAGGAAATTGAAGCAACTAAATGCACAAATTGTCATCTCATCTGTCCTCCCAGTTGAACGACGTGGCCCAGGGAGAGAGGGGAAAATAGTGGAAGTGAACAGCTGGCTTCGCAAATGGTGTAAACAGGAACGGTTTGGATTCTTAGATCACGGACTGCAGTTTCTTGAAGATGGACTTCTGGCAAGTGATGGGCTGCACCTCACAACGGTTGGGAGAAATGTTTTTGCCAAAAATCTCAGAAACCTCATCAGGAGGGCTTTAAACTGACTAATGTGGGGGAGGGAGACAGTGCTCCTGAAGGTAGGAGCCTATCAATTAATGAAGATGATCATCCAAATGTCATAGACCAAATGGAGAAAACAGCACACGGACCTAGTGGTGGGAGGAAAAAATCCTTAAATAAGAGACACGGGGGAATGATTAATGGACTTCAATGTCTGTACACTAATGCGCAAAGCATGGGAAATAAACAAGATGAGCTTGAGCTCTTGGTACAGCAAACTAAATATGACATAATAGGCATCACTGAAACCTGGTGGGATAAGTCCCACGATTGGAATGTAATAATGGGGGGATACAATCTATTTCAGAGAAACAGACCAGACAAGAAAGGAGGAGGAGTGGCGTTATATGTCAGGGATGTGTATACCTGTGAAGAGATCCAAGATTTAGAACCTCAAAGCCAAAGTGAGAGCATTTGGGTCAAAATTAAGGGAGAGAAGAATAACAGAGACCTCATTGTGGGAGTTTACTATAGATCCCCAAGCCAAACGGAGGACATAGATGATGCCTTCCTGGAACAGATGGCCAAGCATGCAAAAGGAAGGGAGATAGTAGTAATGGGGGACTTCAATTACCCGGATATTTGTTGGACGTCAAACTCAGCCAAGAGCATAAGGTCAAACAGATTCCTCACTGGCCTTGCAGACAACTTCATTGTCCAGAAAGTGGGAGAAGCAACAAGAGGAACAGCCATTTTAGATCTGGTCCTAACCAATGTTGATGACCTGGTTAGTGGGGTAGAAGTGGAAGGATCATTAGGCGCGAGTGATCATGCTCTTCTGAAGTTTACTATACAGCGGAAAGGAGCAGCCAAGCATACTAGGACTCAATTTCTTGACTTTAAGAAAGCCGACTTCATAAAACTTAGGGAAGTGCTGGGTGAGATCCCATGGACAACAATACTAAAAGGAAAGGGAGTTCATGATGGCTGGGAGTTTGTTAAGAGGGAGATACTAAAAGCACAACGTCAGGCAATACCAATGAGACGGAAACATGGAAGGTGCCTAAAGAAGCCAGGGTGGCTATCTAAAGAACTTTTAACTGAATTAAGATTAAAAAAGGATGTGTACAAAAAATGGAAAAGGGGGGAAACCACCAAAGAGGAATTCAAACAAAAAGCCAGCACATGTAGACACAAAGTCAGAAAAGCTAAAGCACAGAATGAACTCAGGCTTGCTAGAGAGGTTAAAAGCAACAAAAAAGGCTTTTATGGGTATGTTCGTAGCAAATGGAAGAACAAAGAAACTGTGGGGTCACTCAGAGGAGAAGATGGTGAAATGCAAACAGGGGACACAGAAAGGGCTGAACTACTCAATGCCTTCTTTGCCTCAGTCTTCTCCGATAAAGAAGACAATGCCCGACCTGAAGAATTTGGAGCAAATGATTCAGCAAAGGAAACACAGCCCAGAATAACTAAGGAGATAGTACAAGAATATTTGGCTAGTTTAGATGTATTCAAGTCTCCAGGGCCAGATGAACTGCATCCAAGAGTATTAAAAGAACTGGCAGATGTGATCTCAGAACCACTGGCAGTCATCTTTGAGAATTCCTGGAGAACAGGCGAAGTCCCGGCAGACTGGAGGAGGGCAAATGTTGTCCCTATTTTCAAAAAGGGGAAAAGAGAGGACCCAAATAATTACCGCCCAGCCAGTCTGACATCAATAGCAGGGAAGATTCTGGAGCAGATCATTAGGCAAACAGTCTGTGAGCACCTAGAAAGGAATGCTGTGATCACCAATAGTCAGCATGGATTTCTGAAAAATAAGTCATGTCAGACTAACCTGATCTCGTTTTTTGACAGAATTACAAGCCTGGTAGATGAAGGGAACGCAGTGGATGTAGCCTACCTTGATTTCAGCAAGGCATTTGACAAGGTGCCCCATGATATTCTTGTAAAGAAGCTGGTAAAATGCGGTCTTGACTATGCTACCACTCAGTGGATTTGTAACTGGCTGACTGACCGAACCCAAAGGGTGCTCATCAATGGTTCCTCTTCATCCTGGAGAAGAGTGACTAGTGGGGTGCCACAGGGTTCTGTCTTGGGCCCGGTCTTATTCAACATCTTTATCAACGACTTGGATGATGGACTCAAGGGCATCCTGATCAAATTTGCAGATGACACCAAACTGGGAGGGGTGGCTAACACCCCAGAGGACAGGATCACACTTCAAAACGACCTTGACAGATTAGAGAACTGGGCAAAAACAAACAAGATGAATTTTAACAGGGAGAAATGTAAAGTATTGCACTTGGGCAAAAAAAATGAGAGGCACAAATACAAGATGGGTGACACCTGGCTTGAGAGCAGTGCATGTGAAAAGGATCTAGGAGTCTTGGTTGACCACAAACTTGACATGAGCCAACAGTGTGACGCGGCAGCTAAAAAAGCCAATGCAATTCTGGGCTGCATCAATAGGAGTATAGCATCTAGATCAAGGGAAGTAATAGTGCCACTGTATTCTGCTCTGGTCAGACCACACCTGGAGTACTGTGTCCAGTTCTGGGCACCACAATTCAAGAAGGACACTGACAAACTGGAACGTGTCCAGAGGAGGGCAACCAAAATGGTCAAAGGCCTGGAAACGATGCCTTATGAGGAACGGCTAAGGGAGCTGGGCATGTTTAGCCTGGAGAAGAGGAGGTTAAGGGGTGATATGATAGCCATGTTCAAATATATAAAAGGATGTCACATAGAGGAGGGAGAAAGGTTGTTTTCTGCTGCTCCGGAGAAGCGGACACGGAGCAATGGATCCAAACTACAAGAAAGAAGATTCCACCTAAACATTAGGAAGAACTTCCTGACAGTAAGAGCTGTTCGACAGTGGAATTTGCTGCCAAGGAGTGTGGTGGAGTCTCCTACTTTGGAGGTCTTTAAGCAGAGGCTTGACAACCATATGTCAGGAGTGCTCTGATGGTGTTTCCTGCTTGGCAGGGGGTTGGACTCGATGGCCCTTGTGGTCTCTTCCAACTCTATGATTCTATGATTCTATGATTCTATGATTCTAAGACAGAGTTGTTCCGCCAGGCCTTTGGTCAGGGCGCAGCCTGACTCCCTCCTCTGGCAACCTGCACAGAATTTTGTTTAATCGGTTGCCATCAATTTGATTTTAACTAATTTTTATAATGAAATATTTTTAGAATGTGTTATTATTTGATTGTTTATTTGATTGTTGTTAGCCGCCCTGAGCCCGGCTCAGCTGGGGAGGGCGGGATATAAATAAAACTTATTATTATTATTATTATTATTACTCAGCTTCAAAATAATAATAATACAGTGGTACCTCGGGTTAAGTACTTAATTCGTTCCGGAGGTCCGTACTTAACCTGAAACTGTTCCTAACCTGAAGCACCACTTTAGCTAATGGGGCCTCCTGCTGCTGCCGCGCTGCCGGAGCACGATTTCTGTTCTCAACTTGAAGCAAAGTTCTTAACCTGAAGCACTATTTCTGGGTTAGCGGAGTAGGTAACCTGAAGTGTATGTAACCTGAAGCGTATGTAACCTGAGGTACCACTGTAATAATAATAATAATAATAATAATAATAATAATAATAATAATAATAATAATAAAGTGTCCAGGGATTCATTGGAAAAAATCTGGTAAGCATACCCTAGATAATCATACCACCTCCGGGAGGGAGTTCCACCCAGTTTGGGAACCACTGTACTAAACCCCTGACCGACTTCATCTGCCCCAGCTGGCCACGCTCCGCATCTCAGCAGAAGCCACTCTTTCCTTCGGTCCACCTGCAGGAGGTGGTGGTTTTAGCCATTAGCAGCGCAGACGCATCTCGGACAATTCATGAATAATTGCTGCCTGCTGTCTCCATTACAAGCCGGAGATCTTCCCCGTGGATTCCAAATACCTTAGCACTGGCTGCCTGCTACAAACCGCTTCCATTAGATGCTATTACTAAGGAAGGCGGTTGATCGCCCTCCCGAGATGAAGGGCAACAATTCAGCCCAGAGCTCAGGACCGGTCGATGCTAACTGCCCCTCCACAAAGGACGATGACAGCAGAGAGGTTGGGTCGCAGGTCGCTCTTGGGTTTCCCCCGGGGCAAGATAAAGCAGCTAACAAATTTAATAAATAGAAGGTAAAATGTTGAAGGGTAGTCCAATAAAGGATTCCAGGGGCCATGGGCATGTCCAAAGCCTATGGAGGTGAGGGCCTAAGGCACGCCCCCTATCGGTGACCCCAGGGGAGTTCCTAGTTGATGTGCATCAGCAGGACTCCCCCTATGGGTGGTTAACCCTTCCCGGACTTCTATCAGATGGGCTGAAGTCCGATATAGTCAATTAGGACCAATGCCTAAGCCAATACCGCTCATCACCTGTAACCAATAAAGTTGTGGCCTTATTTGGCCCATTAACCTTAATAATTGTGTCATTATTAATGTGTGTGGTACGGAAGCTGTACTGCCCAGGACAGGATGGGGTTGTGCAGGGTTGTTAAGGCAGCAGAGAGCATTGTTGGCTGCCCACTCTCCACCTTAGAGCAGATTTATGCCACAAGGTGCCATAGGAAGGCACTGGACATAGTAAAAGATCCATCGCATCCTGGTCACTGTCTCTTCGAGCTCTTGCCGTCGGGACGGAGATACAGGACGATGAAGACAAGAACGAGCCGTCTTAGGAACAGCTTCTTCTCCAGAGCGATCTCGGCCCTGAATGGGAAGCCCGGACTTTGAAAGTCATCTAATCTCCCTTGCTGTATTATACTGTATTGTTTAATTAGTGTTTTATGGAGCAGTCAAGTAATTTCGTTGTCCCCGAAGGGGGCAATGACAATAAAGATATTCTTATTCTTATTCTCTTATTATTTCCACTGGGGGGGCGTGAACTCGCCACGCAAATACCACCTCCTGCAGGGTTCTAATCAGTTATCTTTTATTTACCACAAAGGGAGGCCCAGACAGGAGCTATTTGGGTTTCTTTTAAATGCATTTTTTTATCCACTTCTCTGAGGTCCAAGGCAGAGGACGCTGGGAGGAAGGGGCTGTCAAAGTGGCGCGAAACAGCACAGACGTTCTCGAGCGCAGAAGGAATATCCGTGGGAAAACATCCTCTGCGAGATATGCAGGGAGGGGGAAATGAAATCCTCCTCGCCGTACAGGAAGTCCTAGACAATGCATCGATCGGGACACGCATTAGGAAGCCAATTCTGCAGGGGACCTCGAGCGCTGCTCCAAACAGGACGTTCCCCCACCCCATTCATAATTCACAGCATCCCTATAAATAAATAAAAAGAAGCGTTTCTATACATCCCCCCCCCCAGTACATAAGGCCACTGCAGTCAATGCATTCAAACTCTAGAGACCTTTGAACGCAGGTCCAGCCACAATGTGATCCTGCAAATAACCTCCTCCAAGCTCATTTAAATTGAGTGTTTGTTGGAAAAGAGGCTTCTTCTCTCCATTCTTGGCATTCGCCTCCTTTGTTTACAAGGTCCTCGGCAACCGGTCCACCTCTGGCTCTCCTCTACTCCAGCAATGTGGTTTAAACATCATGTTTCTAACAGATCTTGGTTGTTTTACTACAGACGCAGCCTAGAATTAGGAACAGACAAACCTTCCCGTTTTAATTTCTCTCCGTTTCTCCTTTTCCCCCAATCTCAAATCCATTCTCCGCACCTCTGCATCTATTTGCAAAGATTGTTTTTTAAAAAAATTCCTGTGAAGATACATCAGCATTTTAGTGTGAATTTCTCATAATAAACAGACTTTTTGCCTGCAGTTTTCACTAATACACACATTTGTGAAAGCCATTTTTTTCATTATTATTATTATTTCTTAACCCACCCTTCTCCATGAGGCCGCAAGACAGGTAACTTCACCAATTCAAAAACAGAACATTTAAAACAGATTACCACCAAGAGATGATTGACTTTTTCCTTGGCAGATCAGTTTTCGTGCACATTGCATCACAAAATTCAGGGAATTGCAAATTTCAAAGAGTGGCTCTGCTTCAGTTTGCTTATTGCTTCAAGATGTGTGGACTGGGTGTTTTCTCTTTAAAATGCAAACAAAATCGGATTTCTCCACCATTTCTCTACCTGTAACCCTCAAACATTCCCACGTGACGAAGAGGAAGACTTTGAAAATGACGTACCGGTGGTCTTTGACTCCTAGTAAGCTGGCGAAAATGTATAAGACAAGTTACAAATATTTGCTGGAAATGTAAAGGAAAAAGAAGGTACATTTTATTATATGTGGTGGTCATGTAAGGTAACAAAGGCTTTCTGGGAAATGATATATAATGAACTGGGGTGGAAATGTTTAAGCTTTATTTTTTAAAAAAACAACCCAGAAGCTTTTTAATTAGGAATTGTAGGTACCAACATTCCAAAGGAGCAGAAAAAGACTTTTTATGTATGCGGCAACAGCCGCACGGATGCTACTAGCCCAGAGATGGAAAGAGTCCCTACCAGAGAGAAATAGCAAACCAAGCTGATGGAGTGCACCAAAATGGCAAAATTAACCTGGAAAGCTAAGGAACCAAGACAACAAAAACTTCAATAAAGAATGGAGGGGGGGATTTAATTTATTTAGGAGACCACTGTAAGCAGATGAAAATATTAGCAGGATTCGAGTAACAGTTGTAATGTAGCAAATATTGTGGACAATGTGGAGAGATATAAAATATGGATTACGAAATAATAGGCAATAATCGAAAAAGCTGGCAATAGAGGGGAGGGGAGGAAGTCTGGAGCTTCAGAGAAATCTCTAAATATGGATATGTATTTTGAATTGTTATACAGTGGTGCCCCGCAAAACGAATGCCTCACAAGACGGAAAACTCACTAGACGAAAGAGTTTTCCGTTTTGGAGGTGCTTCGCAAAACGAATCTCCTATGGGCTTGCTTCGCAAGACGAAAATGTCTTGTGAGTTCCTGCGGGTTTTTTTCCTTCCCCCCCCCCTTTTCTAAGCCGCTAAGCCGCTTATCAGCTGATCTGCTAAACCGCTAAGCCACTAAAAGCCGCTAATAGCGCTAATCCGCTAATCCTTCAATGGGCTTGCTTCGCAAGACGAAAAAACCGCTAGACAAAAAGAATCACAGAACAGATTCTTTTCGTCTTGCGAGGCACCACTGTAATTATACAGTGGTACCTCAGGATGTGAACGGGATCCGTTCCGGGGCCCCGTTCGCATCCTGAACAGAACGTAAGATGCGACAGCGTGTCTGTGCGTGCCGCGATTCGCCGCCTCTGCGCATGACATCATTTTGAGCATCTGTGCATGTGCAAGTGGCGAAACCCGCAAGTAACCCTTTCTGGTACTTTCGAGTCGCCGCGGGACGCAACCTGAAAACACTCAACCTGAAGCAAATGCAACACGAGGTATGACTGTATTAGCAGGATTCTAATAACACTTGTTATGTAGTAAATATCATGGGCAATACGGATAGATATAAAATATGGATTACAAAATAAAAGACAATAGTCGAAAAAGTTGACAATACAGGGGATAGTTGGAAGTCTGGAGCTTCAGAGAAATCTCTAAATATGGTTCCAGTTACAGATAGGTAGCCGTGTTGGTCTGCCATAGTCAAAATAAAAAAATTCCTTCCAGTAGCACCTTAAATACCAACTAAGTTAGTTCTTGGTATCTTTCGTGTGCATGCACACTTCTTCAGATACACTCAAGAACCTGGACATTATACCCAAGGGTCTTAGAATTAAGAACCCTCTACAATCCACGTATCCCACTGAATATGCAAAAAAACCTATGCAACACTTTCTCTAAGAAGCTGCTCAAACATCTGATCAGCGTTCTCTACTCTGTGTATCTGAAGAAGTGTGCATGCACACGAAAGATACCAAGAACTAACTTAGTTGGTCTTTAAGGTGCTACTGGAAGGAATTTTTTTATTTTCTCTAAATATGGATATGTATTTTGAGTTGTTAGAATTCTACACTTGTAAAACAAAAATAGAAGTATTTGAAGAAGAAGAAGACGACAACTTAAAGAGTGTAGCAGGATTCTCCATCCAATTCCCTTCCTCTCCTCGCTTCAGCCTTCGACAGCCACAACCAGGACCCAAGCACAGAGAAGCCATTGTCCAAAGGCCTCCCACCCATTTTATGATTAACTGCTTCCTTTTCCTGTATGCCCCCCGGGTCACATCAAACCCAAAGCTGCCCTTGACCAGCTTGCACCCGCTGCAACGCTTTCAGCCAATGGACTTTTGTTCCACCGCCCATAAATTCACACAGCGGGTGGTAAAGGGGGTCCATGCGCCCCTCGTCTTTCAGGAAACACACACACTAAAATAAAATAAACCATTGTATGCATCACTTACAATATTTGCTTGGTATCCCTAACCAGAAATGTGCAAGATGTGCAAATAAAGCATAATTAGAACACGCCGCACTTAAGCGAACGGTACAAGCTGTGGCTTTATTAACAATCTATTAAACCAATCTTTGTTGCATCCTTTCAATTAACTTTTGTGTTGCTTGCTGGAAAACGCTTTCATACTTATGGATAATAGGCTGTATTACATTAAATAATCCAAACACAACCTTATAAACCGCCGTGGTGTTTTTTCTGAAGGCGTTGGCAGTGTGGAAAGAAATTTCATGAACCAGCAAATAGACCGAATAAAATGCGAGACAGCACGACTGGACCCCTAAACAACTAAAGAACAAACTTCAACAAAGGAAAGTCATTTGGAATTTAAAATTCCAGGGCAAATAGGAAGGCCTCTGCCTTCTCAAACCATCCTACTGTCTCATACAAGCATGGATGTTATGGACCCCCAACTCCCATCAACTCCAGCCAGCACAGCCAAAGCTCAGAGATCACGGGATTTGTAGTCCAGAACATTTGAAAAGCTCCATATTAGCTACCCTTGTTTTAGTGGCATGTCTGACACCACTTCTACACCACCAGAAATTACCGTATTTTTCGCTCTATAAGACGCACCAGACCACAAGACGCACCTAGTTTTTGGAGGAGGAAAACAAGGGAAAAAACATTCTGAATCCCAGAAGCCAGAACAGCAAGAGGGATCGCTGTGCAGCAAAAGCCTGCATTCGCTCCATAAGACACACACATATTTCCCCTTACTTTTTAGGAGGGAAAAAGTGAGTCTTATAGAGCAAAAAATACGGTAAAAGCAAGAAGAGGAATACCTCAAGGATAGCTTCTATAACCAAGGTAACTGAGGATGCAATTCTGTACGTGCTTTCCAGAGGGCAAACCCCCTTGAACTCACTGGGGTAGACATCCATAGGTACAGCCCCACAGCTGATCTTCAGGGCAAGGGAAATGCTATTATGTGGAGGATATCTCAGGGAGGATGGAGAATGGAGCAAGCTTGTTTCCTCATTCTCTGGAGGGCGAGATTCGAACCCATGGCTTCAAGACACAAGAAAGGGGATTCCGACTAAACATCAGGGAGCACTATCCAAGGGCAAGAGCTCTTTGACAGTGGAACAGACCTCCACAAGAGATGGCCTCTCCTTCCTTGGATGAAGAATGAGCTCACGCAGTAGCCACATAATGTTGACATTCCACTGGGGAAGACAGGAAAATGCCGAATTTTCTGTGTATAAGACAATGCTTTTTGCTAAAAAAAAAAAAATTAGGAAAAATTGGGTGTCATCTTATGCATGGATAAAGGTAAAGGGACCCCTGACCATTAGGTCCAGTCGTGACCGACTCTGGGGTTGCGGCGCTCATCTCGCTTTATTGGCTGAGGGAGCCGGTGTACAGCTTCTGGGTCATGTGGCCAGCATGACTAAGCCGCTTCTGGTGAACCGGAGCAGCGCACGGAAATGCTGTTTACCTTCCTGCCGGAGCGGTACCTATTTATCTACTTGCACTTCGTGCTTTCGAACTGCTAGGTTGGCAGGAGCTGGGACCGAGCAACGGGAGCTCACCCCGTCGCGGGGATTCAAACCACCGACCTTCTGATCGGCAAGTCCTAGGCTCTGTGGTTTAACCCACAGCGCCACCCGCGTCCCTATGCATGGACAGTGAATGCAATTAATGGCAGCAGCAAGAAAGAGATTGGCAGCGGCGATTGGTGGCAGTGGCAAGGCCTACTGGCGATTGGCTGCAGCTGCAGCAACAGGGCAGGTGATTGGCAGCTGTGGTGAGTCAGGCAGGCGATTGACGGCTGCGGCGAGTGGCGGGAGGGCTGTTGGTGGCGGTGAGCGGGCAGACAATTGGCAGCTGCATTGAGGTGAGCGATTGGCAGAAGTGACCTCCGACACCCCCACAAAAAAGCTAAACAACTTAATTTCTTAATTTGGGTTTTTTTTAAAAAAAGTTGTTTTGTTGTTTAGTCGTTTAGTCATGTCCAGCTCTTCGTGACCCCATGGACCAGAGCACGCCAGGCACTCCTGTCTTCCACTGCCTCCCGCAGTTTGGTCAAACTCATGCTGGAATAGGGGTCATCTTATACATGGGGCGTCTTATACATGGAAAAATATGGTAAGTGGAGAGGGTAATGGAATAGAGTTCTGGAGGAGGGCATGTCTGGCCGGCTGGCAAGTACCCTCCTCGCTTACTTGAACTAATTTATATCCCACCCTTCCTAAAAGTTCAAGGTGACAGTCTTAAAATGCAGGAACACCTACTAGGATGCGAGAATCCATTTCTGCATTTTGTTGCGGATCCCAATTAAATATTTCCATAAGCACATCCTGTACATCTTTAGGAGACTTCTTGCACTCAATTCCCCTTCCTAAGCCGGTGGCAAGTGTGTGTCTGGAGAGCTAGAGGCTCACATGGAAATGATGTAATCCCTTCTTTAGCAATTCTGCAGCATCAACATCCGGATGTTATGTTTCCTTGGTTGGAGATTTCAATATTTAAAAGGGATTACGTTACTCCTTGAAATGCCCGAAAACTTACTCGGGTGGGATTGATTTTTGGACATCTTGCAGGGCCCAATGAAAGCACGTGCATCTCTTCTTAATCTTTATTTAAATGCCTCTATGAATGTGTGGAAATCACATTGCTGGCAGCATGTTTTAAGAGCACCCTGGGTCAGTCTCAAGGGCAGCCCCACGTAGAGCGAGTTACAATAATCAAGTCTGGAGGTGACCGTGGTGTGGATCACAGTGGCTAGGTCAGGGCAAGAGAGGTAAGGAGCCAACTCCTTTCTCCCCGCACACACCCCGCCCCTCTCGGGCAAAAATGTGCCTGGATTTTGTTTTATTTTCTGTTTAAATGCCTCGAAGGAGCTTTGACGCTCATTTAGAACAACATGACTTAGAATCATAGAATCATAGAGTTGGAAGAGACCACAAGGGCCATCGAGTCCAACCCCCTGCCAAGCAGGAAACACCATCAGAGCACTCCTGACATATGGTTGTCAAGCCTCTGCTTAAAGACCTCCAAAGTAGGAGACTCTACCACACTCCTTGCCAGCAAATTCCACTGTCGAACAGCTCTTGCTGTCAGGAAGTTCTTCCTCATGTTTAGGTGGAATCTTCTTTCTTGTAGTTTGGATCCATTGCTCCGTGTCCGCTTCTCTGGAGCAGCAGAAAACAACCTTTCTCCCTCCTCTATGTGACATCCTTTTATATATTTGAACATGGCTATCATATCACCCCTTAACCTCCTCTTCTCCAGGCTAAACATGCCCAGCTCCCTTAGCCGTTCCTCATAAGGCATCGTTTCCAGGCCTTTGACCATTTTGGTTGCCCTCCTCTGGACATGTTCCAGTTTGTCAGTGTCCTTCTTGAATTGTGATGCCCAGAATTGCTCCTCTTCCCGCGAAGTGAGCATGGAACAAGGTCTGCAAAATGTGTGGCGTTTTCCCATTGTGTCTCTCTCTCCCAGATGCTGCTTTAATTATGGGGCGGCTGGGCTGCTTTCCATTGTGCCGAGTTTTAGGAGCTGACATAATTACAGCTCGAGCTGTTTCTCTCTCCTGACAAGCCGCCTTTGCATGTGGCAGAGGGATTTGCAACAAAAGCTTTCCGGGAAGTTCCAGAGCTGGAATCTACGGCACGTTATGTGTGTGTGTGTGTGTGTGTGTGGTCTCTCTAGACAAATACTTCCATTTACTCAGTCTCACCCAGGAGATGGCTCAATTTGCTGTGGCGTGTGTGAAGGCTCCGTTCTCTCTGGGTTTATTAGGCTTTGGGGAGATTAACTGAACTAATTCTGAAGAGGACAATTGCCGCAAGGTGTGGCTGATCCTTTCGTACTAACCATGGGATAAAATGGCCCTGAGACCTTTGTTTGGGAAAAAAATATTGCAGTAATGATTTTCAGGATGTGGCAAGGAATGCTTTGCTCAGGTTACTTTCATGTGACCTGCACAAATATTTGTGTGAAAATAGAGAAAGAGTTGGTATCTGCATTGGAATTGAATAGATACCATATGCACACTGTTGTTTTTTAATCTCTCTCTATGTGAGTGTGTGGGTGTGTTTAAAATTTTTTATGCATGCATTTTTTAAACTATTAATATCATAGATGACCATCCAGCCTCTGCTTTAAAACCTCCAAGGAAACAGAGCTCTATAATAGGTAGTGATACCTTGGTTCTCAAACTTAATTGGTTCCGGAAGTCCGTTCCAAAACCAAAGCATTCCAAAAGCTAGGTGCGCTTTCCCATAGAAAGTAATGCAAAACGGATTAATCCGTTCCAGACTTTTAAAAACAAACCCTAAAACAGCAGATGAACATGAGTTTTACTATATAACGAGACTACTGATCCATTAACAAAAGCAATAAACAATGTACAGTGGTACCTCGGGTTAAGTACTTAATTTGTTCCAGAGGTCTGTTCTTAACCTGAAAGTGTTCTTAACCTGAAGCACCACTTTAGCTAATGGGGCCTCCCGCTGCCGCCGCACCGCGAGCACAGTTTCTGTTCTCATCCTGAAGTTCTTAACCCGAGGTACTGTTTCTGGATTAGCGGAGTCTGTAACCTGAAGCGTATGTAACCCGAGGTACCACTGTACAAACTCCATTTTCTCTGGTTAATTGTGCTTATCCAGGGGAGCAGACCCCAGCACCCCTTGCCCTGCAATATTTGCAGTAACTCGCTGGGTAAAAATAATCATCTCCAATCCAGTTGCCAAGGATTTTAAAAAAGCAAACAAGACAAGCGGCTGACGAATTACTGGAAAGCATCTACATCTCCCGTGGCTTCCAGGCATCGCCAGGCACTGTTCCCGTTCCAGTTGGCTTGAGAGATTGCAGACATCATTTGGCTGGACCTGCCAATATGGTTGATGCCAAGGTGGAGAGGAAGAGCTCATACACAGACCGGAAAAATTGCATTTCTTGCTTATACAAACATAGTAAAGGTAAAGGGACCCCTGACCGTTAGGTCCAGTCGTGGCTGACTCTGGGGTTGCGGCGCTCATCTCGCTTTATTGGCCGAGGGAGCTGGCATACAGCTTCCGGGTCATGTGGCCAGCATGACTAAGCTGCTTCTGGCGAACCAGAGCAGCGCACGGAAATGCCATTTACCTTCCCGCCGAAGCGGTACCTATTTATCTACTTGCACTTTGACGTGCTTTCAAACTGCTAGGTTGGCAGGAGCAGGGACCGAGCAACGGGAGCTCACCCCGTCATGGGGATTCGAACCGCCGACCTTCTGATGGGCAAGCCCTAGGCTCTGTGGTTTAACCCACAGCGCCACCCATGTCCCCATACAAACATAGGGGGTTGCCTTATACTGAGTCAGGCCACCTAGCTCAGTATTGTCTACACTGATTGGCAGCAGCCCTCCAGGGTTTGGGGCAGAGTTCCCTTGCAGGCCGGAACTGGGACCTTTTGCATGCAAGGCAAATGTTCTGCCACTGATCTATGGAGCTTCCCTGAATGGCCCTGAAGGACATCTATACAGAAGCTGCAGACCTAGGCTCACAATCCTGCGGTTGGAAAGCAATTCTATCGGCGGACAAGCACTATGCATACCAGCTTGTTGCTGTTGTTTAGTCATTTAGTCGTGTCCGACTCTTCGTAACCCCATGGACCAGAGCACGCCAGGCACTCCTGTCTTCCACTGCCTCCCGCAGTTTGGTCAGACTCATATTTGTAGCTTTGAGAACACTGTCCAACCATCTCGTCCTCTCTCGTCCCCTTCTCCTTGTGCCCTCCATCTTTCCCAACATCAGGGTCTTTTCCAGGGAGACTTCTCTTCTCATGAGGTGGCCAAAGTATTGGAGCCTCAGCTTCAGGATCTGTCCTTCCAGTGAGCACTCAGGGCTGATTTCCTTCAGAATGGAGAGGTTTGATCTTCTTGCAGTCCATGGGACTCTCAAGAGTCTCCTCCAGCACCATAAAAATGGAAAAATGACGGGCGACCACAGCAGCGAGCAGCTCCTGAAGCCAGCCAGAGCCAACTGCGCTACCAGGCTGGCTCTGGGCTGCTGAGGCTGCCGTTGCCATGTTTCCCGGGGACAGATTTGCAAATCCGGGGACTGTCTCCAGGAACCGGGGATGCCTGGTAACCCTATGTTGGAAGGTTCAGGACGAAAGGAAATACAGTAACTTTCAAAATTCCCGTCTATAAATACTGCAAACTTAAGCCGTCTTTGTTTTGGGAGCAGGCCTACACGCGCAGCTGAACACCACTTACGATAATCACAGCTCGCTCCCAGACTCTTCTGTCATCTTTATCTCCAGCTTTGAGCAGGCACCATAATTGGACCGGTAATGGTGTACTAATGGTATGCTGCACTCGCTGGCTGTTTACAGTTGAGATTCTGAAATATTTCACCTGGCTCTGGCAATTCCCTGCCTCTCACATCCTCGAGAAATCCGACTTCTGCAGCTTGAATCAGCACCATCGCCACACCCCGGCATTCTCCTTTAAGACCAAACTCTCTACAGTGATACCTCGGGTTACATACACTTCAGGTTACATACGCTTCAGGTTAGAGCAGGGGTCTGCAACCTTTAAGACAAAAAGAGCCACTTGGACCCGTTTCCAAAAAACAACAACTGGGAGCCGCAAAACTCGTCATTATAAAAATAACTTTTTTGTCACTTTTTTATTATTTCTTTGTTTGACCCCTCAGAATTACTCCTCCTCATAGAAATAAACGTTAAATTAACAAGTTACCTTTTTGTGTGTGTGTGTTCTTCACTCCCCTTCAAAACAGTGACCAGCGTACATGCCCCCTTTCAATGCAGCGACCAGCGTACATGTCCCTTACAATGTACCAGGCGGGCAGGCGGGAAGGTGATGTCGGGACGGTGCATGACTAATGCACGCACCGCCCCCATGCGACGTCACAGCCAGTACAGTGCCCGCCACAGTGGGGAGTGTCGGGGCGCACAATGCGCCTCCTCCCCTCGTTAGTATCCGCCCCGGAGCCGCGGCAAAGGTGTAAAAGAGCCACATGCGGCTCCGGAGCCGCGAGTTGCAGACCCCTGGGTTAGAGACTCCGCTAACCCAGAAATAATACCTCAGTTTAAGAACTTTGCTTCAGGATGAGAACAGAAATTGTGTGGCAGCAACGGGAGGCCCCATTAGCTAAAGTGGTGCTTCAGGTTAAGAACAGTTTCAGGTTAAGAACGGACCTTCAGAACAAATTAAGTACTTAACCCGAGGTACCACTGTATTTAAATATACAGTCATACCTCGGGTTAAAGTCGCTTCAGGTTGAGCGTTTTCAGGTTACACTCTGCGGCGACCTGGAAGTAACAGAACACATTACTTCCAGGTTTCACCGCTCGCACAGACGCTCAAAATGAAGTCACGTGCATGCGCAGAAGCGGCGAATCGCGACCCACAGACGCGGGTTGCGTTCTACTCTGGATGCAAATGGGGCTCTGGAACGGATCCCGTTCGCATCCAGAGGTACCACTGTATATCTTTATTGTTTTAAAATAGATACATTTATGCCAGGAAAGCAAACAAACCAACCAACAAACATACAACCAACAAACATACAATCAAATAAGAAAGCTCCTGCAGCCAATCAGAAGCCGCAGAAGCCCCGTCGGACATTCTGCTTCCAAAAATGGTTCACAAACTGGAACACTCGCTTCCGGGTTTGCGGTGTACAGGAGCCAAAACGTTTGAGAACTAAGCTGTTAATGCGGCAGTGTTCACATGTTCGTTTTGGATTGTAAACACCTCGGGGCAGAGACCCATTCTCTTGCACTCTGTGTGGTGCCGTGTACTCTGGCATTATGCAGGGTTGCCATGTTTCAAAAAGTGGAAAAGCTGTTGAGGGTTTTTGGTTTGGTTTGGTTTTGCCCAAAGTTGCTGAAAAACGTTTTTTTGCTATTTTTAAGGGAGATCACCCAAAACGACACTGCCAACATGAATTGCCACACGGCCGGACAAAGTGGAGGTGCGTTCATATTTCCAACTCTGACAAGGCAAGTTGAAGAGGTCAGGGAAGGAGAAATACCAGACTTCCAACTCATGACCTAGCCCTGCTCTGAAATCACATTGCAACAGGCTCATCACCAGAAAGCCATCGCACGGCCTCCATCCTTGTCAATTAATTGGGCAGGGAGCGGACCAGCAGAGCAGCTTGCTAAACTCGGCTCTTAACATTTTCTTTTCAAAAAAGGAACAGAAACCAGATACCTTTTAATTACGAAACAATTCTGAACATTTCCCAGGCGGGGGGGAGGGGGGACAGAAGCCACTGCAACGTTTTCTACAGATGTGAGGCAGTTGCCAACATTTCCCTCCCTCCGGGAAAAAAACCACACAGCTGGGGAGGGGAGTTTGCTTAAAAGGAGGGAACTTTCAACATGCCTGACCCCTCAGTACACAGAACTGCATTTACTAAAAAGCCGGGCGGTGTTTATCCTTCCTCCGCTTCCTCTTAGATATCACGGCCTGGCAAGCATTTTCTTATTACAACTTCTAAAAGGTTTTTTTCCAATGCAGGCATGTGTTTATTTGTCGTTTGGGTTATTTGCCCGTTAAGATGAGATCCATGCAACCACGTTTCGAGGGTACTGGGTCACGATTCAGTCTCTCCCCTCTCCCTGCAGACCTGTTGTTGTTTATCCATTAAACTAAAATCTATGCAATAGTTTTGCAGTACAGCGGTACCTTGGTTCTCAAACTGGAAGTCCGTTCCAAAACCAAAGTGTTCCAAAACCAAGGCGCACTTTCCCATAGAAAGCAATGCAAAACAGATTACAGTGGTACCTCAGGTTAAGTACTTAATTCATTCCAGAGGTCCGTTCTTAACCTGAAACTGTTCTTAACCTGAAGCACCACTTTAGCTAATGGGGCCTCCCGCTGCTGCCGCGCCGCCACCATGCAATTTCTGTTCTCATCCTGAAGCAAAGTTCTTAACCCGAGGTACTATTTCTGGGTTAGTGGAAGCGTCTGTAACCTGAAGCGTCTGTAACCTGAAGTGTCTGTAACCTGAAGCGTCTGTAACCCAAGGTACCACTGTAATCCGTTCCAGACTTTTAAAAACAACCCCTAAAACAGCAATTGAACATGAATTTTACTATCTAACAAGACCATTCATCCCTAAAATGAAAGCAATAATGTATTGTACTATACTATAAATAAGCCAGTATTGTAGATGATAAAAAATATTTATTTATTTCTCTTACCAGCACGGATATTAGTCATTGTTTGGATGGGGGGCTTTTATCCATTTCCGCAGTCACACAATCAATCAATCAATCAGTAGCTGAACTGGGTTCCACACAGTCACAACAACAAATGAACCGAAAAAGCCTCAGAAACAAAAACGCAAAATAAATAGCAAATACAAAAGCGCCAAACTTAATCTGTTCCGGAAGTCCGTTTGACAACCAAAATGTTCGAAAACCAAGGCACAGCTTCTGATTGGTGCAGGCGCTCCAGAAACAATAGCCAACAGCCGCATCGGAAGTTCAGCTTCCGAAAAATATTCAAAAAGCGAAATACTTGCTTCCGGGTTTTCGGCGTTTGAGAACCAAGGTGTTTGAGTAACAAGGTACCACTGTATTGGAGTGGGGTGTCATGATTTGTGTGACCATCTATGCAAAACGATACTGGTTTAGTGCATGAATCATAAAGGTAAAGGGACCCCTGACCGTTAGGTCCAGTCGTGACCGACTCTGGGGTTGCGCACTCATCTCGCTTTACTGGCCAAGGGAGCCGGCGTACAGCTTCCGGGTCGTGTGGCCAGCATGACTAAGCAGCTTCTGGTGAACCAGAGCAGTGCACGGAAACACCATTTACCTTCCTGCCAGAGCGGTACCTATTTATCTACTTGCACTTTGACGTGCTTTCGAGCTGCTAGGTTGGCAGGAGCCGGGACCGAGCAACGGGAGCTCACCCCGTCGTGGGGATTTGAACCGCCGACCTTCTGATCGGCAAGTCCTAGGCTCTGTGGTTTAACCCACAGCGGTGCTAAAAGAGCCCTCTTTAGCTACTGTCTTTCGGGAAAGAACCCAGGGATCATCTAGTCCAACCCTTTGCAATTTAGGAATCACAGCAAAAAAATCCCTTAAAACCCTGAGCCTGAGCATCAAGCAAGAGCAGAGCGGGGGGGTGACCTTCAAAAGAGGCAAAATTGTTCATATTAAACCATGATTCTTAGAAGTCCAGAAAAACAATTAAAGAAGAAAGTTAAGTATAATTGGGGGGAAAGAGGGATAGTCAATGTCTAAGAACTAAATTAACAGGCAATAGGAAGAAACTGCGTGGAAACAAGGGAGAAGATGAAATGTTTCATCACTTTTGCTTCAGACGGGGGTGGAATTACATTTGCCCTTGTTCTCTTTCGGGGGAGAATCTCGGCTGTTAAAACGATAATATTACCCTAGGCGAACTTTCTGTCTCGGACACTGCCTATTAAGATATCAAAGCAAAAAATGAATAAAAATGAATAAATGGCAATAACTGGTATTAAAACTCATGGGGGGGGGGAGAACATAGCAATAATTAAGACAAGAGTAGTATATGATGGAGCAATGACAAACCTAGACAGCATCTTAAAAAGCAGAGACCTTTGCCAACAAAGGTCCGTATAGTGAAAGCTCTGGTTTTCCCAGTAGTGATGTATGGAAGTGAGAGCTGGACCACAAAGAAGGCTGATCGCCGAAGAATGGATGCTTTTGAATTCTGGTGCTGGAGGAGACTCTTGAGAGTCCCATGGACTGCAAGAAGATCAAACCTCTCCATTCTGAAGGAAATCAGCCCTGAGTGCTCACTGGAAGGACAGATCCTGAAGCTGAGACTCCAAGACTTTGGCCACCTCATGAGAAGAGAAGACTCCCTGGAAAAGACCCTGATGCTGGGAAAGATGGAGGGCACAAGGAGAAGGGGACGACAGAGGACGAGATGGTTGGACAGTGTCCTCAAAGCTATGAACATGAGTTTAACCAAACTGCGGGAGGCAGTGGAAGACAGGAGTGCCTGGCGTGCTCTGGTCCATGGGGTCACGAAGAGTCAGACACGACTAAACGACTAAACAACAACAAGTATATGATGGAAGGACAGAAGTGATTATCCCTCCCAAATATAAGTGTTATTTGGCCAAGTGTGTCAACTGGCTTTCAGTATGTGGAAACTATGAATTTGCCTAAATTTGGGGAGAATCTGACGGTGGTCCAATTACATAAAACGCAATGAGGAGAGAGCAAATTTAGAATGAATTATATAAAACAAAATTCCTTGATTTTGATCCGGCTGAGAATTTGGGATACATACAAAAGGCTGTTGTTGTGCCCAACTAACGCACCATTAAAACCAGAATTAGATGTTTGCAGAGCAGGGGGTTGGAGAGCCATTTCCAAGATGGGGGCCACCACATCCCCTTCAAAGGAACTTTATGGGGGCCACATCTAGTGGCAGGAGGGGCCGGAACCAAAAGCAGACGGAGCCACAAAGTTCATTCACTCACAAATCCTCCTCTACCTCCATCCTGGCAATCGAATAGCATTATCAGAGTTCAAGGCCCGACAGAAAGGCCCGTGGCTAAGAAAAGAGAGCAGACTCAGATCTCAGGTGTGTGGATAAACCAGGCATAGGCAAACTCGGCGCTCCAGATGCTGGACCTCAGTGTCCAGGCTGAACGATGGGGGTGGAGACGCTCCTTCAGGTATACTGGACCGAGGCCTTTTAGGGCTTTCAAGGTCAGCACCAACACCTTGAATTGTGCTTGGAAACGTCCTGGGAGCCAATGTAGCTCTTTCAAGACCGGTGTTATGTGGTCTTGGTGGCCACTCTCAGTCACCAATCTACCAGGTTGTAGTTCAGTGGTAGATTATTATTACAGTGGTACCTCGGGTTAAGAGCTTAATTTGTTCTGGAGGTCCATTCTTAACCTGAAACTGTTCTTAACCTGAAGCACCACTTTAGCTAATGGGGCCTCCTGCTGCTGCCCCGCCGCTGCATGATTTCTGTTCTCATCCTGAAGCAAAGTTCTTAACCCGAGGTACTATTTCTGGGTTAGTGGAGTCTGTACCCTGAAGCATATGTAACCTGAAGCGTATGTAACCTGAGGTACCACTGTACTCATTTAATTTCGATACAGCTTTATATTTTAAAGAGGGAGAGGGATTCAAAGCAGTCTACTACAACACATTAAAAGATCCAATAAAGCAATCCAGAATCAAACATCTGCTAACAGGGAAGTTTTTAATATGTGACATCTTAGTGTATTTTTGGTCTTTGTGGAAGCCGCCCAGGGTAGCTGGGGAAACCCAGCCAGATGGACAGGGTACAAATAATAAAGTATTATTATTATTATTATTATTATTATTATTATTATTATTATTATTACAGGAGTGGGACTGTCCACTGCCTCTAACCCTGGGGAGCTGCTGCCAGCCAGTGTGGGCAACATTGCACTACATGGCCGACTCATAATAAGGCAGCTTCCTAAATTCCGGCACACAAGCAAACCACGCAAGGAAAGAGCAAAGGAGTTGCATAGCTGTCATGTGTCCCTTATTTGAAGGGACAGTCCCTTATTCCAGCGCCATGTCCCACTGCTGTCCCTTATTGATGGATGTCCCTTAAATTTCAAAGGAAGCAGCTCCTCTCCCTCCCTCCCTGCCGGCCAGGGAGGAGGGAGGCTCCAACTGTGTAGCTTGGCTGTGTTGCTCACCCAATAAGAAGTCTAAGAATGACTGGGGGGTGGAGCTTGCATGCCTTGTGTGTGGCTAGTTAATGCAAGCTGAGGGGGGTTTTGAATGCTGGACGCCATTTTGTTGCACGTGCTGCTGCAAACTTTGCAGTGCAAAGCCAGTCCGGGGAGCCATCTTAAGTTGAGGCTGCATAGGCCTTGTGGTGCATGTGATTCAGATTCTATTCAGTTGAACCTCTGGTTACAAAGTTGGTTGGACAGTGTTCTCGAAGCTACCAGCATGAGTTTGACCAGACTGCAGGAGGACAGGAAGACTGGAGTGCCTGGAACAGGTGAGGCTGCTGGTCCCTTATTTTGGCTGCTGGTCCCTTATTTTCAAATCTGTAAGTTGACAGCTAGGGAGTTGACGCGGTCTGAACTTGCACAAAAGGTTCAGAGCTCTGCTGCGCAGGATCTGCCTGGCCAACGTCTTGCAAACGTCTTTGCCCACATTGCAAAATCTGCTCCTACCCTTTTCTTGGTAACACCTCCTTCTTAGGCAGTGATGGATGGGATATAGCACAGGGAGGATCGCTGACATTTCTAATTAGAATCTGGCAGCAAGGGAAGGGGTAAAGCTCAGGTCATGGAAAGCAGCTGCCAGTCAGAATAGGCAATATTGGCTTTGAAGGACAAGCAAGCACTCTGACCTGAGCAACACACCTTCCTATGTTCCCAAAGACTCTCCTTTAATGTTTTAATGTTGCATTTTCATTTTGTTTTTTAAGCTGTATTCTAATCAATTGTTTTTATATTTAGTGTTAGCCGCCCAGAGCCCAGTCTTGGCTGGGGAGGGTGAGGTATAAATAAAATGTAATAATAATAATAATTTATTATTTATACCCCGCCCATCTGGCTGGGCTTCCCCAGCCACTCTGGGCGGCTTCCAAAAAAATATTAAAATACTGTAATACATCAAACATTAAAAGCTTCCCTAAACAGGGCTGCCTTCAGATGTCTTCTAAAAGTCTGGTACTTGTTGTTCTCTTTGACATCTGGTAGGAGGACGTTCCACAGGGAGGGCGCCACTACCAAGAAGGCCCTCTGCCCGGTTCCCTGTAACTTGGCTTCTTGCAGTGAGGGAACCACCAGAAGGCCCTCAGCGCTGGACCTCAGCGTCCCGGCAGAACAATGGGGGTGGAGACGCTCCTTCAGGTATACAGAGCCGAGGCCGTTTAGGGCTTTAAAGGTCAGCACCAACACTTTGAATTGTGCTTGGAAACGTACTGGGAGCCAATGTAGGTCTTTCAAGACCGGTGTTACGTGGTCTCGGCAGCCGCCCCCAGCCACCAGTCTAACTGCCGCATTCTGGATTAGTTGTAGTTTCCGGGTCACCTTCAAAGGCAGCCCCACGTAGAGCGCATTGCAGTAGTCCAAGCGGGAGATAACCAGAGCATGCACCACTCTGGCGAGACAGTCTGCAGGTAGGGAGGGTCTCAGCCTGCGTACCAGATGGAGCTGGTAGACAGCTGCCCTGGACACAGAATTGACCTGCGCCTTCATGGACAGCTGTGAGTCCAAAATGACTCCCAGGCTGCGCACCTGGTCCTTCAGGGGCACAGTTACCCCATTCAGGATCAGGGAGTCTTCCACACCTGCCTGCCTCCTGTCCCCCAAAACAGTACTTCTGTCTTGTCAGGATTCAATCTCAATCTGTTAGCCACCACCCATCCTCCAACCGTCCTCCAATTATTATTATTAAAGCCAGAGCAGTTTTCTCCAACCTCGTGCCCTCCACCAGATGTTTAGGACAACAACTCCCAGAATGGCCGTTCGGGTTGGGCATCACTGCTCTGACAGGAAGCCTCAATACGAAGGCCAGGCGGTTCCTGCAGATCAGCCTGGGTGACTAACAAATTGAGACGACTGAGTAATGCATTTGCAAAAAAAAAAAAGTCCACTATGCCTCTCCCTACAAAGCACATCATTTTCTCTCTGGTTTGACAAGGTCCTCAGGTTCTGCAGCTGGCAAGGCCTCTGGGTGGCCTGATGTTTCGCCCGCAAGCACTTGCCATGCCCGTGGCGACGCAGTCACCCGTAACGGCCTCCTCGGCCGAAATGCGGCTTTGGTTATGCTCGCTGGGGCATTGTACAGCTGCTGCTGCTGCTGCTGCTGCTGCTGCTGTTCACCTCTGCCAGACGGGCTGCGTGATCTCTTCTCCCCAGAGATTTGGGGGGGGGGAGGGAGACCGGATCCAGGGCTTTCCTCACATGCAAAATGTATGCCCAGCTACAGAGATGCAGCACAGATCAGATGGTAATAAAAAGGCAGAGGGTTAATGCCTTTAAAAGCCACCTACGTTCTGTCTCCTGTTCTTGACCTCTACATTCCCATGCCAGGAAAACAACTTCGAAACTAGGAATTGGAAGCCACCCTCATGCGGTGTTCGAAATTCAATCACCAGGTGAAATATACTCCGAGTCGAGTGTGGATTTCCTGCTCTTTATTCAGCTCATAGTGGTGAGGAGGAATGGAAGTTCCCCCAGAATGTCTGCCTTATATACATTATTTACACAATGGGCCCCATGTGATTGGCTCATTCCGGGATACTCCTGTAGGCCAATCAGGTTGCGGATTCACTTCCACCTGGAGCTGGATTGGGTGGCTCCTTTGGGCCAATCAGACTGCTGCATTCTGAATCCTATTGTTCTAGGACCAATCAGACTGCTGCATTTTTGATCCTATTCAACTCAGTGCATAACACCAGGCATGTTTTGCTTCCGGAGTGGGTCCAACTGTGACCATGTGAAGATTTCTGGGTGCTGGGTCAGCGAATAGCAAAATTGACTGGAAAAATCAGAGAACAGGGCAACGAAGCATTCCAAAGAGATTGGATGAAATTTACAACATACATAGAAAAGAACTACAGTCATACCTCGGGTTACAGACGCTTCGGGTTACGTGTTTTCAGGTTATGGACGTGCCAAAACCTGGAAGTACCGAAATGGATTACTTCCAGGTTTTGGCAATTGCGCACGTGCAGAACCACTAGATCGCACTTTGCGCATGCGCAGAAGCGCCGAATCGTGACTCACGCATGCACAGACACGGCACTGCGGGTTGCGAATGTGCCTCCCGCACGGATCACGTTCGCAACCCGAGCACCCACTGTATACACAAATAAAGACACTCGCGGGACGGAAATAGACCTCACAATGTTTATTAAAAATCATTCATTTTGGATTTAAGAATATTGAACAAACATATTGCAACAGTTGAAGAATGAAATTTTGAATAGTATTATTCCATAGTATTAAGTACACAGAGAATGTAAACATGACAAATGCGTAAATATAGAGAAACCAAAAAGAGGAGAGAGGGAAGTACAAATTTGTTTAAAATTAAAGTATTAAGGTTAAAAGAAATAAGGTATGTATTATGTATTAAAGGTAAAGGTAACAGGACCCTTGACCGTTAGGTCCAGTGGTGGACGATTATGATGGCAAAATTTGGAAAATCTGTAAAACCAATAAAGAACATTAAAAAAGAAGACATTTTTGTTAATAGGATTCTGCTATTCTGTTTGGCTGTCAAACCCATGGGAAGTGACCTTCACAAGGCCACCAACCAAAGTGGAAGGAGACCAGTCAGCGACATATTGAAATGGAAGGATCCTACTTGCGGCTTTCCCTGAAAGCAACTCCCATGGAGTTCAGTGGGGCTTCCTCTGAAGCAAGTGCAAGCAGATCCACAGCCGTTGATTTATCTCCCCCCCCCCAAAAAAAAAAAAAAGCACAGAGAGGCAGAGAGTCACGGCACAAGGCAGGTTAATGCAGACGTTCTCGGCTCCATAAATAACCTTGCAATCTGACAGACACGCCAAAGGATAACACGTGCCCCGGCTTAAGAATCAAGGCAAACTTGCTCATAAATCACAGCCTGGCTCTCTGCCCAAGGAGGCAGCAGATCGCTCTTCGGCACTCAGCCACAAAGGCGACAGCTCCTTCCCAGATCCGATACGTCCAAATGGAAAATCAGCCGAACGAACAGCAAAATTCACCGGACAAGGCAGAGCGGGGGGCGGGGGTGTCTCAGAATGGGGCAAAGCTTGAATGAGACAGCTTCACTCACAGGCACACTAAAAAAGATCTGTTGCTTAAACAGGGCTGGATTAGAACCATGTTGTTGTTGTTTAGTTGTGTCCGACTCTTTGTGACCCCCTGGACCAGAGCACGCCAGGCACTCCTGTCTTCCACTGCCTCCCGCAGTTTGGTCAAACTCATGCTGGTAGCTTCGAGAACACTGTCCAACCATCTCGTCCTCTGTCATACCTTCTCCTTGTGCCCTCCATCTTTCCCAACATCAGGGTCTTTTCCAGGGAGTCTTCTCTTCTCATGAGGTGGCCAAAGTCTTGGAGCCTCAGCTTCACGATCTGTCCTTCCAGTGAGCACTCAGGGCTGATTTCCTTCAGAATGGAGAGGTTTGATCTTCTTGTAGTCCATGGGCCTCTCAAGAGTCTCCTCCAGCACAATAATTCAAAAGCATCATGAAGAAGGCTGATCGCCAAAGAACTGATGCTTTTGAATTGTGGTGCTGGAGGAGATTCTTGAGAGGCCCATGGACTGCAAGAAGATCAAACGCATCCATTCTGAAGGAAATCAGCCCTGAGTGCTCACTGGAAGGACAGATCCTGAAGCCGAGACAGTGTTCTCGAAGCTACGAACATGAGTTTGACCAAACTACGGGAGGCAGTGGAAGACAGGAGTGCCTGGCGTGCTCTGGTCCATGGGGTCACAAAGAGTTGGACACAACTAAACGACTAAACAACAACAACAACAACAACAACAACAATGTGGATGTTTATTTAAATCCTGCCATCAAGTCTATTGCCTTTCTTTGTTTCCGCAAATATAGTAACGAATGGTTCCCAGTCTTTTTCAAAGTCTCTGTTGCCTTTTTCTCTTAGTCTTTCTTTCATTTTTACCAGTTCTGCATAGTTCATCAACTTCTCTTACCATTGTTCTTTAGTTGGTATTTCTCCTGTCTTCCAATTTTGTGCAATCAACATTCTTGCTGCTGTAGTGGCATACATAAATATGGTCCTCATTTCTTTTGGTATGTCTTGACCTAAAATACCTAATAAAAAGGCTTCTGGTTTTTTTACAAAGCTAAACCTTGCTGACCCCTGCTCTACAATATCCTTTTTGAGATGAGGAAAGCACCTGGCGAGAGAAATTTCCCCCAGCATATACAAGAAGCTTGCTTTCAAACAGACACATTCTCAAACTGGATGTGAAAGTTCCTGGGAAGCTGAAGCCAATCTATACCTTCCGTGACTTCCCCTTCCCTTCCTTCTACAAAAACTCAGCACACACACAAACAGGTTCGTCTGACCGCAACTCACTTGGAGCTTAATCTGAAAGGACAGGATTTTCATTAAGAGGTTTTTATTTTAATTCACAAACTCCCACTTATTTTTTTAAAAATGATTGCTTTTAATATTCCAAAAGCATACTCCCTTCTGCATGGCAAAGGGATAGGATCTTACAGAAAAACAAGGCAGTCTGCTTAAGACAGCAGATATAACGTGCAGAAACAGAACATCTCTGACTCTTGCTTGCTGCAAAAGACAAAAGCCCTCCTTCTTTGCCATGCTAACTCCGATTCCTTTCCCTCCTGTCTGAAAGCAGGCAAACAAGACAGGATTTGTGGAAGCCTTTGCAGACAGATTAAGCCCTGCTGCCTCTAAAAATAGGAAGTGCTTCAAATCTGGAGAGGGCAAAGATTTCAGGCGTGGAAAGATCCTAGTTTGCCATCTGGTCAGAGACCAGAATTCCTGCTGTAGCAAAGAACAGACAAGTTGAATGGAGTTTGGTACAGCTGGGAAACATACAAATTTGAAGAGCTGACTTTCGTTTATCGATTGCGTTCAGAACTCACCTCTCCTCCAAGCAGTGTCCGAAATTAGCCAGGCACCAGGCACGTATTGCACCTGGCTATCGGCCACCTGCGACCAAGCGATTGATGCCCAGGGGCCAGGATGGCGTCTAATCTCTCCATCCGGGGATCATTGGATCTGGACTGTTTTCGCACACTAACACCCCATCCTGTACCATTCTATCAGTCGTATTTTATCTGCACAATCGGAATGAATTTCTGGAACTTTTTCTGTGCAGCCTGATTAGGAACAGTCGCCATTTGGAAAAAGAGGTCAGGATAGGCGAAACGAAAAGTGGACTGTTTGGATCAAGTGATTTTTCTTCTTTAGGTTCTCAGAGCTCTTAAGCTAGCTCCAGGTTGCCATCCGAACTAGCCAGATGTTCAACTGAGAATCAGTCACAGTCAGTCCGTCATTTGAAAAACAAAGAATCTAGAGCGTCTTGCCTCCCAAAAAATGGCAACTAGACATTCCATTTTGGTGACTGTAACCTTGGTTTTAAGGAGCTATTTGGGGCCTAGGTTAAATATCTGAGTTTCTAACACTGCCTCCAACGTGCTCAAGGTGGCCGTACATTTATTCTCGTCCCCACAACAACCTTATATAATAATAATAATTTATTATTTATACACCGCCCATCTGGCTGGGTTTCCCCAGCCACTCTGGGCGGCTTCCAACTGAATATTAAAAACAATACATCACCAGACATTAAAAACTTCCCTAAACAGGGCCACCTTCAGTTGTCCTTTAAGAGTAAGATAGTTCTTTATTGCTTTGACATCTGCTGGGAGGGCGTTCCACAGAGCAGGCGCCACTACCAAGAAGGCCCTCTGCCTAGTTCCCTGTAACCTCACTTCTCGCAGCGAGGGAACTGCCAGAAGGCCCTCGGAGCTGGACCTCAGTGTCCGGGCCGAATGATGGGGGTGGAGACACTCCTTCGGGTCTCCTGGACTGAGGCCGTTTAGGGCTTTCAAGGTCAGCACCAACACTTTGAATTGTGCTTGGAAACGTACTGGGAGCCAATGTAGGTCTTTCAGGACCGGTGTTATGTGGTCTCGGCGGCTGCTCCCAGTCACCAGTCTAGCTCCCGCATTCTGGATTAATTGCAGTTTCCGGGTCACTTTCAAAGGTAGCCCCACGTAGAGCACATTGAAGTCCAGGCAGGAGATAACTAGAGCATGCACCACTCTGGCGAGGCAGTCCGCAGGCAGGTGGGGTCTCATCCTGTGTACCAGATGGAGCTGGTAGACAGCTGCCCTGGACACAGAATTGACCTGCGCCTCCATGGACAGCTGTGAGTCCAGAATGACTCCCAGGCTGCGCACCTGGTCCTTCAGGGGCACAGTTACCCCATTCAGGACCAGGGAGTCCTCCACACCCACCCACCTCCTGTCCCCCCAAAGCAGTACATCTGTCTTGTCAGGATTCAACCTCAATCCGTTAGCTGCCATCCATCCTCCAACCGCCTCCAGACAGGACCTTCACTACCTTCACATTTACAAGAGATGGAAGATTAGGATGAGAGAGACTGCCTAGGACACGGTCACCCAGTGAGCTTCACGACCGAGTGGTGATTCGAACCCGTGTCTCCCAGATCCCAGACCAATATTCTTCTAACCACTACACCACACTGGTTACGTGAAGTTGCTCTGTGGCAGGTTGCACCAGACTGCATTAAAAAGTCCCAAACACTGCAACAACACATTTCTGCTTAACAATGCATTTTAAAAATATGCTCCTAGATCCATTACATTACACTGTTAACAGTTTCATGCAAAACACCTGGTATGGGTGTATAAATATGCTAAAAAGCCTATTTAAGTAGAGAGGGGGAATTAATTGCTGTTCAGGTGCTCAGTTGTGGGTTGGTGGGGTAAGAATATGCCCTCCCCTCTTGCATCGTATATTTGGTACCTGTCCCTGAACCCCATTTCCCTCTAGATTTGCCTGCTGAGTCCCATCAGTCAGGGTTTATTGGGATGCAAGACACATATCCCACTTATGCTCATACACGAACAGCTGTGGGCTTAGGAAATTTACACCCAGGGAAATGGAGCATCTGTTCCATTGTGGCCGTTTGGGTTTCGCCTGCCGCGTAGCAAATCGTCACAATTTGTAAGGTTACGGATAGGCTCTGGTACAGGTGATAGGGATGGGAGAACGCTCTCGCCATCGCTATGTGAAGGGGATTCCGTTAAAGACAGAATGGTTTGGTCAACCCCTGAGAGGGGGTTGTGCCCGTGCCTGAGTCCAGGGGGACATTTGGGTGGCAGAGTGAGCCTGTTCCCAGCTTTCCGCTTATCCAGGTGTTCACCCTTGGCTGACCTATGCTGCTGCCCTGGGTCAGCACTACCTGCGTGGCAGGCAGCTAGTCGAACCAGAGCCTATGCAACCACTCACTTTCTGTAATCAATAAAGTTGTGGCCTAAATTCTGCCAAAAACCAAACCAAAAATTTGAGTCAAGTGTGAATTTATTTAGTGGGGAGGTTTCTGGGTCTGAATACACAAGGAGAAGGATACTGTAGGGTTGGGAAAAGTTCAGAGAAAGGCAACTGAAATAATCAAAGGGATGAAGTGACTGCCCTGTCTGTTGCAGCCACTGGGACTTTTTAGTTGAGAGAAATGCAGAGTTGAGAGGAGACCAGGGAAAGGTGTACAGTATAAAAATTATGTACGGTGTGTTGTGAAGAAAACTTTTTTATGCCCCTTGGGGACATGCAACAAAACCAAACACTGGAAGGTTCAGGACCCGCACATTGAAGTATATCTGCACACAGCGCGTAGTGAACCTGTGGAACTCACCGCCACAAGGTGCAGTGATGACCAACTCGGATGGAGAAATTCGTGGAGGATAAGGGTGCGTGCTACATCCGAGTGCCAGAGCGCTAGGCCTCAAACACCAGCCAATGAGTATTGCAGGTTGGGAAAGCGCCGCTGCACCTCAGGTCCTTACCTGGGTGTTTCCCACAAGGCATCTTGTGGCCCCTGTGAGAGAACAGGATGCTGGACGAGACAGGCCTTTGGACTGATCTGGCAGGCTTTTCTTATGTTGAAACACAGAGCTATGGCAACAGTGAACACTCTGCGTCAAAGCTGCCAAAATCTTCGCTTGGTCACGAGCTGAGCCTTCGCCAGCAGTCAAAGATGACCGCAACTGCAGTCCAGGAACATCATATAGGCAGTTGGCTGCATTTGCCACACTGAAATGTCCAGGCATTTTTTGCAGTGAGGTTGTTTTGTATATTATTACTATTACTATTACTATTACTATTATTATTATTACAGTGGATGCTCGGGTTGCGAACGTGATCCATGCGGGACGCACATTCGCAACCCACAGCATTCATAACACGCAGCATGCGCGACGGCCGAAACCCAGAAGTAATCCATTCCGTACTTCCAGGTTTCGGCGGTCCGTAACCCAAAAAAATGCGGGTGGCACTGTGGGTTAAACCACAGAGCCTAGGACTTGCCAATCAGAAGGTCAGCAGTTCAAATCCCTGCCCCGGCGTGAACTCCCACTGCTTGGTCCCTGCTCCTGCCAACCTAGCAGTTCAAAAGCACGTCAAAGTGCAAGTAGATAAATGGGTACCGCTCCGGCGGGAAGGTAAACAGCGTTTCCGTGTGCTGCTCTGGTTCGCCAGAAGCGGCTTAGTCATGCTGGCCACATGACCCAGAAGCTGTACACCGGCTCCCTTGGCCAATAAAGCGAGATGAGCGCCGCAATCCCAGAGTCAGTCATGACTGGACCTTTACCTTTTTAACCCAAAAAAACGCAACCTAAAGCGTCTGTAACCAGAGGTTTGACTGTATTATTATTTCTATACTGCTTTCTATTTCTATACTGCTTTCTAAGAAAGAAAGAAAATCTCAAAGTGGTTTACAACCCATTAAAACATCAAATAAAACAAATTAAAGCTTCAAGGAAAATATTTCAGGTCCTTCCCTAAGTGACACTTTGCTTTCTTCTCTCACCAACCCAAAGATTACGACGTGGTCGCAATTGGACCCACGCCAGTAGCAACACACTCCTGACACCTGGCTGAATTGTAATACTGATCATAGGTTCCCCAACAGTGTTAGAAATTAGCCAGGCACTAGGCGCATTTTGCGACTGGCGTGGGTCCAATTGTGACCATGTCGAGACCTCTGGGTTGGCAGGTTGGCAACTGACAGCTCCACCTGGCTGGCCCCTCCAGCTTTCTTAAGCAGGTCAGAAGAAGAGATTATTGATTGCATTTATATCAAAACTTTTTCTCCTCAGTTAATCTCTACAACGACCCTGTGAGGTAGGTGCAGTGACTGATTCCAAGGTTCCCCAGTGAACTTCAGGGCAGTGTGGGGATTTGAACCCGGATCTCCCAGGTCCTAGTGCAACCAGTGGCGTAGCGTGGGAGGTGCAGGGGGGCCGGCCGCACCGGGCGCAACATCTGGGGGTTAGGGTTAGAGGGCACAAATCCACAGGTTAGGGGGCGCAAATCCACGGGTTAGGGGGCGCAAATTACTTGCCTTGCCCCGGGTGCTGACAACCCATGCTACACCACTGAGTGCAACACTCTAACCACTACACCATACGGGCTTCCCAGAGTCGTTCTGCCATGGTGCAGCCCTATAAATTAAGTAGGTCACTCAGAGAAGGATCTGAAATATTTTCCTGGAAGCTTGAACTTGTTTTATTCAGGACTGCTTGATTTGATGTCTTTTTACGTGTTACGAATGGTTTTCGGTATTCTTTAAAATGTAAAGCGGTATAGAAATGAAACTAATAATAATAATAAATAATAATAATAATAATTACAATACTAAATTTCATTGTAGGAAACAACAAATCAGTCTAACTAGCATCATTTATACTCCCGATACTGAAATCAATTATAAAACTTATAAAGAAGGAAAATAAAATTATATTGTGGTTGTTTGTTTGACTTCTCCATTATTTGTTTGTTTGATTATATGCTTGTTTGTCTGTTTTCCCATAAATGTATTTATTTTAAATCAATAAAGATATACTTTTAAAAGGAGGGGGATAAAATTCATTGTAAAAAATATATATATAGCGCCTAGACATTCTGTTGTGGCTTCCGTAACCTAGGATTAAGTCGCCATTTGACAATAAGCTTATATATCTCCGAGTTTCTAGCACTGTATCCCAAACCCTCACCTGCAGGGAAGCCCATTTGTAGGCAGCTCAAAGCCATTTCCCAAGTCCTCCGCCACCTTTTAAATGCCTGTATCAGGTAGTCCAGTTTCACACCCATCTGATGGATGAACGGGGGTCAAAAGGCTGAAAGAGAGCAGTTACCGAAGGCCACCCAGCGGGCGGAAATCTCTGCTTAGCCAAAGTGAGGATTTAAAAGCTCACAGTTCAATGTTCTTCCTCGCTGCGCGACGCCACCTTGCAGTTATTTAAGGACAGGCTTAGAGCAGATGAGAAAAGGGATCCTGAGAAGAAGGCAAGGCATTGCCACAAATTTTTTTCTGCAGCTCCATACAGACCCCTCCTAATTTTCCACCTCTGCTCATTAATCTGATTTCTTTTATTTCCTTTGGACAGCTCAGGAACGCTTCATTCCCAACCCTTTGTATCCACCGTGTCAATAGGATTTTTTCCATCCATTACAGGGCGAGTTGAGCACATCCCTTCGCCTCGCTCGCTCCACAGCTCCCAGGCGAGCTCGGAAACCCCCAGTGGAAATAATACGCAAGGCATCGAGGGCATGCGAGCTACAGGCACCCGCAATTGAAGCCTGGCTGCCCAATTTCTCTGGAAAGGGGTCCTGTTGCGGAAGAGGCAAGCTGATTCTTTAAAGCAAGCAAAAGACGACCTCTTTGCCAGTACGACAGCGGGGGGCGGGAGCTCAAAACATAGATAAAATTGACAGTTCAAAAGAAGAAACTGGTGTACACAATACAACAGCACACAACATCAGGCTTGCCCAAATGATGAGGCTTTTGGCAGGCATCGAAACCAGGGCAATAAAAGCACAGGCGTAATATCATGAGGCAGGGAGTTCCAGAGGGACACGGGCACAATAAAAGAGTGATTCCTTGCAATGTTATTCGGCCTGAAGCCTGGAGTAGCTGCCTTCCTCTGCTCTGGAGGGGGCTTTGGCATAAATCGCATCCCTTCACCGTCCGCAGAACCAGGTCCCACCTTTGCCACCATCTCCCTCCCTCCTGCCCCGAGAGAGAAGTGCTCAGATCTGAAGGCACTTTCAGCTGCAATACCTCCATGGTGCCATCAGCTTGTCCAAGCCATCAGGCTTATTAAGACATTAAGGAAGGCTCTTAATTGCTCGCGTTGACCCAGCCCACTCCTCCTGGCTAAGCTGATGAGGTACCATTAATCTTGATCAGGCGGTCCAAGATATCTGTACAGATAACACCCCCAAAGAAATCTGGGAAAGTTTAAGTTCTATTTAGGTGTCAAGCAGAAATTTAAAAAGAAACGCAAACCAAAATTTTTGATGTTCACAAAACGCTGCGGCCAGGGGGGAGCAGAGGTTAACACTGGAGCTGTGTTCGAAATTCGCCAGGCGTGTTTTCCAACCGGCTATCAGCCACTGGCTCCTGGGTGGAAAGCCAGGTGCAAAATGCGCCTGGCTAATTTCAAACGAAGATCATGGCCACTGGTCCCATCCCCTCCTGGCAAATAGAAGGGGAAGAAATGGAGGCAGTGAGAGATTTTACTTTCTTGGTCTCCATGATCACTGCAGATGGTGACAGCAGTCATGAAATTAAAAGACGCCTGCTTCTTTGGAGAAAAGCAATGACAAACCTAGACAGCATCTTAAAAAGCAGAGACATTACCTTGCCAACAAAGGTCCATCTAGTTAAAGCCATGGTTTTCCCAGTAGTGATGTATGGAAGTGAGAGCTGGACCATAAAGAAGGCTCATTGCCGAAGAATGGATGCTTTTGAATTCTGGTGCTGGAGGAGACTCTTGAGAGTCCCATGGACTGCAAGAAGATCAAACGTATCCATTCTGAAGAAAATCAGCCCTGAGTGCTCACTGGAAGGACAGATCCTGAAGCTGAGGCTCCAAGACTTTGGCCACCTCATGAGAAGTGAAGACTCCCTGGAAAAGACCCTGATGTTGGGAAAGATGGAGGGCACAAGGAGAAGGGGACGACGGAGGACGAGATGGCGGGACAGTGTTCTCGAAGCTACCAGCATGAGTTTGACCAAACTGCGGGAGGCAGTGGAAGACAGTAGTGCCTGGCGTGCTCTGGTCCAGGGGGTCACGAAGAGTCGGACACGACTAAACAACTAAACAACAACAACAATTTCAAACAGTGCTGGCACCACACAGCCATGCTGGTTCAGGGTGACGGTGGGAGTCGTAGTTCCAAACAACAACAGCGCCAGTGTAGGGCAGTGTCCGACTCAGACCTGGGAGACCAGGGTTCAAATCCTCCCTCAGCCATAGAAAGCTCTTTGAGCGTGTCCTTGGGCCAGACACTGCCTCTAAGCCTGAGCTACCTCGCAGGATTGTCGTGAGGGGGTGGAAAGGGGAGAGGGAGAACCACGTGCCTGAGGTCCTTGGGGGAAAGTTGGGATATCGACGTGATAGATAATAGAACATCTGGAGGGCACTAAATTGGGGAAGGCTGACAGGGTAGCTAACAGGAAAATAAATTGCACTAACAAATGTCAAGGGAGATCTCTTTTGAGCTCGGGATATTCCCGCTGGCATGGAAACATCAGCTCCCCGCAAGGATGATCGTACATTTGCCTCAAGACTTCTGTGCAAATTCCCACGGGGGATTTGCACAGGTCACTGCGGAAACGCTATAGGCAGATGTGGCCTTTCGGGTAGAGGGTGAGACCATCGCAGCCACCTCTCCTGTCCAGATTCGGCCAGGGAGTGCCGGGGGAGAAGAGAGACAAATAGTTCCGTCCTAAATTAAGTGAAGCAGAGATTTATGGCATGAGCGGAACGAAGTCAGCCGAGCGAGCCAAGAGACGCTCGTCCAAGACGTCGGGGAAACATTAACTTCAAAAATACACATTCCGCTACAACCCTGGACACGCTGAGCATCAGTTTTAATGGCAAGCCGGTTCCAAAACACTTTGGCAGAAGGGAGCAGGAAGATGAGGGAGGCGTATGAACTAATCACAGAACGGACTTCCCAGTGTAATACAGGGGTGGGAAACCTTTCACAGCCCAGGGGCCTCATTCCTTCTTAGGCAAGCTTTCAGGGGCCACATGCAGGTGGGCAGGGCTAGAAGCAAAAGTGGGAGGAGCAACAAATTTTCTCAGGCATCCATCTCTATTCTCCATCCAGGCAAACAAGAAGCATCACCCTCAGAGCGCAAGGACAAGAGAAAACACTGGAGAAATTCTGTGGAGAGAATAGGCAAGGCTGAGAAGGGAGCGTGGCCCTCAGAGAGGTTCGAGGGCCACAAGGCCTGAGCTCCCATATCCCTGACACATGGTCCTTTACCAAAAGAATGAGTGGATCTCACACTCGTCCGATCTGCTTCGCAATTTTTGCTAGAAGCCCAACGTTTCCATTTTCCCATTTGTTGATTATTATTTCGTGATTGCGTTTCAGTTTACGTAACCCACCTGGGCAGGTGATTGTGGGATGAAGCACAAAAGAGAGGCCAGAAATAGAAAAATAAATCAACAAACAAATACCACCCATGCACAGCCACCTGCAAAAGGTTTTAGGGGACTTCCAGACTGTTGTTATTTTCAAGGCAGGGGGAGGCGGGCAAGGAACCAATCACAGAGTGGGACAGTCGGGTTGAGCAGTTATAGTCGACTGGGAGGCCTTGCACACAAACCCGCTTCCCTTCACAAAAAGATCGTACTTACTTTCTCCTTTTTTGCAATTACGGAAGTGAAGGGGAAATACAGCAAAAAAGGCAGAACAACACTTGTTTGACGCAACTTGGTCTAACCTCCCTGCGAACGTATCAGGATAAACACACAATGCACAGATCACCTGGAAGCAGCCATACAGTTAGAAGGAAAGAACAGGGTGTGGCCAAAGCACCTCCTGAACCCTAGGAATTTGCTTTCAGAGAGGAGATGAGCTCACAGGCCTTTCACACGCATGCAAAATCCACTCCTAGGCACATCACTAAATTTCAGCCGCCAAATTGGGTGGGAGAACGTAGTTCTGTTCCTGCTGTAAACCAACAGAGTCCAGTCTCCATTCATCCCTGCTTCACGGTAGCATAAACAGAGGCCACAGCCGCTCCATAATATTTAAAGCCCTCTTACCACTTTAACAGCCACGGCTTCCCCCAAAGCATTCTGGGAAGTGTAGTTTGTCAAGAGTGGTACGCATTGGTGGAAGACCCCTATTCCCCAAAGAGCTACAATTCCCAGAGTTCCCTGGGAGCAGGGACTGACAGTTAAACCCCTCTGCAAATTATATAGCTCTGTGAGGGAAATAGGGGGTCTCTTTACACCTCTCCGTAGCCTCAGCAAACTACATTTCCCAGGATTCTTTGGGGGATGCCATGACTGCTTAAAGCAGTAGCATAGTGCTTTAAAGGTACAGAACAGATGTGGTCAGCGACAACAAGTCCTAGCCCCAAAGCACTTACATTGTAGATTTGGGCAATGAGGAGCCAGAGATCTTTGAGCCAGGGTTCCTTCATTTAAATGGTGCGGCTGCTATGCCTTTACCCAGCAGTAATTCAGCCAGGAAAGGTTTTCCCCATCAGGGTATTGGGATGCTGCGGGGCTACTGAAGATGGTGAGCTACACCTGATGAACATCTACCTCCCGTGCAACTAACACAGCACAAGAGACTTAGAGGAATGAAAAGAAGTCGATCGCTTGACTCAAGGGAGGTGGCACCATCTTCAGTACAGGCCCCCTCACAGAGGATAATTCACACATAAACACAAATAATGCATATAGCCCACCACAACCCAAAGACTAGGGGCAAGGAATAACAAGATACAGGAATCTAAGTTGGGTGATCTCTCTTCTGTTTTCTTTAACAGAAAATGCACCTGAGAATGCATTCCTTTGCATGCCCTACTTACTTCGGAGTAAGTCCCACTGAAGGCAGCTGTACCTCCCAGCAAACTTGCATAGATGGAACGGAGTTGAAATGGGATCCGCAGCCACTCCCAGGGTTGCCAACTTTTAACCTTGCCTCCGTGGCTGCGCCGGCACAATTCCGCCTCCAGCGCTTAGCAGGCTACCCCGGCCGAGCTCCTCTCAAAGCCACAGGAGCAGAACCACCCCGGCAAGTTGGCAACCCGAAGAAGCTCACACTTGCGCGTATCCAAGCCGCGCTCCTTATGCGCTCCAGGGCAAGCCACTAACACCGGGGTTGAAAACAAGCCTCGATTCCACAGACCTCATAAAGCACCCCCTCCCCAACCTAGCCCACGTCCCCGAGGGCGCAAAAAGCCTGAGCGCGAGGAGTCCCCGGCGCGCCGGTTTTTGGGGAAGGGGCGCGCAATCCGCGACTGGGCGTCCCGGCGAGGCGCCGCGCTTACCTTGGCTCGCCTCGGTCGAGAAACGCTCCGGCTCCGGCGGGCACTTGTGGGGCTGCCTCGGCGCCTTCCTGCTCCCGGGGCGCGCTTGTGTAACCTCGGCGGCGGCGGCGGCGCCTCGGTGCTTTTGGAGAGGCGAGGCGCGCCGGGCGCAAGCGACCCTTGGCCGGACTCTGCCGTGTTCCTCCCTCGCGCAGCGGCGGCCCTGCGGGACCCAGAGCCGGGGAAGGACGGGGAGCGGCCGGGCCCGTCTCTTGCTTCTCTCTCCCCAACCCCCCCCCCCAAAGGCTCTGCGCTCCGGGCAGGCGGCGGCGGCGGAGTTGCCGCAGCGCCAAGGAGCGGAACAAAAGCGAGCTCTCCAAGGCGCCCGAGCCGTGCGCCCTCCTCCTCCTTCTCCCTCTTTCTCCCTTCTCCCGCTTCTCCTGATCCCGGCCGGCTTGGCGGCGCTTCGGCTACCCCGCTCGAGTAGCCCCGGGCTGGGTCATCGCGGCTCCGAGCCACCGGGCTTCCAGGACTGCCGAGAGAACCGCGTCTGCTCCAACCCGGGCGCCCGAAGACGAGCGAGGCGGAGAAGGAAGCAGAGGCGGAGCTCTCCGCGCCCGGACCCGCCCAGCCACGCAGCCAGCCAGGAAAGCGGGGACTATAACGCAGTTCAGCCCCGGGACCTTTCTTTCTCCCCGGCGGGAAGGTGATTTTTGCCCGTTTTCAGCCAGGAAAGGGTCACGGCAGGCAGAGAGTCCGGGGAGACCCAGCCTTCAGCCCCGGCACCTTTTGGTTTGGGAACCGTTCGCTTTCCGGTCTCAGCCAGGTAGGGAAGCGTTTGGTTTCCAGCAGCATTCAGCCCCGGGACCTTATATTATTAAAACGGGGAGAGGGGGCGCAACTTGAATAAAATATTGGGGGGAGGCAGGTAAGCCTAAGCCCCGCCCCACATAAGCGATCACAAGACACGGCGCACGCACACTATTTGAATGGCAATGCCTATTAACTGGGGGGGAGCCTCCAAATATTTTATTGGGGCAGCCGAAGGGACCTTGACCCCTAGGAGTTGGCTTCTATGTATTAAACGTGTTATGTACTGAAGTTCTCTCCCTGGGCCAGGAGGGAAATACTGTAGATAGTTTTCACTCAGGTCCACAAATGCAAATAAGGGATTGAAAGTGACATTCAGGGATTGGATAGTTACAGAAAGTTGTTACCTCAAAGTGCAAGTAGATAAATAGGTACCACTCCGGTGGGAAGGTAAACGGCGTTTCCGTGTGCTGCTCTGGTTCACCAGAAGCGGCTTAGCCATGCTGGTCACATGACCCGGAAGCTGTACGCCGGCTCCCTCGGACAGTAAAGCGAGATGAGCGCCGCAACCCCAGAGTCGGCCATGACTGGACCTAATGGTCAGGGGTCCCTTTACCTTTACCTATTCCATAATTATAATTTTACTGAGGTGGACCTCAGTGTCCGGGCAGAACAACAACAATAACACAGTCTTAAGGCAGCTCAATATACAGACTGATAACCTTAATTCTGTCTTCCTCCTTCATATTTTCTTTGCACGGTTTTCTTTACAGGTTTCGAGGCGAAGAGATAACTCAAAAGGTTTGGAATCTGCAGCTTATCAGGAACAGGGACCGGATCCTGTCCTTTACAGCAATATTAAGCTGAAGAGGAGCGACTGGCGCAAGGTCACCCAAGGTCCTAGGCTGACACTCTAACCACTACACCACACCACCAACCTAGGATAAGCCTAATTGCTTTAGGAATCCAGGGATTTACCAAGTCAGATCATCACTGGTCCACCTTGCCCTATATAACCTGCACTGATTGGCAGAGGCTCTCCGGGGTTTTCAGATATTCACATTCCATACCTGGAGATGCCAGGAGCTGAACCTGAAATCCGTGGCATGTGAGACCGATGCTCTACCGTTGGACTGCAACCCTTCCCCCTATAGGCCTTTTATTTCCAGCGAGGCGGAATAAGCTCTGTCAGATCTCGCATCAAGTCTGCCAGCTGGGCTGGGTTGCCAAAACAGACTCTTGAAGAAGGAAATAATATTTCTGAAGCACCTGGTAGCAGCCAAGGAAATCCGACGTATGGTGCTGACCTTGAAAGCCCTAAACGGCCTCGGCCCAGTAGACCTGAAGGAGCATCTCCACCCCCATCATTCTGCCCGGACACTGAGGTCCAGCTCTGAGGACCTTCTGGCAGTTCCCTCCCTGCAAGAACTGAAGTTACAGGGAACCAGACAGAGGGCCTTCTCGGTGGTGGCGCCCGCCCTGTGGAACGCCCTCCCATGAGACGTCAAGGAAATACAGTGGTACCTCAGGTTACAGACGCTTCAGGTTACAGACGCTTCAGGTTACAGACTCCGCTAACCCAGAAATAGTACCTCGGGTTAAGAACTTTGCTTCGGGATGAGAACAGAAATCGTGCTCCGGCGGTGCAGCAGCAGCAGGAGGCCCCATTAGCTAAAGTGGTGCTTCAGGTTAAGAACAGTTTCAGGTTAAGAACGGACCTCTGGAACGAGTTAAGTTCTTAACCCAAGGTACCACTATAGACAACTATCTGACTTTTAGAAGACATCTGAAGGCAACCCTGTTTAGGGAAGTTTTTAATGTTTGATGTTTTATTATGCTTTTAATTCTGTTGGGAGCCACCCAGAATCTTGGGAACTGTAGTTCACCCCTCATGGAGCTACCCTTAACAAACTACAGTTCCCAGGATCCTTTGCGGGGACCTTTAAATGGATGGTGCAACCATTTTGCCAGGGTGCACCAGCAGCTGGGAGGGCCAAAAGCGTCTTGGGCCAGGCCTGAGCATCCTGCTTACATGCACAGCACCACACCGCAGCCCATGAGCAAACAGTGCTCAGCTGGCGCCCTGGCATTTTCAGCTGGTTCCTCTCACCCTGCGGCTTGGGCACCCTGTGGCTGTTCAGACCGCCTGCTCCCTTTGAAGCTGCACCGACTGCAGGCAAACCAATTACCGCAAACACAATGGGAGAATTTCCGTCGCTCTCTCCAGCGACAGCAGGCGGATAATAGGATCAGTGCTTCGGCCGCCTTCCCTCGCTCAGCAGCCGTCACAGCCTCCGGAGCGCACCATGTGCAGCGGCAGATCACCTTGCGCGAGGTGTCAGGGGGAGCCCAGGAGGCGCTCTGTGAAACGCACACACTCTGCTCTGCAAAATCTCCAGGCCAACGTACGTGTTGTCGATATCTATGTGTGTTTTCTTCCATTTTTTAATCATCGCGTTGTAGATTTGGAAGGGGTCATTTAGTACAAGCCCCTGCAAGGCAGGAATCTTTTGCGCAACATAGGCCTCGAACCCACAGCCCTGAGGTTAAGAGGTTCATGCAGAAGGCCTTCTTGGTAGTGGCGCCTCCCTGTGGAATATCCCTCCCTTCAGATGCCAAAGAGATAAAGATCTACAGTGGTACTTCGGGTTAAGAATTTAATTCGTTCTGGAGGTCCGTTCTTAACCTGAAACCGTTCTTAACCTGAGACACCACTTTAGCTAATGGGGCCTCCCACTGCCGCCGTGCAATTTCTGTTCTCATCCTGAAGCAAAGTTCTTAACCCAAGGTACTATTTCTAGGTTAACGGAGTCTGTAACCTGAAGTGTCTGTAACCCGAGGTACCACTGTACAGTCATACCTTGGGTTGAAGTAGCTTCGGGATGAATATTTTCGGGTTGCGCTCCACGGCGACCCAGAAGTAACGGAGTGCGCTACTTCCGGGTTTTGCCGCTTGCGCATGCGCAGACGCTCAAAATGACGTCACGCACATGTGCGGAAGCGGCAAAACGCGACCCGCAGACGCGCAGTCACGTCTTACGTTTACTTCAGGATGCGAAGGGGCTCCGGAACGGATCCCGTTCATATCCAGAGGTACCACTGTACACAACTTTTAGAAGTCATCCAAAGGTAGCCGTGTATCAGAAAGTTTTTAATGTTTGATTATTTTACTAGGTTTTATATATGCTGTAAGCCGTCCAGAGTGGCTGGGGAAACCCAGCCAGATGGGCAGGGTATAAATATTATTATTATTATTATTATTATTATTATTATTATTATTATTATTACACTTTACTGACTGAGGTATCCCAGCTATATTTATTACTGATGTTGTGGGTCTGGCAGGGTCAGTCTGGATGATGCCCCGAATCCCTTCCAATTATTTGGGGCTTTTTTTTTGGTAAAGTTTTTTAAAATTAATATTTCATTTTGCAATGGTATATAAAACAGAGAGAAGCGTTATAACACCAGACGGAAATTAAAAGATGAGAAACAAAACTATAAAAGAGGCAAGTAGAATGAGCACAGTTGCATGTGGGTTGAAATAACAAAGCCCAAGTAAAGACTATCAGTGTTATCTACAGAACAGTAATTTTAATCTTATTATTTATACCCCGCCCATCGCTGAGTTGCCCCCGATTATCAGATTATCAAGTCTAGTCCCAGATTTGCGAGGTTTGTGATGAGAAATGATGGTTTTGCTGCACGTGTCCTAAAAGAATGCCAAATCTTATGAAAAGTCTCTGGGGATTCTGATCCTTGTCGAAATCTCAAATTATGGATGCTTTTATCCATTATATTCCAGAGTGAGTGGTACCAAGCGCCCGGTGTAAGATTTGGGGCTGTTTTCCCTATCTCTTCCAGTTCTTCTGGCCCAATGAGGGTTCGAATCTGAGACAGAAGGCTGCCGAACTAGTCAGACAAATTTATTTATATGACAGGGGCCTTGTCACTTAAGTATACTCATCAACATCCCAATGATAATAATAATAATAATAATAATAATAATTTATTATTTATACCCCGCCCATCTGGCTGGGTCTCCCCAGCCACTCTGGGCGGCTTCCATAAAAACCAAAAATACAATAAAATATCACACGTTAAAAACTTCCCTGAACAGGGCTGCCTTAAGATGTCTTCTGAATGTCAGGTAGTTGTTTATCGCCTTGACATCTGCTGGAAGGGCGTTCCACAGGGCGGGCGCCACTACCGAGAAGGCCCTCTGCCTGGTTCCCTGTAGCTTTGCTTCTTGCAATGAGGGAACCGCCAGAAGGCCCTCGGCGCTGGACCTCAGCGTCCGGGCAGAATGATGGGTGTGGAGACGCTCCTTCAGGTATACTGGACCGAGGCCGTTTAGGGCTTTAAAGATCAGCACCAACACTTTGAATTGTGCTCAGAAACGTACTGGGAGCCAATGCAGGTCTTTCAAGACTGGTGTTATATGGTCTCAGCGGCCGTTCCCAGTCACCAGACTAGCTGCCGCATTCTGGATTAGTTGTAGTTTCCGAGTCACCTTCAAAGGTAGCCCCACGTAGAGCGCATTGCAGTAGTCCAAGCGGGAGATAACCAGAGCATGCACCACTCTGGCCAGACAGTCCGCAGTCCAAAAGAATGAGCAAGGTTAGAAGAGATACAGTGAAGTGGCAACACCCTCCAGACTTTTGGATGGACTTTCCCTCCTACCTACTATTAGGGCTAGGCAATATATCGTCCAAAACTGGTTTGAAGACCATATCGTGATTATCGGTTTCACAATTTCTGACCTGGCAATATATCGCAAATCAAGATGTGTGTGTGTGCTGTGCAAAAATCACAAAAAACCATGAAGCCAGCCAATACCTCTCCATAACTCCATCTTTATTTCAGGCATTGTGATATAGGTAAAAAAGGTAAAGGACCCCTGAACGGTTAAGTCCTGTCAAAGGTGACTATGGGGTTGTGGCGCTCATCTCACTTTCAGGCCGAGGGAGCCGGCGTTTGTCCACTGACAGCTTTCCGGGTCATGTGGACAGCAGGACTAAACCACTTCTGGCACAATGGGACACCGTGACAGAAACCAGAGCACACGGAAACGCCATTTGCCTTCCTGCCGCAGCAGTACCTATTTATCTACTTGCACTGGTATGTTTTCGAACTGCTAGGTTGGCAGGAGCAGGGACAGAGCGACGGGAGCTCACCCCGTCGCGGGGATTTGAACCGCCAACCTTCCGATCAGCAAGCCCAAGAGGCTCAGTGGTTTAGACCAAAGCACCACCCACTCCCTTCCATTGTGATATATCAGTACATCAGTATATTGTGATGTTTAGCTGGTGATATACAGTGGATGCTCGGGTTGCAAACGTGGTCCGTGCGGGAGGCACGCTCGCAACTCACAGCGCCATGTCTGTGCATGCGCGGGTTGCGATTCGGTGCTTCTGCACATGTTCCGGTACTTCCGGGTTTCGGTGGGTCCGTAACCCGAAAAAACGCAACCTGAAGCGTCTGTAACCCAAGGTAAGACAGTATCACAAAGTTGAAAACCAGATATCACCTCTGTATAGGAGAACAATAGCTAGAGCTTTGTGTGAGAGCTGAGTCGGAAGCAGACGGGAAGCGGGAGACACAGAGACCTGCGCGTTCTGTGCTGGATCCAAAGTTGTGACTAATGGAGAATTAAGATCTGTTGAGGTGTTAATGCTCTGAGCTCCTCCATCTCATGCTCAGGTTGTAAAAGGTAAAGGTAAAGGGACCCCTGACCATTAGGGCCAGTCGTGGCCGACTCTGGGGTTGCAGTGCTCATCTCGCTTTACAGGCCGAGGGAGCCAACGTTTGTCAGCAGACAGCTTCCGGGTCATGTGGCCAGCAGGACTAAGCCACTTCTGGCGAACCAGAGCAGCTCCCAAACACCGTTTACCTTCCCGCCAGAGCAGTACCTATTTATCTACTTGCACTTGGACGTGCTTTCGAACTGCTAGGTTGTATACATGTGTAATAAAAGCATTTATCCTAAAGACACGATTGACCCTCCTTGGCAAGTGCCTGGGACCCCTCTCACTGCTCAGAGACACGGGTGATGTGAACTTTATATTCTTATAAGCAGCATCTAGGTTTCAGCTTTTCAGCTTTCAATGAAGACAATCTGATTTTCCAGAACTTTTCATGGATAATTTATCTCACTCCCGCTGTTTTCTTTATTGCTGCTTTTTATTATTATTATTGCTGCTGCTCTTGCTGCTCCCTGTGGTTTGTCTGAATCTTAAAAAAAACCAAATTACAAGCTGCAATTAATAAATAAATCAAAATAGCGATCCAGCTTGCTGAAAGTAGGATAGAGATTTTAAAATGTGCAGATGACAGCAACCCGAATTGCACCAGTCAAGAAATTTTATCCACCGGACTTCCAACGGGTCTGAGTTTGTGTGGCGGATCAACCTGAAGCATCATGGCATCGCCAGGCGAGCACAGCTCCAGAACTTTTGGCCAAGGAGAGCATGGCACCGAGATAAGCAGGAATGTGACCCGGCAATGGAATAAGAGGCCTTTTGTTCAGCAAACAAGGTCCGAGTCAGTAGCATGTTGTTGGGAGAGTCACTCCATCCGAACGGCCTGCGAATAAGATACGGGAATAGAGAATGCTTAGGCTCCGTGACTCACTTGGGAACAAAAAAACATATTAACCCAAGAGATCACTTATCAAGAATGTGACTGTAAAGAGAGGCCTATGAAAGGGATTGATTGATGTCCGGGAGCATGGCGTCCAGGTTTTAATGAATAACAAGCTCTTAGCCATTATTGATTAATACTGGGAAAGTATCTACCGTGTCTGTTGGTTGGGGCACTCTCTGGCTGCTTCCAGGGTCAGGAAAACATCCTGCAATCTGGTATTCCGTCACATCGAATACGCCAAGGTTTTAGTCCTCATGGCTAAGGAGAGCAGCTAAGCCTATTGCTTTCTTTAAAGCAGAGGAGCTGTTCTCCTTTTCCATGATTTTTTTTGTCTTGTCTTTTTTGCCCAAGTTAAATATTTACAGGAGTTACATCGCAGCTGTAAACAGAGAGATGTTTCAAAGCCATTAGAGAACCAGAGTGGAATCAGCAATGACTGGGAACTGAACCCAAATGCAGTTAATGGGACAAGCTACATAGATATCTCCCATTTTATCAAGCACATCCCAGTGGGACTATTGGCTTATGAGTTCCAGCCTTGCTCATCAGAAAACACTCCTTCCTTCTTACACCTTCCAAAAGGGATGTGTCTGACTGCCAACGTTTTTTCCTGGGTCTTTTATCCAGCTGTGTGATGCAGAAATTAAGCTATTGGCAGTTTTCTCAGCGGAGATAGAAGTAAAAGCTTCACTCACAAGAGTCATAGGAATGTGCAAGCCCACCCACCACAACAAGGTGATTGCCTGTGAGTGCTCCAGTTGGAGAACAGCCTTTCCCAAAGGTGTCATGGGCTTTGAAGACACTCGAACTCAGGACGCAAGGGAGAAACGCGCTAAGAGGAAGGCACGCTTGGCAAATCCACACCGTGATCAAATCCCGCCTGGAAACCTGTGTCCCCACTGTGGAAAGACGTATGGATCCAGAATTGGCCTCCACAGTCACTTACGGACTCATTGTTAAAACCATGTTTATGGAAGACAATCTAACCTGGCTACGAGGAAGGAAGGAAGGAAGGAAGGAAGGAAGGAAGGAAGGAAGGAAGGAAGGAAGGAAGGGCAAAGGTTTGCTTGCTTAACTTCTACGCTGCTGTCAAAGGTACAGGAGCACAGTCTATAAAGAAGTTGACAACTCTAAGCTGGAGGTACGATTGGCCTTCATTTCTGTACATCTTTCTGGGGAGAAGCCCACAAAAGCAACTCAATAATAAGCTGAAGAAACAGTTTAGCAGACTGAAAACCAGCAGAAGTGATGGGAGTTTCCAGTGTATTGCGCTAAATATCACATGTACCACATTCTGCCTGTCTGGAGAGAAGTCACATGCTCTCCAAACATTCCTCATATGAAAATAAGGACATTTCTCACTCCCCACCAACTGGCCCTTCTTAACACACACACACCCATTTTTGTCCCATCCCCCTTGCCACCAGTATTTCAGCAACAGGACACAGGGCCCATAGCCTCCACAAAAATGTACAGTGGTACCCTGGGTTAAGAACTTAATTTGTTCTGGAGGTCCGTTCTTAACCTGAAACTGTTCTTAACCTGAGGTACCACTTTCGCTAACGGGGCCTCCTGCTGCTGCCACTGCGCAATTTCTGTTCTCATCCTGACGCAAAGTTTTTAACCTGAGGTACTATTTCTGGGTTAGCGGAGTCTGTAACCTGAAGCCTCTGTAACCCGAGGTACCACTGTACTGAGAAAACCTATTTATCCTGGTTTTATTTTATTACATCCTTTGGTAGATTTACAAAAAGGGAAACACACACACACACACACACCAATAAATAAATTTTAGAAAGGGGCAAAAATAGACACAGATGCACAAAGCATTTTTTATTTAAAAAAAAATCCAGACTCCTTGCACTCCTCTCCCCTTTTTTCCGCCCAAGGCGGTGTCTTCCTGCTGACACATCAAGTGGAGCTGGGTCTTGTGTGGAAGAGGCCAACAGTAGCGGCGATGGAGAGGCAACGGGCTGCTCCTTCACAGTCGCCATTGATCAGCACAAGCATCAGCTCATCTTCCTCCCCAAGCTCAGCAGTGCTGGTGTTGGTGGAGGGGGGGCTCTGTGGTCTAAACCACAGAGCCTAGGGCTTGCTGATCAGAAGGCCGGCAGTTCGAATCCCCGCAACATCTCCGCAGATAGCCTCCGGGTCATGTGGCCAGCACGACTAAGCCGCTTCTGGCGAAATCAGAGCAGCGCACGGAAACGCCGTTTACCTTCCCGCCGGAGAGGTAGCTATTTATCTACTTGCACTTTGACGTGCTTTTGAACTGCTAGGTTGGCAGGAGCAGGGACCGAGCAACGGGAGCTCACCCCGTCGCGGGGATTCGAACCGCCAACCTTCTGATCAGCAAGCCCAAGGCTCAGTGATTTAATCCGTAGTGCCACCCGCGTCCCCCTTTACCTAGGATCAAATCAGGAGCCAGGATGGTTTTTGTAATTCCAGGACTGTCCTTGGAAAAAGGTAAAGGACCCCTGGATGGTTAACTCCAGTCCAAGGCGACTATGGGTTTGTGGCTCTCATCCTCACCTGATAGACCGGGTGTGCTTTAGAAATTCCTTCTCCACACAGAGAGAGAGAGCTGCAAAAATTCAAGATGACCAGCCCTGGCTCAGCAATTTCCAATTACGGATTTCCTCGGTCACAAAAACAGCGAGGCTTCCTGCAAACATTTCTCACTTGAAAAAATATATAATTTCACTTTGGAACTAAAGAGGGGCTTAAGCTGTTTCCTAAGGAGTAAACATCCACTTTTACTCGGCCCCGCCAATTAAATCCTTCAAGCCCTCTGCAATTTCAAAGGAAATTCAGAGCAATTAAATATAAACAGCACAGGCTCTGTCTTCCAACTGATCTCAACCCTGTATGGGAGAAGAAGGCCGGTTGGCAGGGCAGGGCGAAATTGTACCATTTCCTTTCTAAATGTTTAATGGCATTTGCTTTGCCATTGAATCGGGTTTCATCCCAACCACCTCAATCGGCAATTCCAGATCTTTGCAAACAAAGCAAAGTTGGTCTCTTGGTTGGGACATAAACAGGGAAACCTGAGCATATGTGCAAGGAGCGAACGAGAGCAGGTTTGTGGGGACACTGTCCTGTCCTTGTGCCTTCAGCAAGACCTTCATCTTCAGAAATCAGCAGAAGATAAGGTTGCCAGACGTCCGGAATACTGCAGCCGCAAACGAAATGTCCGGGGAAATTCGTACTGTTATGTACTGAGTTGAATAGGATTCAGAATGCAGCAGTCTGATTGGTCCTAGAACAATAAGATTCAGAATGCAGCAGTCTGATTGGTCCCAGAACAATAGGGTCCAGAATGCAGCAGTCTGATTGGTCCACAGGAGCCACCCAATCCAGCTCCAGGTGGAAGTGAATCCGCGACCTGATTGGCTTACAGGAGAATCCCGGAATTAGCCAATCATATGGGGCCCATTGTGTAAATAATGTATATAAAGCAGACATTCTGGGGGAACTTCCATTCCTCCTCACCACTATGAGCTGAATAAAGAGCATGAAATCCACTCTCAGCTCCGAGTATATTTCACATACGTATAGCAACCCATGTCTCTCGTGTCGTTTATGCCGATTTCCCTCAGAAATAGCTCAACAACTTTGGCCAAAACTAAAAAAAAACCAAAAAAACTCAACAAATTTTCTATCAGGTAATATGCCTGGTAATAGGTATTGTCACCTGTAGGCGTCTGCCTGGCAAACCAATGTTTACCAAAGGCACAAGCACCGTGGCTACAAAAAACAACAACCACAACCTTTCGTACACTGCTTTGAGGCTTTTTGCAAACAAGCAGTGTATAAATTTTATGAAATAAATCATGATAAATAAATAAAAGACAACAGCTCTTTCTTCCACTACATGTGCACAGACAATATCTTGGGCCAGGATTAGGACCCATCCAAACATCCATGTGTGGTTATGATTTGCACACTTTTTCAAAAAATAGATTTTATTGGAATTTAGAAATAGGTATGCAGAAATTATTATGAAATATCTTTTTTATCAAAAGTAAGATGTTAATCTAGATAAAAGCACAAACTAGAAAAAGAGAGAGAGCGAGAAAGGAGGAGAGAAAGATTGACAGGAAAGAGAAGAAAGAAAGCGAAGAAATAGAAAAAATAAAAGAAGGAAAATAAAGACCTAATTCATTGTCTATCAGCTATTTATAAACGTTATTCAAGACATCTACTCCAATATTGCACCTATCAAAACCACTTTCCTATAAACCAACATCATCTTCAAGCCCAAATGTCCTTAATTCATTTTCTTTTTCATGCAAAAAGTCGATAAGAGGTTGCCAATCTTTAGCAAGTGTTAACAATGATTTTTCTCTGCTTAAACATTTCTCCATCTCAGCTAAGTCCAATCATTTTAACAGTCATTCCTCCATTGATGGTAAAGATGAGTCCTTTACATCTTTGTGCATATGAAAGTATTTTTTTATTATGCGATTATGATTTGCACTCTTACACGACCCCACTTCAAATACTGTTTGCGCCTGCAACAGTTTAGGGGCAGACACACCGCTTCGTTCTCAATCCATGCATTCCTGGCGGCTTCCTGCTGAAATCCTGCCACTTTTCCTATGACAAATATTCTGCATTTGTTCCCTTGCTGCTGTTGTTGTTGTGCTATAGTGCAAGAGTTCCCCTCCACTGGGGAAGCAGCACAGAACAACTAAGAAAGCAGAATGGCGTGCAGATGATCCAGTATACAGTGGTACCTCTGGTTACGTACTTACTTCGTTCCGGAGGTCCGTTCTTAACCTGAAACAGTTCTTAACCTGAAGACCACTTTAGCTAATGGGGCCTGCTGCTGCCGCCACGCCGCCAGAGCATGATTTCTGTTCTCATCCTGAAGCAAAGTTCTTACCCCAATGTAATATTTCTCGGTTAGTGGCGTCTGTAACCTGAAACGTATGTAACCTGAAGCGTATGTAACCTGAAGCGTATGTAACCCGAGGTACCACTGTACATCCAGCACTAATGTACTATGGCCAGGACATTCGCCGGGAAACCAAAATGCTTGTTTACAAAGCTATGGTACCACCAACCTTGTTGTATGCTTGTGAAACATGAACCACTTATAAACGCCATCTCCTCAAAAGATTCCATCAACGGTGTCTCCAAAAAAATTTACACATCCCTTGGGAAGACAGGCGAACTAATATCAGTGTACTGGAAGAAGCAAAGATCACCAATGTCGAAGCGATGATTCTTCAACATCAACTTCATTGGACTGGTCATGTTGTGTGGATGCCTGATTATCATCTTCCAAAGCAACTGCTCTAATCTGAACCTAAAAATGAACTTTAAACAAAATATGTTTAAAGACTGTCTCAAGGCAAATCTAAAAAAATGTAGTATAAACACCAACAATTGGGAAACACTGGCCTGCGAGCGCTCCAGTTGGAAAACAGCCTTTCCCAAAGGTGTCTTGAACTTTGAAGACACTCAAACTCAGGATAAAACACACTAAGAGGAAGGCACGCTTGGCAAATCCACACTGTGATCAACTCCTGCCCGGAAACCAATGTCCCCACTGTGGAAGGACGTGTGGATCCAGAATTGGCCTCCACAGTCACTTATGGACTCATTGTTAAAACAGTGTTTATGGAAGACAATCTTACTCGGCTACAAGGGGTCGCCAAAGGAGAAGAAGACTTTGACTGCATCGATGGCATGTTGCAGAAGAAACCCACAAAACACCCATCTGGAGGGACCCTACATTCCATCTCATTTGGAAAACAGAATGCAATATCCTGATGTGAGAAATAGATTCCTCCCAGGATCACTGGCTGCCATTATGTATCTAGCAGGCTTCCTGTCCTTCTAAGAAATGTATGACAGGCTGAAATTCAACCAACGAAGCTTTCTCCAGCGCTGAGATTTGGTGCAGGGGGAGTCACGTCTGTCGAAATTCTGCTGTCCTACCACCATTGAAAGGGACCTGGGTGGCGCTGTGGGTTAAACCACTGAGCCTCTAGGACTTGCCGATCAGAAGGTCGGCAGTTCGAATCCCCACGATGGGGTGAGCTCCCGTTGCTCAGTCCCTGCTCCTGCCAACCTAGCAGTTTGAAAGCACGTCAAAGTGCAAGTAGATAAATAGGTACCACTCCGGCGGGAAGGTAAACGGCGTTTCCGTGCGCTGCTCTGGTTCGCCGGAAGCGGCTTAGTCATGCTGGCCACATGACCCGGAAGCTGTACACCGGCTCCCTCGGCCAATAAAGCGCGATGAGCACTGCAACCCCAGAGTTGGACACGACTGGACCTAACGGTCAGAGGTCCCTTTACCTTTACCACCATCGAAAGCCACATAAGAAATGCAAAGTGGAGGAAAAGTTTCATCTACTTGCACTGAAGACCTGAGAGAACTGTCAGTGAGGAGGAGTTGACTGTTCTTAGTATTTTTTCAGTCGAAGAGTGCTTCGCATGCAATATCCTCACAACGGCACCAGTGGCGTAGCGTGGGGGGTGCGGGGGGGCCGGCTGCACCGGGCGCAACATCTGGGGTTTAGGGTTAGGGGGCACAAATCCACGGGTTAGGGGGCGCAAATCCACCGGTTAGGGGGCGCAAATTGCTTGACTTGCCCCGGGTGCTGACAACCCACGCTATGCCACTGAACGGCACTGTAAGGTTGGTCCTCAATTGCTGCATGTTGAGCGGGCAGCAGCTGAAGGAAAGTAATCCATTCAGTGGATTCTAGTGCCTCGTGGCAGAGACAAGATCTGAGGGAAGGACTTTCTGATTCATCTGCCAGTCTCTTGGCTGCTCTGCTCCTCTCTTGCCCGTGCATCCAATCTAAGCACTCCTTCCATGCTTCCTCTAATTACCGTATTTTTTGCTCTATGACTCACTTTTCCCCTCCTAAAAAGTAAGGGGAAATGCGTGTGTGTCTTATGGAGCGAATGCAGGCTGTGCAGCTATCCCAGAAGCCAGAACAGCAAGAGGTATTGCTGCTTTCACTGCGCAGCGATCCCTCTTGCTGTTCTGGCTTCTGAGATTCAGAATATTTTTTTTTCTTGTTTTCCTCCTCCAAAAACTAGGTGCGTCTTTTGGTCTGGTGCGTCTTATAGAGCGAAAAATACGGTATTTCCTCGCCATTGTCATGCTTTTGCTTAGTGCAGTTAGCCAGCAGTTACTGGCTTTTGCACAAACAGCAGAAAGCGTGTTGCAACTCCTTGGTTTCTGCTAGACATTAGCTCATGTTCAAAAATGTCCCTTTTGCAATCCGTACCTTGTGACCAAATACCAGGGAACACCCTGACACTGGTGACATAAATCTGGCCTCAACGGGTGCCAAGAACTTTCCTGGACCTGCTGGTTTTGAAGGGCTGCAAGCCGTTTCCGCAAAGAATCCACTAGCTCATTAATTGCAGGGGTTTTTTTAAAAGGCACATTAAAAGGGTATTTTGCCCTCTCCAAGAAAATAAAATAGGATCATAATTACAGGAGCAAAACTAAATGGTGCACGGATAAAAGAAGTGTTGCAAGTCCACCCTTCCAGCATGTCAAATATTAAAGTAGTTCTGACTTGCAGTGTGCTTGCGGTGTCTCAGGAAAGCCCACCACTCAGTTGCAGAACACTTGCTAGGAATGCAGAAGGCTCCACGTTCAAATCCTGGCATCTCCAGGGATGCAGGAAGCTATCTTAGACCAAGTCAAACCACTGGTCCATCTAACTCAGTACTGCCTACACCAGAGATGTGGTACCCATGGGTCTCCAGATGTTGGACTACAATTCCCATCATCCCTTAGCATGGACCTTGCTGACTGGGGATGATGGGAGTTGTAGTCCAACGATATCAGCATGGGGAAGGCTGTATTACACCAACACTGTCCATCTTCCTGAAAACTTTAATTGGCCTGTAAAGGTGGCAGATTACAAAAGCTGCGGTGGAAGGAAACCTAAACAGCATGTTTTGTCTTGCCTGCTTAACAGACCCGTTCTGTTTTTTTGCAAGATGCCTCTGATGGTCCGGCGGGCGGACAAAAGATGTTATTTGCAAGCAGGCTTGGAGAGAGACGTATCATGCGGTATGTGTTCTGAGTGCTCTGCTGCATGAATGAGATTTCCCTGTGCTTTTTTTCTAGCTGGGAACCTTTAATAATAGGGTGGCGGGGAATTCTCCCATTGTTACCTCCGTATGCCGGGAACAAGCAGACCCTTTGAAGTTGTCCTGACTGCACAGGTGTTAAAAAGGAGCATGAGAAAGAAAAGAAAAGAAAATACAATAATACTAGTAATATGAATAAAACAGCCCTTGTGAAGAATGAAGCATCACACACAATCTTTGAAAAAGACATTTGCGTTTGTATGTCATCTAAATTTTTGTATGTTTTTGTATTATTAATAACAATGGATTAATAATAATAATAATAATAATAATAATAATAATAATTTCTACCTGTTTATTAATGCAATTGAACCCGGAAACTCATCCATGCAAAGCTTGATTGAGCTGCAGTCTCTTCACTTCTGGGCTTCAAGCTGTTTGATCTTGAATGGACCTGAAGAGTGTTAAGCCACAAATTTGCCAATTGCATTTTCATAATTTGCTGTGCCAGTTTAATTATGAAACATCAAAAATTAAGCCAAGAGGTCACAAGCCTCCGGGAACCAAAGTGAGGAATTTGCTGGTGTCGCGTGTGACTCAACCATCACCTCCAAGTCCCCACGGCTAAAGGAAGGTGTCCTCAACAGAACGCACTCCAGATATTTTTGGACTACAACTCCCATCAAGCAGAGCTGGGAGTTGTGAAGAAAGGTTGCAATGCAGTATTGGGGACTTCTGTAGTCTAAGCTACAGAAAAGGCAAGGAAGAGGTGACATGATAAAAGGAATGGGCATGTTGTTGTTGTTTAGTCATTTAGTCATGTCCGACTCTTCGTGACCCCCTGGACCAGAGCACACCAGGCACTCCTGTCTTCCACTGCCTCCCACAGTTTGGTCAAACTCATGCTGGTAGCTTCAAGAACACTGTCCAACCATCTCGTCCTCTGTCATCCCTTTGTCAATGTTGTGACATGCATCACTTGGGAAGACAGGCAAACTAATACCAGTGTACTGGAAGAAGCAAAGATCACCAGTGTTGAAGCAATGATTCTTCAACATCAACTTCGTTGGACTGGTCATGTTGTGCGGATGCCTGATGATCGTCTTCCAAAGCAACTACTCTATTCCGAACTTAGAAATGGAAAGCGTAACACTGGTGGTCAACAAAAGAGGTTCAAAGACTCTCTCGAGGCAAATCTAAAAAAAAATGTATAAACACCAACAATTGGGAAACACTGGCCTGAGAGCGCTCCAGTTGGAGAACAGCTTTTACCAAAGGTGTCATGGGCTTTGAAGACACTCAAACTCAGGATGAAAGGGAGAAATGTGCTAAGAGCAAGGCACGCTTGGCAAACCCTCACCGTGATCAACTCCCGCCTGGAAACCAATGTCCTCACTGTGGAAGGACGTATGGATCCAGAATTGGCCTCCACAGTCACTTGCGGACTCACTGTTAAGACCATGTTCATGGAAGACAATCTTACTCGGCTACAAGGGATCGCCAAGGAAGAAGAACACTGAAATACCACTACCCTCCACAAAATGCCATGGTTGCCTTGGCCATCTATCCAGGATGCTTTAGTTGAGATTCATCTGTATTGCAGGGGGTTGGACTAGATGACCCTGGGACCCGCCTTCCAACTCTACAATTCTAGAATTCTGTAGTAGTAGTAGTAGCAATAATAATAATAATAATAATAATAATAATAATTTATTGTTTATACCCCGCCTATGTGGCTGGGCTTCCCCAGCCACTCTGGGCAGCTTCCAACAAAATATTAAAATATGTGAAAGATTTCAATTCCCTTTTCCTTTTTCCGATCTAGACCCCTTTACCAAGCATTTTAAAAAGCAAGCTTGCCTCGGCTTCGATGGCACGAACCTGTCAAATTCATCGGCAATGGCCCTTGCCGGTTCTCTCCTGGCTGTCAGGAGGCGGGCAGCGGACCTGTCAAGCGATGGCCTTTGTGTCACTGGGCCGCTTGCTCAGAACTGACACCCGTTTCCAGGGCGTCGAAAGCCAGCCATGTGGAATGAAGCGGCAGTCCTGCCCAGGGCAGCTTTCCTGGGAAAGTGTGGGCAGTTTCCGCCCAGGGCGGCAAGGCAAGGGAGCACAAAATTGAGAAGATCAATTCGGGGGTGCTGAATTTGGGGCTCGCCAGATGACCAAAGTCTGCCCCGGGTGCGTTGGCTGGTAGCTGGTGGGAGTTGGGAGTCTGAAGGCTGACTGGTGGTTGGAGGAGAGAGCGGTGGGGAGGGCAGAGGAAGAGAGAGCGTGCCCCATAGTGGCTCCTGTCAGGGGCTGCAGAATCAGCTCAGCTTGTTGGCTCCCTCAACCTGAGATGTTGCAAAAGGTGCGTGATGAGTTTCACTCCTGGCAAGATGTGCATGTGCTCTTAATAATATATAAGCATAAAATACGGTATAAAACGTGAATAACAATAAAATAAAAAATCAATTTAGGGGGAAAATCCATCCAATAAACATTAGATGATCCCCAGGGCTAGCTGGCTAAATTAGTCCTACTTGGGCCAGCGAGGAGACCAGGGGAGAATTAGCTGTGGGATCCCAGAGCAGGTAATCTTCATAAAAAGGGGAGGAGGGGAAGGAAGGGGAATAAAAGATCAGGCTAAGTTCAAATTGAAAGCCAGGCAGAATAGCTCTGTCTTACAGGCCCTGTAGAAGGAGATTAAATCCTGCAGGGCCCTGGTCTCATGGGACAGAGCATTCCACCAGGTTGGAGCCATCACCGAAAAGGCCCTGGCCCTGGTGGAGGATAGTCTGACTTCCTTAGGGCCCGGGACCTCTAAACTATGGTTGTTCATGGACCTTAAGGTCCTCTGCGGGGCAGACCAGGAGAGGTGGTCCCGTAGATACGAGGGCCCTAAGCCACCTCTTCTTAATGGAGGAGTGGTGCCCCTGAAAGCCAGTTGAATACATCTCTGAAATACCCAATGCAATTCTGGGCTGCATCAGTAGGAGTATAGCATCTAGATCAAGGGAAGTAATAGTGCCACTGTATTCTGCTCTGGTCAGACCTCACCTGGAGTACTGTGTCCAGTTCTGGGCACCACAGTTCAAGAAGGACACTGACAAACTGGAACGTTTGAGGAGGGCAACCAAAATGGTCAAAGGCCTGGAAACGATGCCTTATGAGGAACGGCTAAGGGAGCTGGGCATGTTTAGCCTGGAGAAGAGGAGGTTAAGGGGTGATATGATAGCCATGTTCAAAGATATCAAAGGATGTCACATAGAGGAGGGAGAAAGGTTGTTTTCTGCTGCTCCAGAGAAGCGGACATGGAGCAATGGATCCAAACTACAAGAAAGAAGATTCCACCTAAACATTAGGAAGCACTTCCTGACAGTAAGAGCTGTTCGACAGTGGAATTTGCTGCCAAGGAGTGTGGTGGAGTCTCCTACTTTGGAGGTCTTTAAGCAGAGGCTTGACAACCATATGTCAGGAGTGCTCTGATGGTGTTTCCTGCTTGGCAGGGGGTTGGACTCAATGGCCCTTGTGGTCTCTTCCAACTCTATGATTCTATGATTCTATGATTCTACCCATCAGGGCAATCCCTTTCTTCGGCCGAGGAAAATGTCACCAAAAAGTGTGGAAACCAGTGGACTCTGGTGCATTAGGATAAATGGGGTGTTGCCCCTGAAACCTCAGCTGGCCGCTGCCTCCCTGCTTCATTGCTTGCAACCAGTCCAAAGGGCCGCACTGTCCCCCAATTTCCTCCTCCTCCTCTGCCCCATTGCAGAACTCAGCTGGAACAAGCCCTGGTTTAACCTCCGAGCAAACTTGGCGCAAGGATGCTCGATAAATAGGTCGGGGCGAGCAGGCCTTCAGGAGCATCGCTGCAGAGGCTGTCACAAAGAACATCCAGCATACGCGTCTGGCAGATAAAACACGTGGATCAAAGACATCATCGTGTAATTGCGGTTCGGAGTCAACTAAAAAAGGGGAGGGGGGACAAAAACCATCCAGGGATTTAAACTCTGCTTCATCAGGTAAACAGGAAACACGCGGGGAATGTCTATCCTTTCTGCGCTCTCTGAAAAACCATTTTTAATTCCTGCTTACATAAAACCAGTCCTGCTGTTTCCGCTGCCTCTCTCCCACCTCTCTGAATTCCCCATTCCCTCTCTCTCTCTTTTTACAGCCACCAACTGAATGTCAGTAGAAAATAATTCCTTTAATGAGTGTGCAGAGATATATCAGCTGACTGGGGTTTACCTCGGCAAAGTCTGGCAGGTCACAGGGGGTCAAATTCTGCAGCAGGCGGGTGTTTAATCCCAGCCTTTTATAGGACACGAGACTCGGCAGCCCAAGTGTGTGTGCATCCCAAGGGGAAAGGGCTCTTCTTTCCAGGAAAGGACTTCTGCAATGAATAAGGGGCAAAGATGGTCTGGGGTCTCCAGATGAGTTTGGCAGCAGGGATTAAAGGGTGTATAGGGAATTCGGGTTTACACATTTCGAGTAGTAGTAGTAGTAGTAGTAGTAGTAGTAGTAGTAATAATAATAATAATAATAATAATAATTTATTATTTATACCCTGCCCATCTAGGGATGGGGGTGGTGCTGTGGGTTAAACCACAGAGCCTAGGACTTGCCAATCAGAAGGTCGGCGGTTCGAATCCCCACGACGGGGTGAGCTCCCGTTGCTCAGTCCCTGCTCCTGCCCACCTAGCAGTTTGAAAGCACGTCAAAGTGCAAGTAGATAAATAGGTACCACTCCGGCGGGAAGGTAAACGGCATTTCCGTGCGCTGCTCTGGTTCACCACAAGTGGCTTAGTCATGCTGGCCACATGACCCGGAAGCTGTATGCCGGCTCCCTCAGCCAATAAAGCAAGATGAGTGCCACAACCCCAGAGTCAGCCATGACTGGACCTAATGGTCAGGGGTCCCTTTACCTTTAGGGAAAGGCACTGAAGTGTGGGGCTTGAATGAATGGCCAAGAGGAAGATGTGCAGATGTCCCAAAAGCAAATCTGGACGAATGCAGAATAAAAGACTGTTGTCCTTTAACATGTACCCCTGAACTGATTAGAAGGAACAATCAGTATATAGACGAACGCAGTGCTTCCCAAACGTTTTGGGGGGCCCTCTTGGTTCCGTAAACCCAGCACCCCCTAGCCTATAACAAGAATCGTTCAGACTAGCGGTTTGCACAACCCACCAGCTCTGGACACTGCATGTGTGTGAGTGTGTGAGTGTGGCTCCAGGCCCACAAGGCAGACAGCTAATTTGACTCATCTGCTTATCTGTGTGTAATTGCCCGCCTTGTTCAGCGTGTACTTAATTAGAAAGCTGGTTTGCTGTTCTAGGGTGGAAGCTGGGGCACCCGCAACTGCAAAAAATTGAACGCCCTGAACAGTTATGTAAGCTCAGAGAGAGAGCAAGAGAGAGAGAGAGAGAGAGGGAGAGAGGGAGAGAGAGCGCAAGCCTGGATTAGACTCTATGTGGAAAATTCAGCTCTTCCCAGCAGGTAGACACGCTGCAAAACAAAATAAAATAACCACCCCTGACTGGCGAGGGGCAGGCAAATCTTAAAGAGTTTCAGCAAGGAGGTAGATTAGCTGCCTTTGTTCCTCTTCCGTATCTTTTGAAGTCTGAAACCTTAGCAGCTCTCCTGGTTTTTGCTCCGCTTCCACAAAGCTCTGATTTTGAGGATCCCACAAAGGCTCTGTTTCAGACCCTGGGAAAAACTAAAAAAGGGGATAAAAATAGATGCGTAATTGTCAGCGCAGCCCTCAAAAAAAGCGAAAGCAAAGCAGATGCATCCCAAAATTGCCTGATTATGCCCTAAATAGAAGAGTATATCACTGCCTTAATTCAGGTTCCTTCGTGGCCAGCTTTTTCCTCTGGCTACATTGTTGCCATATGTCCTCTTTTTCCAGGGCATAATAAGGCAATTTTAATGGGTAGGTAAAATACAAAATAAGAAGGCTCTTTTTAATGGGTAGGTAAAATGAGAGTCGTCATAGCGATCCATAGCTAAAAGCAGAAGTCGGCAAATGTGTCCTCTTTTTTGCTCTTCAAAATATGGCACTGCCAGGGCCGGATTTAGGTTTGATGAGGCCCTAAGATACTGAAGGTAATGGGGCCCTTTATATGTCCAGCTGTCCTTTGTCAACAACAAATGGTCGCTGTTTTTTGTGTTGAATATATGCTCTGTGGTAATTTATGGACGTAATAGGTATCTCAAGCCATTTGCACATAACAGTCCATGCAGAATGTAGGCACCCTATATATAGAAAGGAGCAAACCGGTGATATTTTAGGGAGCAGGCTGGCAGGCCGGGCCCATGACTTACATCGTAGGCGCCTACGCAACACAAAGCACTGTTGCTGTATGTAGGTTTTATTTTATTTTTTATCTTATATTTTGGAAATGTACATGCAGGTTTTTCCCCTTAAATTTTTTTGGGGGGCCCCCAAGAGAGTGGAGTCCTAAACTACAGTGGTACCTCAGGTTACATACGCTTCAGGTTACATACGCTTCAGGTTACAGACTCCGCTAACCCAGAAATAGTGCTTCAGGTTAAGAACTTTGTTTCAGGATAAGAACAGAAATCGTGCTCCGGTGGCGCAGCAGCAGCAGGAGGCCCCATTAGCTAAAGTGGTGCTTCAGGTTAAGAACAGTTTCAGATTAAGAACGGACCTCTGGAATGACTTAAGTACTTAACCTGAGGTACCACTGCCTGCCTTACCTTAAAACCAGCTCTGCCAAAGCTGGCAGCCTCCTAATGTTTTGGACCACAGTCGTGCCGGGTCTCCGAGTAGAGCAACTTTCGTTGAAGAGAATATGTCTGCACAAATGGACTGTGCCATAGGGAAGGAGAGGGGAAAGATAGAATCCCTTAATGTTCCATGCAACACACATCGGGGGAAACAAAATACCCATCTTGCTTCCCAACAGCAGCGATGAAAAGCATTCGCAATATGCAGGCAATAACAGAGGAATTCTGCCACCCACAATCTAGGTCCCTGGTGCTTGAAGAATCTCCTGCTTCCTCTCCGAAATGAGTCCCTGGCATTTGCCCCGAAGTCCTTAGCAAGCAGAACTGCTGACTTAAGTTTCCTCATTTGTGGCCTCCCAAGATTAGCACATAACTGGCTCCTGGAAATCACCAAGGCTCTAGAATGCAACAGGAGATTTATATTTCTGGCTCATTCAGGCAGATACAGCCCTGTTCCAATCTTTTTCCTCTCTTTCTCTTTCTCTTTCTCTCTCTCTGCTCACCTCCCTCTTCCGTCTCAGAACAGGTACCCTTGCAGACACGATTCTTTTTTCTTTTCCTCTGCTTTTCAGTTTTATACATTTCACTCATTCATTTTACAATCATTTCAACATTTCAAAACTCAACTTCCTTTCCCCTCCCCCCTTTGTGCGGTTGCTAAAGTTTATTTTTAATATCTTCCGCATATCCAAATTAACTAAATTTGCTCATTTATTCACCTACAGTCATACCTCTTGTTACGTTCGGTTCAGGTTACGTCTTTTCAGGTTGCGTCCTGTGGCAACCCGGAAGCACCGGAAAGGGTTACTTCCGGGTTTTGCTGCTTGCGCATGCGCAGACGCTCAAAATGACGCCATGCGCATGCGCAGAAGCGGAGTCTGTAACCTGAAACATCTGTAACCCGAGGTACCACTGTATACGCTTATGAAACTGCAGGTTATTACAAGAATCCTGCCAATGTTCTTGTCTGTTTACATCTGCAAATATTCCTGCTGACACGATTTTAAGACTGTCTAACCTGTGACTGAGAGGCTATATTTTGGGTAAAATAAATGAATGAATCACAATTTCAGTGGGGTCAAAGCGGAGATCCAAATGTTGATAACAGCCTCATTGTAAAAATAGACTATTTCCCAACCAACCTCTGATGGCCCATTGGGTAGAGAGGACTGCCCTCTGTAAAGATGGATACCTGGCCCTTTCTCTGCATTGCTATGAACATCTCTTTATGTTCCTGTTGTTGCTCCCCAGGTAGCTGGGCCCAGGAGAGGATGCCTGAATAAATTTTAGTTCCTGCAACCTATTTTGGGGGCATGTGTGCATTCAGGGCCAGATTTAGGTTCGATGAGGCCCTTAGCTACTGAAGGTAATGTCCAGCTTCATGTGTCCAGCTGTCCTTTGTCAACAACAAATCGTTGCTGTTTTTTGTGTTGAATATATGCTAGATGGTTATTTATGGACCTAACAGGTAAGAAATGCAGGTAAGAATGTTTTTAATTTTAATTTTTTATCATCTACGATACTGTTTTATTTATTTTATAGTACAGTACATTGATTATTGCTTTAATTTTATGGGTCAATGGTCTGGTTAGATAGTAAAATTCAGGTTAAATTGCTGTTTTAGGGGTTGTTTTTAAAAGTCTGGAACGGATTAATCTGTTTTGCATTACTTTCTGTGGGAAAGCGCACCTTGGTTTTGGAACGCTTTGGTTTTGGAACGGACATCCGGAACGGATTAAGTTTGAGAACTTAATTCGTTCCAGAGGTCCGTTCTTAACCTGAAACTGTTCTTAACCTGAAGCATCACTTTAGCTAATGGGGCCACCCGCTGCCGCCGTACGATTTCAGTTCTCATCCTGAAGCAAAGTTCTTAACCCAAGGTAATATTTCTGGGTTAGCGGAGTCTGTAACCTGAAGCGTATGTAACCTGAGGTACCACTGTATATAGAAAGGAGCAAACCAGTGATATTTTAGGGAGCAGGATAGCAGGTGGAGCCCATGATTTACATCATAGGAGCCTACACAACACAAAACACTGTTCCTGCACGTAGGTTTTATTTTATTTGGTTTTTATCTTATATTTTGGAAATGTACATCCAGGTTTTTTCCCTTTAAAATTTTTTGGAGGCCCCCAAGAGAGTGGGGCCCTGAGCTATAGCTTGTTTAGCTTCTACGTAAATCCAGCACTGGTTCCTGCAACCAGTGGCGTAGCGTGGGGGGTGCAGGGGGGGCCGGCCACACCGGGCACAACATCTGGGGGTTAGGGTTAGGGGGCGCAAATCCACGGGTTAGGGGGCACAAATTACTTGCCTTGCCCCGGGTGCTGACAACCCACGCTACGCCACTGCCTGCAACCGATTTTGGGGGCATGCGTGCATTGCATTTCTAACTGCTACCCTTGCAGGAAATGTGTTTGGAGCATCCTTCGCTCGCAGGAAAGTGTTTTAGAAACGGTGACGTTTCGCCACCTGCTGGCAGACACACATCTCTGCCTTGGAAGCAATTTAACACTCGTTTTTTTGTTTTTGTTTTTGTTTTTTTTAAAAAAAGGGAAGTCTCCTATTAGGTCAGCTTTATTAATAGAATGACTGGGTGCAGGATTATTTTGCACTCTGAGCACTTTTCCCCCTCCAGAAATACTCTCCGTGATGACATGGTACTATTCTGCACAGGCAGAAGGAATGGAAGGGTAATGGCTCAGTGGAAAAAGCATATGTTTGCAGTTCAAAGGCAGTGCTGGATTTACATATAAGCTAAACAAGCTATAGCATAGGGCCCCACTCTTTTGGGGGCCCCAAAAAAATTAAAAGGGGAAAAAACTGGATGCACATTTCCAAAATATAAATAAATTATAATTGTTGTTGTTGTTGTTGTTGTTGTTTTGCAGGAGCAAAAAGGACTGAAAGTGGGAGACTGTATAAATGCCTTGATACCGTCATGAACACAAATCATCATGGATGCACAATAAGAAAGATGTTTGCAGAATTCCATAGGCAATATTTAGTTTTTTAAGTGGATTTGGACCAGGCAGCCATTCAGACAGAGGGTGCCATAAAACTGTCTTCTGCAGCGTAGGTCACCTAGCCACCCTCTCTTACTCGTCTTTTGTTAATAGTAATAATAATAATAATAATTTTATACAGTTCTATGATTCTGTGATTCTATGACTTCCAATTGCTAATCCCTGAAAAAGTGCTGGCATTTCTCCCCTGTACTGTGCCTGCTTGGTGTGGCGAACCTGGAAGAATGGTCTTGCTAACTGAAGACAGAGGGACAAATTAGAGCAGCCGTTTGTCAGACTCACTGTCTAGGCGTACATCCCAAATCAGCGCTAATGTCTCCTTATCTTGCCTTCCTGCCTCTTCTGCTTCCACAAAGCAAGATGTATTTATCTGGGCTAAATCTTGTCTCGACTTGCATGCTCCTCTTCATCCTGGAGAAGAGTGACTAGTGGGGTGCCACAGGGTTCTGTCTTGGGCCCGGTCTTATTCAACATCTTTATCAACGACTTGGATGATGGACTCAAGGGCATCCTGATCAAATTTGCAGATGACACCAAACTGGGAGGGGTGGCTAACACCCCAGAGGACAGGATCACACTTCAAAACGACCTTGACAGATTAGAGAACTGGGCAAAAACAAACAAGATGAATTTTAACAGGGAGAAATGTAAAGTATTGCACTTGGGCAAAAAAAATGAGAGGCACAAATACAAGATGGGTGACACCTGGCTTGAGAGCAGTACATGTGAAAAGGATCTAGGAGTCTTGGTTGACCACAAACTTGACATGAGCCAACAGTGTGACGCGGCAGCTAAAAAAGCCAATGCAATTCTGGGCTGCATCAATAGGAGTATAGCATCTAGATCAAGGGAAGTAATAGTGCCACTGTATTCTGCTCTGGTCAGACCTCACCTGGAGTACTGTGTCCAGTTCTGGGCACCACAGTTCAAGAAGGACACTGACAAACTGGAACGTGTCCAGAGGAGGGCAACCAAAATGGTCAAAGGCCTGGAAACGATGCCTTATGAGGAACGGCTAAGGGAGCTGGGCATGTTTAGCCTGGAGAAGAGGAGGTTAAGGGGTGATATGATAGCAATGTTCAAATATATAAAAGGATGTCACATAGAGGAGGGAGGAAGGTTGTTTTCTGCTGCTCCAGAGAAGCGGACACGGAGCAATGGATCCAAACTACAAGAAAGAAGATTCCACCTAAACATGAGGAAGAACTTCCTGACAGTAAGAGCTGTTCGACAGTGGAATTTGCTGCCAAGGAGTGTGGTGGAGTCTCCTACTTTGGAGGTCTTTAAGCAGAGGCTTGACAACCATATGTCAGGAGTGCTCTGATGGTGTTTCCTGCTTGGCAGGGGGTTGGACTCGATGGCCCTTGTGGTCTCTTCCAACTCTAGGATTCTATGATTCCACATTGCCTTGCAGACCATTGGGTAAGTGGACTACTGTAAAGCGGTCTTCCCCAGCCAGATGTTTTGGACTACAAAGCCCATCAGCCACAGCCAGCTCTGCGCTACGGTGGTCTGGCTATTCGTGTCCAGGGATAGATGGGGGACCCGTCCACTGAAATAGCAAAGTGCCTCACCTCAGGCCCTGAGGAGAAAGCGTAACCGAACCAAACTTGAGACCCGGCCAAACTGTTAGAACGTTTCCAATGGCAATTTAAAGCTGCAACGCTTTTCGTTTTGCTGACCCAGGGAGGTCTGGGAAACTCTACCTCCGTTTGACAGCAGTGTGAAATGCTTCGCCGAGCTGAGTCTCACAGAGCCGAGTATCCCCAGGCAAGATGTTTCCTTCTAAAGGCAGCTTGATCCTTCGTGTACAGGCACGGCGAAGAGGAGGAGACCCCGTTAGAAGCATTTCAGGAAGGTGACGAAAGGCTGCCCTCAAGGAAGGCTTTTTGGAAAAACCATTTGATGGCTTAGAAACCGCAAGTGGGGCTGAATCACAGAGAAGGGAGCGTCACCCCGTCTAAAAATGGTGCAGCCTGCAAACTGTGATTCAGAAAGTGCACATGAGGTTGAATCCTGACAAGACAGAAGTGCTGTTCTTGGGTGACAGGGGGCGGGCTGGTGTGGAGGACTCCCTGGTCCTGAATGGGGTAACTGTGCCCCCAAAGGACCAGGTGTGCAGCCTGGGAGTCATTTTGGACTCACAGCTGTCCATGGAGGCGCAGGTTAATTCTGTGTCCAGGGCAGCTGTCTACCAGCTCCATCTGGTACGCAGGATGAGACCCTTCTTGCCCACAAACTGTCTCGCCAAAGTGGTGCATGCTCTAGTTATCTCCCGCTTGGACTACTGCAATGCGCTCTACATGGGGCTACCTTTGAAGGCGACCCGGAAACTACAACTAATCCAGAATGCGGCAGCTAGACCGGTGACTGGGAGCGGCCGCCGAGACCACATAACACTGGTCTTGAAAGACGTACATTGGCTCCCAGTACATTTCTGAGCACAATTCAAAGTGTTGGTGCTGGCCTTGAAAGCCCTAAACGGCCTCAGTCCAGTAGACCTGAAGGAGCATCTCCACCCCCACTGTTCAGCCCGGACACTGAGATCCAGCTCCAAGGGCCTTCTGGCAGTTCCCTCACTGGGAGATGTGAGGTTACAGGGAACTAGGAAGAGGGCCTTCTCGGCAATGGAGTCCTTCCTGTTGAACATCCTCCCTTCAGATGTGAAGGAAATAAGCAGCTATCTTCTCTTTAAAAGACATCTGAAGGCAGGGAAGTTTTTTATGTGTGACATTTTAATGTATCTTTAATCTTTGTTGGAAGCTGCCCAGAGTGGCGGGGTACAAATAAATTATTATTATTATTATTATTATTATTATTATTATTATTACATGACAGCAGCCGGTTGGATCGGGCCAGTTGGCCCATCTAGGCGCAAAACTGTGTTTGGAGTCAATCGGACAAGGCTGGGGTTTTTGGCATTAACTTGTGACCAGGGACGGAAGAAGCGGGATGCAGTGGGGACGGATCGCCCCCGGTGTCTTCGCTGAGAGGGCTGAATTTGTCGAATCCTCTTTAAAGCCACCCAGGTTGGCAGCCGTCATGGCCTCCAACATTGGGATTGAGCTCCACAGATAAACTGTGCACAGTCTTGAAGCAGCCCTTTCTTTTCTCTGCCCCGAATCTTCCAATAATAATAATAATAATAATTTATTATTTATACCCCGCCCATCTGGCTGGGCTTCCCCACTCAGCTTCAACTGTTGTGACAGAGGGAGGAAAACGTCCCTCTATCCAATTTCTCCAAGTCATGAGTAATTTTCATAAACTTCTGTTATATCAACTCTTATTTGCCATTTCTTTAAATTTAAAAGTTCCAAATGCTGCAAACGTTCTTCATAGAGGAGCCTTGGTAATTCTGGCTGCTCTTTTCTGAACCTTTTCCGGGGGTGGGGGTGGAGTGTAGCTGAATCTTAGCCCCAGAATGAACACAGTGTTCTGCCTGACTCTTAAATGCAGCTTTGAGAAGAGCTATCCCCCAAACTCACAGCATTCCCAGCTTGGAAGCACGAATCCTAAGAAGGGAGGGAAGAGGGAGGGGAGTTGTGGAGGAGATCCTCTCACAGCTGCTGGCCAGGACTCCCGACATCTGCGTTTCTCTTAGCAGACATCGCTTGGCAATATTTTTCCAGAGTTGCATCATGCCGACTCCCAGAATTTTCTAGACAATCATCTCTCTGCCTCTGCGGGGGCTTGAAGTCTAAATTGTATATCTATACAATGCAGGAGGCATTACATAAATGTGCAAAGGAAACAGGCAATTTTCTCAACAGGGAGAATTTGTGTTGGGCTAAATTAAACACTGTGTGCAGTTCCTGCTAGCCATCCCTGTGATTTCTTTTTCACCCAGAAAAAGATCAATGCCATCCAAAGAATGCTGGCAAAAATGCTCAGGACTGGCCTCTGGAAGATAGCTCTGGATTTACATAATTTTGGCCGACCAGTTCCTCAATTCTGGCCCAGCTGTCATCACTTAGTCTGACATTTTTCTCCTGGAAGTTCTGCCTGAAAGAGGCTTCGTGCTCCTCAGCACTGGATTAAAACTCGCACCAACATTCTTAACAACTAGGTAAAGGTAAAGGGACCCCTGACCGTTAGGTCCAGTCATGGCGGACTCCGGGGTTGCGGCGCTCATCTCGCTTTACTGACCGAGGGAGCCAGCGTACAGCTTCCGGGTCATGTGGCCAGCATGACTAAGCCGCTTCTGGCGAACCAGAGCAGCGCACGGAAACGCTGTTTACCTTCCCGCCAGAGCGGTACCTATTTATCTACTTGCACTGGTGTGCTTTCGAACTGCTAGGTTGGCAGGAGCAGGGACCGAGCAACGGGAGCTCACACCGTCGTGGGGATTCAAAGCACCGACCTTCTGATCGGCAAGTCCTAGGCTCTGTGCTGTTTAACCCACAGCACCACCCGCATCCTAACAACTAGGTAGAATTGTCTAAACAATAATGCTTTTAGCAGGTGCCGAAAAGCGTACGATAAAGGCCTGACATCAATAGGCAGGGAGTTCCGAAGTTGCCACACTAAAAGATTGAGCTGTTACAAATGCAGAACAGGTGTTGTGCGAACCTGTAAAAGTGCCAGTTCCTCCGACCCAAGGGATTCTGGGAATTGTAGTTCAACATCTGGAGGGTCAGCTAAAGCAAGCATCCGCTTTCTGCAGCATGTGGGTGGTGAGAATTGGGAACCCTTCCTGTTCTCATGGGCCGGGTGCCAAGATGCAGAGATCGCAATGAGCATGCGGGAAGAAACTGAGCTCAGCTGGGTGACAGACTGAGGAGGCCACGGTTTGATGTTCAAGCCCACAATTTGGATGCACATGTGTCGCTTGGTTCAGTCCCTAGATCAGCCTTGCCCAGCCCCATTTTGAAAGGCAGCACCCTTCAGTCTCAGACAGCATGGCTGTTGGTCAGGGATGAGGACAGGTGCAAGGGTGAGGTAAAGGTAAAGGACCCCTGGACGGTTAAGTCCAGCCAAAGGCAACTACGGGGTTGCGGCGCTCATCTCACTGTCAGTCCAAGGGAGCCGGCATTTGTCCACAGACAGCTTTCCGGGTCATGTGGCCAGCAGGACTAAACCACTTCTGGCACAACAGGACACTGTGATAGAAACCAGAATGCACAGAAACGCTGTTTACTTTCCCGCCGCACTGGTACCTATTTATCTACTCGCACTGGCGTGCTTTCAAACTGCTAGGTTGGCAGGATCTGGGAAAGAGCAACGGGAGCTCACCTCATCGTGTGGATTCAAACCGCCGACCTTTTGATCGGCAAGCCCAAGAGGCTCAATGGTATTTCTGAAGTCACTTCAGCAGCAGATGAAAAAAAAATATCCCCCAGCCTCCTCACCCTGCTCTGTACTGTATTTTTCTAGAACGAAGATTCCTCTTTTTAAGGTGACATTGTCATCTCCCGCTTTCAATGGAACTAGACGTAAATCGAGTGTTTTATGCGAAAGGTGTGTTCCAAGGAGGGATCTGAAGGAAGTCAAGAATATAATCCTCGTTGAGGGAGTTCTGGGCGCCTAGTGAGAATGGGTGGCACTCTGAAAACCAATAATAATAATAATAATAATAATAATAATAATAATAATAATAATAATAATATTTTTATACCCCGCCCATCTGGCTGAGTTTCCCCAGCCCACTCTGGGCAGCTCCTAATCGAGTGTCAAAAACAATACAGCATTAAATATTAAAAACTTCCCTAAACAGGGCTGCCTTCAGATGCCTTCTAAAAGTCAGATCGTTGTTTATTTCCTTGACATCTGGTGGGAGGGTGTTCCACAGGGCGCGTGCCACCACCGAGAAGGCCCTCTGCCTGGTTCCCTGTAACCTCACTTCTCGAAGTGAGAGAACCGCCAGAAGGCACTCGGAGCTGGACCTCAGTGTCCGGGCAGAACGATGGGGGTGGAGACGCTCCTTCAGGTCTACTGGACCGAGGCCATTTAGGGCTTTAAAGTTTCTGTCGTTTGGAGGAAGCAATAGTAAGGACCAAACAGCAACCAAGGATAATGGAGCCCACCAAGAAGCTCTTGATGTCCAAGGAAGGCACATCTGGACCCAAGGAAGCCCTTTTATATCCCTTCCAGCTAGGGACATCCAATGGTAAGCCTCAGTGGGTGGAGCCAGTTCAGGACCGGAAGCTTCTTCCCTGAGAAAGTCCCGCCCCCTGCAGTCCCGCATTTCACCACATGGGGCAGCTGCACACTGAACCCTGAACCTTTTACACCCTTGGAGTTGAATTATGCATCACCCTTTGCAATTGGATTGGGGGAATTTGCCTAGCTGGCATTACCCAAGCTGGAGTCTTCTGCACAGAATAACAGCATTTTGTTTTCATTTGGTAGCACAGGAGGAATTTCCCTTGGGGCGCATTGGCAAGAGACAAGAATTGCCGTCTGCGCCACCGGACAGTGAGAAGCAAGCAGGCACTAGTCAGTTACAGAGGCTCTATTGCATGGGTAGGCAAACTAAGGCCCAGGGGCCAGATCCAGCCCAATCGCCTTCTAAATCCAGCCTGCGGACGATCCAGGAATCAACGTGTTTTCACATGAGTAGAATGTGTCCTTTTCTTTAAAATGCATCTCTGAGTTATTTGGAGGCATAGGGATTCGTTCATTCCCCCCCCAAAAAAAAAAAATAGTCCGGCCCCCCACAAGGTCTGAGGGACAGTGGACCGGCCTCCTGCTGAAAAAGTTTTCTGATCCCTGCCTATTGAGTCAAAACGACAGAGAGCTTTGCAGTATCCTAGGTAAAGGGACCCCTGACCATTAGGTCCAGTCGTGGCCGACTCTGGGGTTGTGGCGCTCATCTTGCTTTATTGGCCAAGGGAGCCGGCGTACAGCTTCCAGGTCATGTGGCCAGCATGACTAAGCCGCTTCTGCCGAACCAGAGCAGCGCACGGAAGTGCCATTTACCTTCCCGCCAGAGCGGTACCTATTTATCTACGTCCACTGGTGTGCTTTCGAACTGCTAGGTTGGCAGGAGCAGGGACCAAGTAACAGGAGCTCACTCCGTCGCGGGGATTCGAACTGCCGACCTTCTGATCGGCAAGTCCTAGGCTCGGTGGTTTAGACCACAGCACCACCCGCGTCCCTAAAGACGATCAAATTCATGGTGGCATAAGCTTTTTGTAGACTGTGGTCCCTTTCACCAGATGCATGAAGTATCTTTCATCGCAGGCAGCGGTGCCATTAAGGGAAAGACAAATTCAAAAAGTACAGATAGCAGCAATTAAAGTTTGGGTGTATGCAAGGTAAACACAGCACATTGGCAGGCACAGGGGATAAAATAATCAGGCTGGCCACCCCAGAACTAGCACAACCACATCCTAGAATTCTTGGAGCTTTTGTTGCTGATCCAGAAGCAGAACAGGGCAATGGCAAAGAGGGCAGTGACAAAAATTAAGAACAAGCGCTGCAGATGATCTAGGGAGCTGTTTCGTTGCAAGATGGAGCTGTGCGTGCAGCAGGGATTTGCTTATTTACGTCTCTTGGCCTGTGCTATAGGAGGAGATGGGTCCTTTGGCAGCTGAGGCCTGTCATTAGAGAAAGAGACTTCTCCTTCCATGCTTACACAAATGTACGTCGCCCCCCCTTCCCTCAGCTCCAGTTCCCCCTTGGCTTGTGGCAAACTGTCCAGCGTGGCAGTGGGTGGGCTGGAGGCTGGAAGATGCAGAGTTGCAAAGCCACACCCCTTCAGATTTCTCAGATTTCAGGCGATTGCACCAGAAATTTGCAGAGCAAGGGTTTTTTTAAAAAGAGAGAGAGAGGAGGAGGAGGAGGAGGAGGAGAAGGAGAAGGAGGAGGAGGAGAAGAAGAAGAAGAAGAAGAAGAAAAAGAAGCAGCAGCACTGAGGGTTGGGGGAGTAGCTGTAGTCGGTTGCGTCTAAATTCCTATTCTAGATTTATTAATTTGTTGTTGTTGTTTAGTCGTTTAGTCGTGTCCGACTCTTCGTGACCCCCTGGACCAGAGCACGCCAGGCACCCCTGTCTTCCCCTGCTGCCCACAGTTTGGTCAAACTCATGCTGGTAGCTTCGAGAACACTGTCCAACCATCTCGTCCTCTGTCGTCCCCTTCTCCTTGCGCCCTCCATCTTTCCCAACATCAGGGTCTTTTCCAGGGAGTCTTCTCTTCTCATGAGGTGGCCAAAGGTATTGGAGCCTCAGCTTCAGGATCTGTCCTTCCAGTGAGCACTCAGGGCTGATTTCCTTAAGAATGGTTATGTTTGATCTTCTTGCAGTCCATGGGACTCTCAAGAGTCTCCTCCGGACCAGAATTCAAAAGCATCAATTCTTTGGTGATCAGCCTTCTTTATGGTCCAGCTTTCACTTCCATACATCACTACTGGGAAAACCATGGCTTTTACTATACGGACCTTTGTTGACAAAGTGATGTCTCTACTTTTTAAGATGCTGTTTAGGTTTGTCATTGCTTTTCTTCCAAGAAGCAGGCATCTTTTAATTTCGTGGCTGCTGTCACCGCCCGGAAATGTGTTGTTGTTTAGTCGTTTAGTCGTGTCCGACTCTTCGTGACCCCATGGACCAGAGCATGCCAGGCACTTCTGTCCTCCACTGCCTCCCGCAGTTTGATCAAACTCATGCTAGTAGCTTCAAGAACACCATCCAACCATCTCATTCTCTGTCGTCCCCTTCTCCTTGTGCCCTCCATCTTTCTCAACATCAGGGTCTTTTCCAGGGAGTCTTCTCTTCTCATGAGGTGGCCAAAGTATTGGAGCCTCAGCTTCACGATCTGTCCTTCCAGTGAGCGCTCAGGGCTGATTTCCTTCAGAATGGAGAGGTTTGATCTTCTTGCAGTCCATGGGACTCTCAAGAGTCTCCTCCAGCACCATAATTGTATGGTGTATTTCCAGCCCGGAAATGTACTAGGGGCCAATTTAGGTCTTTCAGGACCGGTGTTATATGGTCTCGGTGGCTGCTCCCAGTCACCAGTCTAGCTGCCACATTCTGGGTTAGTTGTAGTTTCCGAGCCACCTTCAAGGTAGCCCCACATAGAGCACATTGCAGTAGTCCAAGTGGGAGTTAACCAGAGCATGTACCAGTCAGATGTTCCCCAGGGGAGAATGTGTTCCAGTTAAAGCAGGGCTTCTCAAAGGGTGTGGAGCATCACACTGGTGTGGCAGGAAGATTCAAGCACACTCAAAGAAACATTTAAGCATTAAAAGACTTAACCTCACGATTTCCAGTGAATTTCTCTATAACTTTCTTTACTGCAAATCTATTGTTTTGGGACATGGGTTTGTTGTGCAAGACCTCCCAATCACCTATTGTGGCAGCCTGAATTTGCCGAAGACACTGACAGTCTAGGAAGGGAACTGCGTTATAAACTATTGTTTCATAGGGTTTGATTTCTTTTGTAAACTGCATTGCATTCGCTCTTCTTTCTGGTTGGGAACCAGTGCATGGATTCTTGAAGCCAATGAATTAAATTAATCTGCCCTCAGATGAACTGAGAGCAAAATCTCCATATATCTCTCTCATCTAGTCTCCAACCAGCCTTTGCTAATGGGTATTATGGCTGATGAGAGAGACAGGAATGTCTCCTCGCCCCCCTCCTATTGCCCATCTTTTGTGTCCAGCTGTGAGCGAAATAGCTTGTTTCATCTGTTCCCCATAATAACCATTTATTACATCGGAGGCAGCACATGGAGCGCACAAAAATGCAGTCATCTGGAAGGAGAACAACAGAACTCCAGAAGGTAGACAGGATAGTAAGGTCATGCAGAGGAAGAGGACTGTGTTCCTGATTCCAAAAAAAACCCACAACCCACCCCAAGCTGTTCATGCAGCAAAACAACAATAGCAACACTGGGATTTGTTGGGGTTTCCCTTTTCCGCAGGGGAGAGAACCTCATGGAGAAAAGTTCCTGCCTGGCGCATGAGTTCTGTATCCCTGGTTTGGCTTCTCCCGGGCTTGCAGGTTTCCCAACGTAATGGAGTTTTCGGCACAGGGGAGCATTTGATCATAGAATCATAGAATCATAGAGTTGGAAGAGACCACAAGGGCCATCGAGTCCAACCCCCTGCCAAGCAGGAAACACCATCAGAGCACTCCTGACATATGGTTGTCAAGCCTCTGCTTAAAGACCTCCAAAGTAGGAGACTCCACCACACTCCTTGGCAGCAAATTCCACTGTCGAACAGCTCTTACTGTCAGGAAGTTCTTCCTCATGTTTAGGTGGAATCTTCTTTCTTGTAGTTTGGATCCATTGCTCCGTGTCCGCTTCTCTGGAGCAGCAGAAAACAACCTTTCTCCCTCCTCTATGTGACATCCTTTTATATCTTTGAACATGGCTATCATATCACCCCTTAACCTCCTCTTCTCCAGGCTAAACATGCCCAGCTCCCTTAGCCGTTCCTCATAAGGCATCGTTTCCAGGCCTTTGACCATTTTGGTTGCCCTCCTCTGGACACGTTCCAGTGTGTCAGTGTCCTTCTTGAACTGTGGTGCCCAGAACTGGACACAGTACTCCAGGTGAGGTCTGACCAGAGCAGAATACAGTGGCACTATTACCGTATTTTTTGCTCTATAACACGCACCCGACCATAACACGCACATAGTTTTTAGAGGAGGAAAATCCATAGGCATGCCACCCGTAGGCATTCCCTCCATAACACGCACAGACATTTCCCCTTACTTTCTAGGAGGAAAAAAGTGAGTGTTATGGTGCAAAAAATACAGTACTTCCCTTGATCTAGATGCTATACTCCTATTGATGCAGCCCAGAATTGCATTGGCTTTTTTAGCTGCCGCGTCACACTGTTGGCTCATGTCAAGTTTGTGGTCAACCAAGACTCCTAGATCCTTTTCACATGTACTGCTCTCAAGCCAGGTGTCCCCATCTTGTATTTGTGCCTCTCATTTTTTTTTTGCCCAAGTGCAATACTTTACATTTCTCCCCGTTAAAGTTCATCTTGTTTGTTTTGGCCCAGTTCTCTAATCTGTCAAGGTCGTTTTGAAGTGTGATCCTGTCCTCTGGGGTGTTAGCCACCCCTCCCAGTTTGGTGTCTTCTGCAAATTTGATCAGGATGCCCTTGAGTCCATCATCCAAGTCGTTGATAAAGATGTTGAATAAGACCGGGCCCAAGACAGAACCCTGTGGCACCCCACTAGTCACTCTTCTCCAGGATGAAGAGGAACCATTGATGAGCACCCTTTGGGTTCGGTCAGTCAGCCAGTTACAAATCCACTGAGTGGTAGCATAGTCAAGACCGCATTTTACCAGCATTTTACCATGATCACATGACACCTGCTCCCAACCGGTCCCAGGAAGACTGTGCCACGTGTGTAATGGGAAGCTCGGAAGACAGACCAGCCAGGAAGTTGGACGAGAGCTTTATTCTCTCCCCAACAAGAACAGGAACAGGATTTAGCTGCGATGAGATCACGCTTTAGGTCCTTGCTCAGCTCTGCAAGAATTGAATCTAGGAAGTTTCTGGCCCTATACGAATGCAGTTAGGTTCATTAAGGTTACCATATTCTTTACAATGAACACTTTAAATACATACATACATACTACACGTTCGGGACATTGATGGTGCACCGATGGCGGTGGCAGTGGGGCGGCTGCAGCCTTGACCTTAACTGCCATGTTTCCCCTTTGAAGAGGGCCGAGAGCGGCGGCGGTGAGGCTCGGGCAGCGCGATGCCTCTCTTCCCATCAGAGCAGCCCCAATCCCATTCCTACTTGCATGCAAGCAGGAGGGGGCGGGGATCCGCCAGCTGGGAAGGGAGGTTTCCCCTTGCCTAAATGAGAGATCCTTGCCCCCTCCTGCTTGCACACAAGCTCTGATAGGCAGCATGAAGCCTCCCTTCACATCTGAGAGATCCCCGCCTAGCTTGCTCGCAAGGAGGAGTTGTGAGGCTGCTCCGATAGAAGAACAAGAAGAAGAAGAGTTTGGATTTGATATCCCGCCTTTCACTCCCTTTAAGGAGTCTCAAAGCGGCTAACAATCTCCTTTCCCTTCCTCCCCCACAACAAACACTCTGTGAGGTGAGTGGGGCTGAGAGACTTCAGAGAAGTGTGACTGGCCCAAGGTCACCCAGCAGCTGCATGTGGAGGAGTGGAGACGCGAACCCGGTTCCCCAGATTACGAGACTACCACTCTTAACCACTACACCACACTGGCTCTCAGGCACCATGAAGCCTCCCTTCTCAGCTTAGTTGCTGGGGTCAGGGAAGGTGGAGGCAGCCCGGAAGCTGCATCTTTGAGCCCCTGCACCACCATCACATGGGGACTTCCCAGCAGCTCCTGAAGCCAGCCAGAGCCAACTGCTCCGGGCTGCTGAGACTGCCGCTGTTGCGTTTCCCGGGGCCATTAGATGAAATCCGGAGACATTCCGGGTATGGAATTTGTCTGGGGACTTATTCGCAAATACGGGGACTGTCCTCGGGAAACCGGGATGTCTGGTAACCCTACCATTGCCACCTTGGGACGCTTCCAGACACTTGCTCTCTTCAGGTTGGAGTCAATCCTGCGCCATTAAATTTGGGTGGCGTGATTGGAGGACTTGTGCAACAAACCCACTTTCCCCGAAAGATCAGACTCTTTGTGATAGGAAAAATGATGGGGGAGGGGTGCATGGCAGAAGGGGGGGCAACCATTGTTTTGAACCTCCTTGCGAACAAGTCAGGATGAATGTTCATTAAATAGCTGGCAGCATCTACGATACAATAATCTTTATTGTCATTGTCCCATACAGAACAACGAAACTGAAAAAATCTACATCAGACATTCAAAAACCAACAAGCCTGCTGTCCCAGCTATCCCAACCTTGTTAGTCCCTAAAAACTCTGATACCCCATAACTGAATACAATATACTCCCATAGAGACTACCTTACACTGTGTTTAAAACCAAAACCACATTTGGATAGAAATTGTTTCTCAGGCGGCTAGTCCTAGTCTTTATGACCCTGTAGTTTCTTCCAGAAGGCAGAAGCTGAAAGAGATCATTTCCGGGGTGTGCACTATCTCTGCAGCTTTCTTTCTCTAATCTCTTTGCGCACAAATAAAAATGGATTCACAGGGTCTTCTGGAAGGACCCTAAGTGACTCTTTCCTACTCAATGTGATTGGGGAGTGAAGTCTAGGTGGGTTCCCACGAGGCAAGACACAGGGATAACAGCAAGAACATTCATTGAACTACATAACTGGAAAACGGGGGGGGGGGGCAAAGCAACAGCTTATATACTTTCCTGAAAGCCCGGGCCACTCCCACTCCCAACGTGACTGGCTGTCTAAACTTCCAAGCTGCAAATCACGACTCAAGAGTTCAAGGGCCAATGGCAGAGGCCCAAATCCTGAAATGTTCTGTGATTGGACATCGTGCATCGAATCAGAACACAGGAGCTCAGAATCCTTAGTCCTTAGACTCAAGCTCAATTCTTAGACTCAACTCAATCCTTAGACTCAAGCTCAGGCAAACACCAGTCACTGAATACATAACAGGGAGCCCCTTGTCAAGATAACCACCTGGGGGGCCATCATTCCAGCTGAACAGGGTGTTTGTGTCTCCACACTCACAAGTCCACCTTGATAGATCAAAGGTCTGCAGCTCAGTTGCGGAGAACATGTTTTGTGGGTGCAACAACAACAACAACAGCTTCTGCAGCTGCCATTCAGTGCAGACAATACCAGCCTAGATGAGCCACAATCTGACATGGCCTTCAGGTTGCTTCCCATGGCTTCTTCAGGAATGCCATTTTCCCCCTAGCAAAAATCTTTTTTTCTTTCTTTTTCTTATGCCACCTGATGTTTCTTTCTGCCTAGGAACACTGAGGACATGTAAGGACATCTCTTTCTCTTTTTGAGCTATTTTTTGATAGGAGTAACTCCAAGTTCTGCTTGCAGAACCAGACATGCTGTTAGTTTCTCCAGTGGTTCCCCCCACTTTGAAACCAGGGAAGAGAAATATCGATCTGAGCTTGAATCCACCTTTTCTCTGCAAAACACTCGCAGGCAATGGAGTCGAATTTTCTGAGACTGGTGCTTTTGCCTATGAGGCAGCCCCTGGGTAGAGGAAGCCAGGCTTTGTATGCTATTCTGTAAACTGTGTGAAAGAGCTAGGCATTCCTATTGAGAATCCTTTTTCGTGGTGCTTGCTACACTCAGTGATGTGGCTGAGATGCAATATCTGTTGTCTTGGTTTCAACAGGGCTAAATCGGAACAAACCACAGTCCACGGGAAACCCAATTGCCTTTTCGTTCCAATTCAGCGCTAAAGACCGGGTTTCCCCAGGGGAGAGCAGCAAAAACCAACACATATATATTTAAAGCAGTACACAGTTAAGTAGGTAGATAGAATGAACTCACCAATAGAAGGGCAAAACGGAAGTGTGGTGGCGCAGCAATAAAACTGCTAGCGCCTTTTGCAAAGATAAGCAGGGCCTGGTACGGTTTGAAAATTGGGTGAGCTCCCTGCATTGAACTAGATCAGTGTTTCCCAACCTTTTTTGGGCAAAGGCACACTTGTTTCATGAAAAAAATCTCGAGGCACACCACCATGCCAGATGGGGAAAGGTCACTTTTTACTTATGTAAAAAAAAATAAAAAAATAGTAACAGCATAGAAGGTAATGGTTAGGCTAGCATCCCTCTTCCAAATATGCTAGGTTTTTATTTGCAGGGACTGTTCTACATGGGAAAGCATTCAGCACTGTCATTCTCCCATCTGCCATCTGAATTGGTACTATTCTGGGTCAACTTACTCTGCTGCATGTGTAGATGAAAATGGCACCAAGTGTGGGGGAGGGGGCAGAACAGGTTTCAGATACAGGATATTAAGCATACACGTACTTCAGATTGAACTGGTTGCTTGCTTTGCAAGTTTTCATTTCCCAAATGACTGCCTTGGCAAGCGCAATACCTACCAGGCTCAACGCCGGTCTCGCGCTGCCGCTTCCCGCGCTCTCAAGGACCCGGGAGGAGGAAGGCGTGAAGGCAATCCCGAAGGCGCGAAAACCTCGCGCATGCGCAGGCCTTCCGCCTGCGACAGCCCAGTAGGCCGGCCGAAGCGAGCGGCGATGGGATGTGGGAGCTCGCTCGCTCGCCGCCCCGCGTGTGCCTATGTGGGACACGTTACAGCCCCGTGACGTCAGCGCCACGCAGGCAGCCAGGCAAGCAGACGGTGAGAGCCCCGCGCTGGGCGGCCTCTCCTCACCGCCGCCGCCCCGCCTCTCACCGCCCGACTCGCCCGCCTCCCTCCCACGGCACACCAGGCAACGTCTCGCGGCACACTAGTGTGCCGCGGAACACCGGTTGGGAAACACTGAACTAGATGACTCTCTGGGTCTCTTCCAACTCTACAATTCTGTCGTGTGCATCCCCCTCCTCAAGATTTAATATTCTGTTTTTAAACTACAGTTTGCCACAGAGCCTAGGGCTTGCCGATCAGAAGGTGGCGGCTTGAATCCCCGTGACGGGGTGAGCTCCCGTTGCTTGGTCCCAGCTCCTGCCAACCTAGCAGTTCAAAAGCATGTCAAAGTGCAAGTAGATAAATAGGTACCGCTCCGGTGGGAAGGATGGCGTTTCCGTGCGCTGCTCTGGCTCGCCAGAAGCGGCTTAGCCATGCTGGCCACATGACTCGGAAGCTGTATGCCGGCTCCCTCGGCCAGTAAAGCGAGATGAGCACCGCAACCCCAGAGTCGGCCACGACTGGACCTGATGGTCAGGGGTCCCTTTACCTTTTGCTTATTGTACAGGTCATGTGTTTTACGTTTATGTGTAATTCTTAGAAATAATTTAAGCTGATAGGTTTCCATTTGGGTACCATCTATATTTGGCTGTCTTATGAATAAATCTAGACAAACCTAGACAGCATCTTAAAAAGCAGAGACATCACCTTGTCAACAAAGGTCCTTATAGTTAAAGATATGATTTTCCCAGTAGTGATGTATGGAAGTGAGAGCTGGACCATAAAGAAGGCTGATCGCTGAAGAATGGATGCTTTTGAATTCTGGTGCTGGAGGAGACTCTTGAGAGTCCCATGGACTGCAAGAAGATCAAACCGGTCCATTCTGAAGGAAACCAGCCCTGAGTGCTCACTGGAAGGACAGATCCTGAAGCTGAGACTCCATGGGGTCCATGGGGTCACGAAGAGTCGGACACGACTAAACGACTAAACAACAACAACATTTCCGGGCACAATTCAAAGGGCTGGTGCTGACCTTTAAAGCCCTAAACAGTCTCAGCTCAGTATACCTGAAGGAGCATCTCCACCCCCCATCGTTCGGCCCAGACACTGAGCTCCAGATCCAAGGGCCTTCTGGTGGTTCCCTCCCTGCGAGAATCAAAGTTACAGGGAACCAGGCAGAGGGCCTTCTCAGTGGTGGCGCCCGCCCTGTGGAACGCCCTCCCACCAGATGTCAAAGAGATGAGTACAGTGGTACATCGGGTTAAGAACTTAATTTGTTCCGGAGGTCCGTTCTTAACCTGAAACTGTTCTTAACCTGAAGCACCACTTTAGCTAATGGGGCTCCAGCTGCCACCGGGCCGCCAGAGCACGATTTCTGTTCTCATCCTGAAGCAAAGTTCTTAACACGAGGTACTATTTCTGGGTTAGTGGAGTCTGTAACCTGAAGTGTATGTAACCCGAGGTGCCACTGTAAGCATGTAAGCTTTAGAAGACATCTGAAGGCAGCCCTGTATCGGGGAGTTTTTAATGGTTGATGTTGTATTGTGCTTTTAATATTTTTGGGGGGAGCCACCCAGAGTGGCTGGGGCAACCAGTCAGGTGGGTGCCATTTCATTTATTTTTATTTTTATTATCATTATCATTATTCCACGTTGGGCAAAGAGATTCCTGCATTGCAAGAAGTTGGACTTGGTGTTTCTATAACTATAAAGACAGTTTAAAGCATAACCAGCACATGCATAAAATCCATTTTATGCCTTGCCTTTCCACTTAGGACTGGGGCTGAGGTGGTGGCAGTGGCGTAGTGTGGCTTGTCAGCACCCGGGGCAAGGCAAGTAATTTGTGCCCCCTAACCCGTGGATTTGCGCCCCCTAACCCGTGGATTTGTGCCCCCTAACCCGTGGATTTGCGCCCCCTAACCCTAACCCCCAGATGTTGCGCCCGGTGCGGCCGGCCCCCCTGCACCCCCCACGCTACGCCACTGGGTGGTGGGTGGAAGGGAGAACAGCTCACGTTTGCAACGGTTCAAGAAACCCTTTCGCTTCTCGTGCCGATCTGCAACGAGAGCTTGAAGGACGTGGGAGGGAAAAGGAGACAGAGCGACGTCTGTGCGCCTGGGAACTGGACTCTCTATAGGACCCTGCAGGGCCGGGAGGGAGCAGCAGGAGGTGGGGAGAGAGGAGCGCTGCTCGGGACGGGGGCCCCATCCTTTGCTGCAAAGACGCAGCTGGAGAGCGCTTTTTCCTCCCCCCCCCCTTTACAACTTTCCAGAAGTTTCTCTCGCGGGGTTATATAGCCCCCTCCTCCGGGCCGCCGCGTCGCAGAAAGCGCAAAGAGAAGCCCGGCTTTCCTTCCGCCGCCCGAGCGCCATCTCCGAGGTGAGCGGGGTCCCTTTTGGAGACTTTTTGCGCAACTCTCGGGGAACCCGGCGCGGCTTGCGCGCGCGGCGCCGCTGACGGCTCCGAGTGGGCGCTTACTCGGGAGTAAGCCCCTTGACCTTCAGCGGGACTTCTTCCCAAGGAAGCGCGAAGCTTCCTTAAGGCCGGTTTGGGGAGCTTTCCTTTTTGGAAAGGCTTCCTTGCTTGGGAAAGCGACTCTCTCTTTCCGGACGGCGAGGCGTCCGTTCCCTGTGGGTGGTTCTCTTGCGCAAGCCCCGCTGGGAGAAGCCGTGCTGTCGTGGTCCCGAGGCTTTGGCAGGAGAACGGCCCGCGCCCGGGTGGCCTCCTTAACCCCCGCTTGCCCCAGGCGTGAATTCGGATTAAGGTTCAGGGTGGAGCTGATCTTGGATTTGAACTTCGCAGGGGCGTAGGGGGATCAGTTTCCTCTCCTTTTTGCAAAGCTGCATTCCTTTTGTAGCTGATTCATTTGCTGGCTTTTTGGGGGTGCGCTCCAAAGAAACCCCCTCCGTCGCCACCAGGCGGGACCTTTGAGACACGTCGGTGAGCCGTCGAGCTCTCCTTATTTGGGGAAGGCGGCTTTTTCATGCAACGCCTCCGGTCTCCCCATCCATGATCACAGAATTGTAGAGTTGGGGGAACCTTTGGGATCATCTAGTCCAACCCCCTGAAAATACGAATATGCAGCTGTCCCAATCAGGGATCGAACCTGCAACCTTGGCACTATCAACACCAGGCTCTATCCAAATTGAGTTATCCAGGCTATACAATGAAATGCGTTAGGCGGGGGCTCCTGGCAGTGATGGAGCTAGAGGCCAAGGTTGGTCTAGTCCAGCGCTTCTCAACCTGTGGGTCCCCAGATGTTGTTGGACTACAACTCAAGTGGTGCGCATCTTGCACTCTAGCATGCGCCTCGCCGTGCGCTCTGCAGGGCGCGCGTAATGCCCGTGCGCCCGCTCGCTTTAGCACCCGTCTTTGGAGAGCGGATGCCGAGAGGGACCCCCGGGATCTCCTGGAGAGCAGGGAGGATCGTGAGATCGCCCTTTTCCTTGTGGGGAGCAGCCGCCGCCTCCGCCCCGTCTCTCTCTCCCTCCTCCAGCGCTATTCCTGGGCCTTGCGAGCTAGTTGGCTGCAACTTTTGCCGGCAGGATCAAGCCTGCTCCGGTTTCCTCCCGGCTGCTGACTGCATGGAAAGATTGCTGGAGGAAATGTACCCCCGCCCCTCCCGCGGGGAAAAAACAGTAGCAAGGGAGGGGGAAGGATGCTCCCGATTATACAAGCCTGGCCCCATAGAAGGGATGTTTGTCTGTTTGTTTTTGGTGGTAGCGATGTGGTACTTCAGTGCCTAGATTGGGGGAGGGCGTTCCAGGTTAAATGCGGAGTTATTCCCCACCCCCACCCTCATGCCCAAAGGTCTCAAATGTGGGGTGGAGTGGCAGGCACCCACTAAATATTTGGGGATGGCAGAAGCAGTGGAAAGAGGCAGAGAGGGCACAATCTCGCCAGTGCTAAACACATCCCATGAGAGAAGTTTAAGTGCCTTAAAAGGTAGGAATAGACTTGCTTTTGGATCAGACTCAATATCTATATATTTTAAAACCTGTTGACCTCATCAATGCCTTGCATGGGAACAAAACAGCTAAAAGCTGCAAGCCCCACTAACTTTGGGGGAGGGGGTAACTTGTCCCCCCAAAAGAGAGCAGAATTAGCATCTTGGTCAGTGTGAAGGGTTTGTGGTTTGGAATCTCCAAAAATAATTCCATACAGTTCATCCCTTGGTTGGATGAATAAATACAAAAGGTAGGTGTTCCAGAATCATAGCAGACAGGCTTATTTCAGGTCCAGTGTGGTGTAGTGCGCCTACAATATGAAACGAGAAGTGTAAACCCATCCTCCCTTTTTGCCGTGGGAACCCAGAGTTCCCCCTGATAGGCAAAGCTTGGAAAGGTAAAAGAAAGTCAAGTTCAAAAGGGCGCATTGTGCTCTCATGTACAACTTACAAAATGTTACCTCTTTGCTAAAATGCAGTCACTGTGACATAATGGTTTCTTTGTCTGCAAACCCAGAGTCTGTTTTTTTAACTTTTGAGGGTCGGATCTTTTGGTAACCCGAGAAATATTGTCACGTTTCACGTGCAAACTCTAAAATCCAACGCAGAATGCAAAAATGGTTATCTTTAAAAATAAGTGTCGGGCCCTCATGGGAAAGTCTCAGCAGCGTAGCAAGGACATTTTGGACAATGGCTTACATTTTGATGGGTGTGTTTTGTACAGCTCCGCATCTCTCTCCCCTCCCCATCCCCGGTCACTCCATTTAAAATGTTTTGCCAAAATAAACCAAATTCCACGAAAGCCCAGTTTTTGCGATGCGTACGGATAAACAGTGGGCGATACTTGTCTGAGATGCTTTTTTGCCGAGTGGTAATTTGTGCAGATTGCGCCCAGCTTTGGTTTAGATACGGCATACCATTGCTAACTCTCTCAGTGTCTGGTCTTGCCTCGGCTTGCTTACGTGGCATGTGGGGGCAGCCAGAGACATAGGAGGGGCTTCATTATGTGTAGCGCTGAGGGAACACTGCAAAGGATGCAGTGTTGATTTTATGCGCTGCCAGAGGTCAATTTGTGCATTTTCCAGCTTGCCCATTCGCTTGGGGAAAGTTTTAGCACACTTCTGGAACATGTTACAGATTTCTTTCATTTCTGCCACACGTTTTTAAATGCTCCAAGGAACCTTTTTATGACTGAGTGGAGATTTGAACCCTGGTCTCCCAGGTAACGGCTGCACCAGCCCAGTAGAGGAAAAGCACCAGCATTTTAAGATTCAAGTGCGTAGCAAACACTACAAGCTCTACCCATATTTTGCATTCCTCAGCTGGTAGCTAACCGGTTTCCTAAAATGCTTATAATTGCATATTTAACATTCCAAAGCTGGTAGCTAACTAATTTTCTAAAGGGTGGATTGAAAAAAATTGAAACCCCAGGACTGCCAACCCCAGATCTCACAAATTGCTCTCGAAGCACCATCAATTTGGTTGAGAAAAGGAGGAGGGTTGCTCAGTTAGGGCACCCAAATTCTCCCCCCCCCCCCATATCTATGATCCCAGGGAGTTCCACAGCTGCTGGCCCCTCCCACCTGGCCCTGAGGCCCCGCCCTCTTTCTTGGAAGCCCTGTCCACATTATGCCATGTGGAAGTGGGAGGGGCTATGCAAAACAGCGAGGAGGAGGACCGCCCAGGCATTGGCTTGCAGGCAGGAATTCCAGAGGGGCAACCGCGTCGCTCTGTGATTGGTCCCCTTCCGATTTCAAAGTCCGCTTGGAACAGTGAGGTCTAGAAAGTTGTTTCCTGCAATTAAAGGAACCACTCCAAACCTCCTAGCTAGCAGCGTCCTCTGATTCCTTCCTCCTTCCTGGCCTGCTGACATGTAAACTGTAATTTCTAAAGCATCCTGTTGATCTGTTCTGTGCAAATGTTCTCGGATCCTTGAAGGAACTGCCTGATTTGTCTTGTTTTTTTTCAGAATGAAAAAGCCAAACGTTGACCACACTAAGAGAAAGTTCCAAGGTATCTTTAGAAGAACAACAAAAACAAAACAAAAACCCTCCACACTTGTCACACCACACATCCAAAATGAAATAACGCCTAAAAGCTAGCACTCTGTCTTGCCCTGAGACAGGGTCACCTGGTCCAGGAAAAACATCCAAAATAGCTAGCTTGGCCCAGCTGTTCATATAGCATTGCCATATTTCAAAAAGTAAAAACCAGAATACCCCGAAAATTGTAAAGCTTTTTTTTTGGGGGGGGGAACCACCAAAATCATTTTTCCAATGAAAAAAAAACCACACAAAAAATTGCTTTTTCGATTGAAAGAGTGCTGCCTTTTGCAAAAAAATAAATAAAATAAATAAAGTTTCAACAACCTCCTTGATCAGGTCACTGCACCTAATGCTTATTTCCCTGTTGAAGCTAAAATCACCTTCTTGAGAGTTAAAACGCTTTTCTTTGCTGGGAACCTAATATAAAGCCTCGATGACGCCTCCTTTCTGAAAACCTTGTGGGTGATGGAGCGGCAGGTCTGTAAATACCGTATTTTTTGCTCTATAACACGCACCCGACCATAACATGCACGTAGTTTTTAGAGGAGGAAAATCCGTAGGCATACCACCCATAGGCATTCCCTCCATAACACGCACAGACATTTCCCCTTACTTTTTAGGAGGAAAAAAGTGAGTGTTATGGTGCAAAAAATATGGTAATTGGGTTGTCAGTTCACAACCCGGAGAACATCTTAACAGCTCTGCAGACACAGGAGGGAGATTCAGGTGAAGAACAGGCGTAGAAACCTTCCTGTATCTTCCTCCTTCTTGGCTGCAGAGCTAATAATAATAATAATAATAATAATAATAATAATAATAATAATAATATTTTATTTATACCCCAGCCAGAGCCGGGCTCAGGGCAGCTAACACCAGTAAAATTACAATAAAAACATAATGGCGGGGGGGGGGGAACCAATTTAAAATACAAGTTAAAAATACAATTTAAAATGCAGCCTCATTTTAATAGTAGCCCATAGATCAAAACCATAAGGTGAGGGAAACATAAGGGTCAGACTGAGTCCAAACCAAAGGCCAGGTGGAACAGTCTTACAGGCCCTGCGGAAAGATGTCAAGTCCCGCAGGGCTCTAGTCTCTTGTGACAGAGCGTTCCACCAAGTCGGGGCCAGTACTGAAAAGGTCCTGGCCCTAGTTGAGACCAATCTAACCACTTTGCAACCTGGGACCTCCAAAGTGTTGTCATTTGTGGACCTTAAGGTCCTCCGCAGGGCATACCAGGAGATTATGTTGGAGACTGAGAGCTCTGCAGTCTGGCAAGTCCAGGCAAGCTCACTCTTAACGTTCTCAAAGACAAGCAGTTTAACCCCAGCAGTCAATTACTTTGCTTCTGTAACAGAACTTTTTGTCCTCCATTGTTTTTGGACGACATATCCCATCTTCCTTGACTGCTGGCTGCTGGGAGATGGAGTCTACCAGCATCTGGAAGATGTCACTATCCCTGCTCCAGATGTTTCAAATTACAAATCATCATTATCATATTTGGCGCAATCATATAGAGGGCCAGAGGTTCCCCTATAGGCCCTGTCTGTCGTGCCCAAGCTCCTAACGCTGTTTGCTTAACCGCTGAAGACCAGCTTTTGCTGCAGTTTGAGAGCCTTGGCCCTGCGGACCACAGAGGAGTAAATCTTTGCTGGCCAAAGCTACAGCCGTTATAGGGGATTTGTTACTGCTGAATGTGGCGCTGGAGCATAGCTGCAAAGGCACCAGCTGCTCAGACACATTGGGAAAGACGATGAAACTCTTAAGCTTGGGGTCAGGGGTTTGATCCCCATGTTGGGCAATAATAATAATAATAATAAATTATTTGTACCCCGCCCATCTGGCTGGGTTTCCCCAGCCACTCTGGGCGGCTTCCACAAAGACCAAAAATACACTAATATGTCATACATTAAAAACTTCCCTGAACAGGGCTGCCTTAATAATAACCCCAGCTCTACAGTACTATGAGATCCAGAGTGACCCTCCAGGCCGGCCTTTCTCAACCTGTGGGTCCCCAGATGTTGTTGAACTACAACTCCCATCACCCCTAGCTAGCAAGGCCAGAGCTCAGGGATGATGGGAGTTGTAGTCCAACAACATCTGGGGACCCACAGGTTGAGAAAGGCTGCTCCAGGCTGTACCTTTCGCAAAGTGGACATTTCAGATCCTGTTCTGCCAGGGACTGGTTCTAACCAGATCAGAATATATATAGCAAGAAAGAAGACGTCTGGTTTTAAAAGCCTTTGTGTTTTTTCATCTCCATCCCTGCTCCCTCCCAACCACCGCCACCAAAAAGACCTTTTTTAACTATCTGCATTGCTCGGAACTATAATTTGACCCCACGGTGGAAAGCTGTGCTATTTGCAGGAGTTAATTGCAGAGGGCCTTTTGCCTGCCTGCGTGGCTCTTCTCCCCCCGCTTTCTGCATGGAATGTCCCGGGGGGAGGCGGGGGGAAATGGCTTCTCCCACTTCCTTCGCTTTGGTTTATTCTGCTGCATGAAGAGTACATAGCTCAGACCCCACCCTTGGCACAGTGCCACGGAGCGCAGCTGGATGAGGTCTTGGCTACCTCCCCAGATGGGATCAGGGAATAAAAATGCAGAAATGGGAGCAGAGTGGAAGCTCTAAAAGAGTTTTGTCTGAACTGGCCCTTGCTAATCTGGTGCCTTCCAGGTGTTTTGGAACATCTGGATGTTTTAGACGCTCCTTCCTTTTAAAGCAGAGGTTGGATGCTCATCTGCCGTGGATGCTTGACCTGAGATTTCTGCATTGCAGGGGGTTGGACTAGATGACCCCTGGGTCCCTTCTAGTGCTAAGATTCCATGGAGAGCACCAGATTGCTGAAAAGCGGAGTAGTAATAATAATAGGTAAAGGTAAAGGACCCCTGGCAGATAAGTCCAGTCGCGAACAACTCTGGGATTGTGGCGCTCATCTCGCTTTACAGGCCGAGGGAGCCGGCGTTTGTCCGCAGATGGTTTTTGCGGGTCATGTGGCCAGCAAGACTAAGCCGCTTCTGGCGCAGCGGAACACCGAAACCAGAGCAGCGCAAATAATAATAATAATAATATAGTTACACCCTGCCCATCTGGCTGGGTTTCCCCAGCCACTCTGGGCAGCTTCCAACAAGGTATTAAAATACAGTGGTCTGTTAAACATTAAAAGCTTCCCTAAACAGGGCTGCCTTCAGATGTCTTCTAAAACGCCGTTTACCTTCCCGCCGCAGTGGTACCTATTTATCTACTTGACCTGGCGTGCTTTCGAACTGCTAGGTTGGCAGGAGCAGGGACTGAGCAACGGGAGCTCACCCCATTGCGGGGATTTGAACCGCCAACCTTCTGATCGGCAAGTCCTAGGCTCTGTGGTTCAACCCACAGTGCCACCTGCGTCCCTGTAGTAGTAGTAGTAGTAATAATAATAATAATAATAATAATAATAATAATAATAATAGTGATGGATAAATAGTATTATTTAGGGCACTTTTTGAAATCCGAAGAGAAACATTGAATAAAGCTGAACACTGGAATATTTGCAACAGGTAGAAAGTGCTTCTTCACACAGTGCAAAGTTCAGCTATAGAATTTACTCCAGCCAGATGTCATAATGGCCACCGACTCAAGAGGGCTTTAAAAGAGAGTTAGACAGATAGAAAGAAGATAAAGTCCTGACCAGAGAAGAATGGCAGATCGAGTTGATGGATTATGCAGAAATGGCAAAAATGAAGAATCAGAAATCAGGAAGACCCAGATTTTAATAAGGAATGGGGGAAAATTTATAATTTACCTTAAAAACCACTGTAAAACATTAAAATCGTTAGTAGGATTGGAATAACACTTGTAGTTTAATGGTGAATTTTGGACACAATGGAGAGGTAAAAGATTTGGATTATCCTAAAAGATGCAGGAGGAAATGATTAACAACAGGACCCACAAAGGTCAAAGAGAGAAGTCTATGAGATTCTTTGGAATCTCATTTTTATGTTGGATGTTGTGTTTGTAAAACTGTAATTTGAAAAACCAAATGAATAAATTAAAATAAAATAGGGTCAGACAAATTCACAGAGGGTCTCAGTGGCTACTGGCCATGAAGGCTGTGCCTTGCCTTCACAGTTTGAGGCAGCAATGCTTATGAGGAAACCATAGGAGAATCGAGGGCTTTTGTGCTCAAATCCTGTTCGCTGGCTTCCCACAGATGAGGCCCTGGCCTGATCCAGCCAGCTCTTTTTATGCTCTTTTGGCTTTGTGTTCCCGTTTGGAAACTACTTTTTAACCTCTCCTGAATCGAGAAAAAGGACAACGTCCCAGTAGTGGCAGCAGCTCTGTGCGCTGATTCGACCCTCCGGTTTGGCAAAAGGACATTTTCCTCCCCAGTGGGAATATCTGGGATTAAGGCTTCTTCAACAGGCAGTTGCTGCTATTAATACTGCACCATTGAGGCACTTAGCCAATTCAGACAAATCCAAAGCATTTAACAACCTGTTCCAGCCTTCCTTAAAGCTGGTGTCCCCTTAAAGCGGGATGTAGCCGGAGATTGGATTTGGGACAGATGTGGTACAGATGTTTTAGTGGGAACATTCAGTTAGCCCTGATGTGGAGTCACAAGAGAATCTCCTACCTCTGGGAGAGGCTGCCCGTTGCTTTGCTGCCTGAGTCTGTGCTCTGGGATTAAAGTAAATAATTAACACCATTCAGCCAGAAGTACCGTATTTTTCGCTCCATAGACGCTCCTTTTGTGGTCTGGACCACAAGACGCACCAAGTTTTTGGAGGAGGAAAACAAGAAAAAAAATATTCTGAATTTCAGAAGCCAGAACAACAAAAGGGATCGCTGCGCAGTGAAAGCAGCAAACCCTCTTGCTGTTCTGGCTTCTGGGATAGCTGCGCAGCCTGCATTCGCTCCATAAGATGCACACACATCCCCCCTTACTTTTTAGGAGGGAAAAGTGGGTCTTATAGAGCAAAAAATACGGTATTTCCCAGAATAACGGCTGGTGCAGAATTTTTTTTTATTTTTTTGCATGCTGAAATGAAGCTTTTTCAGGTGCAGGGAGAGTAGTGGATACATCACATTTTTAATTAAAGGGAGGAATAAGATTGTGATACGATTTTTTTGGGTGGGGGACGACCATTAAATACTCAAACTTTCTCAGAATCCGAAAGCTCCCTCTGGTGGGTCCTACAAGGAAGTGCAAATAGCTGCATGTTGACATTTGGAGATTGCAACCAATGTCTGCCCTTTTTTTAAAAAAAAATAAATTTTATTTGCTCAACACATAACAACCACAAAAAGACATATTACACCATAATAAGAATACCATCAGTCGCACATTACATAAAGAATTCATATAAATTCCATAATCCATGAACGGTAATGATCTCTTCCTTTTAAATACGACTTCCCATCTACTCCATAAATCTAATTACCATTCTTTGCTGCCAGTACATGTTATTGCTATCGTCTCAAATCAGTTCAAAATGTATTATATCATATACCTAGTCTTGCTGGTATTCAAATGCCGCAATGGATTTTAAGTCAGTATTATTAATTTTCAAATACCGTATTTTTTGCACCATAACACTCACTTTTTTCCTCCTAGAAAGTAAGGGGAAATGTCTGTGCGTGTTATGGAGGGAATGCCTACGGGTGGCATGCCTACGGATTTTCCTCCTCTAAAAACTATGTGCGTGTTATGGTCGAGTGCGTGTTATAGAGCGAAAAAGACGGTATATTTTAAATGCTTCCTATTTTGAAATAAATTCTTTCCTTAATAAAATAAAATTTTATTTAATTTTCCGGATGGGCTGTCTAACTCAGTATAGTCAATCATTTTTTGGACCCACTCTTGTCTTGAGGGAGCTTTTTTACTTTTCCACATTGTGGCTATAAGAACCCTCGCTGCCACCGTTGCATAGAGAAAGATATCCTGAAATTGATTAGGAAAGTCTGCATCAATCATACCCAGTCAATATGCCTCTGGTTTGAAGTTTATTCATTAGTCACTACGTGCAGGTTGTTCATTAGTCACCCTCTTCCCAATGCTTGTACATCAAAGAAGGTCAAAAGGTAGCCAACATTATCGCTTCTTCCTTCCACCAGATGACACATTAAAGGCTACTCTCAGCCATCAAAGAGCAGAACAAGCGATGTTGTTGTTTAGTCATTTAGTCGTGTCCGACTCTTCATGACCCCCTGGACCAGAGCACGCTAGGCACTCCTGTCTTCCACTGCCTCCCGCAGTTTGGTCAAACTCATGCTGGTAGCTTCGAGAACACTGTCCCACCATCTCGTCCTCTGTCGTCCCCTTCTCCTTGTGCCCTCCATCTTTCCCAACATCAGGGTCTTTTCCAGGGAGTCTTCTCTTCTCATGAGGTGGCCAAAGTATTGGAGCCTCAGCTTCAGGGTCTGTCCTTCCAGTGAGCACTCAGGGCTGATTTCCTTAAGATTGGAGAGGTTTGATCTGCTTGCAGTCCATGGGACTCTCAAGAGTCTCCTCCGGCACCATAGTTCAAATGCATCCATTCTTCGGCAATCAGCCTTCTTTATGGCCCAGCTCTCACTTCCATACATCACTACTGGGAAAACCATAGCTTTAACAAGAGATAGAGGGGAAGTAAACACAGGCAGGAAGAAAAGACCATGTCAGATCACTAAACTCCTTGATTGCCCCTACACTTGCCACTAAGCAACATCACTTCCCTACATAGACCCTTCCAGCGCTGGTGGTTTTCTTTACCCATAGAATACATCTCCTGGTTGGAGAAGGAACAGGGAAACTGGACTGCTCAGCCTCGCTGATCCTTGCCTTCTGTTTCCTTGCAGGCTCAGCTGGTTCCCAGCGTCCATGGCAGCCACCATGTGGATGATCCGACTCCTTGCGCTCTGCGCCTTGGTCCTTGCCGTTCCCCCGGAGGACAAGAAGAAGAGCGAGAAGAAGGCTTCTTCTGGAGACAAGAAGCTGAGTGACAAGGCAGCCACTTTGGCCGACCGCAGCGCCACCTTGGCCTTCAACCTCTACCACACCATGGCCAAGGAGAAGAACATGGAGAACATATTGGTGTCTCCGGTGGTGGTGGCGTCTTCTCTCGGGCTGGTGTCCCTGGGCGGCAAGGCCACCACGGCCTCGCAGGCCAAGGCGCTGCTCAGCGCCGACAAGCTGAACGACGACTACGTCCACAGTGGCCTCTCGGAGCTCCTGAGCGAGGTCAGCAACTCCACGGCCCGCAACGTCACCTGGAAGATGGGCAGCCGCCTATACGGCCCCAGCTCCATCACCTTCGCCGACGACTTCGTTAAGAGCAGTAAGAAGCACTACAACTACGAGCACTCCAAGATCAACTTCCGGGACAAGCGCAGCGCTCTCAAGTCCATCAACGAGTGGGCCTCCCAGACCACTGACGGCAAGCTGCCCGAGGTCACTAAGGATGTGGAGAAGACGGACGGAGCCCTCATCGTCAACGCCATGTTCTTCAAACGTAAGTGGAAGCCGGCGGGGAGGGTGGTTTTGGGGTGCAAGCCCTGAGCTCTTGCTGAGCATGTGGGGTCCAGATAGGAGTGGTGGAATTGTTCAGCCAGCAGGAAGACCCCTACTGGATGAAACCAAGGGTTTCTGAAATGGAAAACGACCGAGGTCCCAACCAAAGGAGAATGGCCACTTAAGTTGACAGAATATGTGCAGCTTGCAGACTTAACGTATAGAATAAGAGAACGAGAACAGCATACGTTTAGAGAAGGTTGGAAAACATTTATTGAATATATGGGAAATAATGGTGTACTGCTGAAGACGCTGGCAGCGTTAAGATAACCGGAAAAATATAAATAAAATGGAAGATATAGTGAGAGTATCAGCAACAGAGGAATATCAATCAATTGGTAAAGGGCTGTAATGAGAGATTGGCAATACAGTGGTACCTCGGGTTACATACGCTTCAGGTTACAGACTCCACTAGCCCAGAAATAGTACCTCGGGTTAAGAACTTTGCTTCAGGATGAGAACCGAAATCGTGCTCCAGCAGCGGGAGGCCCCATTAGCTAAAGTGGTGCTTCAGGTTAAGAACGGTTTCAGGTTAAGAACGGACCTCCGGAACGAATTAAGTACTTAACCTGAGGTACCACTGTACTCTCAGTGTGGGCTTTGGACACAAGCAAGAACGAGACGTCAACAGTGTGGTGGCAATTGGTTCCTTTTAGGGGAAAGGAGTTGCATAACTGTGGGTGCCACTACAGAGAAGGCCCTGTTCTGAGTCACCATTCAGTGAGCAACACCTATTGTTGAAAAGGCATCCATTCCGGGTGCAAGCTGGCTGGCCCGGGGAGAGGCGCTCAGATAAATACCTCAATCCCAAGCTTCTAAGCGCTTTGTATATTAATATCAGCACCCTGGATTTGGCCTGCTAATGTAAAGACAGCACAGAATAAATAGTGTTAAATAGCATTGCCTGCAAATGCCAGTCAAAATGCCGGCAGCTGTGTTTTGTGCAAGTTCCTTGCTTCTGGGTTTGGCTTCTTGAAAGGCCTGAAACCGCAGCTACAAAGCAAGAAACAGCTGTGTGTTCTTTGAATTGTGGCCGGGGGGGCATGCACGATTGAATCAGGTGCGTGAGATACAACAAACTGGTCCGTCCTGCTGTTAACCGGCCTTGCGTCATCTCTTTGCTTCCACAGCTCACTGGGATGAAAGGTTCCATCACAAGATGGTGGACAATCGTGGCTTTATGGTGACGCGTTCCTACACGGTTGGCATTCCCATGATGCACCGCACTGGTAAGAGTGCCTGGAAAAGGAGCCCGGCCTCATTCTTGGCTGGAAAAGCTTCAGTTTTAGGCTGCTAACACTTTCCAGGACATGGCCCCCTTTGCCTCTGCGTGGCTCCATCCTTATTTCAGACTTCGTGGTATATCAGTATTTTTGGCGATCCTTCATAGCCAAGTAAGATGGAATGTAGGGTCCCTCCAGATGGGTGTTTTGTGGGTATCTTCTGCAACATGCCATCGATGCAGTCATAGTCTTTGTCTTCTTTGGCTATCCCTCATAGCCGAGTAAGATTGTCTTCCATAGACACAATATTAACAGTGAGTCCATAAGTGACTGTGGAGGCCAATTTTGGATCCGCACATCCTTCCACAGTGGGGACATTGGTTTCCGGGCAGGAGTTGATGACAGGGTGGATTTGCCAAGCATGCCTTCCTCTTAGCATGTTTCTCCCATTTGTCCTGTGTTCAAGTGTCTTCAAAGTCCATGACACCTTTGGTAAAGACTGTTCTCCAACTGGAGCGCTCACAGGCCAGTGTTTCCCAGTTGTCGGTGTTGATACTGCATTTTTTGAGAGAGTCTTTCAACCTCTTTTGTTGATCACCAGCATTAAGCTTTCCATTTTTAAGTTCAAAATAGAGTAGCTGCTTTGGAAGACGATAATCAGGCATCCGCACAACATGACCAGTCCAACGAAGTTGATGTTGAAGAATCATTACTTCAATACTGGTCATGTTTGCTTCTTCCAGTACCCTGGCATTAGTTCGCCTGTCTTCCCAGGTGATGTGTAATTTTTTAAGGAGACACCGTTGATGGAATCTTTCAAGGAGTTGGAGATGGCGTTTATAAGTGGTTTACATTGTGATGTTTAGCTGGTGATCTATCACGATGTTGAAAAACAGACATTGGCCAGCCCTAATCCTGATCCTAAGTGGCATGGCTGCTCTTTAGTTGCTTAATTTTTTTCCTTGTTCTCGGTACTGTTTTGCCTTGCCTCCATAAAGGTAAAGGTAAAGGGACCCCTGAGCATTAGGTCCAGTCGTGACCGACTCTGGGGTTGCGGCGCTCATCTCGCTTTATTGGCCGAGGGAGCCAGCGTACAGCTTCCGGGCATGTGGCCAGCATGACTAAGCCGCTTCTGGCAAACCAGAGCAGCGCACGGAAACGCCATTTACCTTCCCGCCGGAGCGGTACCTATTTATCTACTTGCACTTTGACGTGCTTTCGAACCGCTAGGTGGGCAGGAGCAGGGACCGAGCAACGGGAGCTCACCCCGTCACGGGGATTTGAACCGCCGACCTTCTGATCGGCAAGCCCTGGGCTCTGTGGTTTAACCCGCCTCCCTTGCCTTGCCTCCATAGAAACCCCTATAAAAATTATTGCCAGAAAAGAATAGTGCAATCTGCATTGATGTGCCGCTGCGCACTTGCCTGCTTTGCCTGTCTCCCTGCAGCCGCTGACTCATTCCCCCTTGTTTCCGCAGGGCTGTACAACTATTTCAATGACGAGGCAGAGAACCTGCAGATGGTGGAGATGCCTCTGGCACACAAGCTGTCCAGCATGATCTTCATCATGCCCAACCATGTGGAGCCGCTGGAGAGGCTGGAGAAGCTGCTGACCCGGGAACAGCTGAAGGTCTGGCTGGGGAAGATGAAGCAGCGAGCCGTCGCCATCTCCCTGCCCAAGGTCAGCCTGGAAGTCAGCCACGATCTGCACGTGAGTACCACCATTGCATTGCATTTCGCTTTTTGTTTGTACACTACTAGAATCAAAGGAATTTCTCTCTGTATGCAACTACTGCCATGAGGAGGGTACTTGATGCCCCCAAATGGCATATGAAAGAAGAGCGGAAGTTGAAATGGATGGGAGTACAGTGGTACCTCGGGTTACATACACTTCAGGTTATATACACTTCCAGGTTACAGACTCCGCTAACCCAGAAATAGTACCTCGGGTTAAGAACTTTGCTTCAGGAGGAGAACAGAAATCGTGCAATGGCGGCAGCAGTGGGAGGCCCCATTAGCTAAAGCAGTGCTTCAGGTTAAGAACAGTTTCAGGTTAAGAACGGACCTCCGGAACGAATTAAGTATGTAACCAGAGGTACCACTGTATGGCGAAATTGCAAGTTAAACTCATAAAACTGGAGGACAAGACAAGACAGCCTTCAAGGAGGTTTGGAAAACATTTGTAGATTATATAACAGCCGCACCTTGGTTTTCGGTGCGGCTTTCGAAGAAGCTTCTGCAGCCAATCAGAAGCCGTGCTTTGGTTTCGGAAGTCGAACAGACTTCTGGAACAGATTCCGTTCAACTTCCAAGGTACGACTCTGACTCTCTCTCTGTGTGTGTGTGTGTGTGTGTGTGTGTGTGTGTGTGTGTTAAAATGCTAGCAGATTTGGAGTAAGCTCATCAGTAAAAGTTACTCTGAGAATATGGTGGAGGAAAGAAGGTCTCAAATAATTATAATATGCAGCAGTAATAGATAATTTGAGGAAACCATGGAAGGGTGGAAGGGAAGTCGATTACCAAGGGAATGTGTATTGCAAAATGTTTGACTAATTGCATTGTTTTCAAATATATATATATTATAATTTGTATACCACCTTTGTATGTTACTATGCAGAAGGTGGTTTGTAAGCTGAAGAAACAATGAATCAGACAGGAAAGATCACAAATAAGAGTCCGATCCAATACAAAAAAAAGTCACAGTAACAACAGGTCAAATACAGTGGTACCTTGCTTTGAGAACAGCTTAGTTTATGAACAACTTGGACTAAGAACGCTGCAAACCCAGAAGTAGGTGTTTTGGTTTGTGAACTTTGCCTTGGAAGCAGAACATGTTCCGCTCCTGTTAAGTGTGTTCCATTTGTAAATTGAGCCCCCCGTTGCTATAGGAAAGCACACCTTGGTTTAAGAACGCTTTGGTTTAAGAACGGACTTCTGGAATGGATTAAGTTCATAAACCGAGGTACCACTGTAAAGCAATATTCAACAATCCATTAGAATATAATATATATGTGCCCTCGTTTCCCAGAAACACTTGGCTGATCTTGGCCTAACAGAAGCCGTCGACAAAAACAAGGCTGACCTTTCTAAGATTTCGGGCAAGAAGGATCTCTACCTCTCCAACGTCTTCCACGCTGCGGCCCTGGAGTGGGACACGGAGGGGAACCCCTTTGAAGGGGACATCTACGCCCGGGAAGAGATGAAAAACCCAAAGCTCTTCTACGCAGATCACCCATTCTTCTTCCTGATCAAAGACAATAAGACCAACTCCATCCTTTTCATTGGCCGACTAGTGAGGCCCAAAGGAGACAAGATGCGTGATGAATTGTAGTGTGTGAGCCCAAGTATGCCATTCGTGTTGGGTTGCGTTTTATTTTTTTAAAATGGGGGGGATATGGTTTATCTTTTACAAACTGGTGCACCCATGCCATTAACTCACTAAAAAATATTGGAGGTCGTAAAGCAGCGGGGAGTTTGGGCCAGGGAGCCATCCCCACAAGAAACCACTTTTTGACGCTTTACACCTTATCCTCTTAAGACCTGCCCTGGCACCAAAAGGGGGAAACAGCTCCCAAATTTCGTTGTTCATGAGCATATCCCTATCAGGGTGGCATCCATTGCCCAGCGAGAGATCCTTTTAATTTGTAGGCGTTTTTGCTGCTGTTGAATGTGAAACGGGTACAACCAACTACACGCAATATTTGATCACTAATAGGTGAAATTCTGAGTTCGTACCCATTACTTATAAGACCAACTAGTCATTGGGAGGGGTCAATTAAAAGGATTTCTCATTAGTGCATCCTTTTGTCAGCTGAAAAGCCCACTTTGTTTTTAGTTGGGACATTTTCTGAAGTGGAAAAAAAGATTCCGGTTGTGATGGGTTACATAAAAAACCACTCTGGTTCCCAGTTGTGTTTCCAGACAAACACGTCCCTCTCAACTCCTGTAATGTCCCCTTAGTAACTAACTGGTGCTTTTCCTCCTAAGAGGCTACATCCATCATTGAAGGAATGAACAGCTGAAGCTTGCATTGGCGATGGGTGCCTTATCTTTTTACCTTAACCTTGCCATTTCTTTTTCTCCCTTTGTGCTGAGGCTCCCCACTGTTAACATTCCCTTTTACCGGAGTTAACGTTGGCAACTCTTGGCGCTTCTTAACAGCATTCGCGTAGTAAGGCAAGGAAGCATTTAGGGTGCCAAAAAAGATAGAATGACAAGAATAAACCCAGAGGAGAGTGGGCGCAGGGCAATGGACACAAAACATGGGCCTTACAGTGAACAATTCACACACTGAATCCTGGTGCTATTATACACTTTGGGAAGAGGGTCTGGGTGGGGAAGAGAACAGGGCAAAACGCAATTGTGAGATGATTGATTTGTGTTATGTGAATGCAAGTATCAGATGCCTTTATTTTCTATGGTCGCACAAAACCTTTGTCGTACGATTTTTTTGCAATAAAATATTTTTCGGTGACTCGTCCTAAAACCCTTGAATTTAGCAGAAGGGTGGCTCTTGCCATATGCATAAGTCATCAAACTCTTGGGGCTTGCAGGTCCTACAAGATTTCCAACACAGGCCACATATTTCTTACAGATCTATGAATACTGTGTGTTGATGCAGTTTATTCTTCTTCGGCGATCACTTGTAGCCGAGTAAGATTGTCTTCCATAAACACGGTCTTAACAGGGAGTCCGTAAGTGACTGCGGAGGCCAATTCTGGATCCACACTTCCTTCCACAGTGGGGACATTGGTTTCTGGGTGGGAGTTGATCACGGTGTGGATTTGCCAAACATGCCTTCCTCCTAGCACGTTTCTCCCTTGCGTCCTGAGTTCGAGTGTCTTCAAAGCCCATGACAACAGGGGGATGGACATAGGAAGATGCTTCCTACTTAGGCCAGTGGTCCAGCTAGGTCAGTACTGCCCACACAGGTTGGCAGCAGCTCCCCAGCATTCTCCACTGGCCTTACCTGAAGCCATATGTGCAAAGCCGATGCTTTGTCGCTCCATAAACTGATGCAGTAAACACCCATCGTTCTTCACCGTGTCATGATGGCTGGGGCTGATGAGTGGAGTCCAGCGTCAAGATAACAGGCCCCTCAACCATGTTTTGTAGGACCTGCCAAGGGTAGCTGCCGCCGCCACCTAATTCCTCATCACCCACCACTCCCAAGGTGACCCAGTACAGTTGCACCTTGGCTCTTGGATGTCTTGGTACTCATGTTTTGGTTTCCAAACGCCAAAAACCCGAAAGTGTTCCAGATTACGAACATTCTTTGAAAGCCGAAAGTCCGACGCAGCTTCAGATTTGAGTGCAGGAAGGTCCAGCAGCCAATCGGAAACTGCGTCTTGGTTTTTGAATGGACTCCCGGAACGGATATTGTTTGACAACCAAGGTACCACTGTATGCTGCTTGGGAGACACCATTGGCAACAGGGAACTAAACTAGGCAATCATTTGCTCCAAGCCAGCCAGGCTCTTCTGTTCCTGATTCTAGTTGACATTTTTAATCACCGCTTCCTTTAAAAGTTTAGTCCCACACCATTTTAAAAATCTCAAGCCTGAAGCTTGGATCTCAGCTCTCACATGCATTATCCAGAACACACAAACTCTTACTTAACAGCTCAGGTGGACAACCTTAAGAACCTAAGGACACCTAGGGTTGTCGTCCAACCGCCTGCAGTGCAGGGAATCCTTTGGCTCAATGTGAGGCTCAAACCCACAACCCTGGGATTATGAGACTCATGCTCTACTAACTGAGCTACAAATGTGTTCCAGCATCCTGCCCTCTCAGTAGCCTACCAGGTGCCCATTACGGGAAACTCAGGATTCGAGAGCAAGAGTGCAACTGGTTTCTAGCTAGTGGTGTTCAGAAGCATTGATGCTTCCTGGCATTTTCATACAGACACAGGGGTCAGCAAACTTTTTCAGCAGGGGACCGGTCCACTGTCCCTCAGAGCTTGTGGGGGTGTGTGAAAATGAATGAATTCCTATGCCCCACAAATAATCCAGTGATGCATTTTAAATAAAAGGGCACATTCTACTCATGTAAAAACACAGATTCCTGGACCGTTGGTGGGTCAGATTTAGAAGGCGATTGGGCCTGATCCAGCCCCCAGGCTTTAGTTTGCCTACCCATGATCCAGAGGGACACCTGACCTCAAGGGAAACTTTGTGGGCCACATGCCAGTTTGAGTGAAGAAGCAGGCCTGGCTTTCACAGAAAAACAAAAAAGCATTTCTATATTCAGCAACACACCAACACAGGACCCAATCCACCCAAAGGTCTTGCTACAATTCAAGGACACATTTTAGCCAAGTGGAAAAAAGCACACAAGGAGCTGGTATTGAGGCTTTTTCTGGTTTTGTTTGACAGGAGGCAAGAACCTTATACACTATGATTTTTTCTTAATCCCCGTTGGCGGTGATCTTATTTCCCGTGGGACTGAATTGCACACAATACATGGTTCATGCGCTGAACACTACCCCCCTCCGCCCCCACAGCGTTGGGCTACTCTGCCCTATCGAGGGAAGGGACGCAAAGCAGCAGCCCCTATCGAGGGAAGACTTGGGACAGGCTGGGCAGCAGCTTTTGAGACTTCCAGGCACAGTTCCAGCTTTTTTCTGAAAGTATTTGTTAGGATATTTCCGTTCCACCTTAAAAGGAAGCAGGCTGTGAGTCACATAGTCTGCGTATTTCCTGTTCACAGGATGTTTTTGTTTTCTGTTGCTTTCGTTTCTGTGTCAGAGACACTGACGCAGGCAGTCATGTCTTTCTTTGTTCTGATCAACGCTGAATAAAGCTTGTAAATAATGCTCTCCTGAGTGCAACTTTTGGCTGTGCATTATCTGCTGATAAAGAGTGTGCATCGGCTCTAGAATGTTCTGCAGCTCATGTCGCTAATTGCTGATACTGCGTGTCTACGGGAGGTCGATGGATCGTCCGGCAGCCGGCTTGGGGGCCATGATGGACTTTATCTCCCTGGCAGTATCCCAACAGTGCTGGGGTCCTAGATACTGCAGCACACACAAAAGCAATCTGCGGAGTGTGCTTGGCTTCGATCTCGCGTCACCTGCTAGCCTTAAGCAAGTCAAGGGGTTCTCAGCCAGTGAAAATAGCACACATCTCCTCCTCTGCCCGTGCAAATCCTCCCATAGCCAAATAGTACTAGCCCCCCCCCCAATAAGGGAGGTGTCAGGAGGCTTGGGGGATCCTCGAAATGTACAGAAATACAAAAAGGAATAAATTAGAAGCAGAAAACACCCCAATGAGCACACTCAGTGGTCACACAACGCAGACTGAAAATTTTAAGAATCTGAAAATTTGGCAGGATGTTCAGCCAGACCTTTGTGAACGAAGGCATGGCTGGCTAGTTGGCACCCTGGCACAAGCACACTCCACACAAAGACACTTTGCTGCAAGAGAATGAGTGTCAAGTCAAAATGGCGGCAGGTGTTTCGCTGAGGAGTCAGACTAATTCAGGTTTCCCACCCCTTCTCTGCTGCTATTGGTTTTACAGGGATCGCCGCAAAAGGATTAAGAAATTGCTTTGATTCATACATTGGATCTCAATGAGCTAGGATTGCTCGTGTTGCTAACACCTAGAAAGTATTCCTCCAATGGACTTTGCTTGTGCTAGTGACATCAGCATATAAACAGTGCTGGGACACAGCTAGAATGCAATTTCTGGTTGGTTGGAATCTCAAACAGCTACAGAAAAAGGGGCAGCAAATAAACAGCAGCTGTAATCAACGGGGCAGAGCAAAATCACCATCCCTTCAGCTTGAAGAAGATCGAGGTTGGTGCTAATGAGAATGTTCATAGAACCTTTTGAACACATGGGTGACTCAATGGTTAAATCTGAGCTGGGGTATCAACAGGGAACAAAACTAGAAAGTTTCAGATATTGGTTGGTCAGGATTTAGGTCTCAGAGCGGGCAAAAAAAAAAGGTGAGCAGGTAACAGAAACAACCTCCAGCATGTTGTCTTTTTCTGATTTTATTAAAGAGATATTTGTACAAGACGCCAAACTCTTTGTTCCAGATGTTTTTAAACCTGCAACAGAAACCGAAGAATTAGTGAGTGGGGAGCTAATACCCATACCATGAGCACAATCCCTGGGGCAACAGCCTGCGTTGTTTTATCCCTGTAAAGCAGGTACAGGGAACCTGTAGCTCTCCAGAGGTTGACGGACTCCTGCTCCCATGAGCCAACAAAGCCAGTGGTGAAGGATGATAAGAGTTGTAGTCCTGCAACATCTGGTGGGCTGCAGTTATAAAGCATTAAATACACTGATTGCCCTCTACGAAACACTAGCAGCAACATGCAGCCAAGAAGTGCAGTACGTTTCCGAGCACAATTCAAAGTGTTGGTGCTGACCTTGAAAGCCCTAAAGAGCCTCAGTCCAGTATATCTGAAGGAGCGTCTCCACCCCCATCATTCTAAACGGACACTGAGGTCCAGTGCTGAGAGCCTTCTCGGTAGTGGCACCCGCCCTGTGGAACGCCCTCCCAACAGATGTCAAAGAGAACAGCTACTACCAGACTTTTGGAAGACATCTAAAGGCAGCCCTGTTTAGGGAAGCTTTTAATGTTTGATGCATTATTCTATTTTAATATTTTGTTGGAAGTCACCCAGAGTGGCTGGGGAAGCCCAGCCAGATGGGCGAGGTATAAATAATAAATTATTATTATTATTATTTACACTGCGGCTCACCCCCAACGTTTTCTCCCGACAACCCGTGAGGAATAAAGCAAAGCAACTCACCCCTTATGCCGTGGGGACGGGCTGCGGCATGGGGGGCTGTTCTGGCTTTGTGCCTTTCTGCTCCGAGATGGGGGTGGTGGGCAAGATCTCCTCCTTGGGCTCCACAATGCTGACGTGGTCTGGCAAGGGCTTCTTGGGGCCAATCTTCCCGCTTGGGTCCCAGGGAAGCATGATTTTCACTTTAATGCCCAGCACACCTGGAGTAACAAGGAGACACTGTCAAGAAAAGCAGCCTGGGCAGAGAGTTTCCTCTGCCACCCACAGCCTAGGCCTTCATTCTGTCCCCGGCCCTCCAGATGTTTTGGGACTACAACTCCCACCATCCCTGACCACTGGTCCTGTTAGCTAGGGATCATGGGAGTTGTAGTTCCAAAACATCTGGAGGGCCAAGTTTGCCTATGCCTGGTCTTAATCTTTGCTGTCCTTGTAGAGAGAGAGACCAAGCAGGCAATTCCCCTCTCACAGTATTGGGGGGTTTGGTGTTTCAGAACATTTTCCTTGGGCAGCTCTCACACCTCTGCATGAAAAATAGAGAAACAAGCCAGAAAAGATTCTCGAGACACTTCTGCAAGCTGGTTCACAGGCCGTGAAACCGAGCTTTCAAGGAGTTACAGGTTCAGTGCTCCCCACTCAACACATGGCGGTTCCTTCCCTTGGCTTGAGGCAAACCAGTGTGCAATTGTGTCCCAACCAGCAACTATTGTATAATAACAACTTTATTATTTATACCAAGCTAAGATAAGAAATGAGGTTTTTAAGCACTGTTAGCAAGACAGGTGCAAGCTACGACAAGACAGCAAACTATGGTTTGCCTCAAACCAAGGAAGTAGGGGTACCAATAAGTTCAAAAGTCCTTGAAGGCTCAATTATCTACTGCAGGAGTCTGAAACCTTAAGTCCAAACGCAGGCCTCTATCTGGCCCCTGGGATTTATCTCCCCAGACCACACCCTTCACTGGCCCTGGCTGTGAACTCTTGATAATGCTCCTTGTTCTCCTGGATTCAGGATAGAAAGGGATAATAATAATAAATAATAATAATAATAATAATAATAATAATAATAATAATAATAATAAAAAATTTTATTTATACCCCGCCCTCCCCAGCCAAGACTGGGCTCAGGGCGGCTAACAACCGATACAAAAACAGATTGATTGAAATACAACTTAAAAACAACAACAAAATACATTAAAACACAGCCTCATTTCAATGGAAACTCAAATCAAAACTTTTTTGGGGATGAAAACGTCAAAATCTTCAGCAAGGCTAACTATCCAGACTGGTCCTACATGGGCCGGAAAAAAGCCTGGGAAGTCCCCAAACAGGAGTTCCATCACAGGAGGAGAAGGGAAAAAAGAAAGAGGGAATCAAATGGATTCCAAGCCAAAGGCCAGGCAGAACAACTCTGTCTTACAGGCCCTGCGGAAAGAAATCAGATCCTGCAGGGCCCTGTTCTCATGAGACAGAGCGTTCCACCAGGCCGGAGCCAGTGCTGAAAGGCCCTGGCTCTGGTTGAGGCTAATCTAAATTCCTTAGGGCCCTATGTTAAGAGTACACAGAAGTTCCCACACTGTGCAGAGGTAACACCAGCTGTTCTTCCTGCTTTTTGCCTCTGGCCCCCTAAACCAGTGTTTCCCAACCTTTTTTGGGCAAAGGCACACTTGTTTCATGAAAAAAATCTCGAGGCACACCACCATGCCAGATGGGGAAAGGTCACTTTTTACTTATGTAAAAAAAAATAAAAAAATAGTAACAGCATAGAAGGTAATGGTTAGGCTAGCATCCCTCTTCCAAATATGCTAGGTTTTTATTTGCAGGGACTGTTCTACATGCGAAAGCATTCAGCACTGTCATTCTCCCATCTGCCATCTGAATTGGTACTATTCTGGGTCAACTTACTCTGCTGCATGTGTAGATGAAAATGGCACCAAGTGTGGGGGAGGGGGCAGAACAGGTTTCAGATACAGGATATTAAGCATACACGTACTTCAGATTGAACTGGTTGCTTGCTTTGCAAGTTTTCATTTCCCAAATGACTGCCTTGGCAAGCGCAATACCTACCAGGCTCAACGCCGGTCTCGCGCTGCCGCTTCCCACGCTCTCAAGGACCCGGGAGGAGGAAGGCGTGAAGGGAATCCCGAAGGCGCGAAAACCTCGCGCAGGCCTTCCGCCTGCGACAGCCCAGTAGGCCGGCCAAAGCGAGCGGCGATGGGATGTGGGAGGTAGCTCACTCGCCGCCCCGCGTGTGCCTATGTGGGGCACGTTACAGCCCCGTGACGTCAGCGCCACGCAGGCAGCCAGACGGCGAGAGCCCCGCGCTGGGCGGCCTCTCCTCGCCGCCGCCGCCCCGCCTCTCGCCGCCCAACTCGCCCGCCTCCCTCCCACGGCACACCAGGCAACGTCTCGCGGCACACTAGTGTGCCACGGAACACCGGTTGGGAAACACTGCCCTAAACTACTGGCACGTGGCCCTCCAGAAGGGAACACTCAAGGAGGCTGGGAAGAGCCAAAGAAGGTTCCCCGCTTCTGACCTATTGCCAAACCATGGCTTGACGCAACAGGAGAACCAGCCCGGCTAGACTACGAAGCAGCCGGGGGTTACAGAAGGCCCAGAATCTTTTTAGGAACAAGGAAGCCAACTGGGGGCTGCCTGAGAGATTGCCCCCCCCCCACTCACCCTGCCTGAGGAGGACGTGGCGGACAGCCGTGTCGACGTAGTAGTTGACGGGGTCTCCGCTGTGGATCATCAGGCCATCCACAAATTTCATGGACTTGGCTCGCTGGCCACGGAGCTTTCCCGACACCACCACTTCGCAGCCCTTGGCTCCACTCTCCATGATGAAGCGGAGGACACCATAACATGCCCTAGAAGAGAAGGAAAACTCTCCGTTGAACTGCGCTGGGCCTTCTCCTCTGATCTACTGCTTTATTATCAAGTTAAGTAAGACAACCCACCCCCCATCCCCATAGACTTCCAACACTGGACTTCATCCGCAACACTCCCTTCTCAGACAAATGCCTCAAGATCATCCAATGAACAGGGCGCCTCTGTTGGGAGTACCCAAGCACAGCGCCACAGAACATGACACTGAGTTGTTTACTCCAAGCAGGATGGCGGCCGTTTCTGACTCGTCATCGTATCATCACTGAAGGGTTTTTTCTTTCCTTTCTTACAAGGGTTGCCATTCAACAACGCTCAAGGAAGAGGCCATACTTTGGGGGAATCTGGCAAGGCAAGTTAGCTCGAGTAGAAACAAGAATCTCGCAAATTCGTTGTGCCATCAACTTGCCTGGATCAGGGTCTCCCCACTCTGCTCTCCCTTTCCCTATATTGAACATCAGATTGCAAGCTCCGCAGGGCTGTCTTCACCTCTGAAACGTCATGCTACATAAATAATTTTGCCCATTACGCAGAAGAGAACGGAGCAACTGCACCAGTGCAGAGTTGAGGGGAGCTTTAAGGTTCATTACGGTGGGATTTATTAAGCCCAATGTGTTGATTATAAACTTCTGCAGAGGCACAATTAAAACCCCCGTTTTCTAAATGCTATTGCAAAATGATTAGACGGAGTGTTGCTTGCTTACCTACGGACGGCAAGGCCCCCCAGAAGCTTGTAACGCAGCGACTCTGCTTGAGCAATGGCGCACAGCCCTCTCGTGGCCACCTTCTCAGCGTACAGCTGGAAAAGAAAGCAGGAACATTTTGTCCATTTTTCATTTTTGCAAAGTTCAGGCTTGCAGGCACCTCTGTTGCTTTACAGGCTCATCTTCACTTTGCACTCACAAACTCTCTGAAAATACTTACATGACCTTAAGGGTTTGTAGGTGTTCTCCTCCGCTCCAGAGGCTGAGACAAGGCATCCCATAAACACACCAGTTTTCAGTGCAGGGCCCACTTACGCTGTGCCCTGTTGCAGTATCATGAAAATGCGTTTTAAAAGCCAGTTTGGTTCCAGAACCGTTGGCCTACTTGGAGATGCCACCGTTGAGACGCTTCCAAGGGTGGAAAGTGTCTACGGAAAGCTCAACCAGGTGACTCAACCTGTTTGGCCAATACTGGGCAAAAACATCATTCCAGACATGCCAGGCACAGAAGGGGCAAAGGGGCTAAAAACTTAAAAAGAAATTAATAGTAAGAGGGCCATATACGCAAGAGATGGAAACACAGCACTAGCTGGGAAGCTAACAGCTGAGAACTTCTCTTAACACAGCCCAGCCCATGTTTTGAACTACAATTCCCAGCACCCCCAGCTAGCATGCTTGTGGCATAAAAGTAGATTCTTACAGCTTTGTAAAGCTCACTAATGGTTAACATAGGTGTTTGGCGAGTCCAGCAGCTAAATAAAAGTTGAAAGGGTAATTAAGTTTGCAAATTTGTTTTAGATTCGCAATTCTGATGGTTAGGCACTTTGCTAATTTTAACCCTCATCCACCCAGATTTGAAGCCTCTGACCTTCGTAGCCAATGCTCCAACCTAGTCTCCTGCAACCCTCCAGATGTTTTGGGATCCAGCTTCCACCAAACACAACATCTCGCCATACTGGACTGATAGAAGTTGTGGACCACTGACAACTGGAGGGAGGGTGGCTGGCTAGACAAGGCTGCTCTTGTCTCTGAAAAACAAACCCCATTCTCGTAGCGTTACAATCACATCAGCCTAGATCAATAAATCGACACCAGTTTGAGGAAATACTCCCCAAACCTTGACTCGCCCTTCTCAGACAAATGCCTCAAGATCATCCAATGAACAGGACACCTTTGCCCAAGCACCCACACACAGCACCACAGAACGTGGCGCTGTGCTGTTTACTCTGAGCAGGCAGGTGGCCATTTCTGACTCGTCATCAGATCATCACTGAAGGGGGAACTTGGCACACAATAAGCAGAAAGTGAAAACTGGGGAAGCCATTACCTCAACGCTTCCCTCGGGAAAACCAAACCGCTTCTGGACAACAGCAGTCAGCTCACGAATACGGCGCCCTTTCTCGCCCAGAACATTCTGAGTTCTGAAAGAAGGAGCAAAGGCAAGGCATTATTAAGTCCTCACTTAAGATGTTCAGATATTTTAGTCTCCATTTTGAAATCTCTGAAATAACATGGGGTATTCTAGAAGTTATCAGCACTGAGAATATAAGAGGCAGGTTGCTTGATCCAGCAGGTTTTCCCCCTTTTAGAAACAGTGTGTAAAAGCAACCATTTGTCCCGCCCTAACTCTGACACTGCCAGAGTTCAACACATTAAGAGATGTTAAACTGAAGGAGCTGACCATGTGAGTGTAGGCTGATATGGAGGAAGGTGAATTATTCCCAGTTACATTAGGCTGTGCATTTACGACTGGACATGACTCTATCTTAGCAAAAAGCAGCCCTTGGGTCAACACGCAGGTGGAAGGGTCTGCCATTGTTTTTCCACACCAAATCATTTGCTGCAGATGTAATTAAGAGGCCCAGCTCTCAATTAAATCAATTTTATTATACAGTCCCTGACCCATTAACAGGAAGTATAATAGTATTTCCAACATAAAATGAATTAAAACTACAAAAACACACATTTTAAAAAGGAACAAAGCTACACTTAAAACTGATGAATCCCACATTAATTTTTGCTGCAAAAAATCCTGAAAATGCTAGAAACGTGTTGTTTGACCCAACATGGATTAGATTTCCAGGTACAGCGGCACTTAGGCCACCCCTACCCTCACGGATCACAACTCTGATCAGCCTCAGCCAGTATGACCGAATGTCAGGGACCAGGATAACAGTCGTCTACAACAGTCAGAGGGCACCAACATGCAGAAGATCAGTATTTCACCCTGCAGTTCATGGGAAAGTACTGTCTGAATCTGGATCTATGACCAAGTGAGTCCAAGTGGCTCCTGCACCCGTGGTTTTTGAAAAGGGTGAGGAATACAAAGCAAGCTGTTTGCTTCTACAGAGCAATATATATAGGGAAACCATGCAAACCACAGCAACTCTTCTGATCCAACTCCAACATTCAGGAAGAAACCATTCCTATCCAACAGGAATGCAGCAGATGGTAAAAATGCAGAAGAGGGGCTGCAGTGGCAGATCATGTGTTATGCATGCAGAAGGTGTCAGGTTCAAGCCCTAGCCTCTCCACGTAGGGCCAGGGATATTCTCCATCTTAAACCCTGGAAAACCTCTGCCAGTCAGTGTCGACAATACAGGGTTAGCTGATCCAATGGTTGGCTTGGTAAAAGGCATCTTCCTATATTCCACCCCAAACTTTGCATGTGTGGGAGACTGGAGATATGGTAGTTTTCAAATACATGAGCCATACATTTACAAACCCACTCAATCTTCCGGCAGTGTATACATGTCTGTAGTAGGTACAGGCTTCAATATTTCAATTGCCTCCTGGATTCAGTCAAACCACGCTATATGAACACACCGCCAGACTTTTGAGTTATCGCAGTGGCAGAGTTGTTCACCCACCACTAGACACACAGATGCAAGTCACCTGGTTGCAAGGATGATGATTTCTGTCCTGGTTGGGGTAACTCTGACCTCCACGCCAGAGTAGCCATCTTCAGCCAGCTCCCGAGTCAGGAATTCATTCAGTTCAGCTTTGAAGATACCATCAGCCACAAACTACAAAGAGCAAAACAGATTATGAGAAGCCACCAGCAGTTTAACCCTGCAAACCCCAGGGGAAAAGTCTCGTTTAAAAATAATAATAATCGACAAGCAGTTACTATCTGCTGGGCCTGATGTGCACCAATCCTGCCCAGTGCCATGTGCAGAATAACCAAAAGGCTCAGAATTTCACTCAGAATGGAAATGGACTGGATTAAGATCCACCCAAGTTTCTGCCATGACTCTTGGAAGAACCTTAGCTAAGTGATATAGTTACGCTTCCCAGACTGGTTTAACAATCAATCCCTCTTCACAGGAAACTGGGAACTGTAGTTTTCTATGGGAGAATAGGGGTGTCTAATAACTCTCAGAACCCTTAATAAATTAGTTCCAGGATGCTTTGGGGGAAGCTCTGACTGTTTTAAGTGGTATGATCCTGCTTTCATGTACAACGTAGATATGAGCACACACGCGCACAAATTTCTTGATCATGCTGTCCATAAAACAGGTTTGCCACTTTTTAAAAGAAATCTTGTACTTTTGTCTACCGCGAATGAATGCTTTCATATACAATGTAGATGGGGGCGCACACACACACACAAATTTCTTGAACCTGCTGTCCACAGAATCGGGTTGCCACTTTTTAAAAGAAAACTTTTAGCCGAAACCTTGTACTTTTGTCTACCCTGAACGAAGGGTAGAGCACTGCCTAGTAGGCAGCTGCATGCAATAGGAAAATAAGGCATTAGCGATGCCAAAACAGAATGCACTCCTGCAAGAAGTCCTGGTCCTCCAGGACTTCACTTAGTTCCCCAGGGGCACCTCAGGGACAAACCTAGCAATTGCTCTTGGCCCTGACAGACCCTCCACGTGGAAAAGCAGCAGCCCTGCCAAAAATGCCAGTCACCGAGATACTGGTGCTTTAATGGTCCCCAAAGGACATCTAGCTGAGACTACATAGAGTCATAGACCCTTCTTATTCATTTGGGAATAGGGGTTTGGTACTAGAATGCAGCTTCTTATCCCTTTCCCATTAAAGAAAGCCATTTCTTCGCACTCAGCAGCGAGAGCACTTGCGCTGCGTGAAGAAGGCCCCAGGCTCAACCCCCAGTGGCCCCTCCAGGCGCTTTTGGGGGTCCCCTTCCCCCAAACCTGGGGAGCTGCTGCCAGCCAGTGCAGGCAATATAGGCCCAGGCAGACCAATGGCATGGCGCAGGGTCCTGTGTTCTCCCGAGCAAACCTTTGAGGGCCTGGAGCGGCCTTCTCTTCTCCCCCAGCCCGGCCTGTCCAGGGCCCACCCGGCCTCTGCCTTGCCGCCATGTTCTTCAAGCCAGGCCCAGCCGGGAGAGGGGGGAGACCGGCCTCAATCCACCTCCATCCGCCGGTCTCGCCCCGCCGCTGGCCCCTCCGGAGACCTCAAACCCCACAGCTCGGCCCTCTGCTCCTCATGCCAGCCTCATTTCCCGGCTCTCGTCCCCGCGGCTCCGCACCGGCCGGCCGGTTCCCTCACCTTTCGCTTCTTGGAGATCTGCACCGCCATCTTGAGCCGAGCAGCCCGGGCCGAAAAGAGGCCGCTTCCGCCGCCGCGGAGGATTATAGGGCGGGCAGGCCGCTTTCCGTTGGCTCGCGGGTGTCACGTGGGGGGAGCCGCTCTGCATGCTGGGAAACGTAGTCGAATTCCCTTCGCAGCGCGCCTCGTAGCGCATGCGGGATTTCGTCGCATCCCTCCGCTGCTTCCCATTGGTCCGCGGTGGCCACCGCAAGAGTGCATCATGGGAAATGTAGTCTTTCTGTGTTTTTTACCCAAATTAAAAGGAGTTTGGCCAGACTTTGCGGGGTCGAGGAGTGAAATATTGTTAAATGAGCGCAAAGATAATTCACAGCAGCGCACATTAGTCGCTTGATAATAATAATAATAATGATGATGATGATAATAATAATAATAATAATAATAATAATAATAATAATAATAATAATAATTTATTTGTACCCCGCCCATCTGGCTGGGTTTCCCCAGCCACTCTGGGTGGCTTCCACAAAGACCAAAAATACACTAATATGTCATACATTAAAAACTTCCCTGAACAGGGCTGCTTGAGGGAAGTATGGCCATATAATAAAATATGATAAGATATAATAAAATTGCTAATAGGCAAATGAAACCTCCAGGAACAGAGGCAGTCTACCTTTAAGTGCCAGACGACAGCGACAGCCAGCAATGGAGAAGCTGTTTGTGTACTTGCATTGGCATCTGGCTGGCCGCCTCCAGAGGATTTTGGAACAGGTGGCCTGATGCAATAAGAGGAAAAGCTGTCGCTCCACTAGTAGAGCATCTGTTTTTCCTATTGTTTTATTTGATGTTGTGATGTGTTGTAAACCACTTTGAGATCCCCCCCCTTTAAAATCTAAGGCGGTATAGAAATGAAATGACTAAGAATAATAAATTTCATGGTAAAAAAAAAATGGTGCCTAGCCATTTCGTTGTGCTGACCATAACCTAGGTTTAAGGTGCCATTTGGCGATTGGCTTCTACATCTGAGTTTCCAAAATTGCTCTGGAACTCTTCCAGCTCTACAATTCTATGATTCCATGTATCTTTTTATAAAAAAGGAAAATTTCTAGATATGACCACAGTGAGGCAGTCCCTTCCTGCAGAATAAGACACATGCTTTGCTTAGCCTAAGATAGACACATTTTCCAAGGGGGCGGGTGGACTCTGTGCTTCGTTAGAAGCTGATCAGGGGCTTCCTCAATGAGAGGACAATCAAGAGAGATGATTTCCTAGAAGACAAGAGCCCCACAAACCTCTAGTGACATACAGCCTTGAGCATCAGACATACGCTGAGCCACAAGGGTCACACATAGCAGGAGAGAACGTGAGCCACCAACAGCTCACCATCGTCCACAATTGTCACTGGTTCCATGGTCCAATTGCTTCCTCCTCCTTTTCAGCTGAAATCGACACTCCCGTTGTTGTAAGCCAGAAAATAGCTTATCTCCTTTACGCCAATAAAACTCAGAAACGTGAGGAGTTAGGAGTCCAGCGTTGATTATTGCAAAGCAATAGGTTACAGTCGGATCGTTCTGCAAAACTGTGAAATAAAAAATGTAAGGTCTTATATATATATATAATAAATGTTCATAAATGTACCATGGAGTTTTCTTGGCAGAGATACTGGAGTGGCTTGCCGGTTCCTGCTCCAGGTGGATCATGCTTGGTCAAAACTCTCCACTATGACCTGTCCATCTTGGGTGGCCCTGCACGGCATAGCTCATAGCTTCTCTGAGTTATTCAAGCCCCTTCGCCATGGCAAGGCAGTGATCTTGAAGGGGTGGACCATAAAGACCATAAAGCTGGACGATAAATAAGGCTGATCGTCGAAGAATGGATGCTTTTGAATTATGGTGCTGGAGGAGACTCTTGAGAGTCCCATGGACTGCAAGAAGATCCAACCTCTCCATTCTGAAGGAAATCAGCCCTGAGTGCTCACTGGAAGGACAGATCCTGAAGCTGAGGCTCCAATACTTTGGCCACCTCATGAGAAGAGAAGACTCCCTGGAAAAGACCCTGATGTTGGGAAAGATGGAGGGCACAAGGAGAAGGGGCGACAGAGGACAAGATGGTTGGACAGTGTTCTCGAAGCTACCAGCATGTGTTTGACCGAACTGCAGGAGGCAGTGGAAATCAGAAGTGCCTGGTGTGCTCTGGTCCATGGGGTCACGAAGAGTCGGACATGACTAAACGACTAAACAACAACAACAAAAATGTACCAAGCAAACATGTACATAAATATATAAACCACATGTCTGAAGCAGCACAGGAAAACAGCCCTGGGACCATTTTGACTCCCAAACTGACCAAATGATTTCTCTGCAAGGTCAAGGAAAATGGAAAAGCCCCCCCATTGTCTTTTCATTCACAAATCCTGCCTTAAGGGTATGTCTGTGTATGAATAGGGTGAGCCTGTGACCTGGCTCAGGAACTAAGTATTTGTCATTACAAAAGACTGGCCAGGCTCCCCAGGGTATCCAATCAAGTAAGCATTAACAGGTAACCTGCCAGACAGGAGATAAACAACACACTCAGATTTCTGTTGTAGACCGCCCTTTCTGTGATGTAGGTATGATGTATCTGGTCTTGGACTCCAGGGTGGGCAATTTAAAATGTCTATATAAGGGCAGGCATACCTTGGTTCGGGGTCCTCCTCCTCCTGAGTGTGAAGGGGACACCCTGTTCCAACAGTTCAGTAAAGATCAGGCTTACTGGTTGCTTTGCTTCTCAATATTCTCTGGTTGGCCTCTGTTATTTTCTCCACCCGATGGAAAACCTGCAAAGGAGGTCCTATAAGGGCTCATGTGTCCCTCATAAGGGAATAAGGGCAGATTTATGTTTATTACAACTGCAACCCCGCCCAGTGGTCAAGGCAGTGGTATTTATAAAATTTCAAACAAAGCATTTCAATTTTCACCAATCATACACATCATCACCTCATTTCATGTTCAATACGCATGCTCAATAAGCTGTGGCAATTTCTGCTGATTAAGTTCCGATTCCCACCGTGTTCTGTTACATTGTGTTAGTGTGCACGTTGGGAAACTGTGTTACGTGGAGCCATTTGCACCATGTAGCAACTTACGTTCTAGCTTTGAGCAGTATCTTTGTGGTTCACATAATTACTAGCTGTATTTCTGCCCCAATTGGGGGGGTGGGTTGGTAACTTGCAAAATCATGTTTCATAAAGTAACAATCTCCCATAACTTCTCTATTAGAAGCACACTCAAGGATTTACAGGGGTACACATTGTCACATTTATTGTGGCCTTTTGGGCCACTGCCACACCGTGACTAAAGCCCAATAGATGAAGCCGTGAGAAGATGCAACTTCAGGCCTCTTCTGCAAAAAAAAAAAAAAAAAAAAAGCATCATCATGCCACCTGAAACAGCCATGGCTTCCCTCAAAGAATCCCAGGAACTGTAGTTTGAGAGACAGTGTGGTGTAGTGGTTAGTGTGTTGGACCAGGACCAGGCTTCAAATCTCCCACTGAGCCAAGTAGAAGCTCACTGGGTGGCCTGAAGGGGGCGCAGTCATTGGTTCTCAGCCCAACGTACCTCATAGGGTTGCTGTGAGGATTAAATGAGGAGAGACCCTCGTGTACCACCTTGAGGTCCTGGGCGGTAAAGGTGGAATGTATTTTTTTATTATCGTTTTTATTAGATTTTGCACATACAGTGGTACCTCGGGTTATAGGCGCTTCAGGTTACAGACTCCGCTAACCCAGAAATAGTACCTCGGGTTAAGAACTTTGCTTCAGGATGAGGACAGAAATTGTGGCGTGGTGGCAGTGAGGGGCCCCATTAGCTAAAGTGGTACCTCAGGTTAAGAAGAGATTCAGGTTAAGAATGGACCTCCAGGACAAATTAAGTTCTTAACCCGAGGTACCACTGGATAAATTTATAACAAAACCAAATACATATCCATACAAAGAGATTTCTCTGAATCTCAAGATTTCGCCCCATCCCCTCCGTTGGTCCTATTGGCAACGTTTTCAACTGCACATGATTTCATAATCTATATTTTAAATCTATCCATATTGTCCATAGTATTTGTTACATTACAAGTGAGATTAAAATCCTGCTAATGTTTTCATCCTTGAGGCCCACGGACTGCAAGAAGATCAAACCTCTCCATTCTGAAGGAAATCAGCCCTGAGTGCTCACTGGAAGGACAGATCCTGAAGCTGAGGCTCCAGTACTTTGGCCACCTCATGAGAAGAGAAGACTCCCAACAGATTAAAAACACAATAAAACATCAAACATTAAAAACTTCCCTGAACAGGGCTGCCTTCAGATGTCTTCTAAAAGTCAGACAGTTGTTTATTTCCTTGACATCTGATGGGAGGGCGTTCCACAGGGCGGGAGCCACCACCGAGAAGGCCCTCTGCCTGGTTCCCTGTAGCCTCGCTTCTTGCAGAGAAGGAACCGCTAGAAGGCCCTCTCTGGACCTCCATGTCTGATGGGGGTGGAGACGCTCTTTCAGGTATACTGGACATTGCAGAGAGAGAGAGAGAGAGAGAGAGAGAGAGAGAGAGAGATGAGTAGTGCCTTCCTAAAAGAGATTTCCATTCATAACCCCCGTTTGGAGGGTAGAGAGTTAATAATCATAGCAAGAGTCCACCGGGCTCTTCTCGTGTTCTTATAAACAATGAATACCGTATATAGTAAATAAATGGCTGCTTTCCTTGGTTGTCGGCCGCAGCCGAAGCAAGAGGAGAAGGTCAAGGAGGCAAAAACACAAAGCGCAGATAATTACAGGCTCGTATCCTGTCCCCAGCAAGGGCAAACAAGCAGAGCACAGCCCCCCTTCAGACCTTCTTATCGGGACCACGCAAATATTCATGCGAGGCTGCCTTGATTTCTCCGCTGCCAAAGCAAAGACGGCTGCAACACAGACCCAGCTTTGTTCGCCGAGAAAGAGGTCTCTGCAGAAAGCGACGACGTGTGGTGGATTTTAGCAGTTTGAGCACATCCGGGAAGGCAGGGTTCTTGCTTTCAGAGGAAGCGCCGCAAGCTCAGTTGGCAGGACACGTGCTTTGCATGCAGAAGGTCCCAGGGGTTCAATCCCCAAGGGCACCTTCTTCAACACAATTCCTCCACATCAATCTCGTTGGACTGGTTGTGTGGTTCGGATGCCTGATTATCGTCTTCCAAAGCAACTACTGTATTTTTTGCACCATAACACTCACTTTTTTCCTCCTAAAAAGTAAGGGGAAATGTCTGTGCGTGTTATGGAGGGAATGCCTACGGGTGGCATGCCTACGGATTTTCCTCCTCTAAAAACTACATGCGCGTTATGGTCAGGTGCGTGTTATAGAGCGAAAAATACGGTACTCTATATTAAGACGCTGAAATATACTCAGAGTCGAGAGTGGATTTCATGCTCTTTATTCAGCTCATAGTGGTGAGGAGGAATGGAAGTTCCCCCAGGATGTCTGCTCTATATACATTATTTACACAATGGGCCCCACGTGATTGGCTAATTCCGGAATTCTCCTGTAGGCCAATCAGGTTGTGGGTTCACTTCCATCTGGAGCCGGATTGGGTGGGTCCTGCAGACCAATCATACTGCTGCATTGTTGTAGGACCAATCAGACTGCTGCGTTTTGGATCCTATTGTTCTAGGACCAATCAGACTGCTGCATTTTGGATCCTATTGTTCTAGGACCAATCAGACTGCTGCATTTTGGATCCTATTCAACTCAGTACATAACAGACGCTCTCAAGGCAAATCTTAAAAAATGCAGTTTGAGCACAGAAAATGGGAAAACATGCCATTCACATTCTTCCTGATTTGAACCTAGAAGAAGAAGAGGAGGAGGAGGAGGAGTTTGGATTTGATATCCCACTTTATCACTACCCTAAGGAGTCTCAAAGCGGCTAACATTCTCCTTTCCCTTCCTCCCCCACAACAAACCCTCTGTGAGGTGAGTGGGGCTGAGAGACTTCAAAGAAGTGTGACTGGCCCAAGGTCACCCAGCAGCTGCATGTGGAGGAGCAGAGACGCGAACCCGATTCCCCAGATTACGAGTCCACTGCTCTTAACCACTACACCACACCTAATCAGGAGCTCATCACACGCTTTAGCTCTAAATAATTTAATTATACAGCACCTATATGATATCGAGCAGCAGAATAATTTGGCCACAGTAAGGAAATTTTGTCCATGGTATGATTATTTCCCACCTAGTCATTTTGATACGTTGCCGCCCTATTTGCAAAATTTAACAATTCCAAAATACCGACACGTTTTCACTTGTGCAAGATTAAAGATGCTGTGTAAATATATTTTGGTTTCAAAATATTCCGCGGGAAAAACAGTTACGTCCCATGTGGAGATGGCAGTAGTGAAGTCAGTGGCTTGTGCTTCTAGCTTGCACTCTTTATAAAAATTTGAGGAGTGAGGTTATTACCCCTCTATTACTGTCCATGCCAGATCGCTCAACCGTTGCTACTGTGTTCTTTCTCCTAGCAGATCAAAAAAATTAGCAGGGGAAATTAGAATAAGGTTATTTATTATTGATGTAAATCTCCAGAATGTATTTTGTACAGTTAAGTTTATACCTCTATCTTTAGTACATTGTATTTTATTCTATTGCTATGGCTAGTGGCTGATTGGTTCAAAATTGGGAAAGGGGTACGACAAGGCTGTATATTGTCTCCCTGCTTATTTAACTTATATGCAGAATTCATCACACGGAAGGCTGGACTGGATGAATCCCAAGCCGGAATTAAGATTGCCGGAAGAAACATCAACCTCAGATATGCAGATGACACAACTTTGATGGCAGAAAGTGAGGAGGAATTAAAGAACCTCTTAATGAGGGTGAAAGAGGAGAGTGCAAAATATGGTCTGAAGCTCAACATCAAAAAAACGAAGATCATGGCCACTGGTCCCATCACCTCCTGGCAAATAGAAGGGGAAGAAATGGAGGCAGTGAGAGATTTTACTTTATTGAGCTCCATGATCACTGCAGATGGTGAAAGCAGTCACAAAATTAAAAGACGCCTGCTTCTTGGGAGAAAAGCAATGACAAACTTAGACAGCATCTTAAAAAGCAGAGACATCATCTTGCCAACAAAGGTCCGTATAGTGAAAGCTATGGTTTTCCCAGCAGTGATGTATGGAAGTGAGAGCTGGACCCTAAAGAAGGCTGAGCGCCGAAGAATGGATGCTTTTGAATTATGGTGCTGGAGGAGACTCTTGAGAGTCCCATGGACTGCAAGAAGATCAAACCAATCCATTCCGAAGGAAATCAGCCCTGAGTGCTCACTGGAAGGACAGATCCTGAAGCTGAGGCTCCAATACTTTGGCCACCTCATGAGAAGAGACGACTCCCTGGAAAAGACCCTGATGTTGGGAAAGATGGAGGGCACAAGGAGAAGGGGACGACAGAGGACGAGATGGTGGGACAGTGTTCTCGAAGCTACCAGCATGAGTTTGACCAAACTGCGGGAGGCAGTAGAAGACAGGAGTGCCTGGCGTGTTCTGGTCCAGGGGGTCACGAAGGGTCGGACACAACTAAACGACTGAACAACAACAGTGGCTGATGCAAATAAAGATTCTTCTGATTTTGATTCACTTTAGCTCTAATGATCACGGACTGTAACTTTTGCATCTCATTGCCATTCAACTCCCACCATGTGATTCTTTCCCCCCCTTGGAATAAAGGCCAGACCAAGATTTACCTTCCTCCTGCATCTGACCAAAGTCGGCTGAAGTGCATGAAAGCTTATTATGCTGCCACCAATGTGTTCATCTTTGAGATGGCACAAGACTCTTAGCTGTTTTCTCCACAAGGAGATGAGACAACTGCCCTTCTGGAAATTCATAGAGCAACATCTGTCCTCCAGGCCGGACATCCTATCATCGCCTTTTCTGTTTCTGCCAACGTTTCAGTTTGTAACTTGTTCTGCTTTTTAAGCAACCTGCTTTCCCGCTTCCTCTTAAATCATGCGAACATTCGGCGGATGCTGACTCTTGACTATATATATGTGGCATGTCTTTTATTATTATTATTCCTTCTTGGAAACAACCTCATCTGGCAAAGGGCCCCTGCGTCTCAACGGCCAGGCTGCCTATCTGCCCAGACCATCTGCAGCAGAAATGTTCCCTTCCGCAGAAATGACGAGGGGTCATAATTCTTGCTGTTGCATCACACATGCCAACCTGTCTCTTGGCTCCAGAGGCGGCAGGTTCACTGGGGAAAAAAACTTGTACTAGTGCGTACTCGACTAGACTCAGATTTTAGGAGGAATAAGGGATAGACGCGTGGGCTTTGCCACCCCTCTAACCTCCAGTTTCTTCCCTGAATCTCCCAGTACATAGGAACACAGGAAGCTGCGCTTAGGGTCAGGAGCGAGCCAGTAATAAATCACACCGAGCAATGGGAGTTAACTCTTCATTAGCCAAAATGGTCTGAGCAGAAATGAGCACAGCAATTCATCTCCAGCAAGTCTTGCCCCCAGGAAGCATGAAGGTTTACACCGCCACACAGCTGTCCAAGTCCCCCTACTTTCCAGGGCTTTCCCCAAGCAACCAGAGACTGTGTCTGCATGCAGCTAACTCAGTTCCGAATTTACCTACAGTGGTACCTCGGGTTACAGACGCTTCAGGTTGCAGATGCTTCAGGTTACAGATTCTGCTAACCCAGAAATAGTACCTCAGGTTAAGAACTTTGCTTCAGGATGAGAACAGAAATCACGCGGCGGCAGCGGGAGGCTCCATTAGCAAAAGTGGTACCTCAGGTTAAGAACAGTTTCAGGTTAAGCACGGACCTCCAGAATTAATTAAGTTCCTCTCCAGCATTTTGGTGAGGTTCCTGGGCGTATTAGCGTTAGACATGGAGACAAATAGAAGAAACCTGTTTGCCGTGCTTCTGAACTCCCACTCAGCTGTCCTCAAAGGGAGCAGTGCTCCCTGCTTTCCAGTCCATGGGTTAACCCAGGCGAAGGCTAAATGCAGCCGCTTCATTAAAGTGTAAAGAGCGGAACAAATGCAGACTAAATCGCTCCTTGTTCTTTCTGTCTTCTTCCTTTCCTATGTTTACACACCCGTCACTTCAATAATTTAGTGGTGCATTAAAATTAAAAAGAGAGAGAGAGAAAGGAAACAACCTCTTTGGAGTGAAATGCTACCGGGAAAGCAAATCTCTTGTTTGCAAAAAGACAATAACATTTCCCCTGTTCGTACCTGGATCCTTCCCCCAGCTTCCTGGAGATCAACAACACCGTCATTTTATTTGCAGGCCACCTTTCCATTGTTAAAACTATTGGTGGCAAGGGGGTAAAATAGGCCTAAAAGGAGAATTCCTGGATGCTAGGATCCAAGTTTTTGGTGAGAGAACCCCGAAGAGATGTAGAATCGCAAAATATGCAACAAAATAAAGCATGGAAATACAGGCTGTTAGACTTTTAAGATATGGCCAAGTACTTTCCAAAGTTCCCCTTCCACAGAAAAAGACCACACATTTGCTATGTTAAAAACTGATTTACTTACAAACACTTCAAAGGTCAGGTTCATGTGCTTTTCCACGCATCAGTCAGAAAACACAGGCTGTAAAACGTGGCTTAGTTTCCTAAGTTATTGGTACAGGAACTCAAGAGTGGCTTGTGAAAGTCATGCAGTCGGAGCTGCAGCAACCAGCTCAAAGCCTCTTCACCTTCTGAAATTCTCTGGCAGTCTGAAAGTATAACCATAGACTTTTTATCTTCCTCCCAAGGTGAGGGGGGGGGTGACCTAGCCAAGCCTGGCAGGACAGCTTACTCTGTGGCATTAACCCCTTCGTGCATTAAGTAGACTTAAGCATGTTGGTTAGATGAGGCTGGTTATACCACAAAAACCATGTCAAAGCAGCTTATGCAAATAAATTACACCATTACAAAAGCAGCCATAAAAAATGGGTAAAACACATCAAAAAGGACACAAAATTGAACAATTTCCACATAAATCATAATTAGATTTAAAAATAAATATTCCCAAAAATTCGTGATTTTTGTATACTACTTAGATATTTTTAATAGTAAGTCGCTCAGAAATGCAGACACACAGAGTTATCTGCTGCCCAATTAATCGGAGATGCTTTTCAAAATATTTTGAAATTGATCAGTTTTAATTTTAAAATCAACCAGTTAATTGATTACACATTGCAGCACTGGTGGTTTGTTTGTTTTTTAAAGAAAAACCATGATTTAATTGGGGATCCAGCCTCAAATTTATAAAGTGCTTTCTATTGATCCTGCAAGTGCTCTTTTGGTTTCCTGTAATGGACGGCATTTGAGTAAAGCAAATCCTTTTAAATAAACAGCCAACTTTGCATTTGGTAATGCAAAAGTAATTCTTGGGAGGCAGCAATTTAGCATTTTGGACCACAGGCATTAATCACCCGGTGTTTTAGCACGCCTGTTTTCTTTTGGTTTATAACCCTCTTCGTTGTTCCAGCCCTTCTGGGGTTTGTAGAAGCTCCAGAAATAGCTCTGAGGACGGACTCTGAAGCCTTCTGCAGCTTGCGGGAACAAGGTGAGTTCTTGCCCTTCCGAGGTCTTTTGTCCTCCAGACTTTGAGCATTGAAAAAAGAGAAGAAGTTCCTCTCTAGCAAAATGTTGTTGTTGTTTGGTTGTTTAGTCGTGTCCGACTCTTCGTGACCAACTGGACCAGAGCACACCAGGCACTCCTGTCTTCCACTGCCTCCCGCAGTTTGGTCACACTCATGCTGGTAGCTTTGAGAACACTGTCCAACCATCTCGTCCTCTGTCGTCCTCTTCTCCTTGCGCCCTCCATTTTTCCCAACATCAGGGTCTTTTTGAGGGAGTCTTCTCTTCTCATGAGGTGGCCAAAGTATTGGAGCCTCAGCTTCAGGATCTGTCCTTCCTGTGAGCACTCAGGGCTGATTTCCTTCAGAATGGATAGGTTTGATCTTCTTGCAGTCCATGGGACTCTTGTCTCCTCCAGCACCATAATTCAAAAGCATCAATTCTTCGGCGATCAGCCTTCTTTATGGTCCAGCTCTCACTTCCATACATCACTACTGGGAAAACCAGAGCTTTAACTATACGGACCTTTGTTGGCAAGGTGATGTCTCTGCTTTTTAAGATGCTGTCTAGGTTTGTCATTGCAGGCGTCTTTTAATTTCGTGGCTGCTGTCACCATCTGCAGTGATCATGGAGCCCAAGAAAGTAAAATCTCTCACTGCCTCCATTTCTTCCCCTTCTATTTGCCAGGAGGTGATGGGACCAGTGGCCATGATCTAGCAAAATAGCAGCAGTCTGGTTTTTGCTGGCTGTTCTTAGGGTGGACTTTTCCATTTTTTACAGAGGTGTTTGGAAATAGCTTTGGGTATGCAGGACTAGCGTGATGCCACAAAGAGATTATTCAGCCTTGCAGCACCTAAGCACTTCTGTGGGGAGGTATACCATTTAGGGGCTGCCACAGACAAGGCCCTCTCCTGCTGCCCCAAAGCAGACTGCAGCTTCTGAGTGTAATGGAACTGCTAAAAGGGCTCTCTCGGCTGATTTTTTAAAGCTTTTTTATTATTATTTGATTTTACAAGCATAGAGTTATAACAATACCAAGTAAATATTCACATTATTATTATTTTTTAATACATTTTTATTAAGATTTTTAAACAAGCACAAAAACACAAACAAACACAACACAAATAACAAGTATAATTTCAGATCTTTATTTTCTTAACATCTTTCCCTGACTTCCCCACATCTCCCCTTCTTGTATTCCAATTCCAATAGTTAGCTCAGCAAGTTCTTATCCCCAGCTTTAACCTTATTATTATTATACTTAATTCATCTTAATTAACCAATTTTAACTTATAGACCTCAATTTAAACAACAATACTCATTCTTTACACCCTTTTCTAAGGTCGACCCAAATTCCCTTCCACGAATTTCCCAATTTTTATATTAATTACAAAACACAATAACAGAAAGACAACATATAATTATGCACGCTTTGGATTCCAAAACTCTCACCCCCCCCTTTCCCAGTTTCGATCCCCAAAGAATGTCCATCAGTCCATCAACTATCAGCCTGGAGATCTCACGTCCGAGGCCCTCAAATCTCTCTCAGTCCTTCTCTGCCGGTTTTCTTGGTAAAAAAAAAAAAAAGTAAATATTCACATTAAGATAGATTTCTCTGAATCTCCATATTTCCCACCATGGGACTTATCGTCAACATTTTCAACTGCAAATTATTTCATAATCCATTTTTTTATATCTCTCCATAATGTCCATGATATTTGTTACGCTACAAGTGTTATTAAAATCCTGCTAAGGTGTTCACCTGCTGACAGTGGTCTCCTAAATAAATTATAAATTTCTCCCATTCTTTCTTAAAGTCTTTGTCTTCTCGGCTCCTGAGCTTTCCGGTCATTTTTGCCATTTCGGCGTAGTCCTGGAGCTTGGTTTGCCATTCCTCTCTGGTAGAGACTCTTTCTTCTTTCCAAACAACAAGAAGACACAAAACAAAAAAAGTACAAATAAAACATGATTACGTACGAAAACTTATACAAAACAAATTGTCAATTACACACACACACACATTTCACTTCTTCCAATTGACTTCCTTCATCCTCAACATGGTTCTTTTATCGCTTTTGGTAAACTGTCTCCTTTTTAGTTCATCATTACCTTTTTCTTTCGGTTTTTAACTTAAGTGCCATAAATTATTTTGCAGAAGTTAATGGAAACAAGTCCAAGTATTAATTTGAGGGCACTGCTTTTTAAGATAGTCTCTGTATTTTACCCATTCTTTTTGGAATGGTTTTGCTTGGTTTGACCCTTGATTGCCTCTGTCAATCTGGCCAATTCAATATAATCAAATAATTTGTCCTGCCATTCTTTTTTTGTCGGGATTATTTCTTTTTCCCAATTCTTGGCAATTAGTGTTCTCGCCGCTCCTATGGCGTAAAGGAATATTTTCTTATTTTCTCCGGCAATATCTCATCTGACAGATCGATTCGGTACTTTGATTAGGGAGCACTGGTGATTCTCGAAAGGTGACCAGCTTTGCTTTCAAGAGTGGCAAATTAAAATGGAAAGCTTTGCAGGGATGGTGAGTTGAATTTTTAATTGGACATAATTTTTAATTGGACAGAATGTCTAGTTCGTACAAGAGAACAGGCCTTTTCTGTGGTGGCTCCCCGCGCCAGGTGAAAACATTCCTCTTTGCCCAGGCCTATGACTGTTAAATAATCTATTTTTAATTGGACAGAATTAAAGGGGGGGGGGAAATAGGCTGCCATTATGATGACTATTTTATTGTTAGGCTGTCAGTTTGTATACTTTTTACTATGTTTTTATTATATTTTTATCACTGATGTTTTGTACTGTGTTTCTAACGTTGTACACTGCCCTGGGATCTTTTGCTTAAAGGGCGGCATATAAATTGAATGAATGTAAACGTAAAGAAAAAGAGGGAACATTTTGTCACATGTGGTGGGAATGTAAAAAGGTGAAACGCTTTTGGGTGATGATATGTAATGAGTTGAAAAAAATGTTGAAATATACATTTATAAAGAAACCAGAAGCATTTCTATTGGGCATTGTGGGGAGTGACATAAATAGAAAGGAATGTAAGCTCTTTTTATATGCAATAACAGCAGCAAGAATATTATTGGCCCAAAAATGGAAGCATTTTAAATTGTATTTTAACCCGTATTTTAAATTGTTTTTTTTCTTTTCTTTTCTCCCCCTCCCCCATTATGTTTTTCTTGTAATTTTACTGGTGTTAGCCGCCCTGAGCCCGGCTCCGGCCGGGGAGGGCAGGGTATAAATAATTTATTATTATTATTATTATTATTATTATTATTATTATTATTATTATTTGCTGTACCCCCCTCCCCAGCCATTTTGGTCTCTTTGCTCAGCTCATCGGTCCAGCTTTTCCATGTGTAACAAGGCCTGGCTCGTACACGTGCTATTTCAATGATGATAATTTTTATTAAATTTTTTGTCTTACAATTCCAAATAAACGTTTTACGAACTTTAAAATATCCAATGACTTCCCCCTTCTCTTCCCACGGTTCATTTTACATATCATACATCCCTGCATATTTTACTACGACCATTCAAATCAATTTCCCACTTTTACATCCATCAAAAATTACTTATCTTTTTGCTGCCAACGTTTTCAGCCGTATATTTTCGATGTTTTCCAATCTTCTTTAAGCATATATTCTTCTTGCTCTCTTATTCTAGATCAGGCATAGGCAAACTTGGCCCTCCAGATGTTTTGGGACTCCAACTCCCATCATCCCTAGCTAACAGGACCAGTGGTCAGGGATGATGGGAATTGTAGTCCCAAAACATCCAGAGGGCCGAGTTTCCCTATGCCTGTTCTAGATGTTAAATCTGCAAGTTGCGCACATTCTGTCAACTTAGGTTGCTAGTTCTCTTTGGTTGGGACCTTGCTCACTTAAATGTGCTGCTTCCGGGTCATGTGGCCAGCATGACTAAGCCGCTTCTGGCGAACCAGAGCAGCGCACGGAAACGCCGTTTACCTTCCCGCCGGAGCGGTACCTATTGATCTACTTGCACTTTGATGTGCTTTCGAACTGCTAGGTTGGCAGGAGCAGGGACCGAGCAACGGGAGCTCACCCCATCACAGGGATTCGAACCGCCGACCTTCTGATCGGCAAGTCCTAGGCTCTGTGGTTTAACCCACAGCGCCACCTGCGTCCTTTCTAAAATTCTATGAGCATTGTAATATTTAGGATGTATATCAAACAAGCATGTGTGTGTGTTTTGAGATTTTTGAAATGTATGGATAATGGAGTGGAAGAACTGGACATTGCTTTGGTTGAGGGTTGTTTTTTTTTACTAGATGACCTCAAGATGCTTCCCACCTCTACGATTCTTGATCGTATTGATCTGTAAGTCACCCCGGAGCCTCTGCCCAAGACCCTGGAGAGCCAATGCCAATCAGTCAAGGCAATACTGAACTGAGATGGGCCAAAGGTCCGATTCAGGATAAGACACCCACAGACATTCAGGTTTATAGGTAAAGGTACCCCTGACCATTAGGTCCAGTTGTGGCCGACTCTGGGGTTGTGGCGATCATCTCGCTTTATTGGCCAAGGGAGCCAGCGTACAGCTTCCGGGTCATGTGGCCAGCATGACTAAGCTGCTTCTGGCGAACCAGAGCAGTGCACAGAAACGCCGTTTACCTTCCCGCCGGAGTGATACCTATTTATCTACTTGCACTCTGACGTGCTTTCGAACTGCTAGGTTGGCAGGAGCAGGGACCGAGCGACGGGAGCTCACTCCGTCGCGGGGAATTGAACCGCCGACCTTCTGATCGGCAAGTCCTAGGCTCTGTGGTTTAACCCACAGCGCCACCCTAAATCCCTTTATAAAAGTGCCCCACTTGTTCAAGCTTGATGAAAGGCAATACCTCAGCATTCAATATGCACTAAGCCACACCCCATGATTTAAAGCCACTTTTTATTATTCAACATTTTATACATAATAAATACAAAGTTTTACAGCCAATATAAAGAAAGCATTCAAAGTTCTGCTTTCAAGTGTACTGTCCGTGTACACAGTGATATGTTCTATTGCATGCCCTGTATGAAGTTTAAAAAGGAGGTGTATTTTTACAACTTTTATTTTTTAAATAAAAATTAGCAGCTCTTACAGAAAATATTTTTAAAATATAACTAAGAAGATTTTTTTTATTTTTTAAATAACACTTTCTGAATTTTGAGAGTCTGGGTAACACACACACAAAAAAATATGCGGGGAGACTGGCCAACCAAATGGAACATGTTGATATTATTGGCAACCTTTTTCATGAAGCATTTTAAAATGTATGCAGTACAGCTCTTTAAAAAATTGGATTTGTGGTGTTGTTGTTTTTAAAAAAACTTAAGAATAAGTTTGATAAACATTTTTTTTAAAAGACCTCAAACAGATCAACAGGACAGAATTAGCACCCCCCCGCAACCCCCCCACCCCCTCCCCCCAAAAATTCTTCACAGGAAATCTGCCAGATATTTGGCAATTGCTGCAGAAGGCGCTATTTTATGCTTCAAACAGCTCCTCCCTTGCTCAGGCCAACCAAACGAAAGGGAAATAAAAAATTGGCAAAAACAGTCATATGTCCAGAGACCCAGCCAAGATTATTTGTGCAAAGTTTTAAGATGAAAGTCTCGTCAAACGGTTTCACGAAATGCAGCCACGGAATTAAAAAGGAAGAAAAAAAAAAGGAAGATGTACTCCATTAGGCAACAAAGTACGGAAATGGATTCTAGGTTTTACTCGCTTTGCAGGGGGGCCCGGGGTGGTTGGTTGGAGAATGAACGTACAAGAGCTCTTTCAACAGGACTGGCGTTTCAGCTCCGAGAACATTTCTGTAGTTGGTTTTTTAAAATATATATATCCCAGCCCTTTGGTTGGAAACTACTTGGGACGGAATTTGATTCAAATGGTTGCCCCTTCTTCCTTTTCCCTCTTGAGTATTGCCCCTCAGAGACTAATTCCACCCGAAATACATTTTCTCCCTCTTATTTGACTGTTATTCAACTACAAAACGACTACCCTCTCTTGAAAGTCACAAGCGGCTTTCGCTCAGAGAAACCGGGGTTTGGAAGGGGCCTCTCTGCTGCGCCCCCCCCCCCGAGAACTTTCCGCCCTCAAAAGTGGGGCGAAGGAGCTGGCAAGACCCCAGGGATGGCTTTTTGAGCTTGATTTGGGGAGGGAATGGTTGCCATTCCCCTGCCCCTAGTCCCAAGAGCGGGGAGAGAGAGAGAGAGAGAGAGAGGCAAGACGGAGGCCTTGTTGCCGACGATTTCTTTTGACCCGGTGCCATTTCCTCTGCCAAGCAGGTTTTTCAGATTTTTTGCAGAGCTGGCTGGGGGTGGGGAGATTATTCGAAAGCCTTTTGGAACAGAGGCGATAGCTGGACAAGCAAAACGAGTGCTGCGGGCGGGAGGCGGCAACGGCGCCGCTGGGCCTCTTTCAACGCCGTTGGGGGTGAGGAGGAGAAATCAAAGGACTGTCCGTCTCCAGCCGACACCGCCGCTGCCCCCCGGGTGTGAGGCTGGCCGTTGGGCTTCGCGCGGCGTTCTGAGCTAGCACTACCCAAAGCTAAAGCTAGACACCACACGTCAATATTCTAAACATTTAAAACTTCTTCACTCTAGCCGGATGTTCCAGTGTCCAAAATATACTGCTAATGTCAAGAGAGCAAACTACAGTACAGCAAGAACTGGGGCCAGGAGAGACACAAGGACAAAAGGACGGGAGGGTGGTGGGTTTGGGGGGTGGGGGTGGGGGTGGGGGAAACCCTCTCAAAGAGGAAATGAACAGCTAGTTCCAGCTCTATGATGAGAATCCTGCTTATTCAGTTTTACCCTAAGAAAAACATGTCGTTGCTACTAAGTCAGCATTTCTGTAGTAGTAGTAGATACTCTATTACTAAATGCACCGCATAAATATCAATACAAAAGGAACGTTCAGCGCTCGGGTTTCGCGGTTAATTACGAAAAGAGGTGCGCACGGAAGTAATTAACCCCAATAGGATCTGCAGTGCTTTTCTTTAGTTGTAGGATTGGGGTTTTTTTGTTTGTTTGTTTCATCTTTTGTTCGGGGCAGGGGAGAGAAAGAGAGAGGGGGAGAGAGGAGCCAGCCTCTCCATTAACTTACACTTGTGTGCATCCCCTCCTCTATCCCATACATTCTGATTAATAAACCTAATCAGATAAGTAACGCTACTTGAATAGGAAAAAGACATTTTTTTTGACACATTCCTATGGCAACAGTAATATACTGTACTAATGCACATGGTTTATGTATGCAAGACTATGGGCTGGTCTACATGCCCAGCTTCCGCCTTGCAGAAATGTATTCCTGCGGTGATTTTCCGTTCCTGCTGCAGCCTGCAAGCACCGATAAAAATCGCCCCCATTTCCCTTGTCAAGAGGTCTCAAGGTGTCTGATGCGACGAGGAAGGGGGCCTTAACTCGTGGTGCTACACGCTGCAGCAGTTACGGGGAAGAGTCAACCTGCAGAACAGTTGCCGCAAGGGAAGCTGCGATCTGTAGACCGGCTGTAAGCGACACGGAAAGGGGAGGTCCCAGAAGCCTCCGCCGGAAACTGAGACGGCCAGCTTTTCAGCTGCAAAGGCGTTCCTCTGCTTGCTTTTTGTGCTAAAGGAGTAAGGATGGCAGATATATAAAGTGGAACCAAACAGCAACAAATTAAAAGGCACAAAATATTAATGACCGTGGGAAGAAGGGGCCACCGCCACGTCCAGGGCCCCGGAGAATCCTCCCGCTTCTCCTCAAGTCTTTAAAAAAAAAGTCTCTTCCATCATCATCGTCATCATCATCATGCAAAGGTGCCCAAGAATGAGAGCTGACCAAACATCGCCAACATTTGGCCTTGATTGTAGCACTACTGCGCAATTCGTCCCCGCTGGTCACACCAAGGTGATTTCAACATCCTCAATCTTCTCTGTCGGCCTGCGATGCTGAGTGGGAGGGGGAGGGGCAGCTCGCACCTGAAACAGCGAAAACAGACCCTGCTGGATAATAATAATAATAATAATAATAATAATAATAATAATAATAATTTATTATTTGTACCCCGCCCATCTGGGCAGCTTCCAACAAAGATTAAAAATACATCAGAGTGTCACACATTAAAAACTTCCCTAAACAGGGCTGCCTTCAAATGTTTTCTAAATGTCAGGTAGTTGATTATTTCTTTGACATCTGGTGGGAGGGCGTTCCACAGGGCAGGTGCCGCCACCACCGAGAAGGCCCTCTGCCTGGTTCCCTGTAGCTTTGCTTTTCGCAGGGAGGGAACCGCCAGAAGGCCCTTGGCGCTGGACCTCAGTGTCCGGGCAGAACGATGGGGGTGGAGACGCTCCTTCAGGTCTACTGGGCCTTTGAGGCCATTTAGGGCTTTAAAGGTCAACACCAACACTCTGAATTGTGCTCGGAAACATACTGGGACTTGTAGGTCTTTCAGGACCGGTGTTATGGCCCACCTAGACCAGAATCCTGCTCTCCCAGTGGCCGACCAGGTGCCTGTGGAAATCCTGCAAGAAGGCAATAACAAGAGCTCTCTTCTCCCCTCCTGCGGTTTCCAGCAACTTGTATTGAGAAGCATCGCTGTCTCCAACAGTAGCCATCATGGCTAGTAGCCATCAATAGCTCCCTCCACCACAAGCTGCTGCTGGTTTGGGTGCTCAGCAAAGATCTTGGTGGCTATCTCCCTATTTTGCTGGAGGTGCACTTCCTTATTTACAGCAGCGGTGGCGAAGGGTGCCACAAATCAAGGGCAAAGTTACGAGATGCTTTGCCTATCGTGCCGGGAGAGCTAAAAGGAGCCTCCATCTATTCAGTCTGCTTCTGAACATGAGATGCTGTGGCCATAGCAACAGGACTACTGGGGAGCTTTTATGCAAGCAGGCAGCCGACCCCTGTTGGAAAGAGTGTGCTGGCCTAGCTAGATCTGTGGTCTGACTTAGCATGGCTCTTCTTAGGTTCTTCATGCATCTAAGGCCTTCCACATTTGGGGTGTGAAAGATTGGACGCCTCTCAGCATCACATCGTGGAAAGAGGGTGATCCGCCACCAAACTCCTCTTCTGCCCTCGCCCCTGGGATCTGCTTGACTGCTCCAGCACAGCCTTGATGGGGGGGGGGCAGGACGAACATGGTCCTGTCATTATATACCACTTCCTGCACATGCTCCCTGCCAGCACTCAAAAATCTTGCAAGGTTCCTGAGCCCCGTGGAGTCACAGGACTGTACCACTGGCACCACGGCAATTAGCCTGGCATCTTCTGCCTCTGGGACCGCATCCTCGTTGCCAGGGCTGTGTGCCAATGCTGGCCACCGCTTTTGCTGCCACCACCATGGCTGCTGGCATTGCTCAGGGCAACCTTCTTCTCTGGTCTACTGTACTGGGGAGCAGGAAGTAGAGGAACAGAGGAGAACAGGTGCCACAACCTAGCTTACAAGCCTCTTATCCAAGAAGACTCGGCTACCCATGGCAACCGAATCTCAGGCTGGCCACCAATGAAACGTCATGACAAAGTTCTGCCCAAAGGTGCAGCGTGCAGCAGACTGTTTCTAAGCCAGTTTGTGTCTGGGCCCAGTGCAGTTAAGCTGTTGACTTTACCCCGCAAGAGTCAGAGCAGCAACACTCAATTTCTGTAGCTCTGCGGTGCGTTTGGAAAACTTACTGGTCTCAGTTTGCCATACGAAGTGCTTTCGGGAAGAGGTCGTGGTGGCTGAGAGAACCCAGGAGAGTTTGCAGTGTAGCTGTTTTCTGAAACTGGTGGGGATGGGGAGAGAAACAAAACAAAAACAAACGTATGTCAGGACTGGTGCAGCTGCAGGTCAGCACAGAGATGAGCAGTAAAGCCGACCCTTTATTCAAGGAAACAGAATACAAACAGATAAACCTACGGGCAAGACTGGCCCCTGTAAAGCAGTTGCCAGAACTGACGATCTGTGCCTCCCACTTCCCCCTTAGTCACCTCCCCGTCCGGCTATTTTCCCAGCAGTCTTAAACTCCGCTGGGAAGGGACTCGGTTGTCTTTGCTCTGCTCCACACAAAGCACTCCGTGCCCTTGTAGACAAGGGAAGAGGGGACCCAAATACAGTAGGACTGGCCGGCTCTTGTGAATCTGTTGCAGCCTCAGCCCCCACCATAGCTGTCAACTTACAGATTTGAAAATAAGGGATCAGCAGCCAAAATAAGGGATTTCCTCCCCCCCCCACCATATGCCCCCGCTCCAGACAGACCATATCCCCGGCAAGGGTGAGTGGGCTGTCGATGATGTATCCATCCGATTCCAAGCACAGGTATATTCAACTTCTGAGCCCCTCTGAGCCAAAGGCAGAAAGCCCAGCCAGCAGCCAAACGAAGCCTCAAGCGGTGGTTCCCACAGCGCAGCAACCCAGCAAAGGGGATGCAGCAAGGGAAACCACCGTCACCTCTCCGCTGAGAAGCGCTGAGCAAAGGCGAGTCCCCAGGCAACGCGGCCGATTTGATCGGCACAAGGCATGCAAGCTCCACCCCCCAGTCGTTCTTAGACTCCTTACTGGGTGAGCAACGCAGCCAAGCAACACAGCTGGAGCCTCCCTCCTCCCTGGCTGGCAGGGAGGGAGAGGAGCTGCTTCCTTTGAAACCCGGAAAATTTACGGGATATCATCAATCTGGGACAGCAGCAGGAAACGGCACTGGAATAAGGGAGTTTCCTGCCAAATAAGGGACAGTTGACAGCTATGGCCCCCACCTCCTCCTCAGCTGCCTGTCCTGCGTCTGCAGTGCTTTCTGCCTCTTCTTCCTCTCTCTCACTCCAGCCTGTTGCTTGTTCAGCATCCAACCCTTTTGCCCCCCTCCCTTCAAACTCTGACCTGTCTTCAGCGTCCCCACCACCACCACTCCCTGGGCTTTGAGCCTTCCTCTTCTCCCACCATTCCTCCTCGTCTAGCCAGTCCCTGACAATATTTGCTTCTAGACGAAATCGGTCACACAGGCTGCACCACTGACATATGCTGAGTGGAGAACTTCAGGATTTCAAGCCTTGTGTAAGAACATTAATTTTGGGGAGACTTTTTTCTTTTGCAATGGAGATCCAGGAACTTCAGGGATGTGTGTTTTCTGTGTGGCCACATAAGAGAACAACACCTCATTCAAAATTTAACATTCTGAGAGTCTTTATTTTCTGGTTATCCACCGCCACTGCTGCCCTAGCTCCTGGTGTATGCAGGACTTTGAAAAGTCAGAAGGGCAAACCCCAGTGGTTTGCAGTGCTCCCTGCTACAACCTTACATTAAACCTGCTCCATCACCTTACAAAATTTGGCTATTCTCTCTTGCAGGGTACACAGAGACACCCAGGCTTTCATCTTAGCGCCAGAGCTTTCATCTCTCTTACCATTTGTCGTTGGAGACCTTGGGAAATACTGGGAGCTTCTCTTATCAGGGCTGTGGAAAGGACTGGTTGGTGGCTGGTCATAGAGCGGCAGTGGCGCCAGAGAATTCTGGGGTGCTGGAGATGGAGATACCTGCAATACAAGGAGTAAACAGTAGGAAGAGCTGCGACAAAGTAAACCGGGTAGTTTCTGCCTACAAAGAGTCGTGCCTGCATGATAGGCTCTTTTCAGGGTTATCTTAACAAACCATTTCAAACGACAGGAATAGGAGCATTCATTCATTCACCGTAATTCTGCAACTGGAAAAAATGTTTTGTTATTTATGAGTACTATATTCAAGACCGATTTGTCACAATGATTCAAGGTGAGCAAAGAACAAGATTACTTTGTAAGCTGCTTTTGGCTTCACGGGGAAAAAAGGGAAGAAAGGAAGACACGCATTATGTAAACAAAAGCATAACTTTTTTTAAAAAAAAATCCAATGCACTGAAAACAAATTTAAAAGCAAGACACTGAAATTGAGATTACCGTATTTTTCGCTCCATAAGACGGACTTCCCCCTCCTAAAAAGTAAGGGGAAATGTGTGTGCGCCTTATGGAGCGAATGCAGGCGGGAGGCTCTGCTCAGCGCTCCCTTTAAAGAGCCGCGTGGAGCGTGTGCGGCTCTTGGGAGCTTTTCCCCGAGGAGGGAGACGGGCAGCCCGTCAGTCCCTTCTCCCTCCTCGGGGAAAAGCCCCCAAGAGCCACGCTCCCTTTAAAGAGCCACGCGGAGTGTGTGTGCGGCTCTTGGGGGCTTTTCCCTGAGGTGTGAGAAGGGACTGACGGGCTGCCCTCTGTCCCTTCCCACACCTCCCGGAAAAACCGGCAAGAGACGGTGTCAGGCTCTGCTCAGCACTCCCTTTCGTCCCTCGTCTGCTTTGCTGGGAAGCCAGCAGAAGAGGCGCTGTGCAGCTATCGCTCTTGCTCTGCTGGCTTCAGCGAGAGCTGCGCAGCTTGCTCTGCTGGCTTCTCAGCGAAGCAGGAGGAGGGACGGAAGGGTTTAAAGCAAGAAAAGCAAGAGCCGCTTACATGCTCTGCGCAGAATATTTTTTCTCTTGCTTTCCCCCTCTAAAAACTAGGTGCGTCTTATGGGGCGAAAAATACTTAAAAACAGCAGAGATATAAAATATCAAGCTAGAAAAATATACCCTAAAAAGCAGAACGGAATAAAACAATTTTAGGGAGGCCAGGAGGGTTGATGTAGACCTCCTGAGGGAGATGACTCCACAGCTGGAGATAAGTTTCATGGGCACATCTGCATGGCATTTGCAGAGCTTCCCCCAAAGCTCCTTGCTCATTGAGATCTCCCTGCGTACCAGAGAACCCACAGAGCTCTGGGCTACAGGCCTCTCCACCATTTAAGCAGTGTCAAAGGAGTGGTGCCCTCGTGTGTGTAAATGCAGAATGGAGTTGCAGCCAAGTCCAGTTCCGTGGCGTGCAATTGAATAAATAATAATAATAATAATAATAATAATAATAATAATAATAATAATTTATTATTTATACCCCGCCCATCTGGCTGGGCTTCCCCAGCCACTCTGGGCAGCTTCCAAAAGAATATTAAAATACTGTGATACATCAAACATTAAAAGCTTCCCTAAACAGGGCTGCCTTCAGATGTCTTCTAAAAGTCTGGTAGTTGTTGTTCTCTTTGACATCTGGTGGGAGGGCGTTCCACAGGGAGGGCACCACTACCGAGAAGGCCCCTCTGCCTGGTTCCCTGTAACTTGGCTTCTCGCAGGGAGGGAACCACCAGAAGGCCCTCGGTGCTGGACCTCAGTGTCCAGGTAGAACGATGGAGGTGGAGACGCTCCTTCAGGTTTGAAAGATGCAAGTGGCCAAAAGCACGCCTTTGCCACGTGCGTGGTTTACAGAATCAATGTGCTACAGTGGGGATCTGAGTTCGAATCCCCGCTTGTCTATTATTTTTTTAAAAAACCACAAATGCACAGACTGCTTCATAGTGCAAAGCGGCCGAAGCGGTGTGAAAGATAAAGGCCATGAAGTTCACTGGGTGTGTTTTCAGCCCATGCCGCCACACAGGAATAGCCCCACATGCATCACCCTTCGCTCCTTGGAGAAAGAGGAGGCAACAAACAAACAAAGGAAAGACGTTTTTAATGTAAAAGAAAGCAAGGAAGCAAGTTCAACAATAAAAAGTTGACTCACTACTCCAAAATGAAGGCGCATTTTTCAGAAATGAACACACTAGGCTGGAACTGCAAGAACTGGCAATTCTCCTGCTGCCAAGCTCTGTTTGATCTCTCAATGTATCACACAGAGATTAATTACAGGAAGGAGACGGGGAACTTCCTTCTTCTGCCTCTTATTTCCTTTTTGCCCCTCACCACTCCTTTCATTCTTTGTGCACATCTGCTGTTAACCTTTGCCAATGTTCGAAGCACGATTAATATTAAATGGACTCGGGCAAAGAAAGCTAAGGGCTGGGGCCTTCGTTTGCAATTCTCCAAAAACTAAATGCCATTTACGCTGGCATTTAAAGCTCTCACAAGCAGCTACTGCCCCGAATCATAGGGGGAAAGTCAGGATCAGGTGGCTGTTACAACTTCCACAAAGGGATCCCAGGGTTTTGATGAGCACTTACAAAAACTAAGGAGCAGAGAGATACTGAAATAAGTGATCTTTACACGTTCTGTCGGCCCACAATGTGGTCTCGTCCTTGTAGAGCAGGCATGTGAAACCTTTTTGGCTCCACAGGCCAGACTCTCATCAGGGCTGGCTTCACAGGTCAAATTTGATTGGTGGAGGGAGCTGCTCATCTGTCCATCACTTGATGTCACAATGACATTCGGGATTTCAAAGCACCTCACAACCCAATGTTAAAACAAAGCCCCTCCCCCATTTTTAGTAGGCAATTCTGATGCAACCCCCTTCCTGGGTGGCTTACAGAACATTTGCATTGGTATCACCCGTTAAAATGAAGACTCCCCACCTTCTTATTTTAGCAGGGGTTCAGAAACGGGTTTACATGGGATCCTCTGCTAAAATGAGTGGGGGAGGGGAGGAACTCTTGCTTTAGGAGAGGGATTTCCATGCACGCTCTTTCTGGAATCAGGAAGGGCTTTGCAACTTGCCAAGATGAACAGGATGGAACCCTCCTGCTTTGGCTGTGCACCTGTTCCCTCGATGGTGGCGCACACATGTAGGTGGAGCTTCTTTCAAATATTACACCTCTGCTGGACGTGTCATTGTGCGGAACGCTGCAAGCAGACCTTTTCGAGAAATCCAGCAATCAAAGTTTGCCAGTGTTAAAGCAGTCTGCCGCCTGGCTCCTGAGCTAGGAGAGGAAGAGATTAGTTCCCAGATACTTGCCTGCCTTTGTTGCAGCGTTAAGGGCACTCTCTGAAAAGCACAACTGTCTAGTGAAACAGGGGAAATGTGGCAATTGCTGATTACATTGTGGCTGAACAAGCCTTTGTCCAGTCCCATGCATGCCCATTCAGGACACGGGCAAAATTCTTCCCATACCTGAGCATCCACAACGCACTGAATCTCTCCATTTTCCGAGGCGGTTAGCTCTTCTACTAGTACGGATGGGAAGACCCCGACACATCCGTTGAACTCCCCTTCCCAGAAGCCATCATCGTCCTGGTTTTCTTTGTTCAAGATCCGGATTATCGCTCCCTCCGGGAAGGACAGTTCGTCGTCTGTCTGCCCCTCGTAATCATAAAGTGCTTTTACAAAACATACTGGGAAAGAAATGGCAAATATCATGATACAAGAATTTGACAAGGTTTGAAACGTATTTTGGCAGAATGTGCTTCCTAGATCAGTTTCTGCTGGAATCCTAAGGGTGGCTCCTGGAGCTTTTCCCAGTATACAGTGGTACCTCGGGTTACATACGCTTCAGGTTACATACGCTTCAGGTTACAGACTCCGCTAACCCAGAAATAGTACCTCGGGTTAAGAAGAAGAAGAAGAAGAGTTTGGATTTGATATCCCGCCTTTCACTCCCTTTAAGGAGTCTCAAAGCGGCTAACATTCTCCTTTCCCTTCCTCCCCCACAACAAACACTCTGTGAGGTGAGTGGGGCTGAGAGACTTCAGAGAAGTGTGACTAGCCCAAGGTCACCCAGCAGCTGCATGTGGAGGAGTGGAGACTCGAACCCAGGATGAGAAATCGTGCGGTGGCAGCGGGAGGCCCCATTAGCTAAAGTGGTGCTTCAGGTTAAGAACAGTTTCAGGTTAAGAACAGACCTCTGGAACGAATTAAGTACGTAACCAGAGGTACCACTGTACTTCAGTTTCTATCCTGCCCTTCATTAGTGCCCTTCCCAGAACGGGTTATAGAATACAATAAAAATATTCAAGCAGCAGGCTAAAACAATCACTTTGGAGTCGTATATTAAACAGGCAAGTTTTCCGCCGCTGACAAAAGCTGGACAATGGCGGTGCTTGTGGGAGAGGTCTACGGATCATTTGGGCTACCATTTATCTTTCAGCAACACCCACAACGTAACTGGCTGTGCCTTTGCAAAGTATAGTTGTTGTATCCAGTTGCTGTATGCATATGAAAGATCTTAACATATGCCTTTGCAAAATATAGTTGCTGTATGCAGGTATCAGACGAAAGACCTTAAGACAAGGGTTCCTGGAATAATACCTTTTTTCACCCTGCTGGGCTTCTTCAGCATAGTATGCTCGGCTGTATGCAACTATACTTTGCAAAGGCATATGTGGAACATTACAAAGAACAAGTTCATTTTCTGCAAGTACTGCTCCTTAAAGTTGTTGCGTCTGACACTTGTATTCGTAAAGACATACGTAGAACACAAAAAAGCTTCTATTTGGACATTACGTATATAAGAACTGATCTATTTGTATTTCCTGTTCAAATGTTGGTCTTTAATTGCTTCTACTTAATTTGATAATGTGAAAAGAGGTATGATTATATGATGTATAAAGAAGTCATATAGTTAAACACAGCCAGTTACATTGTGGGTGTTATTGTCAGTTGGATTTACGTAACTATAGGTTTGGTAGTGTTATGTACCACTTATCTTTCAGCAAACAAATTTGTTCTTAAGCATTGCTTCCATTAACCCCAACCCCAACCCTAACCCTAACCCAAACCCTAATCCCAACTCTAGCCCCAACCCTAACCCTAATCCCAACTCTAACCCTAACCCTAACCATAACCCCAACCACAACCCTAACTCTAACCCTAATCCCAACCCTAATCCCAACTGTAACCCCAACCCTAACCCTAACCCTGATCCCAACTCTAACCCTAACCCTAACCCTGATCCCAACTCTAACCCTAACCCTAACCCTAAACGTTCGCCACCTGAAGGACTGAAGCTCATCGCAGAACACCAGAAGTTGCTGGCACTCACCGCTGGAGTCTCCGTTGAGGCTCCCTGAGACCAGCTCGGCTTCCGTTGAATTACTGGAAGTGTGAGATCGACTGTCCAACGCTGCCAGTGATTGCAACATGCTCAGGAGACTGTTGGAAGTTGGGAACTGCAGGTACTTCTCTGGGACATAGCCCACGTGGCCAGACTTATTCCGTGCCTGTGGGAGTTGAGAAAATGAAAGGCTTAAGAGAAGGCGGCAAATGGATGGAGGAGCATATATATATATATATACACCTTTCTGTCTTCTTTTCCCGTTTAAAAAGGGTCAGCTTACCACCCGCCACGGCCCTTTCAACATGCCACAACGACAGGAAAAGCAAAATGATACCTTTACCCAATCTTCCATATCTCCATCTTCAATAACTTCCAAAACTTCATGTTCCTCGATGGTTAACTCGTCTGGCTGGGAAGCCTGTGGTGAAGAAGAGCGATAAATATCTTGGCATATAGATACTAAGGCTCAGGAAAACGCAACTTGTAATGGGTCAATCTTAGCAGGGGAAGGATCAAGGATGCCACTCTCTGGTTGAAGCAGCCGTCAAGCGATTTCTTGAAATCTATTCACAACTGAAAGAGTACCTTCTCCCATATTAACCAGGTGCAGTTAATTATCACGCTTCCTAGAAACTTATTTCCTCAGGATGTGCATGCCCCCCAAATTCGCCTTGTATTTGTAACCTGGTCATTAAAAAAAAAAAAAAAATCTGCCAGAGATGGAAGGTCCTACCAGAGAGGAATGGCAAGCTAAACTGATGGACTATGCTGAAATGGCAAAGCTGACTGGAAAACTCAGGAACCAAGAGGACAAAAACTTTAAAAAAGGATGGGAAAAATTTATAACATATCTAGGAGACCACTGCAAGCAGATGGAAGGATTAGCAGGATTTTAATTTCACTTGTAATGTAGCAGATACCATGGATAATTTGGATTGACATAAAATATAGAGCATGGAATAATATGCAGTTGTAAATGTTGATAATAGGACCCATGGAAGGGGTTGGGGGGGGGAGTCGCGAGATTCAGAGTAATCTCTATATATGGATATGCATTTGGATTGTTATAATTTTATATTAGTAAAATCAAATAAAAATGATTTTTTAAAAATCTGATCCGTTTATATGCCGCTCTCTGCTCCCTCTGCCTCAATATGTACTCTGGATTTGAAGCCGCGCTGTAAAATGAAGCTCTGTGTTCCTCATTCTCTATAGCAGAGAACCAAAAAACGACTATGGCTTTTCCCACTTTTGGAAATCTCTTTGGGAAATTCAGGAGCTGCTCCTCTGAAGAGCTAGTGCAAAACAGTCCCTTCCTCCAAACGCAGTGCCTTCATTCTAACCGAAACCTAGTGCTTCACACTGAGGTCTACTAAGGATGCTCTGATTTTGAACACAGCTGAGGCTTCATTGATGTCAAAGTCGATATGATCATTTGTTTACCAAGGCCTCTCCTCTTCCCGGAAGGGAGGGGTTGTGAGTGGGAGCAGCTTCCCGCAGCAGCAGGGAGGCGTATTCGGCTCCCTGCTTCTGATTTGCCCTGCTACCGCGACCATGCCCTTCAGCCGGCCAATAGGGCTGGCTGGTGGGCGGGGTTAGCTGCATTTAAGCAGTCGCGGCAGCGATCTGTCCCCAGTCTGTTCCTGCTGGCATCGGATCTCCCGCCCTCCCTTTCTTTAGGTCAGTTTCCTCTGTGGACTGACCTTGCTATGGACTTCGGTTGGTTGCCTCGGTTGCCCAAGGGACCTGGTAGGACTTTTTTTTATCCATTTGGCAAATTGGCACCAGCCTCTTGGTTTTTTCGCCTACCTCGTAGCAACTCGTCACAACTTTGGCAGTTAGGCATTGGAATATGTGTACAGTGGTGCCTCGCAAGGCGAAATTAATTCGTTCCGCGAGATTTGTCGTCTTGCGAAGCACGGTGTCGGGAAAGTTTTGGAAAAGCTTCAAAAATCACCAAAGTCTTTAAAAACCTCAAAAAAGGCTACCACACCGCGTTCTGTGAGTTGCTCCTTGAAGTCAAGTCGCAACTGTATTAACAGTGTTAAGAAAAAGGAAACAAACTTGCAAGACGTTTCTGTCTTGTGAAGCAAGCCCATAGGGAAAATCGTCTTGTGAAGCAACTCAAAAAACAAAAAACCCTTTCATCTAGCGAGTTTTTTGTCTTGTGAGGCATTCGTCTTGCGAGGTACCACTGTACTGTGTTGGAGGATTGGGTATGCCCATAATCTACGCCTCCTCTTTTGGGTATTCCATTAAAGGAATCTGGCAGTCGTGGATCCGGTCCGATGCCCTGCTGGTGGCTAGGGCCATGGCACGACCCCTGGTGATGTCATGGGGAAGCTTCCAGTTGTATTTGCATCAACAAGCTCCTCCCACTGGTTGTTAACCCTGAAATGACTCCTTGCTGAGCGGGGTGGAGTCATGTATTGCTGCTTTATCCAGTGCCTAAGCCAATACTACTCACCAATAAAGTTGTGGCCTTATTTTGCCCATTAACCAAAAATAATGTGTCTTTGTGTCTTATTATAATCCTATGCGGTCTAGTATACCTGAAGGAGCGTCTCCACCTCCATCGTTCTGCCTGGACACTGAGGTCCAGTGCCGAGGGCATTCTGGCGGTTCCCTCGCTGCGAGAAGCCAAGTTAAAGGGAACCAGGCAGAAGGCCTTCTCGGTGGTGGCGCCCGCCCTGTGGAACGCCTTCCCATCAGATGTCAAAGAGAAAAATAACTACCAAACTTTTAGAAGACATCGGAAGGCAGCCCTGTTTAGGGAAGCTTTTAATGTTTAATAGGTTATTGTATTTTAGTGTTTTGTTGGAAGCCGCCCAGAGTGGCTGGGGAAACCCAGCCAGATGGGCGGGGTATAAATAATAAATTATTATTATTATTATTATTATTATTATTATTATTATTATTATTACTATGTGGGTGGCAGGTCCTCGACTCACAGCAAGATCCCACCCTTTTACATACCTTGTACGAGTAAACAACTTTGCAGGTCAATGGGTAGTTTCTGAGCGTACCAGAAGGACTGGAGCTGCTGTCATCAAAAGCATCCATGCCATCCTCTAGCTCTTCCCCTTCTTCCTTTTCCATGTCAACATTTAGCTAATAGGAGAGAGATTGGAAGAGGAAAAACCTGTTACAATTATAAGGTAAAGGGACCCCTGACCATTAGGTCCAGTCGTGGCCGACTCTGGGGTTGCGACGCTCATCTCACTTTATTGGCCGAGGGAGCCGGCGTACAGCTTCCGGGTCATGTGGCCAGCATGACTAAGCCGCTTCTGGCAAACCAGAGCAGCGCACAGAAACGCCCTTTACCTTCCCGCTGGAGCGGTACCTATTTATCTACTTGCACTTTGAGGTGCTTTCGAACTGCTAGGTTGGCAGGAGCTGGGACCGAGCAACAGGAGCTCACCCCGTCGTGGGGATTCGAACCGCCGACCTTCTGATTGGCAAGTCCTAGGCTCTGTGGTTTAACCTACAGCACAACCCGCATCCCACAATTATACCTACAACCTAAAGGGAACACCAGCGGGACACTTGCCAAGTGAGGATCCAAAAGCAAAGGGAGCAAGGGGACCGAGCTGTTGAGATAACAACATTATTTGCCAAGAAGCTGTTTAGGCACCACTGCTGCCCAAACAATTTCATTCTACCTTGGATATTATCCCAGCTGTGAAGTTAGTTATGAAAAAAGCACCATATCAAAAAGGTGTGAATTGCCTTGTACGCCTTCTCCATGAATGATTTAGAAAGCGACCTACAAGTTGGCCTGTGTGATCCTTCCCTCCTATGGAAATTCACTCTGTGTGTCTCTCTCCTTCCTTCTTCTACGTACAGAAGCAGCTGCGCTACTTTGTGGATGGCAAACCTCTCCGACGGCCACGCACATGAATCTTCCGCCTCCTGTTCGGAAGCCCCGGGTTGCTTGCAGTACCTGCCATGTCTCAGTTTGACCATCCATGGAGAAAAGCATTACCATATTTTTCGCTCTATAGGACGCACCTTTCCCCCTCCAATAATTAAGGGGAAATGTCTGTGCGTCCTGTGGAGCGAATGCAGGCTCCCTGGCACTCCAGAGGCTACGCGTTCCTTTCACTGAAGCCTGGAGAGCGAGAGGGGTCAGTGCGCACCGACCCCTCTCGCTCTCCAGGCTTCAGGGATAGCCACCTGAAGCCTTTGGAGCGCAGCGGGAACTCACGCTGCACTCCGAATGCTTCGGGTTCCTTTTGCTGAAGCCGGGACAGCAAGGCCCTCCTGGCTTCAGCAGAGAGGGAGAGCTGCGCAGCGCCCCTTCAGCCAAGTGGGAGGAGAAATGGAAGGGGCTCCGTTTCTCCTGCCGCTTTGCTGAAGGGGCGCTGAGCAGAGAGGGGGAGATTTTTTTTTTTCTTGTTCTCCCCTCTAAAACAAGGTGTGTCCTATGGTCGGGTGCGTCCTATAGAGCGAAAAATCCTGTAGTTTTTTTGTACGCAGGGAGAGGCTGTAGCACAAAGAGAGTCAGGAATCTCCTCTTTTTTCTCCCACCAGTCGAAAAATCCTGGAAACAACTCTCTCCAGACAATCCTGGCACAGCATCCTCAAAGGAACGGAATGTGACTGCTGACAATTTCACAGACGGTGCAGAGTGCTGCCAGCAAACAGAAATGGCTCTATTTTGCATTTCCTATCTTTTGGTGTTCCAGCGGTCTGGTCCTTACGCCAGCGTTTCCCAAACCTCTGATATCTGGGAGGACTTACAACATTACTTGAATTGAAAACTGGAGGCATGCTCCATTCTTTCACATTCTAAGCCCTTAGGGTCAAAACTTCTAGCACTTTCAAGTTTTGTAACCCACGTGGCCTTAAGACAACTGTATGTTAATTACCCCTCAGTTTCCACATGAAGAGGCAATTGACAATCAGATTATCCAATGGATTTATGGCCCCTAAATGCCTAAGAAGCTTCAGGGCAGGAAGTCCTGAATTTGAATATCTCCTTTTTAAACCATGGGTTTACATGAATTTGTGGGAAAAAGGTGTTAAGAGCCAGGATTTTGCTGCAACTTAGGGCCCTTTTACACAATCACCTATGCTGAGAAGCCTGCAATGCAGTCGTCCAAAAAGATTTAACCGGCCTCCAAGGTGTTGCATGTACAATTGTTAATTCAGAAACTAGGGGTGACAACATTTGCTGCCTCTTGAATCCTTTGTATTTCATGCAAGGGAAAAGTAAATGTGCAAACCAAGCAGCAGGGTTAGCCCTGGTGGCCATTTCTCCCAATTCCATAGAGAAACAGTCACCAGGTAAGTCAAGAAAGAGGTGTGGCAAGAGGCAGGATTTTGATCTCACTTGTAGTGTAACAATTATCATGGAAAATATGAATTGATATAATAGTTAGAGTGCGGAAGAAGCAGCAGTTTTAATTGTTTAAAACGGGACTCCAGGGAGGGGGTAAGTCCTGAGATTCGGAGGAATCTCTGTATATGGTTATGTATTTGAAATTTTAAATAATTTTGTATTGTAAAACCTAGTAAAAATGATGATTATTATTTTTTAAGAGTCACATCCAGACATTATGAAGTGGTTCTCTGTGCACATGAGTACAGTCGTGCCTTGGAAGTCAAATGGAATCCATTCTGGAAGTCCGTTCGACTTCCAAAATGTTTGGAAACCAAAGCGCAGCTTCTGATCGGCAGCAGGAAGCCCTGTCGGACGTCCGGCTTCCAAAAATAGTTCGCAAACCGGAACAGTCTCTTCCGGGTTTGCGGCATTTGGGAGCCAAAATGTTCGGGAACTAAGCTGTTCCAAAACCCAAGGTACAACTGTATTTGATCAAGTGAGGCTAAGCAATGGTATGTCAGCAAAGCATATGCACAGCTCCAAAACAGCCTGGAAGCCACTGCTCCTGCACAGGGAAGCTGGAATCCCAAGAAGAATGTCAAAGAAATGCCAACCTGCAGAACGTAAACAAGTACCCAGTGCCCCCTCACGCTTCGAAAACATCACTTTGAAGCAGAATAAACATTTTAAGAAATAAATCAATAAATCAAAGAATGCTAGCAGGATGTAATTGAATAGGAAGTGTACTGGACATTCCACTGAAAGTTTAGATTCTAAACTAAAAATGTTTTTTTTAAAACAGCAACAAATTGGAAGCCTGCATTTATTTATTTTTTAATGTGCAATACAACTGCTGGCAGCCTGTAAATGTCACAAGCTAGAAGCTGGCTCCACTCTGCTGCAATTGCTATTGCCAGTTCAGCAGCTTGTAGTCCTATAAAACGTGGAACACAACCAGACTGTGCCTACAGACACCTTTGTTAGAATTAAAAACACAGGGTGATAGCTACCCGAAGTCATGCACAGCCTAGATGAATAGACTTAAGTTCATTTATTTCAATTGTCTTTTCAGAGTATGAGTAATTTTGGATATCATTCATTTACAAATATGCTCGTTTGCGAACGGCAAACATTTTGAGGAGGGGGGAGGAGAGGTGCTTAAATGTGCAATGTGCAAAGCAGAACAAGCAGTATTCAGGATATAGGAAAACTAGAACTGGAATAAATTGTAATTTTTGAGGGCGGGAGGAGGAAGTTATTATTGTAGAAAAATTCCGAAACCACATTCAAAATTGTGAATAACCAATCCATGTATGCTTGATGCTCTAATTGGATCTCTTGATCTTTCTAAAACAAATCTGCAAGAACCTATGTGTTCATAAAGGACAACCCTCTCCTGTCCTACATTTCTGTGCAAGTATATGGGAAACTGCCAACCTAGCAGTTCCTGCCAACCTAGCACTTTGAAAGCACGTCAAAATGCAATTAGATAAATAGGTACCACTCCGGCGGGAAGGTAAACGGCGTTTCCGTGTGCTGCTCTGGTTCGCCAGAAGCGGCTTAGTCCTGCTGGCCACATGACCTGGAAGTTGTGCACCGGCTCCCTCCGCCAGTAAAGCGAGATGAGCGCCGCAACCCCAGAGTCATCCACGACTGGACCTAATGGTCAAGGGTCCCTTTACCTTTACCTATATGGGAAAGTTGGCTGTCCGCAGCAATCTGCTACGCACAGTAAGCCTCAGCAACTGGGACAATTCCATGCCTCTCCTGCTACATCCTCTAGGTGCCATTCCGCTAAAGTGGTGAGGTGCGAACGAGCCCTGGCTGCAGCCGCAGAACTTGGCAGCAGCCCAGCTTGGAAAGTGGTGGCAGGGCCTAACCCACCAGCCTTCACTGCTTCCTCAAAGTGAGCCTACAGTAAAATGACTTACTGCCGAAAGCTCTGCACAACCTGCAGATGAAGAACGAAGGGGCCTCGGTGGTATTAGCAAAGGTAACATGCAATTACAAAAGCTGCTGTCTGCACAACTTGGATCAATGATGCATGAGGCTTTCCTGCCCTGAGACAACTGTTCCGACGTGATCCATTGGAGAGCTCCAGCGCTTTCTGCAAGGGATCTTCAAATCCACCAGGTCTCGTGTTGCTTCCCTGGCGCACTGAAACGTTTTTGCTGCCACAAGTGACTACATGGGCTGTTTTTTGCAGTCAGGTTATCCCCCTCTACGCATTAAATAACAAAGGCAGGCCAAAGGAGTATCTTACTGGGAAATGGATTCTGTAATAGCATACAATCTTGGACTATAGTCCATGAACGTTTATGCCATAAGTTTGCTGGCTTGTAAAACGCCATCTTTTAGTTGCTGTTGCAACAGCCTAACACTGCTACCCCCCTTGAAACGGATTCTTTAGTAAGCATTTTGACAGGCTAAATATTGAACTTTCAAGCTGCTTGAGGGACGCTATTCTCTTATTTAGAATTTGTTCGGCACACAGCTGTCAAGAACCTCTTGAAAAAATGGGTCTGCAAATGCAAATGCAAAGAACACAAATGTACCTTTGCTAAGATACGTTTGGTAAGGAATGGCAGAAATAGCTTTGCTGTTGTCATTTTTTTAATCGCACGTGCCCCTAGGGAATGTACAACAGAGAACAAGAATGAGACAGTCAGGTATTTTTGTTTCGGAAACTCGCACCTTTAACTGCTGTAAAAAATGCCAGCTTCTAGCTAACTCCAGCATGCCTGCCAAGGGCAAGCCAGGAAGCTGGCTAGAGGGAGTGTGTGTCAAAGGGGGGAAATGGAAATTAGATTTTATCCTCCCACACTCCAGCATCTGCCAGTTTGTCAGAGACTGGCAACGGCTATAGATGCCGTTCCAAGTGCTGGCATGCTGCACTGGGCAGACGAAGAGAGTTGGGGAGAATCCAGGATTTGCAACAGGAAGGGAAGCTGGGAGCCAAATGAAAGGAGGGAGGGAGAAAGCAGCTTGGAGGAATGAGATGTTTCTTTTTCTGCGTGGTGGTGAAAAGAGATCTAAGGCTTAATCCCCCCAGGCCTCTTCCCAGCAGAAACAAAGCCCAAATTCACTTAAATCCATTTGTGTGCATTCACATTCCTCTTGAGCCTAGCCTCTGCATCCTTTCCAACCCCCAACCCACCCACCATCAAAATGTATACTGTAAGCTCCTTGGAAGAAAGTGGCTTTCTCGCTCCTTGGAAGAAAGTGGCTTTCTCCCCCCCCCCCCAATATTGCCCTGTCAAGCCAATGTGGTGTAAGGGGGCTGTGTATCTGACACAGGAGCTGGGAGACCAGGGTTCAAAACCCCCATTCGGCCATGTGAGTCACCTTGAGACAGTCCCAACCTGCCCTCGTAGGGTTGCTGTGAGGAAAGGCACGGGAGTGACATTCGTCACCTTGAGCTCTTTTGAGGAATGGTGTGATATAAATGTAAGGGGGGGGGATGGGATGTGCACCTTGATACCAGTTGCAATGGCCACTTGAATGCGGACCTTGGTTTGCAATTCTGATTATAACCATCTGCAGAAATAAAGCTCTGGACCCTTTGGATCCTTGCGGGGTTTCCAGAGTGATCCACAGCAGAGATAATGTGGCAGGAAGGGAGGTGAGGAAAGAAGGAAAGTGGTTTTGGACTTGGTCAGTGGGCAGGAGTGCTTATACTCTCCTGCACCCATCTCTCCCACAAAAATGCCCCTCATGGGGCAGAATTAAAAACTGGCAGTGATCTACCCCCTCTTTGGGTTCAGGTCAAAGTTGTTGTTGAGCTTTTTTTAGAGACAAAAGCCCCGTTTTTGGGGAGATCAAGGCTAAGCTCTTGGATCGGCTTGCCGATCAGAAGGTTGGTGGTTTGAATGCCCCCAACAGGGTGAGCACCCGTTGTTCGGTCCCTGCTCCTGCCAACCTAGCAGTTCGAAAGCACGCCAAAAAGTACAAGTAAATAAATAGGTACCGCTCCGGCGGGAAGGTAAACGGCATTTCCATGCGCTGCTCTGGTTTCGCCAGAAGCGGCTTAGTCATGCTGGCCACATGACCCGGAAAAAACTGTCTGCAGACAAACATCGGCTCTCATTGGCTTTACTGGCTCCCTTGGCCAGTAAAGCAAGATGAGCACCACAACCCCAGAGTTAGGGGTTCTTTACCTTTTTTAAGGAAAGGGACCCAGCGATCGACCGTGATCTACCAAAACCTCCCAGGGATCTACCAGTAGATTGCGATCGACCTGTTGGACATCCTTGCGCTAAGCAATCCGAAGCAAACTTTCTAATTCGATGGAAGGGGAGGGGGGGGAAATATCAGAGTTTACGGCACCGGTTATGGAAATGCAATCTGCAAACACTTAAACCAATACTTACCCTGATATAGATGAAAACTATAGATAAATGTATATATAAATAAATGCCTGCTATCTGCAATGGAAGGAAAGCTCCAGTTGGTATGGATGGGAACTCCCTCCCCCATTAAAAGGGGTGGGGCGTGTATGAGGATTCTGACTGGAAACGTGGTGGGGGCAAAAAAATAAAAATAAAACCCTCCTAATATGATGGGCCCTCATGAGCCAAAAAAGCCAAAACAGCCACATAAGGCTTAAAAACACGAGTAACGCCATGCCTTGTTTTGCTCTAAGTCTGCTAGGCAATTCATAACAAGCAAAGGAGAAAGCCTGGTTCAAAAGTCTTTGCTAGATTGTACCTTGCATGTTTTGGCTATCTTCAAGGGGCAATGTGTGTAGCAATGAGCTAGAATTAAAAGTGCATCTCCTAATAATATGCAGAGATCCGCTTAAGCAGCAGGACTCCCTGTTTGTCTTCTCCCCGTTCCAGCCTCCTGTGTGTGCCTCCAAATCTGCTCTGGAGAGCCTTCCATTCCCTCGGAGAAGATTTTGGGTGTACAGTGGGCTGAAGGGGAAAGGAGACTGAGAACCCCCACTGGATAGATGCCTGCTCACACTATGTTGGATCTCACTCTATGCACAAAGGGGCTTTCGTTTCCAAAGGCTCTTCTACATATATTAAAAGGAGATGCAGTTGGCCACGTAGCTACTGGCCGCATAAATTCTCCTGGTATAGAGACAGCCAAAACACATCAATACTCATTAAATCATAACCACGCCCTCTTCCATCTTTCCTGTTATTGGTGTGGCTCCCTATTCCACTTTGATTTGGAATATGCACTCATGGATACTCTGGGCTGAAGTTAGAAACAGCCACCTCTGATGGTTTTTAACACCCACTGACAATCCGCAATTATCTGTTCCACTTAAGCAGTACCAGAAGAGACGCAGACGCACCGCGGGGATGCGTGGCTGTAACTAAGGGTTCAAAAGGAAAGAGGGGAGAATGGCAAAGGTCACAAAGAGGAACGTACCAAGTGCGAAGAGCCGTTATTGGCCACCGTGGGGAGGCTGGCCCATCTCTCATTCTCCAGTTCCTCCATGACTTGATTCATTGCACTTTTTAGCCAGGTGTCCACTGAAACCCCAATCTGCTTCAGAAGGTCGAGTCGGGCTTCTGCTTTCAGCTTTATTATCTGTTCGTGGAAGGGAAAAGAGAAAGCAATTAGGCTCCCTGCACTTCCTGAGGCACTTGCTTGAGGAAGACGGACGTCAGCAAGAAGATCTGGCTTTGAATGAAGTACCGTATTTTTCGCTCTATAAGATGCATCAGACCACAAGACGCACCTAGTTTTTGGAGGAGGAAAACAAGAAAAAAAATATTCTGAATCTCAGAAGCCAGAACAGCAAGAGGGATGGCTGCGCAGTGAAAGTAGAAATCCCTCTTGCTGTTCTGGCTTCTGGGATAGCTCCGCAGCCTGCATTTGCTCCATAAGATGCACACACATTTCCCCTTACTTTTTAGGAGGGAAAAAGTGAGTCTTATAGAGCAAAAAATATGGCACCTAAAAGAGTTGGTCTCCCTCCCACCCACCATTTTGGGCCCTTCGAGCAGCAGCAAAGGTCCTGCCTTTGGTGCCAGTGCTAAGTGGCACCGACCCGTAACAGAGCCTTAATGGTGGCATTTCCACCTTTTGCGGAATACACACTCCTTGGTGAGCTGCACTTGCCTCCCTCATTATTAGCATTCAGGAGGAATTTAAAAACACTCCTGTTCATTCAGGCATTTGATGGCTAAAAGAGACTGTCCCTGGTAATCTTGAAATGATTAGCTGCAAGGGTGTGACTGCTTTTAAAGGGCTGATTTAAATAAGTCTTTTATTTATTGTTTCGTTCTCCTGCTTGGTTGCTTGCCACCCCGGGCTCCTTTGGGAATCAGAGTTGCAGAGTTACAAGGGGTCCAGAGGGTCATCCAGTCCAACCCCCGGCAATGTAGGAATCTCAACTAAAGGGAGATGGGGAGAAATAGAAATCTAATAAATAAATTTCATTTTGCAGCATCTGTAGTACAGAGTTATCGAAGCATTTGCCAAAATACTGTATTTATTCAGAACATGATTTCTAGATTGCCCTTCATCATATGATTCAACAGTATGTTACAATACAAATAAAACAGTGTGTGCCGGGGGAGATGTACAGATTCATGATCACAGCCACCCTTTCGGACTTAGACATTTACTATCAGTTGTTGTTTTGTTTGAAGGTAGCTCTTAAAAAATAGCTCTGTGCAACCCTCCTGCATATAGAAAAATACAAGCTGAATAATACAAGCTCAGAATTCTGAGATCTGCTGGTGGTTTGAGGGCTTCAGTTCAGTGGTTAAGAACATGATTTGCATACAGAGGGTCTGTGTTGAGTCTCTGGTACGTCCCAGCTAAAAGGAACTCTATAGCAGGGCTGGGGAAGACCTCTCTCTCTGTGCCTGAGACCGTGGAGAGCAGCTGCCATTACTTGGCTAGATGGACAAATAGCCTGATCTCAATGTAAGGCAGTTTCAAATGCTGTCAAAACCTTAAAGCAAAGTGTTGAAAGCTTCAGAAAGCAGAAGAGAGCAAACATCCCTGCTTTTCAAACGCAAAGACTAAGGAACAATTTCCACACATTACTGTACCCATCTCATTGCTCACTGCCAGTACTACAATAATAATAATAATAATAATAATAATAATAATAATAATAATAATAATTTATTATTTATACCCCGCCCATCTGGCTGAGTTTCCCCAACCACTCTGGGCGGCTCCCAATCAGTGTTAAAAACAGTACAGCTTTACATATTAAAAACTTCCCTGAACAGGGCTGCCTTAAGATGTCTTCTGAATGTCAGGTAATTATTTATCTCTTTGACATCTGATGGGAGGGCGTTCCACAGGGCGGGCAGAAGGCCCTCTGTCTGGTTCCCTGTAGCCTCACTTCTCGCAATGAGGGAACCGCCAGAAGGCCCTCGGCGCTGGATCTCAGTGTCCGGGCTGAACGATGGGGGTGGAGACGCTCCTTCAGGTATACCTGAACCATCTCTTTGGAAACTTTAAATACAGCAAAGCAGTCTGGAAGGACCTGAAGTTTCTCATCTCCCAAATATGCCCAAAGTTCAAAGAGATGGCCCAGAAGTGGCCCAGAAAAGGACTGCGAAACTAGGACATTTCCTGCAATGTTATCGTTGGGTGGGCAGTGTCTGGGGCATCTTGCCCACAATAGCTCAACCTCTTGAGAAAAAAATTATTGCCACAATTCATTCATTCATTCATTGCCTTCTAAAACACCATCTCAAGGTGATTTATACACAGGAGTTAGAAACACAAAAGCAACAAATACATTTAAAACAAGGCTAAAACCCTAGCAAGTGGACACGTGGTAAGGACCCATTCATCCGACAGGGAAAGTCTGTAGGAACAAAAATGTTTTCAATTGTTTCCGGAAAGTGAGGCACCCATTGTATCTCAACAGAAATGCTATTTCAGAAAACCTCAGTGTTCTTTCCTTGATGAATGTTGCGTAAGTGTTGTTGACACTCCCTATATACCACCTTGATTTACGAAATAAAAAACGAAGGGTTCCCACAGAGAGCAAACTGTGAACCCTACACCACTACCTTTAAGAAAAACCCAAGCCCCACGCAGATATCCCCCCACTCCATATAAAGGTAAAGGGACCCCTGACCATTAGGTCCAGTCGTGGCTGACTCTAGGGTTGCGGCACTCATCTTGCTTTATTGCCCAAGGGAGCCGGTGTACAGCTTCCAGGTCATGTGGCCAGCATGACTTAGCCACTTCTGGCAAACCAGAGCACGGAAACGCCGTTTACCTTCCCGGGGGAGCGGTACTTATTTATCTACTTGCACTCTGATGTGCTTTTGAACTGCTAGGTTGGCAGGAGCAGGGACTGAGCAACGGGAGCTAACTCCATCGCGGGGATTCGAACTGCCGACCTTCTGATCGGCAAGCCCTAGAGGCTCAGCGGTTTAACCCACAGCGCCACCCATGTCCCTTGGCCACCCGCGTCCCTTCGCCACTCTGTATACAATGCACCGAAAGTTGCCTTGGTCCTCTACCCTGTATACCTACATGTTGGACTTCACATGGGACAAGAAGTCTAGAGGTTATCATAAGAGGACCCTACTTGTGTGATCTTCACTACAGGATGGAGGAGCACCATTCACGGATGTCAGGTGAGGAGGGGCACGATCCCCATCAAATCTGACACGTGGCGGCAGGATGTCTGCATATGGGTTAAAGGTATACTGCTGGTTTGGGAGCAGCTTGCCAGTGTGCACCATTCCTTCCAGAAATAGTAGGAAACAACAACAACTCTTTCCATGTGATGATTTAGACAAGGAAGTGACTCATGAGACCAATCCAGCATCGCTTGAACGTTCCGTGGGAAGCAGACTTCATAGTAGCGTGCCCTTGAATCGGAGAGGGTGGGGGTGAGAGGTTCCCACTTCGTTGACCCCAATTTGCAAGGCCTGACAGTGACAAGCATGTATTTTTCAACAAGAACAGCAACCTAAAAGGCACTGGAATACACCATGTAAAAAAAAACAGGTTGTACTCCTAATAAGGATTGGAAGGAAGGAATAGGGGAGTGGATGATGGGAGCAAGAGTTCAGGGCAGCGTTTCTGTGGGAAAGAGCACGGCTACTGAACCAGGAAAAGGTTTCTGCATCACAGCCGCTCAGGCAATGTTGCTTATCGTCGAACCATCGGATTAATGATTTAATGCCACAGATGCCGATTCTCACGGGCAAACGTCTCAAACGTCTCTCATGCGACAGCGAATGCGTGCCCGCACAGCGTTTGCCTTCAACTTGTATTAAAATGCCGAGTGTCAGGTGGCAATGGTGGTTGCTCGCGAGTAACCAGTCAGGACTCCGACCTGTCTTTTACAGGTTTTATTTTGGTGCAAAACTATTTACATGTCTGCCTCGATCACTAGCAGAATCTGGGAGTGGTCGTTTCTGGGTCCTCCCCCAACATAAGAGCTTAGTCACCCCCAGCCTTTTCCTTCCTTCTTTGCATTTTACACCTCTGCGCAAGGTGGGCGACGGAAGAGGCGTACTTCCCTCCTGGCTGGCTTGGCTAGGAGTGGTGCTGAGGCTCCCAGCAGCATCCTCTAGCCCTTTCCCCTCCTTTACCCAGGAGGTGTGGCTGCTTTCCCCACCCTCAGACTGTTGAGGTGCGGCGCTGGGGCTCCCAGCAGCATCCTCTGGTCCCTTCCCCTCTTCCCCACTGGAGGTATGGATTTCCCCACCGCAGGAATAGGAACTGCTTCGCAAGATTTTCGGAGGGCCCCTGTATCCCAACTGCCCCTCTGCCTCCCTTCCCTTCCCAGGCAGTCCCCTGACACCGAGGATCCAATCGAAGGCAGGAAGAGGAAACAAGGATCCGGTAAGATAGCACAGCATGGACCATGTTAAGGGGAGCTGCCGCAGTCTGAGAACGTGGCTGGTCTCTTCTGTGCATGCGCAAGACTGATAATCTACTAGAAGTGGTACCTCAGGTGAGGAAGAACCAACGCACTTCCACCACAGAAACACAGTTTTAAACACCCCTTACAAAGTGGCACAATCAGTATAAAACCCCAGTGTAAAAATGCAAGCTCCACCAGCGGAAGCCGTCATGTTGGCAGCAGGATTGTTTAAAAAAAGAAACAGCTTCCACTTAAAGCTAACAAACTGTGAGGTCACAGACATCTCTCACCGAAGATGGCAACCCAGAGCATGGGAACAACCACAGAGAAAGCGCTGCCCGCCGCATGCTCCAGCCGAGCAAGCCTGAACACAGATGCATCCTCAGATCTCAAATAGCGGGAAGGATCATACTGGTGAAGGCACACCCTTTAAATGTATCAGAACATGGCCAGTTAAAGCTTTAAAGCGAGGGGGGGTATCTGTGCCCATCTAAATGTTGCTAAGACTCCAACTCCCATCAGCCCCTGCTAAGCTTGGCCAACGATCAGTGAGGTGGGAACTGCAACCCAATGACTCTGGTGGGTCACAGTTTCCCCAAACTTGCTTTAAAGGAAAGTATCAGCCAGAGCCGTCTTACCCATATGCTCTAGGGGTGTGGGGCACCTGGGCACTGGGCTCTCAGGGGCACCAGGCTGAGAGTCCGGGGCCCGAGAGTTGAGTCTGGGGAAGAGCCCGCCCATCGGTTGGAGCGCCGCGGAGGACTCTTCTGTTGCGGGCATCTCGGGGCCGTGAGTTTGGGGCGACTGAGCCAGTGAGATGCTGAGGCGGCTGGCTGGCTCCGCCCTGCTGCGTGCCTGGGACTTGGCAACCAGGGAGGGGGCACCAGGCAGATCTTTGTAGCCCAGCGCCGCATATGCTTAAGACAGCCCTGGTATCAGCATCCTGAATTTGGACCAGAAGATTAGAGGTTGCGCGGCCAGCTCAAGGTGAGCCCACACTGGTCTAGTGTGGGGCCTGTCCCTCTTTCCTGTTATTAAGCAAGCCTCAGGGTAACGAGTTAAAACAATGAAGCACGTTACAAGGAAACCGTCTAAACTGTCCTTTCCTGTCAGCATAATTCTCAGAATCATGAGTTTGCAACAGAAGCAGAAAAATATGTTCCAGAAGGAAAGGAAAACAGTAACAATAGTTACATTGCATCCTAACCTGTTAAGATGAAACATTTTTGGACAGAACTTGTAACATTAATAATTACTTTGAACCTCTCATGAAGTAAGAGGAGAATGAGCTCGCAAAGGGGTGGGGAGAGTCTCCTTCAGCATTTCTAGTCTACCCTCTTCCACTTACAATCAAAATTAAAAACTGAATTTTATTGTCTACAAGAAATTAGACCTCCCCAGTCTGATTTCCTAAAGTCTTAGTTTAACACACTATTTGTCACAACTTTCCATCCTCAGGTAATCTTTTCTACACCAACCTATGTGCCAAGGAATATTGTTGTTGTAAAAATTATATTGCCCTTTATCTGAGGATCACAGGACTGTTTGCAAACCAATACCTCCCTCCCCACTTTAAAAGGCCATAGATCATTTAATTAGCCAAAGGCCTGGGAGAAGCTGAAACAATGGAGCCAAGGTCCCAGTGGATGCAAGCAACTTTATCCTCAAAATGCTTTGCAAAGAAGTCACAGTGAGCTACCGTCAGTTCTGTCACCTCCTTAGAGCAAGACTGTAGAAGACTTCAGTTCTCTCACCATCTACATTTGTTGTTATTTAGTCATGTCCGACTCTTTGTGACCCCACGGATCAGAGCATGCCAGGCACTACTGTCTTCCACTGCTACCCGCAGTTTAGTCAGACTCATGCTGGTAGCTTTGAGAACACTGTCCAACCATCTCGTCCTCTGTTGTCCCCTTCTCCTTGTGCCCTCCATCTTTCCCAACACCAGGGTCTTTTCCAGGGAGTCTTCTCTTCTCATGAGGTGGCCAAAGTACTGGAGCCTCAGCTTCAGGATCTGTCCTTCCAGTGAGCACTCAGGGCCGATTTCCTTCAGAATGGATCGGTTTGATCTTCTTGCAGTCCATCGGACTCTCAAGAGTCTCCTCCAGCACCATAATTCAAAAGCATCTATTCTTCGGCGATCAGCCTTCTTTATGGTCCAGCTCTCACTTCCATATATCACTACTGGGAGAACCATAGCTTTAACTAGACAGACCTTTGTCAGCAAGGTGATGTCTCTGCTTTTTACACCATCTACATAGGAAGCCACAAGTCAGACCTTTGGGTTCATCTAGTTCAGCACTGTCAACTGAATTAGTTGACAGCAGTTCTCCAGAGTTTCAGGAACCAGAATTCCCCAGAACTACCTGGGTGGCGCTGTGGGTTAAACCACTGAGCCTAGGGCTTGCCGATCGGAAGGTCGGCGGTTCGAATCCCCGTGACGGGGTCAGCTCCCGTTGCTCGGTCCCTGCTCCTGCCAACCTAGCAGTTCGAAAGCAAGTCAAAGTGCAAGTAGATAAATAGGTACCGCTCTGGCGGGAAGGTAAACAGCGTTTCCGTGCGCTGCTCTGGTTCGCCAGAAGCGGCTTAGTCATGCTGGCCACATGACCTGGAAGCTGTATGCCGGCTCCCTCAGCCAGTAAAGCGAGATGAGCGCCGCAACCCCAGAGTTGGCCATGACTGGGCCTAATGGTCAGGGGTCCCTTTACCTTTACATGGAAACTGAACCTGAGGACTTTTTCACGTAAAGCATGTCCTCTACCAGTGAGGTACAGTCCTTTCCAATAACCCCAATGCATCTTCCATGAGCTCCCCTGCACTTTGCAGAAGATTCCACTACTTCTTCTCAGGCTTGCACTCCATCCACCTGGAGCACTGGCAGTGCTTGCCTTTGCTCTGCACAAATGCCAGAATTTGTCCCAAATAATCCACAGCGGTTGCGCCTTGTGGGAAAAGATCGGTCATGGTGGGGAGGCTGCAGCTCAGAGGGCGACCACCTGCTCTGCCGGTCCCAGGTTTAATCCCAGGCATCCCCAGGCAGGGCTGGGAAAACCCTCACCTGAAACCCCTGGGAATCACTGCCTTTCAGTGCAGACAGAACTGGGACCTGACTTGCAATAAGGTGGCCTCTTCCCCCCCTACACAAATGGGCTTTCATAAAATCTATTATTCACCTTGCTACTGCATAACCCGATACAGCAAAGCTCCTTGCAGTTTTGGGTCTCCTCAGAGGTTTCAGTGGAAAAGACTAAGGATAATAGAACAACAGCAGCAACCTTTCTTCTGTAGAGGGTCTTTCCTGGAGGGTAACCTGCCATAGATCACAGTGGCCAGTGTGTCCCCACACCCTTGTCTTTCCGCATCTCTACCTTCCTGCCCAGGGGACGCAGGTGGTGCTTTAGGTTAAACCACAGAGCCTAGGACTTGCCGATCGGTAGGTCGGCAGTTCGATTCCCTGCGATGGGGTGCGCTCCCGTTGCTCGGTCCCTGCTCCTGCCAACCTAGAACTTCAAAAGCAAATCAAAGTGCAAGTAGATAAATAGGTACCGCTCCGGCAGGAAGGTAAACGGCGTTTCCGTGCGCTGCTCTGGCTTCGCCAGAAGCGGCTTAGTCATGCTGGCCACATGACCCGGAAGCTGTATGCCAGCTCCCTTGGCCAATAAAGCGAGATGAGCGGTGCAACCCCAGAGTCGGTCACGACTGGACCTAATGGTCAGGGGTCCCTTTACCTTCCTGCCCAGCAAGCTGTGGGGTTGAGGGACAAGCTGCTGCTGCTGCCACAAGCCTGAACCGATCATTTGCAGGCTGCGTTTGGAATTAGGCTGAGGACTGCAGGTTGACCCAACCCTGCATTGCAAGTGAAGGCTAAAAACTACTGCACCAGCTGATTCAAGTCCTTAGGACACAATATTCCATTGTCTATTCCAGCACATCAGCACAAAACAGCAAAATAGGTGCTGAAGGCCTGTCCCAGCAGTGCTGTGGGGCAGATATGCGATGGCAAATGTTCAGGAGAGAGGAAATTGTTTCCCAGAGCTGGAAAGAGATGCTGATGTCTGCAAAAGCTACACGGATAATTTCCAGAAGCCGGAGCAGGGATAGAACAGCACAGCAGAGCTCTTCAGTTTTCTGAAGTGATTATCTGGGAAAAAACCATGAACTGGCTTCCTGCACTTAGTGATTTATTAAAATATACGGATACACACAAGATTGCTAAGTGAATGTTGCACAATATATACTTATGCGTAAGCAGAAACAGGGGATGTTTGTTTTTTAAAAAGCAGTCTCCAGGCAAGATTTTGCCAGGCCTTCTATAATCTGGTGGGTGATGTTAGTTTAGTTACTTTTGCATCAATGCTATAATTTGTATCCAAGTTTGGTGAAGGTCACCATTCACAGGAAATGTTAACTGTCATTATATTCTGGAATTTAGTGAAAAATCAACATAGCCAAGGCAATTAACCCGACGCTACTCCTCAGCTTCTGATCAAAGAAGCTTGGCAAAGCAACATTCCCCCATCAATGTACAGGTGAGCACATCATTTTCAGCTACTTAATGCAGCAAGGCTCTTCGGAATGTTTTAAAAGCAGATTTCACAAAAGCAGTATTATGGCTTTGGTGAGACTGGACATCTAATTTTAGGCATGTGCGTCTCTGAACATAATTGACCAGTAACATGACTCAGTTGAACATTCCTAGGAGATGATTTACTAGCGGAAAAATAACACCTGAAATTCTGTTAAGCCTGGGTTTGCCTAAATATTAAACTATGGGAAGCCAAGTACTTCACAAAAAGCAGGACAGTTCATTATTTTGTCTGAGCAGATCCATGCAGAAAAACAGCACTATGCAGAAACGAAATAAAGTACAACTATAAACAGCTACTAGCAGCTGTTTTGCAAGTGCTGTAGTGGATTTTTCCAGCCTTTCCCCCTTACAAATATTTACTTGTTCCACAAGTTAGCAGGTAACTCATGACAGCTTTGGTGGAAACCCATTTATTATAACACAAATAAGGTTTACTCAGCACACAGCATTTTTATCATTGTACATGGGAGGCAAACACTCCCAAAACTCATGCAACAAAAAGGGGCTGCCACAGAAACCATGATCTACACTGGAAGATAAAAAGCAGTAATGTATTGAAGAGAGGTTCGACTGACCAGCTAAACCAGGTGAGGGTCTCAAACCCTCAGTGAGTTAGGGACTTTCCCTGCATGTGAAGACAGGCAGATTGAGTGGATGAGACCAAGAGTGGATCCCACAGTCAAGAAGGTGATTTCTGCACGAGCTGTAGAGGGAAATGTGGGGCAGATGGGGCCCCATCAACCTCGGATGGGAGCCCACCTAGGAGAAGGAAAACTCTGAAGCTAAACCTCTGCTGCCTTGCAGCTATACCCATTCCTGAGAAAGGCTATGGGAGCAAACCCAGAGGAAAAACCCATACCAGCTGCCCTATGGGACATCTTTGGGAGAAGAAAAGGCTAAGGAGTCAACTCTACACAAATCCAGAGTGGAGTCCCTAAGATGGTTGGATGGTGCCTTGTAGGCCTCCTTCCAGCAACTCCTGCAGCCAAGCTGGGGCCAAATGTCCTGCTCTCCTTTGGACCTCATCAGTGCGGCCGAGAGGTGGGTCGTTGTGTGGGAAGCCCAGGACCTCCAGGAACACTGCCCAGGCTTGAATTCCAGAGAGGTCCCTTTCGTGCTGTTAAAGCAGCAAAAACAACGCAGGAGGCAGCAGTTAGGAGCTACCAGTCTCTGTAGCCACAGCAGTCACTGTGATTCTCCAGTAGTTTGACTTCGGTGCACTGCACTGTGTCTCGAGACAGACAGATGCCAACAAAAAAAGAGAAAAGAAACAGAGGCATGGTGGATGTTCACAATTTGCAAAAACAGTAAAAAGAAATCCTTGTTTTCTGACCTGCTTATGGGCTTCTTGGCAGCATGTGGAACCAGATTCTTTGGTCTGTTCCAAGCAGGGCCCTTACGTTCTTTTTTGAGGGGGAAAGTCGACATTCAATACTTTCGCACTCTCCTCCTCCCTCACAAAGGTTTTCTGCACTAAGGCACATGTCAGCAGCAGCTGCTTTGCCTTACTGAAGGTGTGAAATCATTTTCTCATTGATTTCCTCATTTTCTCCCCAAAACAGACTAGGTTAATTTTAGACTCTATTAATATGTGCTGAAAACCACGCAAACGTCAGCACTGAGGTGAAAAGTTAGCAGCAAAAAATATGCCAACATCAGGAGGCTGAAAGATAGGCCCAGGCACTGAGATGCAACACACACACAGACAAAGGCTGCAGGATTTCAGAGAGGATGATACATGTGAAGCATGACTGAGGATCAGTTAAAAGAGAACCGTTACTGGCAAGACACAGACTCGACTCAGATAAATGTTAGGTGGTAAAGCATGGGGAAGTTGTTGTTGTTGTTGTTTTTTTAAAAAGTTTCCTTTCCAGTAGCAATTTGTACCCAATCTTCTTCTTTGGCGATCACTCATAGCCGAGTAAGACTGTCTTCCATAGACACAGTTTTAACAATCAGTCCGTAAGTGACTGTGGAGGCCAATTCCGGATCCACACATCCTTCCACAGTGGGGACATTGGTTTCCGGGCGGGAGTTGATCACAGTGTGGATTTACCAAGCGTGCCTTCCTCTTAGCACCTTGCGTCCTGAGTTCGAGTGTCTTCAAAGCCCATGACACCTTTGGTAAAGGCTGTTCTCCAATTGGAGCACTCGCAGGCCAGTGTTTCCCAGTTGTTGGTGTTTATACTACATTTTTAAAGATTTGCCTAGAGAGAGTCTTTGAACCTCTTTTGTTGACCACCAGCATTACTCTTTCCATTTTTAAGTTTGGAATAGAGTAGTTGCTTTGGAAGACGATCATCAGGCATCCACACAACATGACCAGTCCAACGAAGTTGATGTTGAAGACTCATTGCTTCAACATTGGTGATCTTTGCTTCTTCTAGTACACTGGCATTAGTTCGCCTGTCTTCCCAAGGCATGTGTAAAAAATTTCGGAGACACCGTTGATGGAATCTTTCAAGGAGTTGGAGATGGAGGAGTTGTCAAAACTACCTGGGAGTTAACATCACTGACGTAATTGGAGTCCTCCCCTCGGCTGCTTTAATTACTGCAGCCCAATCAGCCAAGAAACCTGGCAGCATCAGTTCTTGTTTTTGCCAACAGGTGTCTTGAATCAGTGACCATACCCTTAACACAACACTGCCCAGTTTTTTTTGGGGGGGGTTGGGGGGGGAGAGAGCTATTTCCTCTCCTCACAGCCTCATGTTTATTCTGCATTTTATCAATCTAAAACAGATTTTAGGAACCCTTTTGCATGTTTTAAGCTGCTGCACACACAACGAGAAAACGGCTAAAAAAAATAATGTACCGCTGGTGCAAGACGACCCACTAGCTGCTGCAATCTGAGCCACTGCCCTAAACCATCAGAGATAAGGCTGGAGCTAACATTCCTCTCACCTCGGCTTTGCGGATGTTCTCTCTCGCTTCATCTATCTTCTGTTCCAGTTCTGCTCGGCTCTGCTCAGACACCACAGACCCGTGGCATTCTAATTCTTCCAGAGTCTGCCAAAAACAGGAAGGGGAGGGGGAAAAAACATTTGGTGTGTTTTTAATTGAACTGTTGTTTCTGGAAGGGATATGAAGCGTCGCTTCAAACCTCGCGCAGAAGCTCTTCCTTTGCAAGGCTTTAACAGGCGGACCGCCATCCTGATTTACAAACAGCCACAAATGGGAAGAAGAGAATTCTTTGCTGCTCTCCTTTATGCAGTTTGATTTACTTCCCTTTGTATAAAACGAGCCCGAAGGAGGCCCCCAACCCGCTCACAGGTCCTTGTGTGATCAGTGGAAACAGTTGGCCCTGGCAAGTATCAACCACTCTCAATTCCAACCTGATAATTGCCACCTGCCCAGATTTTAACTTGTCTGAATTAATGGACACTGACAAACTGGAACGTGTCCAGAGGAGGGCAACCAAAATGGTCAAAGGCCTGGAAACGATGCCTTATGAGGAACGGCTAAGGGAGCTGGGCATGTTTAGCCTGGAGAAGAGGAGGTTAAGGGGTGATATGATAGCCATGTTCAAAGATATAAAAGGATGTCACATAGAGGAGGGAGAAAGGTTGTTTTCTGCTGCTCCAGAGAAGCGGACACGGAGCAATGGATCCAAACTACAAGAAAGAAGATTCCACCTAAACATTAGGAAGAACTTCCTGACAGTAAGAGCTGTTTGACAGTGGAATTTGCTGCCAAGGAGTGTGGTGGAGTCTCCTACTTTGGAGGTCTTTAAGCAGAGGCTTGACAACCATATGTCAGGAGTGCTCTGATTGTGTTTCCTGCTTGGCAGGCGGTTGGACTCGATGGCCCTTGTGGTCTCTTCCAACTCTATAATTCTATGATTCTATAATGTTAAGAGGCATTTTAATTAATTGATGTCTGTTTTTATGCATACTGTGTTGTTATGATGTTAGCCGCTGTGAGCCTGGCCTTGGCTGGGGAGGGCGGGATACAAATTAATAATAATAATAATAATAATAATAATAATAATAATAATAATAATAATTAACCAGACACGTATCCTTCAATGCTGCTCACTTTACACATTCGCATTTGAACCCAGATCTAGGTCCACACATCTCATGGTTGCTTAAGACAGCAGTGCCTTTGCCCGTGCTGAACCAAACAGAGCCTGTATTTTATGCAAACCACAACTCACAGCACAAACGACTAAAAGAGCTGGGGCTTGATCTGATTTCTAATGCTGCAAGGGTGGACGTTCCAAGCCATGTACTTTTCCTACTCTGACTGGTGTCTTTCCAAGAGATCAGGAGGAAAAGAAAGGAAGAAACCTGGAAACTGTCTCACTCAGCTGGCTTTGTTTATAAATTTAAACAGCAATGTCACAGCCATGATACAGAGTACCAAGATTTTCCCTGCCCACCCCCTTAGGGAGAAGAGGGAGGGAAGGAGAATTAAGGATACAGTGGTGCCTCGCAAGACGAAATTAATCCATTCCGCGAGTATCTTCGTCTAGCGGTTTTTTCGTCTTGCGAAGCAACCCTATTAGCGGATTAGCGGCTATTAAAGGCTTAGCGGCTTAGCTGCTAAAAGGCTATTAAAGGCTTAGCGGCTTAGAAAAAGGGGGGGGAGCAGAAAAATATCTCAAGACTCGCAAGACATTTTCATCTTGCGAAGCAAGCCCATAGGGAAATGCGTCCTGCGAAGCGCATTGAAAAACGGAAAACCCTTTCGTCTACCGGGTTTTCCGTCTTGCGAGGCATTCGTCTTGCGGGGCACCACTGTATAACCCTTTGATCTAGACATTTCCACTCAAATACAATTGCTCAGATATGGGCAGTGTCTCTGCTTGCTTCTCAAACAAAAATTGACAAAAGTGCAGCCTTAAATGTAGGAAAAGAGGTGTGGGTCCAGTACCATGATTATATAAAAATAGATGTCTGCAAATGTAAACGATTCATGGAAAGCGTGCAGGAGAGCACCTGGGTCAATTATTTGCGATGTGAATTGCTCTCTTATTGTTGGTGGCTTACAAGGTCTTTGAGTGAGCAGTATGCAAGCCGTTAAAATGAATTTTGTAAAATAAATAAGGATTATTTTAAATGACAGACTTGTAAGGTAAGGACAACTGAAGGAAGACATAGAAGATGACGATACATTGAGGGAAGCATTTATTTGTTTCCAATTCTATGTCCTCTCAGGTGCAAGCTTTTACCCATGTTGTCTTGCTTACATAAAAACCAAACCTTGTAGGCTTGTTTTTAAAACAAATGTGTGTGTAACAGCACATACAAGAGTCCGAATAGAATTGAGATTGATACCAATATAAAGCTACTGCTTTGCATATTTGGAGAACTACCTTTTTCCCTCAGCGGTGCATACAGGTAGTGCCACGTAATGTTTCCTGAAGCTACTTGGAAGCTACACAAATTAGGGGATTGAAAAATCAAAAGGGGAACCACCTCTCAGAATCCTAAATGTCATATAGACCTTCCTGGTGCGAACTGACAAGGACATAGATTTGCAAATGAACCAGAGACCTCTAATTTGGACTGCCCTTAAAAACGAAACATCTTGGCGAGGTAACGTTGCAGCGTAGTGTGGCAGCACACAACTAATAAACAAAAGAGACAACTCTGGCAAAGGCAAGCCCCTTTAAAACATGGCCAACATGACTGAGAGTAATTATCATGTGTTAATTATCTTTTTCTTTTCTTTTTTAAAAAAATATTTATTAAAATTTCAGAAACAAAAAATTTGCATAATTAAAAGTAACAAAGACAAGGAAAAATATAGAAAAAAAGAGAGGAAAAACATACAAAATACAATATATAGGGGGGGGGAAGGAAAAACACTTAAAAACAAAATTAATCCTTCCGTATCTTACATTTCATTTCCTTACTTTCCTGACCTCCTCTCACCCCCCTTTTTTGTATTCCAGTTCAATTGGTTAATTCAGCAATTCCTTTCCCTCTTTATTTTTGTCCTAGTCCTTTAACTTAATATATTATAGCTTTAGATTCTCACCTATTAACCATCCATTTTTACATACACCTTTATGACATTACTGCTAAAACCACTTAACTTCATTCTATCATGTGTTAATTATCACACATCCCAGTTAAAGCACTTTGAAGAACAAGGTGATCTACTGGGACAATGTGGGACAAATAACTCAGTGCAAACAAGGCCAAAGCCAGAGTTACGTGGGATGCCATAGGATGGAATATATACCGTATTTTTCGCTCTATAGGACGCACTTTTTCCCCTCCAAAAATTAAGGGGAAATGTGTGTGCATCCTATGGAGCGAATGCAGGCTCCTTGGTTTCAGCGATAGCAATGCGAAGCCTCCGAAGCGCATAGGGAGCGCTCCCTCCATGCTCCGGAGGCTTCGCGTTGCTTTCACTGAAGCCTGGAGAACGAGAAGCATCAGTGCACACCGACCCCTCTTGCTCTCCAGGCTTCAGGGATAGCCGCCTGATGCCTTTGGAGCGCAGCGTGAGTTCCTGCTGCGTTCTGGGGGCTTCAGGTTCCTTTTGCTGAAGCCAGGAGAGTCTTGCTCTCCCGGTTTCAGCAAAAGGAACCCGAAGCCTCCAGAGCGCAGCGGGAACTTGGGCTGCGCTCCGAAGGCTTCAGGGATAGCCGCAAGCAGCCCCTCCGGCAGGGAGAGGCTGCATGCGGGCTATGGCTTCTTTAGCCCCACGCAGTCTCTCCAGGCTGGAGAGGTTGCGTGCAGCTAAAGAGGAAGCAAAGACAGGGAGCAGGATCCATCCCGCTCGCTGTCTTGGCTTGTGCCATAGCCGCACGCAACCCCTCTGGCAGTTAGAGGTTGCGCGCGGCTAAAGAGGAGCTCTGGGAGAAGCGGACAGGCTGTGCACAGCCTGTACGCTGCTCTTTGGGGCTGGGGGGGGAAATAATATTTTTTTTCTTGATTTCCCCCTCTAAAAACTAGGTGCGCCCTATGGTCTGGTGCGCCTTATGGAGCGAAAAATAAGGTATACCAAGGAAGCTGCTTCCTTTCCTCATGGAATGACAGATGCTGTGAAATGGAATATGAGTGGTGTAATCCTTCACCAAGGTGGCTGGATGAACAGGACAGGCAAGAAGCCGCCAATAATCTTATTTGTTTTCAACCCACCCGTTGACTGTGAATAATGTTTTTGTGCTCTCTCGCCACACGCGTGGCCCATTTTCGGGCTTCCTTGTTCAGACTGTGCTCTTCTGTCGTTCCAGTCTCAGATTCCAGTTGTCTACTCTGAAACACACACATACAAGAAAGGAAAGTGAGTGAGGGGATTTCCTGGGTCTGGCCTTCCCACCTGTGACATCCTCGTTTATGTAGCCATCCGAAAAATGTTATTTAACTCACTTACAAGACTTCGCAAAAGGGCTTTTCCCAGATTCTTGTTATATGAAGCTGAACATAACAAGCAAATTTCAAACACAGAAAAAGCCCCGCCGTCTGTCCATGAGTTTTGTCATGGGGGAAATGAAAAAACTGTAACCAGCGTAATTTGCTCTTTAATGCTTTTCAAAAGCAAGATCGGGTTGTTTTCTTTCTTTCTTTCTTTTTTAAAAAAGAGGCTGCTGTAAAGTGAAAATGAATTATCTTTAATACGATAAATTTCTGAAGCAGAGGAACCAAACAAAGAGCAGACAAAATGCCTCAGGCAAAGAGGGAATTTGGGGGCTGAGATCTAACTGAGATCTAAACTTTATTCTGCATTGCGTTTCCCAATGTTTCATAAGCTTTCACGAGATTGGTGAACACATGAACAAAAGATGATTTCACAAAGACCCTGAATACTTACCAAACTAGCCCATGCATTTAATCGAGGCAAAAGCAAGGTATTGATCCGCACTCCCACCCCAGAAATTACCAGCAGCTGACAAGCGCATGCAATGCTTTACTTGCACCATTACAGGACGGTTCTCGCATCACAGGCAACGGTCCTATGATGGGACAACCCCGTTTTGCAAAAGCCGACAGCAGGGGTGTTCGGGGTGGGCTGGATGATAAAGGGATATGCATTCAACCCTGAGCTCCTGCACGTCCCAAAATGGAAAAGGTCTCCGTCATTCAAAGAACCATATAAAGTACAAGTGGTCCAGAAGTTGAGGAGAGGCAATCCTCTCCACTGTAACAGTTGCTGGTTTCCTCCCTTCTTTTTCATCAGAGCATCTTGAAGAGATGCAAAAAAAGCACGTTCTTCTAAAGCAGGAAGATTGTGCCCATTACCTTCTTCCCCGTGAATAGGGACTTTTACGTCTATTGGGAAAAAATCGAAGAGCTAGCCACTTTAATCCTTCAAACTACACTTACGAATGGCTCCAGTCTCCTCTTTAAAGGTTCTATAAGAAATCTCCTAACTCTCCCCTAAGCAACGGATGTTGTTGGATGATGCCCTTCCGCAAAGTGCCCCAGTAGCAGGAAGCTGAGGGAGCAGACACTTCCCACACTTATCCACCCCACCAGTGGATCTCTCTCTCCCCCCCCCCCCCACTCCTGGCCAGGGAGGCTTGCTTTTTATATTTTCAGTACCAGGCAGATATTTTTATTTCTTAAAAAAAAAAAAAAAGGTCTCAGAACTAAATTGATAGAATCATAGGATTGCAGAGTTGGAGGGGGTCATCTGGTACAATCCCCTGCAATGAAGTAATCCAGCCCACAGCCATCCCTGGGTGGGCTTGAACTACCACCCTTCTGGTTAACAGCCAGACACATGGACCCATTGCATCACTAGGGTAGTTTGGGTATTTCTGGTGACTTTCAACTAGTGTCCCTGTTCTTCCACTAATTAATTTTTCTTAATGTTTTATACCTGTTGTCTTTGTCCATGGATCACCGAAGAATGGATACTTTTGAATTCTGGTGCTGGAGGAGACTCTTGAGAGTCCCATGGACTGCAAGAAGATCAAACCTATCCATTCTTAAGGAAATCAGCCCTGAGTGCTCACTGGAAGGACAGATCGTGAAGCTGAGGCTCCAATACTTTGGCCACCTCATGAGAAGAGAAGAGAAGACTCCCTGGAAAAGACCCTGATGTTGGGAAAGATGGAGGGCACAAGGAGAAGGGGCCAGACTGTAGAAGACTTCAGTTCTCTCACCACCTACATAGGAAGCCACAAGTCAGACCTTTGGGTTCATCTAGTTCAGTGCTGTCACTTAAGAGGCACACTCTTAAGACAGACGGATGCCGACAAAGGATGTGTGCCACTTTTGAGTGTCAGCTGCCAAAGAAAATATGGCTTGTCTCTGAAATAAAATAGAAACCATGCCAATACATTTCCTGAAGGGTAGCTGTGCTGGTTGTTTCTGCTGGAATGGACGGTATTCAGTTGCCATAATGCCAACACATTGGTTCAGCGCCGTAAGATTCTTGGGTTATTTGAAGTGTCCCACCAAGAAAATTGCATGATTTGCTCATCAATCCTATTATTCTGTAAGATTATAGATTTTGCTGGACCATTTATTTCAACCAACCAATCACATGTCTTGTGCACCATGAGGAAAATTTCTCCAGCTCCAGGGAAAACTTTGGTGGGTATGGCCTAATCTGGTATGTTGTGCCAGCTCACTTGCTAGGAACAACGTGTTTCTGCCTCGAAACACAGGACACATAATGGTCTATTCCATTGTTATTCAGCTGTGGCCTGCTTGACGTAAGAATTCCAACAGTTCTTGAAATGCCCCTCTTTTTTTGCGTTGGCTACAAGCTCATATAGGCTTCAGCCACACTAACTGAATTCCAGCAGGGATGTGTATTTGCTGAGATGGTGCCAATGTTTATTACGGGATCTTAGTTCCAACTCCATCCAGGAGGAAGAAAACAAACCCTCCCCCATTTTGGCCTGAAAGGACAAACAACAGTCCAAAAAGCAGAGCTAATTATAGATTCACTTTCTGCCTTGAGACTTGCAGCGAAAGCGCTCTGAAAAACCCTTCAGCCTTTGAAAGCAAAAGAGAGCACTCAAGTACACAAAATGGCACAATATCAGCCGTCCCGTGGCGCAACCATCTAGCCAGATGAACCCTACCTGAAAAGAGTGTTACTCCTAAGAAGTGGTAGAATAACTATCTATCAAAAAAGGAGGCAGGCGAATGGACAGGCGTCATGAGATAGGAAGTGATGCCAAAAAACGGCATGGTTTGCTCAAACAGCAACAAGGGAAGCCAGAAATTGTGCCTGGAGCACTAAAGTAGAATCTAAACTGGGGACCACGACATTATAACGTAATGTGAGATGCTGTTTAGGGATCCCAGATATGAACATTAACAGTATCTTCAGCCAAAGACCAGCTTGGCTGCTTGACAAAACTGTTGGAAAATTCCATTCCACCTTGAGGAGCAAACATGGGATTATTACATGTCACATGTCTGTTTACATTCCAGCACAGTTTGCTGCGAACTTCCATTGTGTGTATAGCTTTTGCTTTTGATTCTTTTGCCGAGAAGACAAAGAGAGAGACGACATGTTTCTTTGTCCTGATTTATGATTAATAAATTCGTAGTTGTAGTATACTTCCACAAGCCTCACACCTATTCTGTGTGTGCAGTTTGCTCTGGTAATATAGTGTGCCCTGGCTTTGAAGCCTGGGTTGCTGATTTACGTCGGAGCAGAGGCTGATGGGTCTTCGCAGTGGGATGGCTGGAAGGAGACGACCCAGGTAGGGCTAGCCAGCTGGCCTCTGGACCCACTGCAAGCCGACAACCACCAGCCAGGTTAGTAACTAACATACTGATTCTCAAACAGATTAGATCAAAGAACTACAGGCAATTGTGTAGAACTTACAAATAGTAACTGGGCCTTTGTCAGGGTTGCATAATGAAACGCTCCTCAATAATAATAAAACTGCCAATATCACAATTTATAATCTATGGTGCGACTGCATTTGGGTATAGTTCTGTTCGTCTCATCTCAAAAAGGATATTGTGGAGTTGTAAAAAGCTCAGAAAAGGGCCACCAAAATGATGGTGGTCTTTGTTGGGAATCTGAATACGTGCAGCTACTCACACAGAGTCAATTAGGGTTTGGCAGACAGCCAAGGCAATGTGGAGGAGTGAGTCTGCCTGGTGATACAGAGGCATGGAGACAGCTCCATGATTGGCCAAGCTCTCTCAAGGGAGTGATGATTAACGGCCTACTAACTGGAATGTGTTAGTTCAGTAGTACGAGTTTGAGTGTAGGAGTTGGAGGTTGAGAGTTGTGAGTTGTGTATGAGAGAGTTAGCTAAAGATCCGTGTTCTGTTCTGTTCCTGTAAATAGTCCACTGTATATAATAAACACCTAACTACAAGTTCCTGATTCCTGCTTTGTCTATCCTGTCTGCAGCCAAGTTGCCAATTGCTTCTGTGGATTCTGCGTTACTCTGCTAGGTCTGGCTAAGGTCCTGCAACTAGTCGGAAAGTTGCGAAACACCAATAGGTTTTGCCAATAGTCTTCTCCCTTGTTTCCCACAGGCATCTAGTTGGCCAATGTGAGAACAGGATGCTGGACTACACTGGGCCATTGGCTGATACAGCAGGCTCTCCCTATGTTCTTATGTTAGCCAAGCCATTTCCCTATCAAGCTACTTTCCTATTTGCACAGATTTTATTTATTTGTGTGTGTGCACGTGCACAGAAGAGCATTCCACCAGTCCGAAGTTGCTCAGCCCAACCTCAACCAGGCCACAGCCTATATTTCAGAATCTCTAGACTCTGTTCCCCATCAGAAGCACCGCACCTGCCTTACAGAAAGGCAGAAAGACTGGGTCAAATATGTATTGATGGACTGGGTTGCAAGCTTGACTGCTTATTCAGGAGAAAACCTGATTTCTCACCTATTTTCTCATAAATGGTGAGGAGTCTGAGAGAGGAACGGCTCAAAGTCTAAAAAAACCAGCAACATGCTAGGCTCTCATTAGAGCTGCAAAGGGAATGCCTAGCTGATCATTGTAAAAATCAGAAAACTCCCAACAGAAATGAGCATTTATTGCATGCCAGCTACCATACACAAAGTGCAACAAAACAACTCAGTCATTGCTTTGGACAGACATGGGGTGAGGTTTCTACAGCTCACCACTGTAGGGCCCAACCACTGAGAGCAGGAGAATATGAACGATTTAGGGTTCACGGACTTCTGCCTTTTAAAAAGGCACAGTTGAATTTACCGCCCTGATGCCCCTCTTTCTCGTTTTCAGTCTGGATTTATTGTGGCTTATTTTATTTTTACTTTAGTTGTAGGACTCCTCGCTGTACCATTTTTACTTTGGAGGAGTCTCTAAAAGCACTGCGGGATAATGTATTCTTCTGTTAATAGCGCTCACATGCAGTGTGAAAACTTGCACAAAGACTCCCAACAATTCCTCGTTCTGTGCAGACAAGCCAACGACCACAGCAGCTGTGTTAGAATCTAGCACTTCTCACATGCAACGCGCAGATGTTTAAATAGAAGCAGAAGAAAGGTCCCTGTTAAAGCAGCCCCAGTTCCGAGGCGGGGTGTGGGAACGGGGAGAGAAGCATCTTTGAAAGGCTCTTGGCACACAACTACAGACTCCTTGATTGTCTAAGGAAGACTGCAAAGAGGAGAAGAAAAAAAGTTCACTTTCTAAATGGGGGTGTTCACAAGCCTGTTGGGTCCCACAGAATGAAGTGACTCATGCCCCTGCACAAATACCCAACTTTGTTAAGAATACTATTTTTGTTCTGCCTTATCTATTCACCGCCTTCCCAGGAGTTTCGGAAAACCCTAAAGGAAGTTCGGAGAGAAGAATGGCTCTCACTTTACAGTCCTGTTTTTTCATTTGTGGCAGGTTTTCTCAAAGGGTGAGAGTGATAGTTTTCAACCGTTTCAGATCTGGGGTCCCACAATATCTGCAAGAAGAAATTAACCTACACACTCACCATTTTTTTTTTGTACTCGCCTTTCTTTCTGCATGTTTTATTTCCTTAGCCCTTTCACCCCCTTGCTGAAAAAAACAAAACACCAAAAAATTGTGGGGTGCCATTGGTGTGACCCACTTTTAGGTCAGAATGTGAAATAACTTGTGGGTTCTGATCCAATACTCCAAGGAGACTTGCAGCTTACTCAACACCTTCCTCTTTCAGCAAGCCTTTAAGCCAGGCTTCCCCAACCTTGGCCCTCCTGATATTTTTGGCCTACGACTCCCATGATCCCTAGCTAGCAGGATCAGTGGTCAGGGATGATGGGAATTGTAGTCTCAAAACATCTGGAGGGCTGAGGTTGAGGAAGCCTGCTTTAAGCTAATATCTTTTCCAATCTGTATCGGGATTGCTTTTAAGGTGCTGTGGGCTAAAGCCTCAGCGCCTAGGGCTTGCCGATCGAAAGGTCGGCGGTTCGAATCCCCGCGGCGGGGTGCGCTCCCGCTGCTCGGTCCCAGCGCCTGCCAACCTAGCAGTTCGAAAGCACCCCCGGGGGCAAGTAGATAAATAGGTACCGCTTACCAGCGGGAAGGTAAACGGCGTTCCGTGTGCGGCTCTGGCTCGCCAGAGCAGCGTTGTCACGCTGGCCACGTGACCCGGAAGTGTCTCCGGACAGCGCTGGCCCCCGGCCTCTAGATGTGAGATGGGCGCACAAACCCCAGAGTCTGTCAAGACTGGCCCGTTTGGGCAGGGGTACCTTTACCTTTACCTTTAAATATGGGCTTATTGGCTTTATCACTTGGTGTTCGCTGTTCTGGGTTCCTTTCAGAAGAAGGGTGAGATATAAATTTAATAAATAAATAAAACCTGTAGGATTTAGTATCAGCTAGAATTCTACACTTCAGCACTGACCATCACTCTGCATATTGGCTGGAATGAATCAGGCATGAGTGAATTTTGCGATACCCCAAGGTTAACGCAGTCAACCTCCAATGTACAGAATATAATATCACAGGCAGCAACTTGGCAAAAACAGGAAAGAACTGCTTTTTTTTAAAAAAATGTTTTAGCTCTTTGGGGCCATTATCTTGGCAGTAGATTTAGTTGTTTATTGCATTTTCTCACAGGATCACATGCTGTTTGAGGAAGGGGCCTCCATTTCCAATCAGGAAATATAAAGAGCTAGCAAATTTCCTCCTATATTTTGCCATGCTGCTGCAAATATGCTTATCTATGCATTAGTGAGCTTGATAGTAAGTTCTCTGTGCACTGCAGTTTGGGGGAACTTCTGATTAAGAAGTTTACCTTGCCTGCTGACAGCTTTGTGGTTCGGATTTGATTTTAGTCCATTTGCTTTTAACAAAATTTGATCAAACCCCACTCACCCCATTGCTAAGTTAAAACCACCTCCTTTAAGCCTCTGATCTCACCCATTTTTGTTCCCCTCCATTGCTCTTCCCACTGTCTTCTGTTGTTTGCTATGCCTCCACCCTCCAATTCCCCAACCTCGGCCTCAAGACAAAGTCTTTCTAATTACAACACTCAGATTTTCCTTCAGCCTGGATTGTGTAAGCCACCAGCTTTGTACCACAACATTCAAATGTGATCTACCATCCTCCTGCAAAGGGTAGCACGACGGTTGGGTGGGAACCCAATGTTCCATAGCCAGTAATTTACGTGACCAGGGCAGGTTCTCAATTCTTTACCGAGTCCCAGCACTATACAAATGTTGGCGGATAATCTTGTAGGAGTGTAAACTGGGGATACACCTGCCCTGTACAAAGTGATTGGGATAATCCAGCAAGTTGAGAATGGCTGTGTGTTGAAATTTCACCTTCTGCTTGCTGTTGTACAGGGAGCTGGATCAGAAGCAGTATGGTAAAATAAGCAACAACTCTCTGTTGGAAGCAAGAGAGTCGCCTGCCTCTATTACTGACCCCCTTTTACATGTGTTCGGTGGCTGAAGGTGTTATACTGGGTAGGCGACTTTACTAACCTTCCCAAGAGACAGCCGGCTTCTCACTCGCACCCTGAAAACATGCTGAATTATTCCAAGCCGAAAAATGGCACAGCAGCTGAATAGCTATAAATCATAGAATCATAGAATAGACCACAAGGGCCATCGAGTCCAACCCCCTGCCAAGTCTAAATGTTAGACTGCATATGCCCCTATCTTTCCCTGCTCTGTAATTAAGCAACTGAAACCTCTCTCGGAAGAGGCACCCAAGTTCTGTTGAACTATTTATTTGATTGAAAATTAGTCGTTGATCGGGGGGGGGGATTCTTGATTTTAGTTCAGGTCAGCAGATTACTCCATAATGTTCACTGCACAGTTTGCCCATTGAAAATAATCATGCATATCCCATGAAAAAGCTACTTGCGCCGAACAGCTCCAACACAAAATGGAAATGAAGTGACTAAAATGCATAACAGTTGCATGTTTTTACCCCTACTTCAAGGATTGTTGACGAATAGAAAAATATAGATTTCCTGGTTTTGAGTATTATCCAAAGACTGACTTGCGGGATGAAATTTAGTAGGAAAGTAAAATGGCCAAAAATGAAACATTGGCTACGTGGACTGATAGAAATAAGGACCCCACTATCAGTTTCCTGGATCCAATTTTATGACACGTGTTTTTGGAAAAGCAAAACAAGGCTTGTCTTGCTTTTATGTCAACTTCAGTATAATGAAAACCAAAGAAAAAATTCAAGTACTGTATCTGAATACATTTGTACTGGTTCAATAATGGAGCCTACACTACAGTTTGAAGCTCCTGCATCTTGGGGGGGGGGGCTAACTGAGCTCTGTATCCAATCCTTTACCCGGCCCCTTAAGATTAAAGTTAAAGAGACCCCTGACCATTAGGTCCAATCGTGGCCGACTCTGGGGTTGCGGCGCTCATCTCGCTTTATTGGCTGAGGGAGCCGGCGTACAGCTTCTGGGTCATGTGGCCAGCAGGACTAAGCCGCTTCTGGTGAACCAGAGCAGCACATGGAAACACCGTTTACCTTCCCGCTGGAGTGGTACCTATTTATCTACTTGCACTTTGACGTGCTTTCGAACTGCTAGGTTGGCAGGAGCAGGGACCGAGCAACGGGAGCTCACCCTGTCACGGGGACTTGAACTGCTGACCTTCTGATCAGCAAGTCCTAGGCTCTGTGGTTTAACCCACAGCGCCACCCACGTCCCTTGAAGATTAGGACAAGTTAATTACGGGGCCTTCTGTATCTCACTGTACCTTCAAAGATGAAGTTAAATGGGGTGCTTAAGAGGGCATTTTCTGTGCAATACCTTGCACCAGGGACCACTCGATGACTATTGTTCAAGATGGCTTTTGGCCACAGCTTAAGGTATTTTAATCCCTTGGGCAGCCTTCCTCAATCTGGTGCCTTCCAGATGTTTTGCACTACAACTCGCACTGATCCCAGGCAGCATGGGCAATGGTCAGGGATGACAGAAGTTGTAATTCATCTGGAGGTCAGCAGGTTGGGGAAGGATGTCCTAGCAGATGAATTATTTTTGTCTGGTGTCCTCTGCTATCTTAATAACATTTCTTCGCTGCTGCTGCTGAAGTATGCTGCCTCGGGCGCTTTAGCAATTAAGGCAGAAAAATGACATATAAATACCTTAATTAGTTTAACTGAAATCAAGAGTATGGTCGTTTTATTCCGCTTTCCCAGAAGGGTACATGGTGCTGAAGGGGGCACTTCTGGTCACAGGATTATGTAAAGCTTCAGATGGTACATTGACATCTCACTTCAAAATTCCAAATTATTATAAGTTGTGCGCTGTTTGGTCCAGCAAAGTTAAGCAGGCCTCCGAGAATTTAGTTCAGTTCTGAGATCTTGACAGTAGGAATCTGGTTTTTAACACGTTATGCATTCATTTGTCACTTTATGCATGGAAGCAGGTTGCACCATAACAGTCCTTGTCATCATGCATATCAGCAATACCACGAGACAGTAAATGGTGAGAGCAGATGCTGCCATATACCTCTACTAAGGTCATTCTCAGAGCACTGACAGGTGAAGGCTCAATATCCACCAGCTGAACGGCATTAAAACTCTGAATGTCAAAGGTTGCACAAGGACAAAACACACACACACACAAACACATACACACACACACCAGTTAGAACTGCAAGGCAAACACAATTAGGCAAATATGGTTAGTCAGGGAAAACTCAGCCCACTGCCTTTTATATACCCTTGGACTTGATGTAAACAATGTGCTGGGATAGTCAGAGATACAAAATCAACTTATCTTTTGTTGAGGATGAAGTTAGAAAACATCTGAATTTCAAGGGCAAGTTTGTTGTTTTTAACAAGGCTTACTCAATTTTTATCTGTCTTTCCCCTAATGCAGCGCAGACCCAGATCCCTTCCCCCTTGCTAACTATGGTTTATCAAAAATCTGCAAAAAGAAAGGACTTAAAAAAACAACAACAACTTACACTTTGCTTAAATTGGAACTTTCTATTACCTTGGTGTAAGAAGCACAGAAAATTGCTCTTTAGCCACCTGGTGAGCTATTTGCTTAATGTGAACCTCTGCAAATATTTGGGGAGACAGTACGATTTGGGAAAAAAATATTTCCCATTATCAACCATTTCTTAAAACACGATAAATTTTTACAAAACCCCTCCCAGCCTCCCCTGTATTTACAAATTATTCTCAACATAAAATAAATTTTTTTTGAGGACCTAAAACCTTAAAAAGGGCAATAAGCAAGGGCTGACCACACACAAGGAAAACACACAAGGCAAGGAAAACACTGGGATCGGTTACAGAGCTTTGTTGTATAGTTGCAAAGATTAATTAGACCTTCCGCTAGGTAAAGGTAAAGGGACCCCTGACCATTAGGTCCAGTCGCAGACGACTCTGGGGTTGCGGCGCTCATCTTGCTTTACTGGCCGAGGGAGCCGGCGTACAGCTTCCGGGTCATGTGGCCAGCAGGACTAAGCCGCTTCAGCGAACCAGAGCAGCGCATGGAAATGCCGTTTACCTTCCCGCCGGAGGGGTACCTATTTATCTACTTGCACTTTGACGTGCTTTCGAACTGCTAGGTTGGCAGGAGCAGGGACCGAGCAACGGGAGTTCACCCCATCACAGGGATTCAAACCGCCGACCTTCTGATCGGCAAGTCCTAGGTTCTGTGGTTTAACCCACAGCGCCACCCACGTCCCAGACCTTCTGCTACCATACACTAAAAATGTGTCTAAATGAACAGATGTCTTAATAAGCTTCAAATTCTAACCCACCAGTGCAGCTGCTCAAATCCTACATGCGGGAGGGGATGGGACTGCGCCATCCGGCTTCACCTTTCATCATGCATTCACCCCATACAACATTTGCATGTTGGACATAGGGAATGGCACGAATAGAATACAATCTATTGTACAGCTCAGTTTTGTGTGGGGCCAAAAGGAAGAACTCGTGCTGGGCTCTAGACACCAAGGTCCCTACGGATATATTAAGTTGAATGTGCAGTATCGGGTGAGGAAGATACACCTTGAGTGGGGTAGGTTGGTATAATCCCAATCTCCCACCACTCATGAATGTTCGAAAAGGGGTAGAAAGGTAAAGGACCCCTGACAGTTAAGGCCAGTCGCAAACGACTCTGGGGTTGCGGCACTCATCTCGCTTTACTAGCCGAGGGAGCTGACGTTTGTCAACAGACAGTTTTTCCGGGTCATGTGGCCAGCGGGAATAAGCCACTTCTGGCGAAACCAGAGCAGCGCAAGGAAACGCCGTTAACCTTCCCGCCGGAGCAGTACCTACTTATCTACTTGCACTTTTGGGCGTGCTTTCAAACTGCTAGGTTGGCAGGAGCAGGGACCGAGCAACAGGAGCTCACCCCATCGCGGGGATTCGAACCGCCAACCTCCCTAGGCTCAGTGGTTAACGCCACAGCGCCACCCGCGTCCCTTCAAAAGGGGTAGCACTCAATAAATTTTGCTGTTGTCCAAAGCAACTATGTGCACTTGAGGCCACTCCTTTTAACAGGCTTAGCACACCTGACTCAGCGCACCTTAGCACACCTGGGTCACAATCCAGTGTTCCCTGTCTCCTGAAGAAAGGCTTAAAAAGGCTATATGAGGTTGCAAAACTCTTGGACAGCACATCAGTGTGTTTCTCCCTGCAGAAATATGGATTTTAGAATTTCTTGGGTCATGCCCAGGCAGACAACTGCACACGGCAATTTATTTGCACGTAGACCATGTTCCCCTTACAAAAGCGGCTTCCCTGGATTGTGGCTCATTCAAAGCATTGAACAAAGGAGTGGAATTAATGTATTTTTTAAAATGCCCTTACGGTGTCACTGTCACATGGCTGGAACTGGAAGGACTGTGGTTTATGAAATACGGAGTTCTCCTGCAAGAACAGCTGAAAATTGTAATCTCGCACTACCTGAAAGAGACAACGAATACGTTTACAGGCATTTAATCCCTGATATTAAAGAGAGAATGTGTGAGACAGAAAAACTGAAGAAACTGTAACACTGCAATAGTTAAGCCAACACCAGAAGTTCTGCAAGGTGCAGTACAACATTTAAAATGAAATCAACGAAAATACTGTAAGAACATCATTTAAAATACCAATAAAACAACAATGAATACTTACTGGATTTTTTTTTTAAACCATTTTGTAAAGGCCTGTCTAAAGAAAAAAAGTTTTCACAGGACATATGCAGAAAGGGAGACATGGTTCCTGCCCAACCTTTAGTGGTACGGGGTTCAAAAGAGCTGAGCCTGCCACACTGAAGGTTTGGCCCTAAGTGAAGACCAGCTGAACCTTGGGGGGCCACAAGGGAAAACACAGGAGGTGCCTGATCACAGGATCTCAGCCTTTCAAGTTGGAGCTTTTGGAACCAGGCCATCTTTAAGGTACTCTGGGTCCAAGCTGTTTAAGGCTTTTTGAATTAATGTAAATTCCTCAAACCTGGCCCAGCAGCAAACTGGCAATTTGCAATTGAAGAAGAAGAAGAAGAAGAAGAGGAGGAGGAGTTTGGATTTGATCTCCCGCTTTATCACTACCCAAAGGAGTCTCAAAGCGGCTAACATTCTCCTTTCCCTTCCTCCCCCACAACACACACTCTGTGAGGTGAGTGTATACAGGATTTGTAGATGCCTGATGGCTGGAATGCATATTGATCTTAAATGGGAACATTATTCAGGAAACTTAAGAACGCATATATGATCCCAGAAACCAAATCAGCCACCTGCTCAATAGTGTGCGCCATCTTTATCAGGGTGTATTTTAATTCTTAAAACTCTACAAATTGGGTTGGAGTTGTAAGTGTCTGTTATTTATATCTATATTTTTAGAAACCGCAGAACATTAAGAGTGAAATGTAGTATCAGAAAGTCAAAAGGCTTATGAAGAGACTAGAGAAGCCGGATTAAACCATCATGAGCTTGGGATATCCAAACATTTCACAGACAGCAAGGGTGGATTAACCACATCAGTATCAAATGCAATGCAGATAAAGTCTTATGTGGATTCCTCCAGTTGGCCTGGGTGGCCTGTACAACTACAGTCCTGTGCAGAGGTGATTGGACAGAGCAGAGGTGATGCGTAATGGATAAATCCATTTGATGGATTGAAACTGCCAGCTAAGGGAGACTATATAAACATATCCTAGGAAAAACCAATGCTGCAAAATATTCCTCAAGGAGCATTGTAACTGCATTGTAAACAGTTACAGAACTTGAAACTGCTTTTAAACTATACTTGGAGGATTCCAGGCCAACTCTGATAACAGTGCAGAGCTCCAAGTCAAAGGGATAATGCTATTGTTGTAAGACAGGGAAGGCCAACTCCTAAGAGACTGCGATCTACTCACAGAATAAAAAACTGGCAGTGATCTACCAGGTTTTTTTAAGGGAGGAAAGTCCCATTTTTAAAGGGTTCAGGGCAAAGTTGTTGTCTTTTTTTAGGGAGGAAAGTCCCTTTTTTTAGGGGTTGAGGTCAACGTTGAGCCAGATTTTACCACCACTAACGAAAGGGAGCCAGCGATCGACTGCAATCCACCAAAACCTCGCGGGGAGCTACCAGTAGATCGCGATCGACCTGTTGGACATCCCTGTTGTAAGAAATGGAGTAGGGGGTGGCGATGTCAGGTTTTTACTCCGAATTATTCCCAGGTATATGAAACTGCCTTATATAGATTCAGGCCACTGCGCCAGCCAGCCAGCGCTTAATCTGGTTGGCAGCAGTTATCCTCTGTTGCAGGAAGACACGTCTCTCAGCTCTGCCACCATAGATGTTTAACTGACACCACGGACAGAACCTCAGACTTCCTGCATTTAAAGCTCACTATTAAGTGTTAAATCACTACCTTACCAAGCGCTGGCCATCTCCATAATGCTGGCCTCTCTGCCCCCACCACCCTTTTCATGGTGGCTAGTACAGTGGTGCCCCGCAAGATGAATGCCTCGCAAGATGGAAAACTCGCTAGACGAAAGGGTTTTCCGTTTTGGAGGTGCTTCGCAAAACGAATTTCCTATGGGCTTGCTTCGCAAGACGACAATGTCTTGCGAGTTCCTGCTGGTTCCCCCCCCTTTTTCTAAGCCGCTAAGCCGCTTATCAGCTGATCCGATCAACAGATAAGCCGCTAAAAGCCGCTAATAGCGCTAATCCGTCAATGGGCTTCCTTCGCAAGACGAAAAAACCGCTAGACGAAGAGAATCACAGAACAGATTCTTTTTGTCTTGCGAGGCACCACTGTATTGACACTGTGGTGGTGCAGTATTCTACTTCCCTGGTTGTGACCTCTTCAGGCTCCTCCCATTTTCAAAAAAAAAGGTCACAGGGCCCACCCTGCCACAACTATTTTGGAACACAGACAAAAAAACTAGTTTGCTGAAAAACTTACCCGACTGGAAGTTTCCAAAAGAAACTGGAATGTGCTTTGTACAGCTTGGCATGCTTCTAATTCAGTCCTGCTGAACGCCATTAAATAATCCTTAAGGTGGTCACATACATTCCCATCAAGAGCCTGTATTAAAACAGAAGCAAAAAAGAAAAATCGTATTCATGCTCAAATGGTGGGGTGAATATCCGCTATCTAAATAAAATGCATTTATTCACCTTCATGCTTGGTCATCTTGGGCTCATACGCATCCCGCAACAGAACTGAAATTGCTATCTATTCCCACTAGCTGGCACTAAAGAGTATTCCAAAAGCCAATAGGGGCTAATAAAAACACTTTTTTTGCATTTTCACAAAGGAGATGTACCTATAACATATATTGGAGATATCAGATCTGAATAATATATTTAGCTTAGAAAGGTTGCATTTCATCCGCAGAAGTGATTGTCCCTGCAAGAAACACACAATTCCTATTCGATTAGCCATTTGCTTTCTTAACAAATGCTTTTACTTGAAAGAGTAATAATATTTAAGGATACTCTAATTGCTAATAAATTGTAGTTGACTAGTCACAGAAAATAATAGGTGAAGGACCCCTGGACAGTTAAGTCCAGTCAAAGGCGACTATGGAGTTGTGGCACTCATCTCGTTTTCAGGCCGAGGGAGCCAGCGTTTGTCCACAGACAGCTTTCTGGGTCATGTGGCCAGCAGGACTAAACTGCTTATGGTGCAACGGGACACCGTGATGGAAACCAGAGCGCACGGAAATGCCATTTACCTCCCCGCCACAATGGTACCTATTTATCTACTTGGACTGGTGTGCTTTTGAACTGCTAAGTTGGCAGGAGCTGGGACAGAGCAACGGGAGCTCACCCTGTCACAGGGATTCGAACCGCTGACCTTCTGAAAAAGAACACCCCTTAATCATGTGGCCTTAGAAATTGGATTTTTGACCAGGATGCCAACCAAGACAGCAAACATCATTGCCACCTGTTCCTCTAACTTGGTACCCTCAAATTAAGGCCAATCACTCAAGGCCCCATTGCCTTGAGACTCTGACCTTCCCATAACTATTCAGGGCCTTTGTAGAACTAAGATTCCTTGGCATATTTAAAGGGGAGATATCGGGAAATTCCCCATATGGATCGCAAATGTATAAATGGATACAATCAGGTAGAGGTCATCACATGCTATCTGCACCAATTGTTAGCTGGCTTCCAGGTCAATCCACACAGGAAGTGACAGCTGAACTCCTAGCATAGAAACATCTATATATTACACACCAGGTAGGCAAATTTGCACCGGCAGCCAAGAAGTTCCGTTCCAGCTATGTGAATGCACTCCAGTTTTAAAATCTAATGTTGTAAATTTCCTTTTTATGTTGTAAACTGCTACAGGTTGCATTGTATGATTTTAGAAGGAGGTTTTCCCTTTTATTCTCTGTCGTCCATTGTAAAGGCCTTTGGCTACATACAATAAAATTGACTCCCTCACTTACTCCTATGCCCATTGCGATAGCTTCTGCCACTTTGCAGAGAATTACCGGAGGTTGTCAAAGTGAAAATGTATGCAGTGCTATTTCTAGATATGCAAGAGAATTATCCGTAGCTAGCATGTTTGCAGCTTTCTCATTTCACCTACTGCATTTAAAGATGTTGGTATCTCTCAAGTTCAGTGTAAAGTGGTTGTCAACACATCCCTGGATCATGCGAGAAGTTAATTAAACAGGAGAACATTCATGCTGACATTCAGCATATATGAACTGAACTACTGCTTTAATTGTAACCAGCTGAGATAAAGCAGGGACTCTAAAGATTGTTTTAATTCACGGCAAGCAAGAGATACGAAGCAAGTATACAGCCATGGTAGGGAGCGCCTTAGGAGCAATATAAACTTACTTGCTAAGTGCAAATCCGAGAACTGCTCAGAAAGGAAAAAGCTAACAATGTGTGAATAGGCATAATGTAATTTATATCACACTTCCATCAGGGTTGTAATGGCTGATTTTGACTGGCCACAAAACCATTCACATTATATAACAAAAGGCAGAGGGCCGAAGGAGCGTCTCCACCCCCATTGTCCATTGTCCTCATTGACACTGAGGTCCAGCTCCGAGGGGCTTCTGGTGGTTCCCTCCCCGTGAGAAGCAAAGTTGCAGGGAAGCAGGCAGAGGGCCTTCTCGGTGGTGGCGTCTGCCCTGTGGAACGCCCTCCCACCAGATGTCAAGGCAATAAACAACTATTTTACTTTTAAAAGACAACTGATGGCGGACCTGTTTAGGGAAGTTTTTTTTATGTCTGATGCTGTATTGTTTTTAAGATTCGGTGAAAGCTGCCCAGAGTGGCTGGGGAAAGCCTGCCAGATGGGTGGGGTATTAATAATAATAATAATAATAATAATAATAATAATAATAATGGTCATTATGAGGGCTGCAACAGAGAGTGGGTTGGAGGCGCATTGTATGTGCACTGCATGAACCTCTGGGGATGCAGCGCCTCTGTGCATCTAAGTAACAGGGCACCCCCGCAAAGAGGCTTCTCTGCATACATGCCAGGATGCGCTGAGGCTATGGGAGTTCACATCACCATGATGGCATCTCAAACACACTTTCCCCTTAGGAATGAGTGGCAGACAGTGGCAGCAGAGGTTGGATGGCCATCTGTCACGGAAGCTTCAGTTGAGATTCCTGCAGTGCAAAGGGTTGGACTAGATGACTCTCAAGGTCCCTTCCAACTCTACAATTATACAATTTATATAGGGGGGAAAGGTGCATGCTTAGAGACATCATAGAATCAGAGACCTGCAATAGACAGAAGCTTCTAGGGCAGTGGTAGAGATTGTTGCTAGGCATAGCCCATTGACTAAGTCATTTAAAATATCTAGTTTAGCTTATATGCCTGTTGTCTTTGTCCATGGAGTTTTCTTGGCAGGGATACTGGAGTGGCTTGCCGGTTCCTGCTTCAGGTGGATCACGTTTGGTCAAAATTCTCCACTAGGACCTGTCCATCTTGGGTGGCCCTGCACGGCATAGCTCATAGCTTCTCTGAGTTATTCAAGCCCCTTCGCCACAGCAAGGCAGTGATCCATGAAGGAGAGTCCCATGGACTTGAGACTGCCATGGACTGCAAGAAGATCAAACCTCTCCATTCCGAAGGAAATCAGCCCTGAGTGCTCACTGGAAGGACAGATCCTGAAGCTGTGGCTCCAATACTTTGGCCACCTCATGAGAAGAGAAGACTCCCTGGAAAAGACCCTGATGTTGGGAAAGATGGAGGGCACAAGGAGAAAGGGACGACAGAGGACAAGATGGTGGGACAGTGTTCTCGAAGCTACCAGCATGAGTTTGACCAAACTGTGGGAGGCAGTGGAAGACAGGAATGCCTGGCGTGCTCTGGTCCACGGGGTCACAAAGAGTTGGACACGACTAAACGACAAGTTTAGCTTATGTCAGGAACAATTTCTTGTACAAATGACTGAAGAAGTAAACATTAGCAAAGCAAATGTATTTGCTAACTTAGTTGGATTCCCCACCTCCCACCCCAGTACGTGAACACTACTTGCTTTTAAAACAACTGCTGTTCTACAGACTCATTTAGAGGAAGGCTAAGAGTTTAAGGAAGATAAGAGCTTCATCAAGCGGTATAATATAAACCGCATCAACTGCCCGCTTCCTAAATCTGAGACAGAACCAATCATCAGTGGTTTGGGGGTTCAAAAATCCATAGGACTTTCAGGAAGTGAAACCAACAGCTTCAAGAGAAATGGCAGGTGTTTCTTTTTTTAACGGCAGGCTTAAATTCCAGTGGGACTTGGACTGTTTTATCATGACTTCAAATGCTGTTTTAATGTGCTTTCTAGCTTTTCCTCCTTGACATAGGCAAAGTTCCTGCTCAAATCTTCAACAGCTGCATAAGAGCAACTATGCACAGGATAGCAGTTCTGCTATAAAGTCTTAGAATCACAGGGACAATCCTAGAATTCATACTGCCCTGTGTATGATTCTGCTTCCAGCTCCAATGGAAGAACTACCTTTTTCTCCCAACGGACAAAGTGGCATCACATGGTCAAATGTTCTATCTATATATTTAATCAAACCTATTCGAGAAGACTCCCTGGAAAAGACCCTGATGTTGGGAAAGATTGAGGGCACAAGGAGAAGGGGACGACAGAGGACGAGATGGTTGGACAGTGTTCTCAAAGCTACCAGCATGAGTTTGACCAAACTGCGGGAGGCAGTGGAAGACAGGAGTGCCTGGCGTGCTCTGGTCCAGGGGGTCACGAAGACTCAGACATGATTAAACGACTAAACAACAACATTCCTTTTAAGAGCATGCAAGCTTTCAAGTTACAGAAACACCCTGGGTTAAGAGAAAAATAATGTTCTCTAATTGTTAACTGGCAAACTTACACCAGAAGAACACTCACTGAAAAGGCATCTGTCTTGTATCTTTTACTCTCTAGGACCTATTGCTTCATATACCTGCACTGGTGTAAAATGATTCAACGTCCTACAAGAAATGGTACCACACAAGCCTTTATTGTGCTGACTCTCCTTGGCGATGAGCCTCAGCACTCAGTATGCACAATTTTGTGCTAGTGTTTTAGAAGCCCCTGGTTCTGCCTGCTTCTCTCATTCTGTCCCTATAACCCGCTTTTTGTACAAATTATACTTGGGCAGAGGGCACACGGGTGGCGCTGTGGATTGAACCACAGAGGCTAGGACTTGCCGATCAGAAGGTCAGCAGTTCGAAAACCCGCAATGGGGTGAGCTTCCGCTGTTCGGTCCCTGCTCCTGCCAACCTAGCAGTTTGAAAGCATGTCAAAGTGCAAGTAGATAAATAGGTATCACTCCAGTGGGAAGGTAAACAGCATTTCCGTGTGCTGCTCTGGCTCGCCAGAAGCGGCTTAGTCATGCTGGCCACATGACCCGGAAGCTGTACGCCGGCTCCCTCGGCCAATAAAGCAAGATGAGCGCCGCAACCCCAGAGTCGGCCACGACTGGACCTAATGGTCAGGGGTCCCTTTACCTTTATACTTGGGAAGGGACACAACATAGGATGGCTACAGCACCATGTGTTGCTGTAGTGGTGCGACACCAACCTAAGACTGGCCTGGCAAACTACACAGCGAGCAAACCGCTCAAATAACAAGAAGGAAAAGATTTATAATCCTGGAAAACACAGTCATGATCTTATTACCATGTCAACGGAACTGTTACTGCTTAGGACAATTTTTGTATTTAATGGAATTTCCAGTTTAACAGTTTCTGGACATTAATAATGAACTTAACATACCTTAACTCTGCTGAGATCAGCAGCAACACTCTGACTAGCAGAAAATATGAGGGGTGGCCAACATTTTCTTTTTTTAGGAAGGATGAACAGGAAAAGCTCATTGCTAGTAGCTGCATTCCACACCAATTCGGTCTCTTAGCAAAAGTGTATTTGTTACATATTTTAGACGCTTCTCCCTGCAGCAAACCAAAAGCCTCACACATCACTTACTAGGGATCTACTCTTCTCCTCACCTCCCCCAAGCTAGAATTTTAGTTGTTTTTTTTGGCAGAAACCTCAAACAGTTCAGCCTAATGGTACATATTTGTTATGGAAAGTTTGAGCCTGGACAGTCAATTTCTGGGCAACTGAAAAGAGTGCCTTATAATGGAAAGAGTAGAGCACTTTGAACTGGCATGTTTGTGGCCCAAAGTAAAACAGATACTTGCTTCACCTTTTAGAGATATTTCAACCTCAAGTGTCTTCCAACAATCAAGACTTTTAAAAAGTGTGCATCTAGTCACAGACTGCACCATAGGTGGGATTCTTTGGGAGACCATACTATTTCCCCTCAAGCATTTTAAGGTATTATATCAAAAGTTTTAGGGAAACACAGTTGCAAGGGACTCCAGCAATCATTTAGTTCGTAAGACGGGCTATCCCATACCTAAAGCACTCTAAAGGTAAAAAGGACCCCTGACCATTAGGTCCAGTCGCAGACGACTCTGGGGTTGCGGCACACATCTCGCTTTATTGGCCAAGGGAGCCAGTGTACAGCTTCCGGGTCATGTGGCCAGCATGACTAAGCCGCTTCTGGCGAACCAGAGCAGCGCAAGGAAACACCGTTTACCTTCCCGCCAAAGTGGTACCTATTTATCTACTTGCACTTTGATGTGCTTCCGAACTGCTAGGTGGGCAGGAGCAGGGACTGAGCAACGGGAGCTCACCCCGCCGCGGGGAGTCGAACCGCCGACCTTCTGATCGGCAAGCCCTAGCCTTTGTGGTTTAACCCACAGCACCACCTGCGTCCCTAAGGCACTCTAGCAAGTTCCTATCCAGCTTTATCATTTCAGAATAAGAGACCTTTGTGTGGGTAACATGCACACCATCAGAGGAATTGCTGCAATCATACATACCTCTGAAGTGTCATAAAATGATCTCAAGACAAATATTTATAATGAAATTTTAAAAACCCACAAAAAGAGATAGCACGGAAAACGTTTTCCTTAACTGTCACCTGGTGGCAAAGCTAGCATTTGAGGGTTAACACAGAAGGTGCTTGGTGAATCTCTACTGGAAGAGCAGTCCCCAAGACCGGGCCAGCCACACGGAAGGCTCAGTTTCATGTTGATGTCAAATGAGCCTCATTCACTGGGGACAAACAGTGATGCTCCTACAGGTGATATCAGTGATAGAGCTGTTCTGGGTTCTGGTGGTGCCTAAGGCAACCCAGACCTAAGTTGCTCAGGGCTTTGTAAATGAACACAAGGACACTGAAGCTGCCTTGACAGCAGATTGACAGCCAGTGCAGATGTTTGAACAAGTGAAAATCTAGGGACAGTAAAAAGCAATAGGTGTTGTTCTTTTCTAAAATTTCCTCTGCTTGGTAAAATGTTAAGCCACAAAAAAGCACCCAAGATGGTCTTTTTAAACCGATAGGTATAGATAAACAGCAATCCAAATTTCAGTCTCTTTTGTTCCATCCACCATCTCTCTCTCTCTCTCTCTCTCTCTCTCTCTCTCTCCCATGCACTTCCTTCAGCCTTGAAGAGCTATCCTGTCTCTTGACCAAGCCATTTCCCTTCTCTCTAAATCCGCTAGGGAGAATCTGTTTCACTCAGTACCGTGTCCAGTACTGATCAGAGTCTGCAATGCTAGTATTACTGGATATTTCTCACCTTTCAAAACATGTTTCTAGCCCTATCTTTAATCCTGATAGCTGCTCTGTCTTTCACTGGAGAACAGTTCCGAAATATCATTCTGATTTGGAATCTTTCAACTTACAAACTAACATTAGGGGCAGATCAATGAGGAGGCAAATGGGGTGTTTGCTCTAGGCTTCTAGGCAAGCAAGCAGCCAGGCCAAGGACAGCCGCTCCCCTAACTGTTTCATACAGATCCTGGAGACCAAATACAATATTTTGCCTCTTAGGAGAAAAGAGTTATATAAAAGATGGGTAGGGATGTGGTAGCAATAGTGGTGAGGACACATTATAAAAGGCTAAGATTTCCTTTGGATCCCCAAAGTCTAGAAATGACCTGTTTGACAAATCACATGGGTCTTTTTGAAAGGCATGCAATCACCCGGTTATCAGCAATCTGCTCTCATATCCAGGGCAGGGTGTTTCACAGGGGCTTCCTTCAACATTCAGTAACGCAAAGAACAACAAAACTGCCTCTGTGAAATCAATGCTAAAACCATTGCGAGAAATAACCATGAACTCCTACCGGATGGGCTGAATTTTAAACAGATAAGATAGACAGATAGATAGATGCAGGGCACTGTAGAAGTAGTTAATAAATTCTGAAATCTACGCATCGGGGAGAAATGAAAGAATACGTTATGCCACCAAGCTGTGACTGAGTAAGGGAACAGGGGCTGTCACAGCAGAGGCTAAAGAGAAGAAATGAAATGGAGAAGATGACACGTGTGTGTGTGTGTGTGTGTGTGTGTGTGTGTGTGTGTTTTAAACACCCCTTTGGGAAAGAGGAAATATATCATCCATTGAAGATTTATAGTGAATCTATTTTATTTATTTTTAAATAATTTGTTTTATGTACCACCAAATCCCAGGGGCTTGTGAAAAGGACTGCAGTATGTATTACACAGTTTAAAAAGCTGAGCTGACAGACAAATGAGTTCAGGGCAAGCTCCTCTGCCCCTCCTTTCCTTGATTTAACCCTCCCTCTAAATAAAGCAATTAAAATTAGAAAATTAATTACTGTATGTTAGTGAAATGCAAACAAGGCATGTGGGGGATTTCCAGGTTATTATCGTTCTTTCTTTTTACTGTATGTCACATATACAGCTATCTCCCTGTTGCACAAAAATCCAATGAGCAATGAGTGGCTGGCTCTCCAGGAACAAGTTCCTTCCCTTCAGGACAAGCTCGCTAACCCAGAAAAGATGAGAAGCAGAGAGATTGCTGGATGAGGCCTTTAACAGGAGGGGAGTGAGGAACTGGGGCTTGTCTCACACACAGCCAGCACTAAAACCACACACAGACTAAGCCCACAACAAAATTAAAACTGTTTGGTTAATGCTTTCTTTTGGACTGCATGGATGTCCCGAGGGAATGAAGTACTATGAACTTGCTCATCGTCTTTTGATTTAGAGACAGAGGAAGATTTGAACAGTTCAGAGAGGAAAGAGGAAGCATCTGACTGGAGAAACACCGCCACAACTTGAAGAGTTCACAGTATGTAAAAATGCAAAGAATTCCTTGAGACAGCTTGCCTCTTACTCTTTAGCCACCAGAAGCCAACATACCACCATTTTTCTTTTTCGATGTTCTGAAGGTTTAACGCTACAGGGCTTTAACTTTGCAGCCTCCTTCCACCTTGGCACATCTCAAAGAAACTAGTTCCAACATTCTGCAGTCAGCTCTTGTTCACCTTTCATCTAGTACCAAACAGAACCCAGCTCTCCAAAGGACTGCTCGTCTTACTAAAGGTTAAGGCATGATTCTGGAAGCACACACAGATGGGACTAGCTGATGTCAGTTCTCATTTTCTTGTGTGCAGGGCTTTGGAAAAGGCAAAAAGGTCTTTTGTGACATTGTATTTTAAGGGACGGAGGGAGGCAGGCAGGGAACAAGGAGGAGGACACTGAACTTTCAGCACATGTTGGGCTGCACCAAAAAGTACACATGAAGATGCCCTTTCTTTCTCCCCTGTTTTCAAATGCCTCCACACCTAAACTCACCTCCCTTCTTACTCACCCTCAAGGCTGGCTCCCTAAACATAAGAATTCAATTCCACCCTTGTCAAAGAAACGAAACACCCAAAGCACACAAAAAGTAACCACTACAACTAGGAAACATTTAAGCCTGCATTTTTCCATCACTCGATAAAGCCGCTCAAAGTCATTCCAGATTAATAGGCCCATGTGCCCCAAAAGCAGCTCTAATAAGCCTCTGTGGGGAAAGAACTTGCCAGCTGGGCTACCAAGATGGCCTCTTCCTACATTTGTTGCAACATCTGGGCACAAACAGTATATTCAAGGAGCCCTGAATTCCAGTATCTAGAAACTACAGTCATACCTCAGGTTGCAGACGCTTTGGGTTGCGCGATTTCGGGTTGCACACTGCGCTGAACCCGGAAGTACCAGAACGTATGCGCAGATGCAACGCTGCGGGTTGCGAACGTGCTTCCCACACAGATCATGTTCGCAACTGGAGCATCCACTGTATTGTGGAGCAAACACCCCAAAGGAACCTCCCTGACCAAGCTGAGAGTACCTCACAGTCTGTCTGTAAGCTGCCCTCTGTCTAGAATGCACAGAGAACCTGTAGCTTAAGGTTCCCACTCCCCCTGGGGAGCCAACATTGCGCATCACCCCTAAAATGCCACAAACAAAGCAGAGAGATAAATCAATAGGGAGCGGAAGGAAGACAGGGGATTTTGCAAGCTGCCAAACAGAAAGGGAGAGGAATAAATTGGGCAACCTTTCTAAGATACAGTGGTACTTCTGGATGCAAACGGGATCCGTTCTGGAGCCCCGTTCGCATCCTGAAGCGAACGTAACCTGCATCTGTGGGTCACGATTCGCCGCTGCCGCGAATGACATCATTTTGACCGTCTGCGCATGCGTGAGCGATGAAACCCGGAAGTAACACGCTCCATTACTTCCGGGTCGCCACAGAGCGCAACCCAAAAATACTCATCCCGAAGCTACTTCAACCCAAGGTATGACTGTATCTCAAAAGGTCTGGGCTATCCTTCTCGTTTTTTTAAAAAATCAAAACAAGATTAATAGCACATACTTTGGGGAGGGGGGGCTATAAGACTATGTAGAAAATCTGACTTGTGACACTACCTGTTAAGTTCACAATAATGGTTCCCCACCCCCCAAATTTGATGATAATTTCATCAATCAAAGTCTCTAAACAGCTCCATGTTATGCAGACCACCACAGTTTCTTTTTGTCACTTTCTTCAACACAAGCGTTGGGTTGTAACCAGTTCTGCGTGAGCCAAGCCCTGCTAAGATAACAGGACTTTCCTCTCCTCTCCTCTCCTCTCCTCTGCTGCCTCCCACACGTCACCCCAAATCTGCTCCAGAGGGTCCCCCCATCTGGAGAGGGTAAGCCCCACTGCGCAAGCAGAAGTCGGTTCCACTGGCGCCAAAGCAACATTGGATACAACCCATTGTCTGAAATGTAATTTATGAGGCCAACAGTATAATTCACCAAAACAACTGTAAATCCGGGATTTTATGCACAGCTAAGTATAAAGACTCACATTTAGTGCACATATAATTGTGTATTTTTCTAACTTTCAATAAAAAAAAATTTCAGAAAAGACTCACGTGAGATACTATTTCTAGCATGTTTCAAAACCTTGTGGAGACAGTTCTTCTGTACAGGGCCTGCTTTAACATATTCTTGGGTGGGTGTGGGGAGAAATACTTAAGCAAACATTTTCCAGGAAAATATAATTAATAAGCTTATTTGCTTTGGACACCTGCCATATGCAAAGCCTTTTCTATGATATCTCTCAAGTCGATACACTGCAACACACATGCACAGTTTCTGCTGGGAGTTCAGAAGTAGTGCTGGTATTTTATGCCTGTTCTAAACAAAATTTACTGTTTTTATTTTTTTCAAGGTTTAGATAGAAGGCAGTTCTCTCCCTACTGCAACCCGAATTGGGTTATCCAAGTAAAACAGAGCTAAAAATACTAGCTGAGCCCCATTCCACACCGATTATGACAGTGCTTTCTTTACCAGTGAAAACTGCAGGAGTGTTAGGGCAGCTGTTATAGCAGCACTTGACTTTTATTGTTTATTTAAAATAAAATAAAATAAGGTATCTGAAGAAGTGTGCATGCAAACGAAAGCTCATACGGAAGCACAAGACATGAGGTCCTTATACTCTAGACCAATAAGTAAGGTAAAGGTAAAGGGACCCCTGACAGTTAAGTCCAGTCGTGAACAACTCTGGGGTTGCGCTGCTCATCTCACTTTACTGGCCAAGGGAGCCAGCATTTGTCCACAGACAGCTTCCGGGTCACGTGGCCAGCATGCCTAAGCCGCTTCTGGCGAACCAGAGCAGTGCACGGAAACGCCATTTACCTTCCCGCTGGAGCGGTACCTATTTATCTACTTGCACTTTTGGGCATGCTTTCAAACTGGTAGGTTGGCAGGAGCAGGGACCGAGCAATGGGAGCTCACCCCGTTGCAGGGATTTGAACCGCCGACCTTCTGATCGACAAGCCCTAGGCTCAGTGGTTTAGACCACAGCACCACCCGCGTCCCTGGACCAGTAAGTACTGTACATCAAATGGAGAAATAACGCACAGTTGACACCCAAGGGAGAATAATTCTGTAGGGGTTAGGAGGCTGGGTCCAACAAGAGGCAGCCATCATTGTCTTGACACAGCTGCAATGCCCCCTCAGTTTCTGTTTTAACCTTTAGCAGCAATCAAGGACACATTTCCAAGATTTCCAGTGCAACTGTGAAAACTGAGATGTTCAGGACATTGCACAAGACAACAGATCCCGCAGCCTAGGCCTGAGCGCAACAATGCAGATTCTTATACCACCCCACCCCAGGAATGAAACCTGTACTGCGATTAACCTCCCCCAACAGTTTCGGAAAATGATAAAGAACGGAATAGCAAGCTTTCAAGGAAAATCACAACCCATCTGTACAATGGCAAGGTCACAGCAATGGCAGATGCATCAACAGAAGCAACTCCTCAGAAAACCTCAAGTCAACAGCAATTAACGTGTACAATCTCTGAACTGGATCCGTTCCAGCAAAGCAAGTCAGGCATCAAACAAGCACACTGTCAAACAGATCACTGGGCAGCTGCCCCTCCGATAGGAAAGAACCGCAGCACAAATTCTTGTACTTGGAAAAAATAATCTGACAAAGAGATTGAACTTGCAAAATCGCAGTTGCGGTACAAGAGAAACACCGAGGTTAGAATCAAATAATTGTAATTAAATGGTGCAAAACCATCTTGAAATAATGTCAGGGATTTTCGTTTAGCAAAAGCGCTGCTGGCAGCACTTTGGGGGCTGCACATGGAGGCATTAAGTAGCAGGGGCCGCAGAGGGCTAAACATTCTGCTTCTTCTCCCTTCTCCTCCCCCAGTGCTGGTCCTTCAGTCAAAATTAGCAGCCCTCCCATGGATCCTTTCGTAACAAAGGAAAAACATGCTGTGCCACATCTGTTTTGTTCCCAAGTTTCCGAAGTTTGGGACAGAACAAGGTGTTCTTGATTGTACACTGGAGATTGCACAAATCTGAAATGGAAGCAGCGTCCTGAAAGAGGGGAGAGTCCAGACCCCATTGTCTTCAAGGTCTGAGTGGACGCAAGAGCAACCCTGGGAGCATATGGCAAAGAATTTAACTCCCAAGAAGGTAAAGCAACATACAAGGTTAAGTGCTCCTAGAGATCTTTCTGATCACTAAGAATTTCTGCAGCAGCCCCCGCCTGCTACCACAGACACCACGTTGTTTTGATGTAACGTGGGTCTCAACATTACCCTCCCCTTCTCTGATGGCTAGTTTTGTACATCTTCATCAAACAGTTTCCATGCCCGTTGCTTCCTTCTTTGCCCTCCTGGCTCATATGAACAAATGATGCTGCCATAAATAATAATAATAATAATAATAATAATAATAATAATAATAATAATAATAATAATAATAATAATAATATATTTATACCCCGCCCATCTGGCTGGGCTTCCCCAGCCACTCTGGGCGGCTTCCAAAAGAATATTAAAATACTATAATACATCAAACATTAAAAGCTTCCCGAAACAGGGCTGCTTTCAGATGTCTTCTAAAAGCCTGGTAGTTGTTGTTCTCTTTGACATCTGGTGGGAGGGCGTTCCACAGGGAGGGCGCCACTACCGAGAAGGCCCTCTGCCTGGTTCCCTGTAACTTGGCTTCTCGCAGTGAGGGAACCGCCAGAAAGCCCTCGGTGGAGGCCACCAATGCAGACCACCTACTCTTGCTGGCTATAGCTCCGTCAGGTGGAGACTTCGCCCATATTATTTTAATCAAAAGATGCCACAAACTGCACCTGAGTTCTTCTGCATACGAAGCATTCATTTTGCCATTGATCTCCCAGCCTCATTGAAATATACAGTGGTACCTCGGGTTATATACGCTTCATGTTACAGACTCCGCTAACCCAGAAATAGTGCTTCAGGTTAAGAACTTTGCTTCAGGATGAGAACAGAAATCGTGCTCTGGCGGTGCGGCGGCAGCAGGAGGCCCCATTAGCTAAAGTGGTGCTTCAGGTTAAGAACAGTTTCAGGTTAAGAACGGACCTCCGGAACGAATTAAGTACTTAACCCAAGGCAGCACTGTACAATGCAACTTTTGTGTAATGCAACTTTTCCCAATACAGTGGTACCATGGTTTGAGAACAGCTTAGTTTATGAACAACTTGGATTAAGAACGCTGCAAACCCGGAAGTAGGTGTTTTGGTTTGTGAATTTTTCCTTGGAAGCAGAACATGTTCTGCTTCCTGTTAAGTGTGTTCCATTTGTAAATTGAGTCCCCTGCTGCTAAGAGTAAGCACGCCTTGATTTAAGAACGCTTTGGTTTCAGAACGGACTTCTGGAACGGATTAAGTTCTTAAACCAAGGTACCACTGTATTGGGAAAAGTTGCATTTTGGAAATTTAGCTGAATTTCTGCATTCTAAGTGTAGGGGTGGGGCATTTCTGCATAAAGTACAAGCAACATTACTGTCAAGGTTCAGGACCGCACCACATCAAAGACCACCTCTCCCCATATGAACCAACCTAGACCTGGCAATCATCACCTGAGGCCTTCATACACGAGAGGTCTGGAGAGTGGCAACACAAGAACAGGCCTTTTCTGCAGTGGCTCCTTGTTTGGGGAATGCTTTCCCCATGAAAGATCGCCTTGCGCCTTCATTATAGACCTTTAGGCACTAGACCAGGCATAGGCAACCTAAGGCCCGGGGGCCGGATGCGGCCCAATCGCCTTCTTAATCCGGCCCGCGGACGGTCGGGGAATCCGCGTGTTTTTACATGAGCAGAATGTGTCCGTTTATTTAAAATGCATCTCTGGGTTATTTGTGGGGTCTGCCTGGTGTTTTTACATGAGTAGAATGTGTGCTTTTATTTAAAATGGGTTATTTGTGGGGCATAGGAATTTGTTCATTTTTTTCTTCAAAATATAGTCCAGCACACCACATGGTCTGAGGGACGGTGGACTGGCCCACAGCTGAAAAAGGTTGCTGACCTAAATGAAAACATTCCTTTTCCCTCAGGCCTTTGGCTAATTAAACAATCTATAGCCTTTTAAACAGTGTGTGTGGGAGGGTTATTTGTTTGTTTGTTGTTGTGTATTTTTGTGTTTTTATATTGTAAACTGCCCTGTGATCCTTGAAGGAACGGTAGCATAGAAATTTAATAAATAAATAAATGTCTACTCCCAAAGAAATTCTCTGAAGACACAAATATTGCCGCTGGTCATATGATGCTAGACAAATTGCTCATTGGAAATCAGATATGCTCAAGTATTTGGTGCTGAGGTTATAAAATTATTTGTATATGAAACTTAAGAAGACAAGCACAGGCTAGAATAAAAACAACAACACGTCAGCTTAGCTATGATTTAAGGATATTGCAAATCAAAGTGCCTTGAAAGCTCATCCTGGGCTTCAAATTACTAATCCGACCAGATCACTGGATTTTCTTCTTCCTTTTTGGTCCAGCACATTTGTATTCCAAATATGTATGACAGAACTAAAATTACATCATGCTCCGCTGTGCCAAAGTGATGTGTGTGTGTGTATGTGAGAGAGAGAGAGAGAGAGAGAGAGAACGAATGTAAATAATTTAAGAAATTAAGAGGCATGGAGGGTCTCCAGGAAAAGTGACATTAAATTGATTTTTGGATCATCCTCCCAGACTGTATTAATAATTAAAATGGCATTTTGAAATGCACACTGCACAGTTGTCTGTCTGGGGATTTAAGAGTGCCCATCTCAGTTCTCATATTTCACCCTCAAGACAAAGTCCAAGCAATGGCTCCTGCACAGGCACCACCAAAATGCACACAGGGGCTCACAATAAGGTCTATGCGCAGAAGGGTAGTCATTAGTGACGCCGCTGAGATTTGAGCTTCTGGGGTAGTGGGGAAGGGAGGAAGCAGGCTTTGTCCTAAACCCAGTATAACGCCTGGTTCACAAACTCAATAGTGATGAGGGGGCAAAAGTCTCTGAAATCTTCTAAGGCTATACTGGCCCAGCTGGTAAAAATCATAGAATTGTAGAGTTGGAAGTAATAATAATAATAATAATAATAATAATAATAATAATAATAATAATAATAATAAAAAAAAAAAATTTATACCCCCGCCTATCTGGCTGGGTTTCCCCAGCCACTCTGGGCAGCTTCCAACAAAATATTAAAATACAATAATCTATTAAACGTTAAAAGCTTCCCTAAACAGTGCTGCCTTCAGATGTCTTCTAAAAGTCTGGTACAGTGGTACCTCAGGTTAAGTACTTAATTCGTTCCGGAGGTCCGTTCTTAACCTGAAACCGTTCTTAACCTGAAGCACCACTTTAGCTAAAGGGGCCTCCTGCTGCCGCTGCGCCGCCAGAGCACGATTTCTGTTCTCATCCTGAAGCAAAGTTCTTAACCTGAAGCACTATTTTTGGGTTAGCGGAGTCTGTAACCTGAAGTGTATGTAACCCGAGGTACCACTGTAGTTGTTTTTCTCTTTGATATCTGGTGGGAGGACGTTCCACAGGGCGGGTGCCACTCAAAAAGGCCCTCTGCCTGGTTCCCTGTAACTTGGCTTCTCGCAGGAAGGGAACTGCCAGAAGGCCCTCGGCGCTGGACCTCAGTGTCTGGGCAGAATGATGGGGGTGGAGACGCTCCTTGAGGTATACTGGACCGAGGCCGTTTAGGGCTTTCAAGGTCAGCACCCACCACCCACTGGCAACTCAGGAAGCTTTCTGCCCCACGTGGGGCTCGAACCCATGTCCCTGAGATTAAGAGTCTCATTCTCTACCAACTGTGCTATCCCAGTTTACGTGCTGCTGGGGAAAAACTGCAGAATAATAGGAATAATAAAAATACAGTGGTGCCCCGCAAGACGAATGCCTTGCAAGACGGAAAACTCGCTAGATGAAAGAGTTTTCCGTTTTGGAGGTGCTTTCCTATGGGCTTGCTTTGCAAGACGGAAATGTCTTGCGAGTTCCTGTGGGTTTTTTCCCCTCCCCCCCTTTTCTAAGCCGCTAAGCCGCTTATCAGCTGATCCGATAAGCCGCTAAAAGCCGCTAAAAGCCGCTAAAAGCTGCTAATAGTGCTAATCCTCTAATCCGTCAATGGGCTTGCTTCGCAAAACGAAAACGAAGAGAATCACAGAACGGATTCTTTTTGTCTTGCAAGGCACCACTGTAATAAAATTTTATTTATATCCCGCCCTCCCCAGCCAAAGCCGGGCTCAGAGCGGCTAACAACAATAAAAGTAACACAGAAGGATTGTGTATGCATTCAAGGCCCTGTGCCACTTTAAATCGACCCTTCCCTGGCTCCGTTCAAATGCAGTCTGGACCTAAGTGACCAACTGCAGCTATTCATCGAACCTTTTCAGTGTCAGGTTTTGCAGTCCGATGATCCATCTAGCCTCCAGCTCCAGAAGGCGGCTATCGTTCTCTACTAGCGGGTAGGGAAACCGAAAGCAGAATACATTCATGCCTTGCATGCCTTGGCTCTGCGGATTTTTCTTGCAATGTTGTTGCTTCTCTATCACCAGATGAACTGCTATTTAGTTAATAGCTGACTGGTCAGGGACAAACTTTGTTCTCCAAACTAAACCCCTGCCAGCCATATACATTACGAAGATCCTGCAAAACTTTTCTCATTGCGATCTATCATTGTTCCATAAATAAGCCAAATAAAGGCAAAGGGACCCCTGACCATTAGGTCCAGTCATGGCCGACTCTGGGGTTGCGGCGCACATCTCGCTTTACTGGCCGAGGGAGCCGGCGTACAGCTTCTGGGTTATGTGGCCAGCATGACTAAGCCGCTTCTGGCGAACCAGAGCAGCGCATGGAAACGCCGTTTACCTTCCCGCCGGAGCGGTACCTATTTATCTACTTGCACTTTGACGTGCTTTCAAACTGCTAGGTTGGCAGGAGCAGGGACCGAGCAGACCCAGATCCCTTCCCCCTTGCTAACTATGGTTTATCAAAAATCTGCAAAAAGAAAGGACTTTGAAAAAAAAACCTTACACTTTGCTTAAATTGGAACTTTCTATTACCTTGGTGTAAGAAGCACAGAAAATTGCTCTTTAGCCACCTGGTGAGCTATTTGCTTAATGTGAACCTCTGCAAATATTTGGGGAGACAGTACAATTTGGGAAAAAAATATTTGCCATTATCAACCATTTCTTAAAACACGATAAATTTTTACAAAACCCCTCCCAGCCTCCCCTGTATTTACGAATTATTCTCAACATAAAATAATTTTTTTTTAGGACCTAAAACCTTAAAAAAAGGGCAATAAGCAAGGGCTGACCACACACAAGGCAAGGAAAACACTGGGATCGGTTACAGAGCTTTGTTGTACAGTTGCAAAGATTAATTAGACCTTCCGCTAGGTAAAGGTAAAGGGACCCCTGACCATTAGGTCCAGTCGTGGCCGACTCTGGGGTTGCGGCGCTCATCTTGCTTTATTGGCCGAGGGAGCCGGCATACAGCTTCCGGGTCATGTGGCCAGCAGGACTAAGCCGCTTCTGGCGAACCAGAGCAGCGCATGGAAATGCCGTTTACCTTCCTGCCGGAGCGGTACCTATTTATCTACTTGCACTTTGACGTGCTTTCGAACTGCTAGGTTGGCAGGAGTAGGGACCGAGCAACGGGAGCTCACCCCGTCGCGGGGATTCGAACCGCCGACCTTCTGATCAGCAAGTCCTAGGCTCTGTGGTTTAACCCACAGCGCCACCCGCGTCCCTCTAATATGCCATACATTGCTTCAAAGCCTGCTATTACTACTGCACAGGGTTTTTTTGGCCAGGGATGGGGATGGTAATAGATGCTGCAGACTGTGGAGAATCTCCAGACTGTTTACAAAAGATCAGTTCAAATCTACCACCAGACAGCTGATGTCTGGGGACAGGGTAGAAAAAGCTCAGTCATTTAACACCATTTTACGGACATACATTAAAAACCAGGCTGAGATTTTTAAAAATGCTGTTTGTGTGTGCTCAAAAGGTTTGTGCATGCCCAGTGCAGCGCCCTCTCTTGGTGGGGCGTTCATGCCATTCAGACCACAGCGCCTTTGGGACACCACTCAAAATTCGAAAGCATGGTAAAGGGGTAACCACAAGTCCAAAGGCTCTCTGAGCAAGCAGAACTAATTCCCTAGTTTTTTAGATCCAGGCTGCAGAATACTCAATGTCACCAATTCAACATTCAGCAATGCATCACGTTCCACACTGGTTCAATTCAAACATTAACACCAAACACTAACCATAGGTTTAGGACCCAAATCATGGTTTGAGCTTTCAAATGCACACTATCCAAAAGTGACTGCTTTCACTGACTATCTTCTCAGCACCAACAATGGCCTGTAAAATCCAACTATGATTTCCAGTGCTGGTTTACGGCTGACCATAAACCAAACTCTCAAGTCAAACATCATACTCTGACTTCAGTAACACATACAGGCACAGTCTGATATATGAACGGACCCATTTTCTCTACTCATAATCTAGGGAGTTTGTAACTTGACAGTGTTTAAACATAGTTACAGCTTTATTTGGCTGGTATTACACAGTAAGGAAGCACAGAAATATTTTTGAATCTTCCAGAATCTTAAGACACATCATGAACTTAAGCACAAAGCAATAATGCTCTTATATTATTCCAACACTGTATCATATAACAGAATCTATAATACAGAGGGGGAAATATAAATTATTTGACTAAATTTTATCTGCCATTACCTTCATAATATTTACTAAGTCTGTCTGATAGTAGCGATCTTGGTGTGCATTCGCGGCTGCTAAAGTGAGAAGGTAGTCATTCCTCGCATGAGTAGCTTTGGAATTACACTCAGACCGTCGTGCTTTTAACTATATCAATAAAACAAAATTAGTTGGTAAACAAATGATGAGCAATGATTAAGACATGAAAGTTTAACATTGTGAAGCAATAAGAGGATGAAGTTTAACAGCCCAGTATATCTTCCCAATGCTACCTGCTGCAATTCTTTATGGACTAGAACAGGTATCTAATTAGATACACAATTTTGAAATAAAATAAGCAGGGTACAAATATATAATACAATTTGTCATTTATGCGCTAAGTATTGAGGGCTCGAAACACTTCGTGTATGTTCTTTTACTAATAACCCCACAGAGTGGATCATTATCCCCACAATATAAATGAAAAGCTAAGCTTTTGACATAGTGGGTTATTTAATGTCACCGGTGGAGATTTTAACTTCATTGGGGACAAGAATGCATCACACTACCCCTAAATGGCTCTAGCAAGGAACATAAATAATATATTTTATGAAGGTTGCATAAGTACTGCATAACAACCAGAAGAATTGCCTGCCACTCCTATAATCTGAGATGGAATCTGAGTTTTTGCCCTTTTGCCTTCTGCAAATTGTGCATTACAGAATGTTCTCAGTGCAAAAAAACATTGTCCTGCCATAAGCAGGCTAACTGGGCTGGCAAAGTAGAGCTACAGGAGACACTTTGCTGTACACAATGAGGTAAGCAAAACAAGACCATATTAAATATAATCAGGTAAACAGGCTAACTGGCCAAAGCCAAGAGCTCTGCTAAAACCCTGCTTGCTAAACCCAGCAGGTGGGAAGGGTTTGGCACTGGGCAGTATTTCCTCCTCTGGGAAGAGGTCAGAGTTGCACTTGTGGCAGAGATGGAAAAAGTTCTCGCAGATTATAGACAGCTATATCGTGATGCTGATGAGAAATGCTTAAGAACTTCAAATTCCTGGGTTGTTCTGAATGGATTCTAATGTGCTGTTACACCTATAAAACAAGCCCGCCCTGATCACAGTTTGGCCAGTTTAATGAGGCTCTGCTTTAGGGACATTTCCAGCTCACCCTCTAGACCCAATATATCCCTAGAATTATATTGTGCAACACTCACCTTTACACTTGCTTTCTGTAAGCTTATCCTTGACTGAAAAAGACTAAGTTTAGACCTGTGAACGAAAGCAAGACAATCGATCAGCAGATGTCTAGAACAGGAATTACATTTAGAAAGCAGCTCATCTGGAGATGATATGGATCCAATATGGATGTAACATAGACACAGCACTAGAGAAAATGGAGACAACCCTTTCCTAGCGACTGGATTCGATTCTAAAGGTGACCAGCAGAGTGCCTGTTTACAGGCTTGAATTACATCACTAATATTCAAGCAGGGTGCATTACATAAAGCTATTTTAAACACATTTAGACGCAGGAACTGTAGACACGTCGTTACATACTTGGCCTCAATATCGGCCTTTTCACGGACAGCGTGAGCCATCTGCTCTGTTTCGAAGTACTTCTTCTTGCCCTTAGCTAAATCTTTGACTGTCTCTTGCAATTCAGCCTGGATTCTGGTCAGCTGGTCCACACACTGAACAAAAAAGAACACACAAAGGGGAAAAACTATTATTGCTATCATCATCAATGTAGAACAGTCGCTACTACTGTATCCCTAATTCAAAACAACAACAAAACCTTCCATTCTGAACATATTGACACAGAGTATTCATATTCTGTACATGCTGCTGCAAGCTGATATTGTCCACTATGGGAACATTGCAGAGTGTAACCGTAGCCAGTGCAAACTGTTATACTTGGGAAGATGACGCAGGCAAAAAGGTTTAACAGATGCTCAGCACATAGCAAGTAATTGCACTGCCAACATAGCAAGTAATTGCATTTACTCCATGGGAGCGTGGCCATAGGATGCTGTAATGGCCACTGGGATAAATGGTTTTTTAAAGAGCACTGAAGAGAAGGTGTTCTACTCATCACCGCCAGCTATAATAGCCAGAAATACGACTCCATTTCCAGGGACCCCACACACGGGGGGATGAGTTTCTCCATCAAATATTATTTGAGATCATCCCTGGAGCACAAGGTAGGGCACCATCTGTGGAGATGGGCCATTGGTTTACCTTGGATTCCTGTGTATGTGTGACTAGGTTACCTTGACTCTCAGTAAGTTCACCTCAAAGAATGGCTCTTACTCCAGAACATAAATCTTCCCAAGGCAAATTCTCATATAAGAGTTATTTTTGTGACGTGCTGATTTTTGAGTGTTACAGATGCTACATGGCATGCAATGTGTGTGTTATAGACAGCAGCTCTCCCTGCATAACAAACACACACACACACACACACACACACACAAAGAAATGTGCGCTTAAGTCCCGTTTGGAACTCCAAGAGAGGCATTCAGCTACCATTTGCAGTCTCTCCAGATCTATGACAATGGTCTCCAAATTTTCATTGACCTTTCTTGGAAAAATTACAACTTCCATTTGCAGAATGCAAGCGAAGCAACAACTAGATGCCATTTCTTGTGACCTCACCGTTGCGGATACAGGGAACAAGTACAATAATTCATTTCGGATCTGCTATTTATATGAGAATGTCTTTTGATAAATCGGAAGAGGAGGAGGGCCTAGGAGAGCTGTCTACCAGCTTCGGCTGATGTGCCAGTTACAGTCTTTGCCGGACATGGACGGCAATATTAACCTTGAGATTGACTACTGCAATGTGCTCTCTGGGGAGTTTTGCTTCAGGGTAGTCCAGAAACTGCAGGGAAAGCAGAACTCAGCGGACAGGTTACTACATGGTGCAGCCTACCAGAAGCCTGTCCTCATACAACCACACTGGCTGCCAGTATATTACCAGGCCAGGTTGAAGCACAAGGTGCTAATTAGCTAGAGGCCTGCTTATGTGAGGGAGCTTGTCCTGTACCCTTGAGATCTACACATCAGGCCCTCCTGGTTGTTCTGTCACCTGCACCTGAACATCCTGCAGCCTCCTTGCTGTGACACTCAGCCTTTGGCATTCCTCCCCCCCTGAAGCATGACAAGCGCCCATCTCAACTGTGTTCTGACATCTGTTACAGACCTATCTTTCTGTTTTTAGATTTCTCTACTGCGCTCGTTTCTTTACTGTGATGTTCCCTGTTGTTGTTTTAGTATACACTGTTTTAATACATTTCGTAAACCGTCCTGGAATTTGATAATTAAGGGCAGCATGTAAATATCTTAAACCAACCAACATAAAGAAAGGATTGGGTAGGGTGAGCTGGGATACAAAAACCTTTGGTTAAGGCAACTCATACTTCTATACCAGGGGTCTGCAACCTTTAAGACAAAAAGAGCCACTTGGACCCGTTTCCAAAGGAGAAAAAAAAACACCTGGGAGCCGCAAAACCATTGTGACATTTAAAGCATGCACACCGCTGCCCTCTGATCTGACAGCGGGCGGGAAGGTGACGTCGGGACGGTGCGTGACTAACGCACGCACCGCCCCCATGCGACATCACAGCCAGTACAGTGCCCGCCACAGTGGGGAGTGTCGGGGCGCACAATGCGCCTCCTCCCCTCGCTAGTATCCGCCCCGGAGCCGCAGCAAAGGTGTAAAAGAGCCACATGCGGCTCCGGAGCCACAGGTTGCAGACCCCTGTTCTATACTGATGCACACAGGGCTTAAAACGGACCTGTCCAACACATGTAAATTAAGTGCTGCATTCTTTAAGAAGCTGCTGCACTGGTGCACAAGTACACCCAAGATTTAGGACTAAAAAGTCCTGACAATAACGGATTGGCATAACAAGCTACAAGAATTTGCTGAAATGGCGCCGTTGACAAATAGCCTGAGAGGCAATTCAAAACAAAAATTTATGGAAAAATGGGATAGATATAAGATTTATGTTCAAAACTACAGTAAAGGTTCACTATCTATGCTAGCATTCGATTGACGCTGGAGAGAGACTGAGTTGAGAAATAAGACCAAGGGTACATATTGATTTAGGAATGTATTAGATAAAATGTAAAGAAATGTACCATAATAAGAGTACAGTCATTTGTAAAAAAAGGTATATACAACGGGATAGACAGGAAGTCCAAAGTGTTGGTGCATATATGATTTTTGGAATAGTTTTTTGTCTTTGTGTTTTTTCTTTAGGTATATAAACTTTGTAAATAAACTTTGTATACATGCTGAAAATTATATTATAATAAGCCTTGTAATGTAATATGATAATGTTTACTGATGTAACATAAGAATGTTAATAAATAAATAAAACTAAAAAAAGAAAGAAAAAAGTAGGACTAAAACACACAATACACACAAATGCTTTTGCACAAAACCCAGGCAGCTGCTTATTTGGGAGGATGTGACTTGAACTGAAACAAAGAGGGATGATAAGCTTCTCCCAGTTGCTGCTTTTCAACTGCATTTACACACACGTGCACAAGTTCAGGACACGATTATTCTTCCACACATGCATCTAGAACCGAGCAGAAGCGAGAAGCAGCTTCAGGGGTGATTTGAAGGAGAAAAGCAGGGATTGGAGGAAGAATTAAATAGTCTTCTCCTGTCACCTCTCCACTGCCCTTTCCCCAAAGCTGTTTTACCCTGTGAGATGCAGTTAAATTAGCGACACATGGTTTTGAATGACCGTATTTTCCGGCGTATAAGACGACTCGACGTATAAGACAACCTCCAACTTTTCCAGTTAAAATATAGAGTTTGGGATATACTCGTCGTATAAGACTACCCCTCTTCCAACACACAGCAAATAATAATAATAAAAAAAACCAGTCTCCAGTCCGGCTCGGAAATCCGCTCCACTTCCCAGTGGCCGGGGGTGCGCTTAATGCTGTTGTTGGTTCCCTGCCTTTGTTGTGAGCCTTTCCTTTTCTTTTACTCGGGGGCTGCTTGGGCCACGTGTCTAGCTGCTGGGGCAACGCGAGGCTGCCATTTTGGACCACGTGGTCTACTACCGGGAGCAGTTAGGGTCATTCTGTTGCTGGTGATTGGGGAGGCACCTGGGGCCAATTTTCAAGTGTATTTCTGCTTCATCTAGAGAGCTTGCTGTCCTCTGATTTAATTTACTCTCGTTTTTGTCCTTTGGTGGGGAGTTGCTGCTGTAGCCGGCGTATAAGACGACCCCCGACTTTTGAGAAGATTTTCCTGGGTTAAAAAGTAGTCTTATATGCCAGAAAATACATTAAGTTCTATCCTAACACTGACCTGCAACCCATTTACCCAATGCAAAATTAATTGCCACGATGTCACTTTAAAACCAGCTGAAGATTAGCATCTAAACTGATGAATTGGTACCTTTCACACTGGACATGTTTCAGGTACACATACATGAAATATATTGCTACAAAGCTAGGAGATTGACCCTTCAGCTACTGAATCATTTCTCAAAAAAAGAGGAAAAGGAAAGGAGGGGGGGGAGGAAAAGTAACATTTGCCTCCTTTAATCAGAATAGCCCCCTTTGTGTATTAAGGCACAAGGTTGCCTCTGTACTGATTTTTCTGGCCAGCTGCCTGGGATGCCTTCACAGGATGTGGCTGAATCATCTCGATTTCCGCTACCCTTAGATCCTTCAATAATTCCTCAAACATTTTAAAAAGGTACCACACCTTAAATTCAAAGCCTACCCCAGACTAACTGGGAAAAGTTCAAAGCTACCTCCAAAGATGCTTATTTTTCATAGATTTTTTGCAGCGGCACGGGATGTATTTGATTTCATTGAGAAAGCAAGCTGTGATGCCTGTTCTCCCCCAGCTATTTCAGCTAAAATACAAGGCACATGATGGTATTTTGTTGCTTCAGAAAAAAGAAACTCAGTTTTAACTTCAACAGAAAGCATCTGTGTACATCATCTCAAGAGCGGTAGAGTTGAGACAAGCCTCAAGGTCATCTGGCTCAATCGCTAAGCCCCTTTGCCTCAGATGAAACACACTTAACAAAATAACCTTAGTGGGGGGTACATCTCCCCCTCACTCCTCTCTCTTCAAATCTGCACCCTGGAACACAAACGTTTGAAACATCGGACGAACTGTTAGGACAATACCTTCTTCAGCTGCTGTTCTTTAAAACACTTGACTGCCCTGGCAGGTTCAGAAATTAGGTTCTTGTAATTTTCACAGATATTGAGTCTGGATTGAGCCACTTGCACTGTGCCTTCAAGAAATGATTTCCACACTGGATACATGCTCCTAAAATACAAAAAAAAAAAAAAAGGAGAGAGAGAGAGAGAGAAGGTTGGTATCACTTGCACCAGTTAATGGGCTGTTGGAACCATCAAAGGCCTGCTGTGATAAGCTTGCCTGGCAATTTGAGGGCAAATCGCTCATCTTCATGCTACTGCAATCCTGTTTTTGGTGAGGTGACTTTTTCGAGTCTGTGGAATCAGGCCTGACTGTGGAACTGACTTTCGAGTCTGTGAAATCTGACTGACTTTCGAGTCTGTGGAATCAGGCCTGATAAAGCGATTCTGGCTGTCCATCCCACTACTTGCCCTCTTGACCCTTGCCCTTCCTGGTTTACCCGTGAAAGGGTAGGGGAGGAATGAGCAGGTGAATCCAGGGGGTAGTTGGCATATTCTTGCATGAGGATGTGGTGTGCAGCACTTTGAAGGAGACAGTGCCCTTGGAACCATCTCTGCCCATGAGGTCCAGGACCCTTCATGGTAAAGAGTGCCCATCACCAGCTTCAGTTGCAGCATCAACTGTGCCTTTTCCTGGACAAATATGAGAGAGACAAATATGTCTATTTTTACATGCCCTCTACTTGTTGGCGGTTCGAATCCCTGCCACGGGGTGAGCTCCCGTTGCTTGGTCCCTGCTCCTGACAATCTAGCAGTTCGAAAGCACCTCAAAGTGCAAGTAGATAAATAGGTACCACTCCGGCGGGAAGGTAAACGGCGTTTCTGTGCGCTGCTCTGGTTCGCCAGAAGCGGCTTAGTCATGCTGGCCATGACCCGGAAGCTGTATGCCGGCTCCCTCGGCCAATAAAGCGAGATGAGCGCTGCAACCCCAGAGTCAGCCACGACTGGACCTAATGGTCAGGGGTCCCTTTACCTTTACTTACTGTATCGACATCTTATTTGCCTTTTTTCCTCTACTAAATAGCTGCAAGCTTTCCTTACAGGGAAGTTGTTTCAACCCCATGATAATTCTGATATTTTACAGAAAAAAGTGTTCTCTCCACTCTCAAGGTTGCAAAACACAGCGCTTGCTCTCCTCTCTATTTAAATCTCCCTTTGTGTAGAGATTTTCAAAAGGGTTACATGGCAAATCTGAAGAATCATGAACTGCGCAGGCTGTTTACGCTAGCCAGATTTAATATGTTTCCCTCAATGATAGTAAGAGGAAGATATTTAGCTCTCCCAGAAGCAGAGTGTCTCTGCAAATGTGGTAGGCAGGAACCTGATATGTTGAGGCATATTTTATTTCCTTGTGATTTTGGCATTTATGCCAGAAGACAATTGTTAGAGGCCTTGCAACTTAACAGGCTCGGCTCTATGCCGCCAACGGTTCAGGACCTGCTCTCGGACAGGAATGATCAAATGACTTTAATAGTGGCTAAATTTTTGAGTGCTGTCCATGTGGAAAGACTGGGCCATTATAGAGAAATTTAGTGGTTCTTGATTGGTCAGTGATGTGGTAGTGTTATACTGTATTATTTATGCAAATTGTTATGCTGAATCCGTATTTTCCACAATTTGTATACGGTGTTTGTTTTATAATGTGTGGTTTGTTATGCCTAATAAAGAGCAGCTTGAATGAAACGCTCAATTATTCTTTTTCACCTTTCTATCCTTATCAATCCATCTCTCATGAACTTCCTCCATGGAAGCAACTTATAACATTTAGCGCAACAGCATATGCAAATTTGCTCATACTTATTTTTTATACTGCCATTCATCTGAGGATCACAGGACAGTTTACAATATAAAAACACAAAAATACAGTGGTACCTCAGGTTAAGAACGTAATTTGTTCCGGAGGTCTGTTCTTAACCTGAAACTGTTCTTAACCTGAAGCACCACTTTAGCTAATGGGGCCTCCTGTTGCCGCTGGAGCACGATTTCTGTTCTCATCCTGAAGCAAAGTTCTTAACCCGAGGTAATATTTCTGGGTTAGCGGAGTCTGTAACTTGAAGTGTCTGTAACCTGAAGTGTCTGTAACATGAGGCACCACTGTACATAACATAGTACAGTGGTGCCTCGCAAGACGAAAAGAATCCGTTCTGTGATTCTCTTCGTCTAGCGGTTTTTTCGTCTTGCAAAGCAAGCCCATTGACGGATTAGCGGATTAGCGCTATTAGCGGCTTATCTGCTGATCGGATCAGCTGATAAGCGGCTTAGCAGCTTAGGAAAAGGGGGGAGGGGGAAAAAACCAGCAGGAACTCGCAAGACATTGTCGTCTTGCGAAGCAAGCCCATAGGAAATTCGTTTTGCGAAGCACCTCCAAAACGGAAAACTCTTTCGTCTAGCGAGTTTTCCGTCTTGCGAGGCATTCGTCTTGGGGGGCACCACTGTAACCAACAAAACAATACCCTCCTAATTTAAAAGGCCACAGACTGTTAAATTATCCAAAGGCCTAGGAGAATGTTTTTGCCTGGCACCTAGAGATATATAACAAAGGTGCCTGGTGGGGGGGAGCATTCCACAAGCAGGGAACCAACACAGAAAAGGCCCATTCTCGTTTTGCTGCCCTCTGGGCTTCTCCGAGAGCCCTCAAAAAAGAGCCTCAGATGATGATCGCAGAGTCCAGGTCGGTTCATATGAGGAGAGGCAGCCTTTTAGGTATTGCAGCCCTGAGCCATTGAAGGCTTTCTGGGCCAAAACCAGCACTTTGAATTAGGCCCAGAACTTTATGAGCCACGGAACTTCATAATTTCAATAGCTTCAATTCAAATTTAGCCTCTGACAAAGGGGTTCATTCAATGCACAAAAGGTTTTGATGCAGCAGAGACTTTGCCGACAGAGTTGGGATGGGGTGGGAGAGAAGTTATTTAATTCCTGCTCCACGCCACAGCTCCTCCCACTATTCTGGAGGGTCACCAATATCTGGAGCAGGTTTTCAGAGGATGCAAGGGGAAATTAGTGAAAGTTGCCCCTTCTTTCACCAGCAGGGGCATCCTTTGCTCCAGAATTCTGCTCTGGGGATGGCTCCTACCCACAGAAACCAAGTTGGGATCCAAGTCCATATAGAATATCTGTAAGAAAATAAAGAGCATTTGATCTTCGGCAGGGAATGCAGTCAGCAACGCAAGTGAAATTGCTGAAATTACCTGAAGTCATGTCGATCATCAGCTTTTATTCCAGGCCACTCTTTCTTTAAGTACTGACTAGCCAATTTCTGAATGCCCTGTTAGAGAGAGAGAGAGAGAGAGAGAGAGAGAGAGAGAGAGAGAATTATTTACAAATGAATTTGGACTCTTGGCATTTCTCCAAAATATTAAATGTGGTTTTTCAGGAGGTGTTGAATTCCTTCTATTTGAATTCCCAACAGGACCAGCAACCCAAGACCCATCTACACTCTCAAAGAATGGCATAACATACCCTCATGGATCACAGCACTGACGGCTACTAAGATGCTTCACGGTGCACATTTACGACAGGAGTTAAATACTGGTAGCATGAAAACGTGTGTTGCTGCATTTGTTTCACAGAAAGCCTATGCCCCAAAGTGGCTTGTGTTTATGCCTGTCACTCCCAAGACTGCTTTTTGCTGTCAATTTCAATGAAGCTGGTAACCTTGCAGAGAGATTTTCCTGAAGAGCATCAGTGGCGATTTTAGCTGTGTATTTAACACTATTTTATTACTACTAGTGATCTGTGTAAAAGAAATCTGACTATTTCAATAAAAGAATTATATGTGAAATCCTTTATGCCTTTTAAGGTAGTGTATGGCTATTAGGGGGACGCGGGTGGCGCTGTGGGTAAAAGCCTCAGCGCCTAGGGCTTGCCGATCGAAAGGTCGGCGGTTCGAATCCCCGCGGCGGGGTGCGCTCCCATCGCTCGGTCCCAGCGCCTGCCAACCTAGCAGTTCGAAAGCACCCCCGGGTGCAAGTAGATAAATAGGTACCGCTTACCAGCGGGAAGGTAAACAGCGTTCCGTGTGCTGCGCTGGCTCGCCAGATGCAGCTTTGTCACGCTGGCCACGTGACCCGGAAGTGTCTCCGGACAGCGCTGGCCCCCGGCCTCTTGAGTGAGATGGGCGCACAAACCCCAGGGTCTGTCAAGACTGGCCCATTCGGGCAGGGGTACCTTTACCTTTACTATGGCTATTAGGTAACACAGCCTTTATATAAAGTACTTATGGCTTAAGCAGGAAAAGGTTTCACGTATACACTAAAGGCTTGAATGAAGTTAAATTTGGTTGTAGGTTAGAATAATTGGCCTGCAAAAGATTGCATCCATAAATAACACTTCAATAAGTTTGTGGAGATTAATTTTTGCGGCTTTGTATTTGCGAATGCAGATTTTAAAATTAATTTAATGAGTGATTATTGACATTTTTTAGTTTATCCAGGAAGGCTGCTTATAATGGAAATTTGAAGTAAACGTTTAACTTCCCCCTTCTTTGACTCTTTAGTGGTGAATATTGCTATCCTGTTTTTTATGCATGGTTGCTTATTCTGACCTTAAGTTCCTTTAAAAACCAGTTTTGTTTAGTTTTTCTGATGTTACATTAGGCGACTGTTGAAGACTTTCTGTTGAAACGTGTTTGACTTATATTAAAATATACTGTACAGGACTGGCCTAATAAGGATTTATTACTGGGTTGTTTGTAAATATAGTGTTTATTTTATTGTAATAAGGAATTCTGGATTTTTTATATACATTTCCCTCCACAACGCTTTTTGTGCTATGGTTGTTTGAACAATTTTTTTAGTGGTTTGTGGGAATGTTGCCAAGGAATTGGGGAGATGACATGAAGCCAATATGGTACAGTAGAAAGACCAAGGGGCTTAGATGTGGGAGACCCCAGAAAATGACTATCACAACTACTGCGGACACGAACGCAACTGAAGTATTGCGAGACCAGTCATGATCTCTTGCAATAGGGTGGAAAAGAACATATTGTGATTTTACCAATACCCAGCTAACCCTCTGCACTACTGAACCTAGATAAAAATTCTGTCATTCAGCCAAATTGTCAAAAGGCCTGCACATTTTTTGGGTTGGTGGGTGGGATCTCACATACGTAGCCATAAATGGCAGCAAAAGTATATCTTTTCCAGTGAAGACTAGTACAGTGGCTTTGTATTTGCAGCAAGCGTATAATATAAGGTCCTCCTTGTTCTGTTCTCAAGGACACTTGCTGCTTCTCCTCTCAAAAGGTCCCCAAGACAAAGACCATCACTGTTTGGCTCCAACTGGGAAATCTACCAATAGTTTAACCTTTGGCACAGTTATATAGAGCATGAGGCTTAGGAGTGCGCTCAGTACTTGCTTGTGGGTCACTTGGCAACCTTTTAATTCAAACAGTCGTGGTTGCAATATTTAAATGAAGGCAAAATCCCATTATTGTACATATGACAATTAGTCCAACTGTAAAGATTCGGGCTAAAAAATCTGGGGTGGGTTTTTTAAAAATTCCTGTGTAGAAATTAAAAGGTACTGTTGCCTAACCTCTGGATTCCCTAATATTTCAATCTGAGGGTTTGCTCACATAATACACAATGGAAAGTAATTTTCATAGATATATGACATCCATGATATATGGCTAAGTATGTTAACTGGTAGTTTTTAGAATCTTAAATACTTTGTGCCGGACACTGCCCTGCACTTCGAATGCAACATGTAGATTTAACCCTTTCCTCCTCATCACGGTCCTGACAAGAACACCCTCCATCCCGACAAATGCTGTGAACAGCATGGAGAATATGTACTGTATCGTATTCTTCAGCCACACCAGCCTTTCACATCAGCATTTCACACAGGCGTGGTTCACACGTAAAACTAAGCCACCAGTTTATTTAGCCAAAATGTGGTGTGGTTTGTTTGAATGTCCAAATCAAGCTCTACAAACTAATCCTGGTTTCTCTTCTGGAAATAAACCATGATGTGAAGCCACTGTTTACCATTGGCTTTTGAACCATAGCATGTTCCAACTATGGTTTGGCATTAATGTATAACAAAGGCGGCATTTTTTCATCTTCGCCAAGCTAAGCAGTTGTCTCCTTACCTCTCTCGCCCTGACCTAGCCACTGTGTTCCACGCGACGGTCACCTCCAGACTGGATTATTGTAACTCGCTCTACGTGGGGCTGCCCTTGAGACTAACCCAGAAACTCCAGCGGGTGCAGAATGCTGCGGCGAGACTCCTTACGGGGTCCTCGCTGCAACATCACATTCACCCGGTGCTATACCAGCTGCACTGGCTCCCAGTGGAGTACAGGATCAGGTTTAAGGTGCTGGTTTTAACCTTCAAAGCCCTATATGGCCTAGGACCCTCGTACCTACGGGACAGCCTCTCCTGGTATGTCCCACAGAGGAACTTACGGTCTTGAAATAAAAACACCTTGGCAGTCCCGGGCCACAGAGAGGTTAGGCTGGCCTCAACCAGAGCCAGGGCTTTTTCGGCCGTGGCTCCGATCTGGTGGAACACTCTGTCACAAGAGACTAGGGCGCTGAGGGACTTGACATCTTTCTGCAGGGCCTGCAAGACAGAGCTGTTCCACCAGGCCTTTGGCCAGGGCACAGCCTGACTCCCTCCCTTGGCAATCCTCACAGACCTCTAGCCCAATGGTTGCCATTAATTTGATTTGAATTAATTTTATAATGAAATGATTTTAGAATGTTTTATCATTTTACTGTTGTTAGCCGCTCTGAGCCCGGCTTCAGCTGGCGAGGGAGGGATATAAATAAATTATTATTATTATTATTATTATTATTATTATTATTATTATTATTATTATTAATGTGAACCTAGAAGCCTCGCTTAACCATGGTGTGCTTGGCTACCTAACTGCAGATGTTGGCAAAACTAAACAAGCTTTGGAGAAAGAAGTCCATGGCTTGCTTGCTTTCTTGCTTGCCTGCAAGGCAATTCCTAGATTGCTGAACAAAGCAAATGGAGAAATTGTATTGGCAGAGTAGCAAGCAGCCACATCGTTTGCATTTAGACACTCACATGAATATATAATTAACAAGATGAGGCCTGCGAAAAGCCTTTGAAAAATGGAAAGAAGGCAGGAAGGATAAAGAGGATTTTTTTTTCATCCTTTAACTCTTTGGTTCCCCCCACCATACTTCCTCTTTAGACCTGACTCCAGGGATTATTTCTGCAGTTGCAGCCTCTCTGCTTGGGCTAGGGCTCTTCCCCAGCTCTTTGGAAGCCACTGTGGGCAAGGAAACCAACTCCTAGGGGCCTATGGCTCTTTGACCCCCCAATAAAATATTTTAGGGTGCCAGCCACCCCTTCCCCAGTTGATGGGCATTACCATTGTCCCTTCACTGCACTCACATGCTCCCCAGCTCCCTTCCTTCTCCACTCTGTTTCTGGGCTTGGGAGCAGGGAGTGATGTCCACATAGGCAAATGGACTGTGCGCGCACAAATGATGTGCATGTGTTTCAACTCAGCTTTTTATTTCTTATTTTGCCCCACCTTTTTTTTCTTTTCAATGAGCAGGTAAAGGTTTTATAAACTCACAGCAGAAGAAATCATGGTCTCTTCTATACCAGTCATAAGAAAATATATTTGTTCCTCTCCATGCATAGTCCTCTGATATTATTCTTAAACTTTCACATAATATACCATTAGATAGGGAAGAGCGAGAGGAAGCTGAAGATCAATGCATCTGTCAAGCAGAAAGTTACGAGTAGCAAAGGCCAGCTTCTCTGAAAACATCCTCCTATGCAATTAGTGAGCTCTCCCCTTTCTAGCCTGTGCTTTTATATTCCACCTTTACAGCCTAATAAGGCTAATCTGAGAGAAGATGAGAAAGTAGTGATGAACTTTCCCCACTGTTAAGGAAAAATTATCTGGTCCAGATAATGCATTTTGTTCGACGCAACCAAGCCATCCTCTGACTGGAATTTAAATTGCAGAATGCTCTGCCCCAGCCTCGCAGAGCTGCTTCAGTGCACTTAGCCATTTTATCACAGGCAGAAGTAACTGCTGCATCAGTTAAGGACTCCATACCCAGGATATTAAAAGGTCATCTTTAAAGTATATTCAGGGATCACTTAACCCCACTGCAGAATACCAAAGAGCACGGCCATATAGGTTTTTACTGTTATTCTCCTGTAGTACCAACACCCATATTTTTCTGGTTTTCCTCCTTGCATTTGCATACTCTGGCAAAAATGGGAAACAGTTCCAAACTATTTAATGTTTCAAATAGTTAGACCTTATCCATGAAAATTTCACATTTACCAGAATTAAAGAAAACCTGATGCAATTCGAGAGGGAGAATATGTAAAAGCAAGGTTTGCCAACTTTTGGACAAGCGTCTGCTCTTGTGCCTTTAGCTGAAGCTATTAGTTGATAATAATGCCATTAAAAGATTCACCTGATTCACAGAAAAAGCTGCTGTTAAAAGGCACAGAAATAGACCAGGCTGCCTGCTCCAGTCAACTGACAACCTTGAATTACCATATTTTTCGCTCTATAACATGCACCCGACCATAACACGCACGTAGTTTTTAGAGGAGGAAAATCCGTAGGCATGCCACCCGTAGGCATTCCCTCCATAACACGCACAGACATTTCCCCTTACTTTTTAGGAGGAAAAAAGTGAGTGTTATGGTGCAAAAAATACGGTATATGGTGGTCAAATTGTGCAAGGAAGTGAGCATCAGGTCAGAGCTATAGTGAACACTCTCAAGGGCAAATGCAAGGCACTGGCAATATTCTGCCCTAAGCTTTCCCCAAAACTCTCTAGGCAAGTTTTAAAAATACAAAGTAGATCTTTAATTTGTTGTCTTTTCCTTTCTAGGACTAAATCCTTCCAAGGCAACTCACAACCGATTAAAAACATACAATTCATTATTCTACAGATTACAAACCATAAATTAACTTTTAAATGTCAACATTCCATTAGAAAGCTCCAATATGTGCTCTGGGTGTACATCACCCCAAAATATGAGAACTGCAAACAGATCATGAAGAGATGCTTACTGAATATTATCCAATTTACAGCTAGCAATTCTGATATAATAAGCACAACCAAATTGCTGGTTAGCAGTTCCTCTTCCAAATCCAGCTTAATGCATTTTGTAAAAATGTTCTAGTTCTAGTTGAGTGAATTTACATGTATATGTATAGCCACTACATAATTTTGTAGTTATTCATCAAAGTCTTAACTAATTTTTCTTTTAAGGGGCTATTTTATAAAGCTGCCTGTCACAAAATTATGGGCTGATGTCCATTAAAGAAATGTGAATTTCAAATCCACCTCCACTTTGAAAATGCTGGAAAGATGCTTCTTTCAATGCCTTCTTTCTATAGAAGTAACAATATTCTACATTCCAAGATAAAACTTCAAGAAATGTTTTCTCTCTCTTCAGACAATACAATACTGTTTCCTCCATTACGACTTACTAATGGATATTAAAAAAACCTTGCAAATAACTGCAGATGCTATTGCAATAGAGTAACAAATATACAGTAATATGAAGTCATGCAACAGTATGAAATCCTCCACCACAAAAAAACCCATACAATTATCTGTACAATTGGTTAGAGGTTTCATTGTTTTAAAGGAGCAGTAAAGTACTGGTGCTTCACAAGTGTTCTCTCTGATTTATATACATTATAAAATGAAATAATAAGAACAAACTTTAGGTAAAGGTAAAGGGACCCCTGACCATTAGGTCCAGTCGTGTCTGACTCTGGGGTTGCGGTGCTCATCTCGCTTTATTGGCCGAGGGAGCCGGCATACAGCTTCCGGGTCATTTGGCCAGCATGACTAAGCCGCTTCTGGCGAACCAGAGCAGCGCACGGAAACGCCGTTAACCTTCCCTATTTATCTACTTGCACTTTGATGTGCTTTTGAACTGCTAGGTGGGCAGGAGCAGGGAGCAAGCAACGGGAGCTCACCCCGTCGCAGGGATTCAAACCGCCAACCTTCTGATTGGCAAGTCCTAGGCTCTGTGGTTTAACCCACAGCACCACCCGCGTCCACAAAAAGCAAAGCGCTGGTGTTTAACTGCGTATTCCTTTGCATGTAGCTGCACTGCTGTGAGAATGCATCACTAACAAGGACTGAAGGCAAAGGTTATGCCAGGACTCTTAGCTTTCTGCTGAAAGTAAATTTGCGCACAGGCAAACTCCATCATGCAATCCTCAGTGAAGTGGGGCAGTGCAGGGACTAGAGGTGTCTTGTGTGCTGAGGCCACCACTGCTGACACTGACACAGCTGTTTAATTAGATGGGGTCGTGGCTGTGTGCTTGAACCAGTAGGATCACCAGACTGGTGGCTTTGCTCCACTCAATGCACTGCTACTGCCAAGAACAGGCTTACTGTACAGATAAACTCTTAAGCGAGATAGCCTCTCAAGTCTGGACCCTGGAGTTCTCCTACAGAGGTTCCAGCCATACCTGTGGTTGCAAAGGGAATCACTCCTGTCACAGCCTATTATGATTTCAAGCTTATCTTCCCAGGCTCCCCATCATGTCTCTGCAAGTAGTGCTCACTGGAAGGACAGATCCTGAAGCTGAGGCTCCAAGACTTTGGCCACCTCATGAGAAGAGAAGACTCCCTGGAAAAGACCCGGATGTTGGGAAAGATGGAGGGTACAAGAAGAAGTGGACAACAGAGGACAAGATGGTTGGACAGTGTTCTCGAAGCTACTAACATGAGTCTGACCAAACTGCGGGAGGCAGTGGAAGACAGGAGTGCTTGGTGTGCTCTGGTCCATGGGGTCACGAAGAGTCGGACACGACTAAACGACTAAACAACAACAGGACGAAGGTAGGTAATAAAAGGAAAGGGTTACGAGATGGTGGTGGAAGCTGCACGGAAACGGACTGGAGCTCCAATGGTCTCACTTAAGAAGTTCACGCACATAGTTTTATGCGCACATAGAGAAAGGTAGAGTTGGAATGAAGCCCAGAGGCCATTTAGTCCAACCCTTTGCAGATGTAAGAATCACAGCTAAAGAATCCCTGGCAAATGGCCACCCAAGCTCTGTTTAAAGACCTTCAGGGAAGGAGAGTCCACCACCTTCCAAGGAAGTCCATTCATACAGTGGTGCCTCGCAAGACGAAATTAATCCGTTCCGTGAGTCTCTTCGTCTAGCGGTTTTTTCGTCTTGCGAAGCAACCCTATTAGCGGCTTAGCGCTATTAAAGGCTTAGCGGCTATTAAAGGCTTAGCGGATTAGCGGCTAAAAGGCTATTAGCGGCTTAGCAGCTTAGAAAAAGGGGGGAGCGGAAAAAAACCGGAACACTCGCAAGACGTTTTCGTCTTGCAAAGCAAGCCCAAAGGGAAAATCGTCTTGCGAAGCAGCTCAAAAACGGAAAAGCCTTTCGTCTAGCGGGTTTTCCGTCTTGCGAGGCATTCGTCTTGCGGGGCACCACTGTAGTTGCACCTAGGTTCAAAAGGGATGGTACCATATGGAGCCACTCTTAGTTTGTGAATGCCGGGGGCAGAATCAGTGAGTTGTACTGTTGCTCTACCCGACCCAGCCATGTTGATTGTCTTAATCAGTTGGTCACATTATGGGCAGTTCTTTTAAAAATGAAAACAAGTCCAAATATGGGTTATGAAAATGGAACAGGTGAACCACGCTGTGGTTCCAAATGCAATTATTTCCTTTATTAAAGGATATGAAAGGGGGAGAGTTAGCTTTGATGGTAGTGTGAGGAAAACAAGCCCCTCTCCAGGGGGGCAGTGGGAAGGTCATTGAGCAAGACTTGGAAAATAGCCATGCTGTCAACTATTATAAATCTGACACATTTGGCCTTGCGCCTTTCCACAGGGAAACCTTTTAAAGTTTTATTACAAAGTGCTCCATCCAGATCTCTCACATAACATCTACACTGCAAAATAAAGAAGATTTTTTTTTATATACTTCTTTTCTGGATATCCTTTTCTGCAACACACTGCTTCTATAATAGCCCTAAACAAATATAAAAGTGGGTGGAATATTTTTTGCTCTGTCCTCTCTTTGCATTGTATTAAATGAGAACATTGCTGCAACTGTGTGTGCTGTTCCAAAGTCCAGTGATAAATACCTATCATTAAATGCTGAACACTTTGCTGTATCACGCAGTACATACAAGCTAGCCAAATTAATGGTTATTTCTTGGTTTGGTTAACAATATCCTTGACTGGTCCAGGGGAGCTCTATGTTCCACATGCATGTGGGGCCACATTCTCCCAGAACAGGTTTAGTGTAGTGACTGAGACACATGCTACTAAGTCCCTGGTTCATCTAGTACATGAGTAGGCCAACTAAGGTCCGGGGACCGGATCTGGCCCAATCGCCTTCTAAATCCGGCCCGTGGACGGTCCTGGAATCAGCGTGTTTTTACATGAGTAGAATGTGTCCTTTTATTTAAAATGCATCTCTGGGTTATTTGTGGGGCCTGCCTGGTGTATTTGCATGAGCAGAATGTGTGCTTTTATTTAAAATGCATCTCTGGGTTGTTTGTGGGGCATAGGAATTTGTTCTTCTTCTCGCCCCCCCCCCCAAAAAATATAGTCCGGCCCCCCACAAGGTCTGAGGGACAGTGGACCGGCCCCCTGCTGGAAGAGTGTGCTGACCCCTGAACTAGCACCTCAACCATGAACAAAGAGTGATTTTAGGTGAACCACTGTCTCAGACCCAGCCTCTCATCAACAATAATACTCCAGGGATTGAACTAACTTTCTCAGGAAGGAAAGTATTGCGGAACTGAGGCAAGGAGTGGTGACAAGAGATGAAGTTCTAGGCTTTGCTGGCAAATTAAAACCTGAGTCTGGGTGGTAACCACAGAAGAGTTCTCAAAGTCCTAAACTGTGAAAATGGTGATCTTGAAAAAAAGAAGAAAGAAAGAAAGAAAGAAAGAAAGAAAGAAAGAAAGAAAGAAAGAAAGAAACCGGGGGGGGGGGGGTTGAGTAACTTGTCTTTAAGATCAGCGTCTGGGAAGTGGGCATTGTGATACCCTTCTGTAAAAGGGACCCAGAGGGGATCCAAGAAACTACCAGCTGGTTATCTTAATGTCTGCTCCAGGAAAATGGGTGGAAAGCATTATTAAGGATAGACACAGGAAGCAAATGGAAGAATGTGCCTTGCCAAGGCAGAAACAGAATGGCTTCTGCAAGGGTAATTCTGGCCTCTGCAATCTTTTAGGGTTTCTTTGAGAGTGTCAGCAAGTGTACAAATGGAGGCAATCCGATCAGCATTGTCTAGTGTCCTTTCATTGATAGAGTGACATGGTGCAAAGTGAAAATAGACTATGCCAGATCACAACAGGCAAGATAATAGATAGAAAGATAACTGTGGCAGGTGTTGGTTAGAACTCCCCAAAGAGAGCTGTTGTCTTCTGAAAGCTGGCTAGTCTGGACCTGCAGTTAATCCCACTCCAGCTAAGGGCCATTGCCCAGTTTTGCAGTCACTGGCTCTTAGTGTGTAAGGGCAAGGAACACATCAGGGGGCACCCTCCAAATCTAAGGACTCTGGTAAAGCCACATCTTCTGGCCAGATGGGAAACTGAGGCCAGACACAGAACATGACACACATTGAGTATTAACCCCTAATCAAGTCATCAGTCCCTTTACTTTTCCACACTTTTCAACTGCCTCAGAATTCACCCTTCCTCCAGGCACCTCAGAATCCCCACCCAGATGGGAATGGAAGTCTCTTCTGTCTCAAATTAAATTCTAGTTTAAATTACTTTACCACCAAAAAAGGGGGAAAGATTAAGTGCAGTTTCCCAGAAGGATGTGTCAGGATCAGGGGACTGAGCTGTGGTGAGTGAGACTTAGTTGAGAATACTGAATCATTCCTTCTTCCATCCCATTCAGCTGAGCTCCTACCTCTTAGATGGCTCAACCACTTCTGCCTTCAGAGAAGACTTGTTGCTAGCCTGTGAAATGAACCCTTAGCTTCTGTTTTTCATCAGCATGGTATTTTACATTTCTTTTTAACACCGACTTTCCTAGCTTTCTTTTCTGCCTGTCCTCTTGCTTGGCTGATGTTTGCTGATCATCCTTTCATCCCTGTGTTCTTATGTTCTGAATGTACTTCTGTTCTTGCTTCTAGTACCAGACATGATCTTTGGATGAAGGATGATATGTAAATTTAATGAAGAATGGTATTCTTGCTTCAGAATATCCAAATTCTAACAGAATCCACACTAACCTAAGTCCTGCTCACAGTGGCCAAACTAAGCCACAGCAATAAAATACCCAGTCTATTGTAGACAGAGGCAGATCAGATCTAGAAGGTGGGACAACTCCTTCCCTTAAGATGCAGAAGTCTCTGAAGACCATACCTGTCAGATCCAGAGGGAGGCATCATCCTGTCAATGTCCTCCAGTTCATTCTTGCAAATCATGGAAAGTCTCTCAAATCCTCCAAAAACAACCCCTTTAGATGAATCATTTGTTGTGACATACCGTATTTTTCGCTCTATAACACGCACCTGACCATAACACGCACATCGTTTTTAGAGGAGGAAAACAAGGGAAAAAATATTCTGAATGAAACAGTGGACGTATCATTTTTGTGCTTCATGCTGTGGCCACAGACATGTGATCTGATGGTGAATTTGGGGTGACCCAATGCAAAAATCCTGAGAATCCCTGTGGATCCATGCTTTGTAACCACGTTTTTGCACCATTGCAGCCCCAGGCAACAGTGGGTGCGTGATTTTTTTGGGGGGGGGCAGGCTGTAGCCATGGACATGCTATGTGCTCTGATGGTGAATTTTGGCTGACCCAATGCAAAGATCCTGAGGATCCATGTGGACCCATACTTTTTAACCACGTTTTTGCACCATTGCAGCCCCAGGCAACAGTGGGTGCGTGATTTTTTTTGGGGGGGACAGGCTGTAGTCATGGACATGCTATGTGCTCTGATGGGGAATTTTGGCTGACCCAATGCAAAGATCCTGAGGATCCATGCTTTGTAACCACATTTTAAGTGGGGAGGGAAGGAAAAACACAGAAGGCTAAGAATGCAGGAGAGGGCTATAACGTGAGGAAAGGAAGGCAAAAGTTTCCCCCCACCCACCCACACAAGCCAGCCAGCATGTGCTCTCTCTCTCTCTCTCTCTTTAAATGGAAGAAAGCATATTTGAATGCTGTGTGTCTCCAAAAACAAAAAGCAGGAAGTCAAATCAGAATTTTAAGCCGAACCTGTAATCTCTCTTCCCTTCACAAACATTGTTCCTCCGGAGCAGGGAGAGGATAGAGCGACGCTCTGCTTTCCTCTCTTCTTGCCTGGAGGGGAGGGGCTTTCCCTGCTCTTTGTTCCGTTTGAGCAAACACAGCAACGAAACAGAGCAGGGAGGGCAGTAAGACCCTGAGGCAGAATGCAGGAAAGCAACAGCTTTCTCTCTCACGGAGCTCCCTTCTCCCTGAAGCGCGGTTTGATTTTTGCCTCATTTTTCGGCTCCAGGGACCACACATTCGCTCCATAACACGCACAGACATTTCCCCTTCCTTTTTAGGAGAAAAAATCTGCGTGTTATAGAGCGAAAAATACGGTACATTGCTCCCTCCTTTTATAAGGAGCAAGTAAAAAAAGGGAAGTAGGGACGCGGGTGGCGCTGTGGGTTAAACCACAGAGCCTAGGACTTGCCGATCAGAAGGTCAGCGGTTCGAATCCCCACAACGGGGTGAGCTCCTGTTGCTTGGTCCCTGCTCCTGCCAAACTAGCAGTTCAAAAGCATGTCAAAGTGCAAGTAGATAAATAGGTACTGCTTCGGCAGGAAGGTAAACAGCGTTTCCATGCGCTGCTCTGGTTCGCCAGAAGCGGCTTAGTCATGCTGGCCACATGACCCGGAAGCTGTATGCCGGCTCCCTCGGCCAATAAAGCGAGATGAGCGGCGCAGCCCCAGAGTCGGTCACGAATGGACCTAATGGTCAAGGGTCCCTTTACCTAAAAAAGGGAAGTATATTGATTTGAAGTCCAACTGCAGATACAGGTATTGTTGAGCAACTTCATAGGAGACTGAAGAAGAATGTCAGCCTAATGCTACAAAAAGCAGCTTTCTCATTTTGGTACTCCATGCCCTATAGGTTGATAGCTGCTCAGTGTGGGGATTCAGGACACTAGAAAGCACCAGAACCATCTTTTATGTGGATGCCCATCAGATCATCCTAGAACCATTGCCAGGGAAAGGATAGTTCCTCCTCATACTGGGGGAGAACTGCTAATCTTAACACCCAGCCTCTCATGCCATACCTTCGTGTGTGTGTTTTTTTCAACCAAGCTAACATATTACCAAAAAGATGGTGGTATTCAGGTAATAAAGGCTGACACCTTGTCGTTTGCCAGATGTTTATATGCTTGTTTTTGGGTATGCCGAATTGGAGCTTGACACTGGATTAGATGAAGTTTGTGCTTAACCATTTGCGTAAGATTTTCACTTATTTCTTGACTCTGATATTAAACATACTGACTTTTTGTGCTTTTTCTAATCTGTGTTCTTTCTAGACAAATATGTCTAAGCAACGGTGTGAAGGCATCTCATACACCCCCTGAAACCCAAGTGTTTCCCCCCGCAATTCCACTGAAACAAATTTAAAATATATTTAAAGGCTCCCTTAAAAGCTCCCTTCATCTCATACATGATTAGAGGACGTGCTTATAAAAATACGCTGTAACAGCTCAAGTATTTGAGCTATGTTGGTCCAAAGCGAGAGTTGAGCAACTTTAAAAAGATTCCTTTTAAAAGAGCTGTGGCCAATGCAACCCTGAGGTTCTCTTAAAATAGAAAATGCCTCCTTTGTTTTCCCTGCATTACTGAATACCTGATAGACTTGTAATCACTGCAGATGTGTTTGCATTCAAGTTCCAAAGGTAACGAGCTTTAACACCCCAGGATACAGAATTGTTAGGTGTCAAAATACTGGCAAAGTGTGTCTGAAAATATTTATCATTTCAAGTTGCAAAGTCAGCTGCGCTCTGTGCTAACTGCAAAGACAAATCAAAATAACTTACATTTTATTCACATACCGAACTGACCGTAAGGTGCTTTTTAAGAAAGCTGACCTTACAATTAAATGGCATAAAAAGCAACAGCTGAAAGGGTGATACCACCATGCTTTCCACAGCTGGTGGCTGAGGAAAGTGCAACACCCTGCTCTAACTGTGGATTTCCTTCCTTTATTTTTTCCATATGGGTGTCAAATTTAACCCATCAGTGTTGGGCTATATGTTTCATCACCTAACAAAGTTTGCATTATTTTTGAAAGTACTAAGGTGCTTTTTGCTTAAGCTGTCTAGAAAACAATGCTTCCAAACTCTAGTTTAAAAAATAAATGAATTAAAAAAAGGTTTTGAATATACATTTCCACCATTAAATATCCACATTAATCGACTTCCCTTCTTCCCCTCCCATGGTTCTTTTAATTTCCCCATAGTTTCTGCATATTCTGAAAAAACCCACCCCATTTAATTTAATTTTCCCCAATCCTATTTCTTTATTATACATTATACTGTCAAATTTACCTTAATCCTGCTAACATTTTCACTTGTTTACAATTATTTTCCAAATATTCCACAAAGATATTCCACTCCTCTTCAGATACGTGACCTTCTTGCTCTCTTAATCTGCTGGTTAGACCTGCGAACTCTGCATAGTATATCATTTTAAGTTACCATTCTTCCTCCTTAGGGACCTCTCTCACCCTCCATTTTCTGGCTAACAAAATCCGAGCTGCTGTAGTTGTATACATAAATAGGTTTTTCTGACTCCTGGGTATCTGTCTGCACCATGCCTCTGGTTTTGGGTGGAATGTTCTTTAAAACATTGTTTTCATCTCATTGCATATCATTTCCCAATATTCTTTGACTATTCTGCATGCCCACCACATATGACAAAATGTTCCTTCTACTTCTTTGCATTTCCAGCACACATCAGATTCAGATTTATACTTCTTTGCTAATCTGCTCAGAGTTAAATACCACCTATATATCATTTTCATTCTCTTCAGATCGTATAAATCTTTCGCCTTTTATGAAATCTAGTTTTACAGCAGAGCACACTTGCACAGCTTAAGCTTGCATTCATGGCTGCTATTGGAAATATTGGCTTGCTCTTGATTGGCGTTTGGTTTAATAAGAGGCAAGCCTAAAAGACAATTAAACCAGGGATTATGAATTCTTGTTGTTGTTGCTGTTGTTTAGTCGTGTCCGACTTTTCGTGACCCCCTGGACCAGAGCACGCCAGGCACTCCTGTCTTCCACTGCCTCCCGCAGCTTGGTCAAACTCATGCTGGTAGCTTTGAGAACACTGTCCAACCATCTTGTCCTCTGTTGTCCCTTCTCCTTGTGCCCTCCATCTTTCCCAACATCAGGGTCTTTTCCAGGGAGTCTTCTCTTCTCATGAGGTGGCCAAAGTCTTGGAGCCTCAGCTTCAGGATCTGTCCTTCCAGTGAGCACTCAGGGCTGATTTCCTTCAGAATGGAGAGGTTTGATCTTCTTGCAGTCCATGGGACTCTCAAGAGTCTCCTCCAGCACCATAATTCAAAAGCATCCATTCTTCGGCGATCAGCCTTCTTTATGGCCCAGCTCTCACTTCCATACATCACTACTGGGAGAACCATAGCTTTAACTATACGGACCTTTGTTGGCAAGGTGATGTCTCTGGGATTATGAATATGTTTATATTTTGTACCCATCCTTCACCCTAAGTTCCCAAGGTGGATAACCTTCAGGCCCAGGGGCCACATTATGCATCTTTCTGGGTTACCTTGGCCCCTGCCATCCCTCTGTAGCCCAGAATAGGGGATCAAGCTGCACTGCTTCTTACCTGACACGGCTCCCTCCCATCAGGAACCAAGAGGGCTAAAGTCTAATCTGGGTTGGCAGAGTCAAAGAAGAGACATGTGCTCACTTATCTTAAAGGGCACTTCTCCCATTCAAAAATGAGAGACTATCCCAAAGCCTCTGGGGTAAATTTCATTTTGCAAAGAAAAGAGCGCCTACTGGATTGAACCCAGCATGCATACATGTACACGGCTTCTAATTTTAGAATCCTGGCATAGATTTTAATCTGGGTTCAAGCCCCACGTTAGGCAAAAATTCCTGCACTGCTGGGGGTTGGACTAGATGACCCTTGGAGTCCCTTCCAACTCTACAGTTTTATGATTATATGAACTGTAAGCGTACTGAGTCTGGGAGAACAGGATCTTCCTGGAAAAGCTGCTGGGGAGAGATAAAATAGCGGTCAACTGCAAAGGGGATTTGGATATTTAATTTGGCACATTTTACTAGAGAATCTTCTGCTATTCTATTTAATGCAACAAACAATCTTAGTAGTTGTGACCGTGGTTTGTATGTGTGGTGCCTGATGGTTTTTATGGTTATTGCTGTTTTTCTTTTTGTTATTTTTCTGAATGATGCCATGGCCTATGGCTAGCACAACAAAAGTCTATGATGGTGATGATGAATGCTGGGGAGAGAGGGTAATATCATCATGATAGAGGTGGGAGAAATTCAGCCATCGAGGCTCAGAAAATTAGTCATTCCTCATGCAAAACATTAGGAAATGTCAGATTTTTAGATATCATGAAAATCTCTTATGTCTTTAGGGTACTCAAGGGAGACATACTCGGATGACCGCTTTCAGATTTTTCTAGTCCCTGAATGTGCGCACACCAGGTAGACGGGTTTTTAGCTTTTGGGGAAGTAATCTAGCAATTTGTAACCGTTTCTAGAAGATGATATCGAGGTTATTCCACTGTGGCAAATAAACTAGGAGTCCTGTGCCACCTTAAAGACAAACATAGATATTATGGACTCACTTATGCGTCAGCCAGTCCCCAGTTGTCACTTGTTTACTTAACTATATCTATTTTTAAAACTTGCATCTTACTTCCCATCCCCCCTAAAAACTCAAAAGCGCCTTGCAACAATACAAGATACAAAATAAATTCACAAAAATTATTAAACCACACCAGAGAACACCGCTTCATAAAAGCAGAAGCATTCCGAAAGCAACACAGAGCAACTCTCAAATCTCAAAAAATGGAAACAACCAAAACATATGCACCATGAGAAGAGAAGTTCTTTTGCTGAAGACCTTCCTAAATAACATGCTTGTATTCAGTAATGGAATGGGGTGGGTGAGGAACAAAAAACAGAAGCTAAATCGCAATAAGACAGAAATACAGTATAGCTAGATGTTCCTGTGCCCAGGAGTTAGTTTCTGTAGCCTGTGGAGTGAAAAAAAGCACAGAGGTACTTTGGTTCCCAAAAACCTGGAAGTAAGTGTTCCAGTTTTAGAACGTTTTTCGGAAGCCGCATATCCGATGCAGTTGTCAGCTATTGTTTCCAGGGTGCCTGCTCCAATCAGAAGCCGTGCCTTGGTTTGTGAACATTTTGGAAGTCAAACGGACTTCTGGAATGGATTAACTTACAGAACCAAGGTACTACTGTATTTGGCGCTTTTGTTTTTGCTATTTATTTTGCGTTTTTGTTTCTGAGGCTTTTCCGGTTAATTTGTTTTTGTGACTGTGCGGAACCCAGTTCAGCTACTGATTGATTGTGTGACTGTGGAAATTGATAAAAGCTCCCCATCCAAACAATGACTATCATCAGTGCAGGTAAGGAAAAAAAATAATTTTTATTTTTATCACCTACAATACTGCTTATTTATTGTCTAGTACAGTGGACCCTCGAGTTACTTTACCTTCGGGTAACATATTTTTTGGGTTGCAACCGCAGCAAACCCGGAAGTGGGTGTGCCGCTCGCACGTGCGCAGTAGCGCTCTGCGGCAGCGCATGCGTGCTCAGAAGTGGTCCTCCGGTTACGAAATCTTCGTGATACGGCCAGGCCTCCGGAACAGATCCTGTTCATAGCCGGAGGTACCACTGTACAGTACATTGATTACTGCTTGATTACTGAAAATCCATGTTAAATTGCTGTTTTAGGGGTTGTTTTTAAAAGTCTGGAACAGATTAATCCGTTCTGCATTACTTTCTATGGGAAAGCTTGCCTTGGTTTTGGAATGCTTTGGTTTTGGAACAGACTTCCGGAACGGATTAAGTTTGAGAACCAAGGTACCCTTTATGTAGGAACAGATATGCAGACTGGGGTTATTCCTGGATCCAAGCATGGTCACTAGAGGCTCAGGAGGTCTCTGCTGCATTGAATACCTTTTCCTGGCTTCAGTTGGTTCATTAGCTACAACCATTCCTAGGGAAGGATCGTTCAGCCACAGTGACCTATCATCTGGTAGCCTTTCCACTGAATTACTCAGCCTTCGTGCTCAATAGACAGGGATTGATGAGCACTCCCAGTCTTCCAGAGGCTGGAGAGAACCACGTTGGCTACCTCTGCGGCAATGTGTTTTATATGTGGTCCTGAATGGGGTCCTGAATGGGGTAACTGTGCCCCTGAAGGACCAGGTGCGCAGCCTGGGAGTCATTTTGGACTCACAGCTGTCCATGGAGGCTCAGGTCAATTCTGTGTCCAGGGCGGTTGTCTACCAGCTCCACCTGGTATGCAGGCTGAGACCCTACCTGCCTGTGGACTGTCTTGCCAGAGTGGTGCATGCTTTAGTTATCTCCTGCATGGATTACTGCCGTGCACTCTACGTGGGGCTACCTTTGAAGGTGACCCGGAAACTGCAATTAATCCAAAATGCGGCAGCTAGACTGGTGACTGGGAGTGGCCGCCAGGACCACATAACACCAGTCCTGAGAGATCTGCATTGGCTCCTAGTACGTTTCCGAGCACAATTCAAAGTGTTGGTGCTGACCTTTAAAGCCCTAAACGGCCTCGGTCCTGTATACCTGAAGGAGCGTCTCCACCCCCATCGTTCTGCCCGGACACTGAGGTCCAGCTCCGAGGGCCTTCTGGCGGTTCCCTCATTGCGAGAAGTGAGGTTACAGGGAACCAGACAGAGGGCCTTCTCGGTAGTGGCGCCCGCCCCCTGGAACGCCCTCCCTTTAGATGTCAAGGAAATAAGCAGTTATCTTATCTTTAAAAGACATCTGAAGGCAGCCCTGTTCAGGGAAGTTTTTAATATTTAATGCTGTATTGTTTTTAACACTCGATTGGAAGCCGCCCAGAGTGGCTGGGGAAACTCAGCCAGATGGGCGGGGTATAAATAATAAATTTATTATTGTTGTTGTTATTTGGAGCTCTTGGAGAAGACTCAGAAGCTTCAAACTAGCTGCCAGAATTTTAACCACTGCAGCTGGATGGAATCACTTGATTCTAAAACAATGGTAGTCAACATGGCGCCCTCCAGGTTTGTCCCAGCAGCACCAGCCATCACAGCCAGAGAGAGCTGGGAGCTGTAGTCTAACATCTGGAAGGCATTGAGTGAGTTACTCCTGCTCTAGAGCAATGGTTTGTCACCAACCAGGATCCACAGAGCTTCTCTCTCAGTAATATTTTTCCCTGCCTGCCAAAAGTGTGCCATCTTGATCGTTGTCAGGTCCAGTATACAACTCTTTGGCCTGAATCCTGGTATAATACAAAGACCCCTATATTTTTATCTGCAGCATCTCTAACGATCTCAGTTTGGATGCTCTGTTATTCCAGGCCAGAAAAAAGGACAAAAATCTATATCCCAGAAAGAGATGTTATATTTAAACATTCATGAAGCAACCTTATCGGAAAAAGTGGCATTAAGTGGGAGACACTGTACCATTTGTAGGAACCACATCAAACAATTGCTTATGCTACTGCAAACCCTTCATTATCCAAGTACAAAAGGCAGCTCTTAAAAAGCTGTGTTATCATAAAAGTGTATGAACATGAGACACATCAATGCACAACCATTCCACAATTACATCAGGAAGTGGTGACAAAAAGCATCATGCATTAGACAGAACTTTTGTGTCCTTTCAAGAGCTTCTCAAACATACTTTCTAATGACGTCAGTTCATAGTAAGTCAGCTATCGAGTGTAACCTAGTGACATGAATTAACTCTTACATACTGGGTGTTACGTGTGGATGTACATGTACACATAAAAAGGTAAAGGTACCCCTGCCCGTATGGGCCAGTCTTGACAGACTCTAGGGTTGTGCGCTCATCTCACTCTAGAGGCTGGGAGCCAGCGCTGTCCGCAGACACTTCCGGGTCACATGGCCAGCGTGACAAAGCTGTTCTGGCGAACCGGCACCAGAGCAGCACACGGAAACACCGTTTACCTTCCCGCTATAAAGCGGTACCTATTTATCTACTTGCACTTAAGGGTGCTTTCGAACTGCTAGGTGGGCAGGAGCTGGGACCGAACGACAAGAGCTCATCCTGCCGCGGGGATTCGAACCGCCAACCATGAGATCGGCAAGTCCTATGCGCTGAGGTTTTACCCACAGCGCCACCCGCGCCCCCACATGTACACATAGATAAAAGTAAATTGATGTGAGAGAAAGGGCTGGCTAGAAATATTATAGTATACCTCTTTAAATATAAACAGTCCTTGTGTTTGGATTTCAGCTTGATGTCTTAATATAGCTTGGCAAGAAGTAATGCAGTTATTCAGCTTTGAAAATCAGCAGCATTTTATTGTTCTTAAGAGGGTTAATGACTAAACCAAACAGGGGCTACATAGAAAGGTCAGAATGATGCGGTGAAAATCCATGCAGCCAAATGGTATAGTTTCTATTTTAATGCGCCCCCCACAGTAAACAACAACAACAACAAAAACCCATGCACAAAGCAACAACAAATATTACTTTATCAAAATACATTACATTTTATAAAGAGGTACAAACGGATCTAGCTTCGTAGGCCCACTTTCTTGGTCAAATAATCACCTGGGGAACATTACACATGCCTCTTACAAGGAGGTTAAAAAAAAATAATGGATGCATTTAGTAGGTATTTTTATTTCTACTTTATTTCTATTTGCTTATTAGAAATTATATTCATATGCAGCATTTTCTGAGGTTCATGTAACTTCCTGCAATGAAGTATCAGTGAAGTTTATCATCTCCATAATTGGTTACCAGCAACTTTCTTTTCCCCCCATTTTCTATTTTATCATCATCATCGTCGTCATCGTCATTAATATTATCATTATTTAATTGCTCTGCATAGGTGAACTGGACCATTAGCGAATGCTGGACAACACTTAATTTATAGAGAACATTTTGAAGTTTGGAGGGGTTTCTTTCTCCCCCCCCCCCACAATTCCCACACCCCTAATTAATATTCATGAGGATAATTTCACAAAGGCAGTTATAAAACTATGTCAGAGAAGACCTTCAAAATATCATTGTGTTAGCATAGAAGTAGGAAATTCCTTCGCTCCCTTGAAAGGAGGGATTAAAAACCCAGCACAAGCATTTACTGAGTGATTAGTTTTATAATATTTTAATCAAGTTATTCATTACGCAGAAATAACACTGTGGAAACAGAGATAAACGTTGCACAAAGGCTAAGTTCATTTGTTCTGGACAGGTGGCCAGTCTGCTCCTCCACACTGGCACCCAGAGCCCGCCCACAATAGTACTAAAGACGATTATGCAAATAGCCACTATTCCCTGCTATTTTCCCAGGAATGGGAGAAGGGGTCCATGTGGAAAGAGCGATTGTTTCCCAGTCATGTGGAAAAACAAACCAGGATTTCCCTCTCTGCTTGTTCTCCAAAGGCGAGGAAAGGAGCGAGAGAGGGGAAGAGAGCGTGCAGGCCTGTCTGTGGACGTGTGTGCCAAAGTGTAAGAGGGCAAAATTAACTTACTCGCAACTCACTCCCCAAGTCCCCCTTTCTCCTGCTGTTCCACAGAACCGTGGCACAATCGGAAAGAGAGGTGGGCAAGGGAGGGAGAGGGAGGGAGATCAAAACAGAAGATGTGCTAGAAGACATGTTAATATAGTGGATACTCGGGTTGCGAAAGTGATCTGTGCAGGATGCACATTCGCAACCTGCAGCATTCGCAACCCGCATCTGCACACACGTGGGTTGCAATTCGGCGCTTCTGCACATGCATGACTACCGAAACCTGGAAGTAACCCGTTCCAGTACTTCCGGGTTTCGGCAGTCCGCAACCCGAAAAAAATGCAACCTGAAGCGTCTGTAACCTGTATGACTGTGCAGGTCAAAAGCGGTGCTGAAGCTGCAGGAAACAAATTCTGCTACACACCTCGAAAGCTCAGTTTCATGATTATCAAGTGCATTTCCAAAGATTTTATATAATATAGGAACCCCCATGCAAATATTGATAGCATATGCTTAGTGATGCAAAAATATAAATGCACGCAACATTACCTGCTATCTGGTAATTACAGCAGTGTGTAGGTTTATTTGTGGAGGCTGGCTGGGCAGGGGGTTGGACAATTTTCCTTTGGTTCATTTCAACTCCTCCCTTACTTGCCTTCCTTTCAGAATTACAATTTTGCCAAGCCTCTATGAGTATTGTATACCAGTGTCTGTCAAGCCACATGTGAGGAGCAACAAGAACTGGCAGGCTGCAGATATCACTATCATTGCTGACATTTTCAACAGGCATCTATATCCTAGAACAGTAGTGGGGAACCTCCAGGCCCCTCCATCCAGTTCTTGTTGGGGGGGGGACCCTCCCCAGGCCACGAGCCTCACAAGTCCTGTTCTGCTCTGTCACTGGTGACTGGGAGCAGCCGCCAGGACAATATAACATTGGTCCTGAAAGACCTACATTGGCTCCCAGTACATTTTTGAGCACAATTCAATGTGTTGGTGCTGACTTTAATTATTTTTTTTAATAATATTTTATTAGGTTTTATCAATAGAAAAGTTTAGAAAAATACAAAAACGAAAAAGATACAAAATTACAAAATACAGACATTAAACACAAAGAAAGAAAAAGAAAAAAAACATATAAAAGAAAACAAAAATTCCCTCTTTCTTAATTTCTCATCTTTAGTTAACCTATTTTCCTGACTTCCTCACGTCTCCCATTTTTGTATCCCTTTTAAAAATTGGTTCAGCAAATTCATGTCCTATTAGTTTATCTATTATTAATCCCATCTTACATTTTACCTTGTTGCTAGAACCCATTCAATTCATTTCAATGTCATCAGCATTCAAAAATTTAACAATATTTCTGCAAATAAGTTTTAAATTTCCTCCAATCTTCTTCCACCAACTCTTCTCCCTGATCTCAGATTCTGCCAGTCATTTCCGCCAGTGTTGGTGCTGACTTTAAAAGCCCTAAATGGCGTCGGCCCAGTAAACCTGAAGGAGCATCTCTACCCCCTCTTTAGGGAAGCTTTTAATGTTTGATTATTATGGTATTTTAATATTTTGTTGGAAGCCGCCCAGAGTGGCTGGGGAAGCCCAGCCAGATGGGGGGGGGGTATAAATAATAAATTATTATTATTATTTTATATATGTTGGAAGCTGCCCAGAGTAGCTGGGGCAACCCAGTCATGTGGGGGGGGGGTATGAATAAGAAGGAGGAGCAGGAGGAGGAACTTTTACTTGGCTGGTATGTGTCATTGAACAGTGATGTTTCCTCCTTGCTTGGCTATATGTGTGCATGCACATGGCATATCTGAATGACACAGCCCTCTGACATTTTGGAGTGGCAGGAGTGTTGCCTAATGTACAAAGGCAGAAGTCAACATCCATTGCTTTCTCCAGTTTTACCTGTGGCCCAACCCACCAAAGGCATTCATCCCCCTGAAAAGTTTCCTATGAGGGAATATGACCCTTAGGCTGAAAAAGGCCCAAGGGCCTAGACACATAATACTTCTGCATATTCAACCTATCCTCAAGCCTACCAATTCCAACTGTACTGTATTCTGCATTAATTCGGGGAACCCAACTCAGTCATCACCGATAAAAGGTGTACACTCAAATGGAAGACTTCCCGTGTTCTTGAGGAGTCGGTGGACTTGCGTTCTCAACAAGAAGTATATAATGCTGTACAGGAAACCAGATACCCTGGGGTATTATTTGAGCACACAAGCACAAAATAATTTGGCAAAAAATTAAATAAAAGGAACCAATAATCCCATGTTCAAAATGACGAACTGAAGTGCCTAGAGAGAGAACACATTGGTCAATAAAAGTAAAATAAGGAGGTTGAATGAAATCTTTGCTGCTTATTGGCATGTTGATTTTTAAGATGATGAATTACTGGTCAGCAGTAACAGGCAGCAAAGTGCTCTTTAATTTCCTGAATTTCCAGTAAATGATGACAAAACTGAAGCTATGATAATCAGTGGCTGGGAGCCAATTCTGAAGGATCTCACTCAAGGACGGTGTAAAAATTTAAGTACCTTTGGCTGCTACATATGCAGCCCTCTCACTAAGAACAGACTACAATGCCAGTCATCATCAGGTGCAGAAATGTAGGACTTTTAGATTTCAATACCACAACAGCCCCACACACCAGATCAAACATTCCACACACAGGTCCAACTGTCCCCCTCCCCAGTACAGAATTAGTCGCTCCATTATTTGGATTCTAGCCAATATTAAATAAACTAAACAAAAAAGCCTACCCTGAATAAAGAAGAAAAAAAATCTTTTTCTGACACCTGTATCCGAAGTTATGAGACTTTCCTGCCTCTGCTTCGGAGAGTCCTATAACTCTTGGGAACTCTTCCCACTCAGGGAAGCCTGTTCCACGCATGGGTAGACACAAATGGCTATCACCCACAAATTCTAAATACCAAGCTTAGCAGACAAGATTTAATATAGTTCATACTGGAAAACAGCAAAACTGTTCATTTTCAAAATTCTGACGCAAACAGAATTCCACAGCACTGACAATAAATGGAATTTCAATTCAAAATCTTTCTGAAGGTGGAGAGCAGGATTTGTTAAAAAACCAAGTTCTCTGAAAACTCAACTCCCCCAAGATATTCGGATATGGCGGAGGTATGTTGGGAAGTGGAAGTGAGAGCTGGACCATAAAGAAGGCTGATCGCCAAAGAATTGATGCTTCTGAATTATGGTGCTGGAGGAGACTCTTGAGAGTCCCATGGACTGCAAGAAGATCAAACCTCTCCATTCTGAAGGAAATCAGCCCTGAGTGCTCCCTGGAAGGACAGATCCTGAAGCTGAGGCTCCAGTACCTCATGAGAAGAGAAGACTCCCTGGAAAAGATGGAGGGCACAAGGAGAAGGGGACGACAGAGGACGAGATGGTGGGACAGTGTTCTCGAAGCTACCAGCACGAGTTGGAACCTGCAGGCTTCGGTCTTGCCCCCTATGCTATTCTACATCTACCTGAAACCACTGGAAGCTGTCATCAGGAGATCTGGTATCACCAACATGCAGATGACACCAGATTTCTCTCTCTACTCCATGTGAATCAAGAGATGAGGTTGAAGCGCTAGACCAGTTCTTGGAGGTGGTGATGGGCTGGATGTAGACCGGGCTGCACACTCTTCCTACGGTTAAGTCTTTGGAATTGGGGCTTCCATAACTAATATGGGAAGATAACAGTGGAATGCCTAGTTGCGCAGAGAAGCAGCAAGAAGGAATTGAAAGGAAAGGCTTCCCCAGACAATTTCCTTCACGGGCAAACGGCACTTGGGAAATAGCAAATTACCAGTTTAATTTAATGGCATGCAACCTAGCTCTTACCACACAGCAACTGAAGGACAGCTCTCACTTGGGTTTTGTTTTTCCACTCATGAGTTACTACACCAGCTCTGCATCTTAACAAAAACAGCCAGCAGCAGTTGCTAAGCCAGACAGTGTCTCGTCTCCCTGAAAGATATGCCAAGAGGAGGAAAATCTCTTCCCTCCACAAAGGCTATTTCACGAAAACCGGACTTTTCTTTTTTGGTCCGCAGTTCTAACAGCCTCATGCTCCTTTATTCAAAGTTACAAAGCAGGAGGAAACAAAGTATTTCCAGGATTACACTGAAAACACATTTCTTAGAATGGCTGGCAGGAAATAGGGGAAATAAACCCCAAGGCAGGTTTAAGTTTAGATTTGTTTTTTTCTTTTAAAAAAGCCAAGTTAACTGTCAGAGTCCTTCTAGATTTCCTTTAGAGCTTTTGTCACATCTTAACATAAGAAGGGTTTGCTGGATCAGGCCAAGGGCAAATCTTGTCCGGCATCCTGTTCTCACAGTGCCCGGCCAGATGACTGTGGGAATCTGGCAGGCTAGATCTGAGAACAAGGACCTGCTCCCCTCCTGCCGTTTCCAGAAACTGGTTTTCAGAAGCATTACTGGCTGCAGCTGTGGAGGCAGAGCGTAGCCATCGTGGCAAGTAGCCCTCACCTCAATGAATTTCTCTAATCTTCTTTGAAAGCCTTCTAGGCTATCGCTACAGGGACGCGGGTGGCGCTGTGGGTTAAACCACAGAGCCTAGGACTTGCCGATCAGAAGGTCAGCGATTCGAATCCCCGCAACGGGGTGAGCTCCTGTTGCTCGGTCCCTGCTCCTGCCAACCTAGCAGTTTGAAAGCACATCAAAGTACAAGTAGATAAATAGGTACCGCTCTGGCGGGAAGGTAAACGGCGTTTCCGTGCGCTGCTCTGGTTCGCCAGAAGCGGCTTTGTCATGCTGGCCACATGACCTGGAAGCTGTATGCCGGCTCCCTCAGCAAGTAAAGCAAGATGAGCGCCGCAACCCCAGAGACGGTCACGACTGGACCCAATGGTCAGGGGTCCCTTTACCTTTACTTTTACCTTTAGGCTATCGCTGCCTTCTGCTGTATGAGTGGAAGTGGCCAAGAGAGCTTCTGCCTGTGTGCTGACTAGCAATTTTAAAATGGAGAGGGGGGTATTAAGTTTACTTTGACTCTAACTTCTATGGAGAGGAGAGGGGGTTTCTTAGTGAGAGAATAACGTAACACGCAAGTCTTTCAAACTGTTGTGTATTGTAGCTCACCATTGTCTTTAGTAAGGTGAGTTTGAAGTGAAGAGGACATGACCTTAGTTTTTTGAAGACCACAAACTTCACCTTTACAGTTCCTGAATCACTTTGTTGTTGTCATTTAGTCGTGTCTGACTCTTCGTGACCCCCTGGACCAGTGCACGCCAGGCACTCCTGTCTTCCACTGCCTCCCGCAGTTTGGTCAGACTCATATTTGTAGCTTTGAGAACACTGTCCAACCATCTCGTCCTCTGTCGTCCCCTTCTCCTTGTGCCCTCAATCTTTGCCAACACCTGAATCACTAAGTCACCTTAAAACGTTTTCATTATCTGTATGAAGTCTGGTTTCTGCTTGCAGGAAAGTGATAATTAAACCTTTCTGGAACATACACGGATTAGTATGCTGATCTTTTTTCCTTTTTTGCAACTATTGTGGAACAAGATGTTAATTGTTCTTCCCAGTTCAAGTCGCAGATAGTTCATGAGCTGTATATTTTATATTCAACTCACGCCAGGTGCATGAATGCCATGATCCATAGACATAAAGCATGTAGAAAGTTCAGACCAGCACCTATCATTACAAGCATCAAGTAAGCCTCCATGATTGACAGAACTGACTCATGGAGGGTAGGTCTAAGCCACTGACTGTCACTAGGTCATGTGGACATGAATCCATAAGGACATTTTGCATTCAGCTACCCTCCTTTACTGGAACATACTGCAGCTCAATCGGCATGTCCTTGAATCACTTTTCTGGCTTCAGAGATTTCATCTGGTATTGCCCAAAGATTTTCAAATAGATTACCACAACTGTAATATTTAGAAATTTGCCTTAAAACAAATCAAAACAGAGATTCCCAAACTGCTGATGCCAATATCACACTTAGTGGTTTTCCTAAATATATGGTTACACTGATCATCTCAGCACAACACTATCCACTTCCTTCCCTGAGCCACTAGCTCTGCACTCCAGTGTGATACAGAAGTCCCATCAATAACAGGAAACTATATACAGTGGTGCCTCGCAAGACGAAAAGAATCCGTTCTGTGATTCTCTTCGTCTAGCGGTTTTTTTTGTCTTGCGAAGCAAGCCCATTGAAGAATTAGCGGCTTAGCGCTATTAGAGGCTTTTAGCTGCTTTTAGCGGCTTATCTGCTGATCGGATCAGCTGATAAGTGGCTTAGTGACTTAGAAAAGGGGGGGGGACCAGCAGGAACTCGCAAGGCATTGTTGTCTTGCGAAGCAAGCCCATAGGAGATTTGTTTTGCGAAGTACCTCCAAAACGGAAAACTCTTTCGTCTAGCGAGTTTTACGTCTTGCGAGGCATTCGTCTTGCGGGGCACCACTGTATAGGAAGACACTAAAGGGAGAAGAGGGCGCTGCAGAGATTTGTCAAGAGAATGGAGAAAGTAAAGGAAGCTACGAAAGCTAATCTGAGGACAGACACACAGCTCTTCTTACATGAGCTAGAAAACTGACCCAGATCCTGTGATCATCATCGGAGGTCCTTCTTCATGTGCCTCCACAAGAGGCCTGGAGGGTGGCAACACAAGAGCAGGCCTTTTCTGCAACGGCTCCCGTTTGTGGAATGCTCTCCCTAGGGAGGCCCTCCTGGCGCCTTCATTACATATCTTTAGGTGCCAGGCAAAAGCATTCCTCTTCTCCCAGGCCTTTGGCTAATTAAACAATCTGTGGCCTTTGAAACTATGTGTGTGCGTGTGTTTCTATTTGTTACCATGTTATATACTTCTTTTTTTATATATTGCAAATGGTCCTGTGATCCTCAGATGAAGGGGCAGTATAGAAATTTAAAGGATGATAATGTAATAGAAAACTGAATTTTCCACTTCATAAAGAAAGATCTGCAATCCCATATGACTCCAGCGTTACATCACTCCATTTTTTTCAAGAAGTGAGCAGGTGGCAACGGAGGGAACTGTTACGTTTTCTCCTTACCTCTTATGCCCTTAAGGAATTGTCGGGGGTTTCAGGAATTTTCCTGTGCAGAGTCCACACAACATGCACACACGGGGATAGACAGTTTTTTGTCTACACAGCTATGCTTGTTTGGGCATTTTTATCTCCTCCATATAAAAAATAAGTAACCTCAGGCCAAACTTTTTTTAAAAAGAAGAACCACTGATACCAATAATTGGCAATAATACTCCTCCATACAGTGGTGCTTCGCAAGATGAAATTAATCCGTTCCGCGAGTCTCTTCGTCTAGTGGTTTTTTTGTCTTGCGAAGCAACCCTATTAGCGGCTTAGCGGATTAGCGCTATTAGCGGTTTAGCGGCTATTAAAGGCTTTCGTCTAGTGGGTTTTCCATCTTGCGAGGCATTCGTCTTGCGGGGCACCACTGTATAAAAAATAACTAACCTTTTTATCTCCTCCATATAAAAAATAAGTAACCTCAGGGCAAACTTCTTTTAAAAAGAAGAACCACTGATACCAATAATTGGCAACAATACTCCTCCTGTACCTGTATACAGACTGAACATCTGCATTGCATGAGTATCTTGAAGCCAATGGCAATAAATAAAGCAAAAAAATAAGTATTCACTCAGTCTGTATCTCACAAACACACCTCTTTTTATCCAAGCGCTGCTTCTGGGCTTGTGGCCAATGTGATATTTAATTAAAGTCTACTCACTCTTGATTCTCTCTCAATAACTTGGTTATCATCTTCAACAGCCATTAAAGGAATCTCATTACACAAACTGAGCTTCTGCTGAATTTCCAGATGTTGCAATGGTGTGATTTTGAAAGAAGCGGCAGCTTGAAAGCCAACAGAAGGCCACAGATAGACTTTTAAAATCAGTGAGATGTCATAGTTATCCGTCTCCTCCGCTGAGGGATGGTGTGAATTTGAAATTGTACTCTCCCAGCCTAGGACAACACACAGCCTTCGATAACAGACAGATCTTCAGGAGGGGACTTTGCCTGCACTCCCTGCTTCTCCATCCCAGATTTGTCCTGTCCTATAATATGCTGTCAGGCAAGGGTGTTCCCGTGATTGTACTAAGGGCCTTACATTTTAGAGACAGGGAAATTGAACCCTTCTTCCTGTACAAAGCTGAGTGTGACCTTACAAGATAAACCTTGGAACTGAAGCTACCTTCTATATCTCATCGCCAAGGAAGACTGTTACCTAGCCATTGTGGATAAGGAAACCTGAGTAATTAAACTGGTGTCTTGTTACCAAGAGACTAAAAATATTTCAGACTCCCTACAACTCTGACAAAGCAATGAGCCAAAACCAAACTACTTGGAGAGAGTGGAATTTGCTCACTATTGGAAGTTCAGATCTCACATTAGTCCACTAATGTTTCTCCATGTGGGAAGAAGCTGGGCACTAACTGAAGGGAACAGGAAGTCTTACATGCGCCATTCTGACTTCTGTAAAAGGGCGACATGCATACATATAAAGTGACTTTAAAATATGTGTTTCACTCCTCGTGAGCAAAAAGCACGCTGAAGCTAAAATCGAAGAACTGTTTTGGTCATTACATATACATTAAGCTCGCAACTTACTATGTCAGGGATGAGGAACCTTTGGCCCTCTGGACATCGCTAGAGTCCAACTTCAGGCAGCTTTTATCCAAATAATAACCCACCGAGAGGGCTGATCATTCTGTGAAATGAATGTGTGACTTTCAGCCAGTCGTTCCTAGTGTACGCATGATTTCTTTCTCTATAGTTTGCAATTAACTAGCAGAGTTATAATGAAATCATCTGTTAAGGGTTTTAAATTTTGTATGAAATATTTTGTTCAGTGCGGGAGACATTAAGCTATATGTTATCTCTCTCACACTGAACAAAATAACATTTGCACAGGAAGTTCACCAGTCCCTGGGATCTGAACCATGATCTTTCACACACAATTTAAAACCCTTAACAGATGACTTCATAGCACAGAAATTATGAAAGGGGAAGAAAAATCTAAGCATATTTCCTTTACCCCATTGTAGTGGCTAAATAAGATCACATTGCTCACGGCAGTCAGTCTTCTGGCCATTTGAACTGGAGTTTGAACCTTATCACTAAATGCAGCACTCCTTCAAATTAGGGTATAATCTTTTTTAAAAGAAAAAAGAAGGACCTTAGGGCTACAGAGAAAGTTATGACAATATTCGAAGTGCTTAGTGGAATCTCAGAACACCCTGGGGAAGGACACGCCAAACAGGTCCTAGTGGAAGTCTGCAATGCTCTGTGTTGTTCCTTGTGACATTAGCAGAAGACAAACTTGTGCCTAATAGGCAAGACACAATAGTTCAGGTTGCAAAAATGTACCACCCCACTGAACAGAATTTGGACTTTTAATTGTAAAATATTAAGCACCAAGCTCACACACCCTTTATTATTTGGAAATTTAAGAAAGAAAGAAATGTAAGATATAAATAAAACTAATAGTAATAAAAAACCACTATGATCAGTTCACATTAAAGATACAGTAGCCACCAGGGCATGCATCTTAAGTTAAATATATGAGTTTTTAAAGTTTTCTAGATGTCCAAATGGGTATCCACATGAAACTGATGCCACTCTATGCAATATGTTCAAACAAAGCCAGGGTGGAGTGGTCCTCAGATCACTGGGCAATGGATGTGTGTGCCTTTCCTGTAAAAGCACTCTTAAAGGATCCATGAAAAGATGGAGAACGCAAGTTCTACTAGACAGAGATGGCATGCTGGGTTACACTACCATTATGCCAACAAGTTCAGTAACGTGCTGTAACTGAAAGATGCAGAAGGTGGGTTTTTAACTTAAATCCAATACTTTCATTCAGTAAGTATTTTTCTTGTCTGGACAGCAACCCAGATCTTAACTTGCCTCGCACTATAATCTCACGCACACTGACCAAGAGGAAATTCCCATGGAGTTCAATAAGATAAACTCCTAGGAACTGCGTAGAATTGCAGCCTTAAGTCACACTAGTGGATTCAGATCTCAGTGATATTGCATGCTCCCTCCAGCATTAATTGCCAAAAAAAGGGGGTTCTAGTTTTGTTAATGAAATAAGGCTATCTAAGTGAATGTTTACACTTCAGGTGAGGAACTGGAATTTGATCCTGAATTGCTTAAGATAATTATGACAATGGAAGATGAAGCACTGCAGTCTTCACCATGGTCAGCCAAATATAACCCTCTACCTTTGGCCCTACAGGAACTTCTCCCTGCAGGTAGCAAATATTTGTCAGATTAGGAGCCTGCCTTTTTATTACTTGGCAGCTGGCACAGGCCACTTTCCTGAGTCGACTTGGCCACCCTTACATTTCCGCTCTCCCCCCTTTTCTTTCCTTGGGAGGGTAAGGCTGGAGAGCTGGGCTGATAGAAGGCTTTTTATCTGCTCGAAGCCAAACAAGTCAGCTACTGTACACTTAGGACCTTATATACTGAATAATCATTTACAACAGATTTAACTTAAACATTTTCTCTGTTTTCTTTAGCTGTCAACACTTTCTGGATTTCTCTGCGACTGAAAGCACTGCTTCTAGCACTGCAGTGAGGGGAAACAGGCTTTAAGGAGTTCACTATGCCCCTTATATTCCCTAGACTAAGAAAAAAAGCACTGTTCAAACCATCTTGCTCAGCTGTGCTCATAGCCATCCAATGCATCTGGTGGGGTCTCCTGTAAAGTCCTGCTCACTAAATCAGGGGCGTCCTTAGGATGGTCAATAAAAGTCTGGCTTAATTTGTACTAAATGTATGGTAACCATGGCCAACTTTATAGTTTAACTACTGCTACAGAAAAGGGCCCCAGCAGGACTATACACAAACACCTACGCCTGAAGGATGGACATATTCCATCCAATTCATGTTTCAATCCGCTTCAAGGTCTCCTACTGCTCAGAAATGCTGGCGCATGTTCCTTCAATCGACACATTTTTGACCATGAAAGAGTACAGCCTTTGCAATTCAGTATGTTTTATTATAGGACTTAAATGACAAAACACTGCCATTTCTTTGTTTCCAACAAGACACGGCTGGCACAGCACCAAAGAACTCACACAAAGCAGTTTATTTCATCTGTACCATTTCGTTTTCTGAAGAGCAAGAAAAAAGGTTACTATTTCTGTCCGACGGAAGGGGCAATAAGAGGGACTCGCTGAAGCCAAATGTTTCACGATGAGGTCTGTTCTTCACTGCTTGTGGTCTTCAACATGCCACTCAAAATTTATTGGCAAGCTACATTTTCCCTCAATAACTCTTCCCCTGCCTTCAAACAACAAACAACTGAAGATAAATGTTTGGTAATTGACAGACCGTAGGATAGCAGAAGGGGAGACACAAAGGGGGGGGGAATGTGACATGTCTGACAGAACTGCGACCAGCAGGCATTATACATGTATTCCTTGTCAGAAATAACGAAAATGAATTTCAGACATGTTGCAGACAGACAGAAAAGAAAATGTTTTTATTTAGTGTCCGAATTCGCCTAACGAGCTGATGGTCAGCATGCCAGCAAAGCACAGACACTTGCAGGCACATGAATAGTTCAGTTGCACCAAATTAAACCAGAATACTTAACTGTGTGCATCAGTGTAGCATTTTTAGCAGTGCTGTTGGTATTATTTATTGTTCACGTGGGATATAATGTGCAAAGGATATCCAATTTCTCGCGAAATTCATCTTCTTAAGAGAGCCTGAGAAGACTGCCCCTATTTCTGTTTTAATGAGGCAGTCCCTGCATTTCTCAAAGCTATTTAGGGACTTCACGGTAAAGGAGATTTATCCCTAGGTTTCCGAGGTCCAAAGCCATTCAACAGCACCACACTGGATCACGCAATAAGTGTACTAAGAATAGAGTACAATGTGCAGAACACTGAAGGCAGGGCCACGTTATGCAACCCCAGCCTTGTAGCACAAAGACTCCAAAGTCTCTTTCCCAGCTCTTAAGTCAGAGGCCAGCAACCTTAATCGGAGGGTGGGCTGGTTGACGCTCCGTCCATCAGAGGATGGGCTAGAGCGTGCGCACATGCACGCTCTTCCGGGTAAGAGGAGCGCCCATGCGCGTACACTATTTCCGGCGCTACTCTGACCTGGAAGAGCACCAGAAATAGTGTGTGCGCATGCGCACGGGTGCCGGACGCTTCTCCATCCCGCACGCATGCACACACGCTATTTCCAGCGCACATCAAGGGTGGAGGAGCACTCGTGTGCACAGGCGCCATCAATCTGGAAGTTGGTCCCCGTGCCGCGCTGGTAAGAGCGGGCAGGGGTCGCCATGGGCTGGTTCGACAAGCCTCGCGGGCCGCTACCGGCCCATGGGCCTTGGGTTGCCGATCCCTGTCTTAAGCGCACTGGAAGAAGGAACGCCAAATGTCTCACACCTGAGGCAAGGGAACAGATCATCAGCAAGACCCTGTATACAACAAGAACATTCCTACTGCCAGGAATGTGGAGGTTAGTTAAGTTTCTCTATACCTAATTTTTGTGGGACCGCTGCTACCTTTTCTGGGTCTGCCTTGTTGGCAGTGGCCATGTCACCAGGATGGGCTTTTTTTGGTTGGATGGGAGGGGAGCAGGAGACTTGGAGCAGAGGAAAAGAGACACTTTGCCAGTCCTCGGACAATCAGCACGGAGTTATTCTGCGACTTACCTGGGCATATTCTCTCTCAATTGCAGCCTTCTTCTGACTGAATATCCTACAAGAAACATGAAGGAAATGTCATCAAAACAGAGAGTATTACAGTGCAAATGCAACTGATGCACTTTAAATATAAGTTCTGCATAAGCTCAGCTCACTTTGTAGGTTTGCCCTGGCAAGAAAACACACGGACGATGAACTGTTCAGTGATTAAAACATTAACGGGCACCTGTAGCTTATGTGTTCAGAAGCACTTCCGCCTCAAGTGGAGGACAGTTCTTGGGGATGCCACAAGATATTTCAACCAGCCCAGCTGAGCCTCACCCAGGCTTTTTGAAAGGAACTGTTCCAGTTCTATCCTTAGCATGTTTGGCCAGTTTTTCCAAGTGCAAGACTCTCATCCCCTCTCAAAGAAATGCCCTGCTTCAGTCACATTGGCATAGATCCCCTTACTGTCAGTGAAGTGAAATGGAAAATTTCCCAGTGCTTCATTTTTCTGAGGATTTTTTTTCAATTTCCTAAGTTCATTAGCGGCAAACTACAAATAAATATTAGGCAAGGTTTTAAGTTTAAAAAAATTAAATCACTCTCCAGGGCATCAGGACGGCTTTCTTTAAATGCAGACTGAAAATCTGCATGTCAATTTACAATTCTATTCCTTGTAATGAACAAGTCCTAGTTGAGAGGTGAAAAGACATTCATTCTTTATTGGTGTTTATTTTATCAGTTTTCTACTTTTCAGCAAATTCAGTAAAGGTTTGTCAAGTAATAACCTGAACATTCCAAGATATATTTTAAAATTCTTGGTAATAAAAGCAACACCAGAATGAAATATATATAATCTACTTAAAAGGAAACTCTCAACAGAGAAATAACATAAAGACCATGTAACTGAAAACTGAGATTAAAACCCCCCAGTATTTTCTTATTGTTTTAGTCAATAATGGTTATAAATCATATGCTCTATATAAAATAACCCATTAATATTACATTATACCAGAAACATAGAACCATAGAATTGCAGAGTTGAAAGTAACCAAAGGCCATCTAGTCTAACCCTGTGCAATGGGGCTTGAACCCATAATCCTGAGATTAAGAGCCTCATGCTCGACCAACAGAGCTATATTTCCATGAAAATATATTCCAATTTTAACAGATGAGTTTCAGCTCAACACAAGCTTTCTTCAAGCTGTAGGAATTTACATCAATTCTTGTTATCTTTTAGGTACCAGGTCCTCATTATAACCATGTAATAGCCATAATGGTATTAATAAATTCACACATAGCAATTCTTAATAATTTTGACAGATTTATTTCAGAGCTGTTGAATATTTCTACATGCCCACCTGGAAAGCCATATGGTATTGGTTCAGCACATCTCTAACACAAGTGCATCCTTATTTATTTTACTTAGTCATGTTGAGATTGAGATTTTTAACTGAGATCACATAACACTGGTTCTGAAAGACTTGCATTGGCTCCCAGCACATTTCTGAGCAAAATTCAAAGTGTTGGTGCTGACCTTCAAAGCCCTAAACAGCCTTGGCCCAGTATATCTGAAGGAGCGTCTCCACCCCCAACATTCTGCCCGGATACTGAGGGCCTTCTGGCGGTTCCCTCCCAAAGAAGTGAGGTTACAGGGAACCAGGCAGAGGGCCTTCTCGGTAGTGGCACCCTTCCATCAGATGTCAAGGAAATAAACAGCTATCTGACTTTTAGAAGACATCTGAAGGCAGCCCTGTTTAGGGAAAATTTTAATGTATGATATTTTATCGTATTTTTAATATTCTGTTGGGAGCTGCTCAGAGTGGCTGGGAAACCCAGCCAGATGGGTGGGTAATAGTAATAATAATAATAATAATAATAATAATACTATATGATGATGAAGAAGAAAACGCTCTCTCTATATTTTCATTAATCACTACCTGACAATAATTTGCTCATTCGGCTTTCAAATAATGCATTTTCATTCTTTTCATTCTCCATTAAAATTTAGATATCTCCTTCTGAGTCGCCTGTAATTATACTAACAATTTTTCAAACCAAGTTAGTTACTGACCTACCTTTTTATATACTTCAAATGAAAATATCCAAACCAATTCTTTATTTCCAATATTTTTATTATCTTTAAATAAATATTTTCCTTTTATTCATTTTAAAAAAAGATTTAGGTGTACACATTCAAGCTTTAGTCAGGGCTGTGTGTTTCCTACAATTCTGCAAGAGTACAGAATATCGTGTTTAGCATGGAGCTATTATTCATAATCTCGGCTTGCTTTTTTTTAAAAGCATGTTTCTGACTGCTAAAATCTGTGAAATTTTCCAAAGTCCTTGCCCCTCCTCTGATTAGCAAAACCATGATAAATTATGCGAGAGCAGGAGTTGCAGAAATATGCAAATTTGTGTAATTGCATTAAGCTATGGCTCACTGTTTAGCTTAAAACTTTTGTCCCCCCCCCAAGCATAAACTAACAGTAGTGATAAGGCCTTGAGGATTTCCCCCTAAGAAGCTGACTTGAAACATAAGTTCAATTCATACTTGCTTCCTCTCACAGAAGTCTGCTTTGTATGAGTCTCCCTTCAAGATAACTTGAAGCTCTATTGCAGGAACAATACTGTACAGCAACTATGAGTGTTGCTCATGCTACTTTGTGAAAGAGTCAAGCAGCTTTTAAGATACAGAATAGCCAACATCTGCAATAGCAGATACACTAAGTTGCACAGAATGCACTACAATGATTAAAAACTTTCTTTTTGTCCCCTGTGATCATTATCAAGCAGTATGTTAGAAATCTTGCTTTGTAGCAATGCTATTCTAAGGTACAGGAAAAGCCTCTCTCGCCCCCAGTATTTAATTGCAGCATGAACTAGCTATTGCATTTTATTCTCTCTTTGCAAAGAATTGACTTAGGAAGAAGCAATACTGGAGATTGACAGTACCAGCCTTTTATGTTTTCAGGATTTGTGTTCTCTCCAGCTGTGTTACTGACATCCCTAAACAGACATATACAAAGCTTTTTTTTCCACCTCAGGACAGTTTATACAGGAACCCTCTTATGACATCTAGACGTTTATTACCAGACATCAAGAGAAACAAGATTTAAAGAGTCAGATTTCCCAAGAGTAAAGAACCTCTGCTAGCAGCAGGGAAAAAAGTCACTGATCTAAAACGTTTACTGTCTTATCTTGAGTAATCTGACATTCCACATTTGTACAATGTCAAGAATTTCAGATTTAACAGTTTAATTCAAGAGAGGGGAGGGGGCTTGTTCGTCCCCCAGCATTCTAGTAGTGAATGTTTGGCATTATATATTAACAAAAGCCTTCTGTAGCACTCATTAAAATCCTGGAAAGACCCTATTTGCTTGCACAACCCCCTCCCCCATCTGTTATGCATTAGGCACATGTATTCATAACTGCTGTTTTATATGCATGACTTCGACATTAATAATTGCTACAAAAGAAGGCTAAAGATGGTAAACTGCATTCCCTCCGACCTTGTCTCTGAGGCAGAAGCTGGTGTTTTCAAGAAATCTGTCAAGTAAGGAAACCTTGTCCTATCAGAGTATTTATGCAGTATGCTTCCAGTGTTTACCTTCATTTTTTTCTATAAGAGCACATAGAAAAAGCAAAAGGTTTTGTTTTAGATGACCAAGGTGGGGAAAATGCTTTGCCTATTTTTTTTATATGCTGATTTAAGTTCACATTTATCCTCCTAAACTACTCAGGGCCAGGAAGCACAAGTATGAAATCATGTACCTGTCTTATGCCTCCTTTAAAAAGCAACCTCCTAGGTTTCTTGGGTGCAGAGTAAAATGTGACAATATGCAGACATCAGAAGAAGCTGCTCACACCAGGAATCAGGGCTGGGCAGAAATCAGCAATGGCCTTTGGGTAGGGTGATGTGCAGCCATATATTCCCCCACAGTTACATCAGGTCCTCATGACTCCGCAATGCATCTTTTCTTGCCCCCAACAATCCACTTGCCTCTCAAGTGCTTGCCAAGATAGAAAACAAACATGTAAATGGTTTAAAGGGCTTTACTTTGGAAATGCCTGTTGCCTTTGTCCATGGAGTTTTCTTGGCAGGGATACTGGAGTGGCTTGCCGGTTCCTGCTCCAAGTGGATCATGTTTGGTCAAAACTCTCCACTATGACCTGTCCATCTTGGGTGGCCCTGCATGGTGTAGCTCATAGCTTCTCTGAGTTATTCAAGCCCCTTCGCCATGGCAAGGCAGTGATCCATGAAGGGGATCACTGCAGATGGTGACAGCAGTCACGAAATTAAAAGACGCCTGCTCCTTGGGAGAAAGGCGATGGCAAACCTAGATAGCATCTTAAAAAGCAGAGACATCACCTTGCCAACAAAGGTCCGTATAGTTAAAGCCATGGTTTTCCCGTTAGTGATGTGTGGAAGTGAGAGCTGGACCATAAAGAAGGCTGATGCTTTTGAATTATGGTGCTGGAGGAGACTCTTGAGAATCCCATGGACTGCAAGAAGATCAAACGCATCCATTCTTAAGGAAATTAGCCCTGAGTGCTCACTGGAAGGACAGATCCTGAAGCTGAGGCTCCAATACTTTGGCCACCTCATGAGAAGAGAAGACTCCCTGGAAAAGACCCTGATGTTGGGAAAGATGGAGGGCACAAGGAGAAGGGGACAACAGAGGATGAGATGGTTGGACAGTGTTCTCAAAGCTACATACATGAGTCTGACCAAACTGCGGGAGGCAGTGGAAGACAGGAGTGCCTGGCGTGCTCTGGTCCATAGGGTCATGAAGAGTCGGACATGACTAAACGACTAAACAACAACAACTTTGGAAATAGAATATGTGTAACAGTTAACCTATGCCAACCAGGGGATGGGGAGAGATGTCATTTTTGGTACAAAATTGGTTTCCTGCGCAAATTCTTCAGATGGGCATTTTATATACAACTCATTCATTTGAAATTAAGTGAGATTGTCATGTTCTGGCCTTCTTGTTACTGCCCCATTAAGATTTGCTAGACAAAGGATGGCTCCTGGGGCAGACCTGCCAAGCCAGCAACCCCGCGGGGCCTCAGTTGTAACACGCCGGTCTTGTACTGCAGCCTGCCAAGTGCTCGGTAATATAATTTATGTAGCCCCAGGTAAACTTCAAAACAAGAGCTTGAGTCTCTGTCTTGTGCGCTCTGTTGGTTGCTAATAGAAAACAGGCAGCCATGAGTTTGACAGTTCTGCCCTAAAAGGGAGATTCCACCATGCTCTCTGAGAAGGGAGGGCCTCTTCTCAAAGCAGCAAAGACTTCAAAACCAGGGGAACTCCTAGAATCAATAAAAGGGAAGGGGTGGGGATAGAAACACAGTACAGTGGTACCTCGGGTTAAGTACTTAATTCGTTCCGGAGGTCCTTACTTAACCTGAAACTGTTCTTAACCTGAAGCACCACTTTAGCTAATGAGGCCTCCTGCTGCTGTTCTCATCCTGAAGCAAAGTTCTTAACCTGAAGCACTATTTCTGGGTTAGCGGAGTCTGTAACCCGAAGTGTATGTAACCAGAAGTGTATGTAACCCGAGGTACCACTGTAGAGGCATTAGCCATGTCAGGAGACTGGTGTAGAATGCACATAGGGGATAGCAAAAAAGGCATGAGCCAAGGTTAGAGAGCACAATAGTGAGGACGTTTCTGGTGCACTCAGTCCCTGCTATTACATTGGGAAAGGGAGATATCCATGCATACGTCCAGACAGATAATTGACAACAGACCCATTCACATTGGATGACTTCCTAATGTGCAGTTAAAAGCAGCGTTTGAAATTCGCCAGGTGCATTTTGCACCTGGCTATCAGTCACTTGTGACCAAGTGAAGACACCCAGGCGCCAAGATGTCGCCTGAAGTCTCCACCTCCTGGAGATGCATGCCTGGGGATCCTCGGATTTTGACTATTTTCACACACTAGCAACACATCCCGTAGAATTCCATCCATCATATTTTATCTGCACGATCAGAATGAATTTCAGGAACCAAAAAGTTGTATTGAAAAACGCGGTTTTCGGGCCTTCTGGCCCAAAAATGGCAACTAGGTGTTCCATTTTGGCAACTATAACACTGGTTTTATTTGGCGCCGAGCTTATATATCTGAGTTTCTAACATTGGTTAAAAATCTGTTGCATAATAAGATGGTTGACCCAAAGTTTCTTGCTGTCCCCACCATTCATTCTGCTGGATCCCCCTGCCTCTTTCTACAAATAAAATACTAGGGAAGGACAAAGGAAGCATTGAGAAAAAGCATACACAAGAGTTAGGGGAAGCTTTTTCAATCCAATGGGAATGGAATGATGGAAGCCAACAATTCTCTCTCTCTCTCTCTCTCTTTTTCCTTTTAAGGGCTGCTAGCTAGCTGCACTATGCTTTATATAAGTGTAGTTTATACATTCAAAGATACATTTTGGACTTTCCAGGGGAACAGAAAGGCTAGCAACAGTACCCATGGGAATCACCTAAAACTGGTGAGAGGGGGATACGTTAGTTCTTCCTCTATAACATAACTGTGGAGGAAACTAGTATTATGTGGTCTGGCTTTTAAAAGAGTTCTTCCTCCTTATACCAAAACAAGCAAGCAGTGTGTGTGTGTGTGTGTGTGTGTACACATACACACACACTTGACAGAACTTGGCAGGTTCATGAACAACTCCAGTTTCAGAAGATTTGCAAGAAATGTACCACTGCAGACAGAATGTAGCCTCCTTATAGATTGTTTGCTACAACTGGTGAGCTAGTTTATAGCCCTGATTAACAAATAATATTCTACACACCATCTTGAAATGGATGCCTTTATAAAGCAATGCCACTGCAAGATCTTAAGTCAAGATGCAGCAAGTGTTGCTTAAATGAACAGAAAAGACTAGCTTCAGAGAGCTAGAGCTAGATGACAGCTTTGTGGCTTTGAGTCTGTTTTAATACAGTGTTTATAAATCAGCTTTCTGCCTTGTACCAAGAACTGTCACAAGTTATAATTTATAAAATTTACAGTTATAAAGGCTCTTTAAGGAAGTTCACACTGCAGGAGGGAAAGGCAGTATGATTTTGTTTTGCTTAAAATAATTACCAATTACTATTTAAATCTACCATTTACTGCATAACACAATTGACCAACTATTTTTTGGCATGTGTGGCACAGGAAAAAAAGCCCAAGCTAAGACTGTACCACTCCAGTTCCATACACGGCTCGCTGCCACTCATTGTGAAAGTAGATTGTGATATGTAAATACTACCTTTTTTGTTTAAAAAGTATTTAAGTGCCTACCAATTGCATTCTTTTCTTTGTTTCCTTTTCCTATGTCAATGCATGGAGTCAGATTAAGCCCTCTCATTATCTTAGGCTGGTGCATTTGAACCCAGAGAAACAGACTTCTTCTAATGATTCTCAGAAGATCATGAAGACTCAAACTAAATTTGGCACACCTGTCAGCACATCCTCTTTCTGTCACCCTTGTAGCTTTCAAATTGATGCGAAACTGAAATTCAATGCAGGAAGCAGGTTGGGATTGTAAAGGTTTAGAAAGTTACGGTGGAGCAGGGGCCAAAAGCTAATAAAGGCATCGAACGGTAATAGGAAGGAGCATGTTCATGAAACAGAGTACCCAGACTTCAAAATGAACAGGATTGTGATTGTGGTGATCTTCTCAGGTATACTAACAGTGTGGAAGAACCTCATTTGACAAGGAGAATCTTTCAAGTGCTCTGGTACACAATCTGATTCTAGTTTTGTATTCAACTGGTGAATGCAAGACACCCATCTGTACAGTCCAGTGTCAAATACCTGCTGGGGCTGCCAGAGTCTGCTCACAGTTTTCGTCAGTTGTCCAATGCTATCTTTCCCCCTTTAGTTATTCTCCATGGTCCCCCAAGACTTTTATACCAGGCTGAGTGCAGGCAGTCTTTTTAAAAGTTTATCTCACATGTACATAATGCTCTGAGTCAGAGTTCAGGAAAAGTAAGTACTACACCTGTCCAGCAAATATAAAAAGGAATTTATTCTTTTAAGACATGTGGACTTTTCCACCCGGCTTTACTATAACATCCAATGATGGAAACTGAAGGAAAAAACCTTTGTTTCATTTACAATTGCAAGGCAATAAAACATGGGTAAATATATGACTTGCTAGCAAAGGAAAGCTTCTCTATGTCTGTGCTGCCACTTGTTTTCAAAAGGATGAAGCTTTTCCAGTGACTCAAAGTCTCCAGGTCTAATTTTTCCAACACTAGTTGCCATTCTGCCATCGCTCTCAACATGCACTTTAAAAGCTACTTATCCAAGTTTTCTTTTAAAACCTTATTTATGAACATTATCTCACACCTTTCTGAATCTAAATCCAATCAAGACAGCTTTCAAATAACATTCAATTAGATACACAACAGTAGCATATTAAAGTGGGGGGGGGACATAGCAGGATCTGCCCCACACGATAGTAGATGGTGGATCACCCTGTGTTGCTGGGGGGTGACGACGACAGTACAACTGAGGCAGGCCTTGACACGGTCTTTTTCAGTCTGCCTCCCACTCCCTGCAATCTCTCCCACATGACAGATTTTCAAGAAACCGCATGGAAGTGATATATGCTCAATCCATCAATAAATGGCGTAATAAAGAGGCACATCGTCCTTTATAGTTGACGATGCCTCCACTTTTTGAAACATTCTTGGGATCCCCAAGCCATTCTCCAATACCAAACTGATGTGATGAAAATAATGCCACACACTGTGTAGTGTAGGAACAAGGGTTCAAACTGAGCTAGGGAGGAGTAAAATCTAGGTGACCACAAATTGTGGACCCCTGAATACAACCACCAAGGGCTATTCCAGCTTTATTAGGGTTACTTTACACGTCATTTGATGACCTGAGTTTGCTTCTGAGCAGTGCTTTTTTTCTTTAAAAAATGTTTAGGGGCACTCTCATTTTCCTACTCATATTGAAATACTGCCCCTCAATGAGGCCAAACTTAGATTCACAAAATGTTTAGGGGTACGTGTACTCCTGTGTCCCCCCAGAAAAAAGCACTGCTTATGAGCCATTACAAAACACACAGCAGAGACAGCACCATCACACGCGGTCTTTTGATGGAGTGAGTTTACACGCTGGCTTGCAAGCCTTCAAGCTCTGACTGTAAGACATGGTATACATGCATGAACTGGTCCTTAAATCTCAAAAGTGCAGTTTCTACCAGTGTAGCTCACCTGTATCCCTCAACGAATGTATATGCAATTGACTGTGCAAGTTTCAACAGGCACCCACAAACCATTTCTGCAGGAAAGCCTTTGCACACTATTGCGCTTTGCTACACCCCCACATTAAACAGCGTTGGGTTTTTTTGTCAGTTTGTATTATTTGATCGTGAATGTTGCAGTATTTGACAAGAAACTTCTCCAATGTTAAGCCCTTGGCTCTCAGCTTGAGCAAAATGCCTGGGAACTTCAGCTTATGCTTATGAAAAGGTTAGCAGTGCAGAGAACACATGAACCTCAAGGCTCTAAAAGCAAAAGGCAGTTTTAAAACAAATAAACAAACAAACTTTGGGATTATTTGTTGTTTTGCAACGTTTTGGCAAAATATTTCTGGATGCCTGGAACTGGAACAAGTGAACCTCACTGCTGACAAGAAGCCATTCCTCCAGCCTGCTGTTTTACCACTTGGCTGCGGCTTCATTTCTGGATGTCACCCTCTGCGCTTTTGAATGCGCAGATTTTGCTTGTTTAATTCTTTTATACCATTAACATTTGAAAATGCTTCCAAGATTCTTCAGAGATACAGGACAAGTTTTAAACGTAATGCAGAAAATTATTTTCCTTCTGGTCCTATGCTTCAAAGGTCATGTTGATTTTTCGTATGTAAAGTTTTGCCAGGTTATAAATGCAAACAAAAAGTCTACATTGAAAAATAATATTTCCTTCCTGTTGGTTCATGTTCTGTTATGCAAGGACTATTATATAACCTAGACTGCCTCAGGTTCCAAAGAATAAAACACTTTAATAGTGCACGCAGCTGCTTTCTCTGCTGCCAAGTGGAAGATATGTTGTTTTCCTTTGATTACCTATAGATATTTAATATTAGACCATTGCACATAATAAAAACCATCTCGTTTCAAGAGGTCTAGCCAGTTACATCTTAAGTTGGGAAATGAAGTTCTGTCTTTGACACACTGTGTTCACTCTACTGCCCCAAATTCTAAAAAGCAACTACCCCTATAAAGGCTATTATGTAAATCTTTCTGCCACGGAGGGTTTCCCGTTTAGTTCCTTGGAAAATAAAACTAAACATGGGGACTGACAACTCCTTCACTAACCATTGTCTTTTCACTGTGGTTTAATGCAAAGGTTCAACCAGTATGAAACATCTATTCTTCCTACCTGGCTGTCATTTATTACTGACCAGAAGCCATATGCAACAATACAGGACAGGTGGCAGTCAGCTACAACACTGTGAAATTGTAAACTTGGCTTTATAGCTTTACTAGAAGCAATTAAATGACGTCTTGTTTTAGCACAGAAACTGTGTCACCCAAGATTTTGCATGCAGAAGTCAGATTCTATTGTCCTGACACCATATCTATTTAGGACTTGTAAGGTCTATATAAAACCTTCTAACCCCAGCAGCATGAATATATATATGTAAACACCAAGAGGAAAAATATTCTAGTCTGTGTAACAGTTTTAAAAATGGATAAGCCACATACTGTAAAGGATTACAATGCGTTGCTATTGGCAACAAAGCTTTAAAAAAAATCAGATTGGGGCATCTAGAATTCCCTTAGCAATAGAAGTAGTAAATCCTAGGCAGCAATTCTGCTTTCATCAGAAAGACACTGGAGTACATCAAATGCTTAGAAGAACATTTCATCCTATACACAATGGAGTACCAAGACTGGTGGTTTTTCCCAGGGGGGAGGGGCAGGGCGGGGTAGCTATGGAAGAAGGTAATCATAGAATTGCTGACATTAAAATGAAAGCTGCTAGTAACAGATGTGCTTGATTTTATATACGCAACGACAAATATGCTAGAAATACACCATAAAAGCCCTGACTGGCTTTTGCTGTTGGTAATTACTTCATCTAGACCAGTGATGGCCAAACTTGGCCCTCCAGCTGTTTTGGGACTACAACTCCCATCATCCCTAGCTAACAGGACCAGTGGTCGGGGATGATGGGAATTGTAGTCCCAAACAGCAGGAGGACCAAGTTTGGCCATCACTGGTCTAGACAGTATTAAGCTACCCTTTAATTAATTTTTTATTGAACAAAGAACAAAAGTAATACAAGTAATTTCTACAAAATCAATCCTTTCTCATATTTCCAAGAATTAGCAGGCAATAGCTGCTAATGCTGATACAACAATCCAATGGGTTATCTCTTCACATATTGTTTATATATATATCACCAGATGAACTCAAGGGCTGGCTCAATGCCTGGACTACAAAGTATGCCACCTGTACTCTACAAGCCTTGGAGACTCATGTACCACCAACATGTTTAACAGTGGAAAACAGCCTCTGGGTATCCGGCATTAACTGGCAAAACCATTGAAGAGGTATTTTCTGTTAAAGCTCCCCTCAATCCTGAGAGTTAACAAAAAGTCTGAGCATCCTTAAGAACATATAAAGTTTACTTGAGCAAGCATGTGAGTTTTGCAACTACTATCTCACCAGTTCCCAGCAGAGAATTCAACAGCCACCTGACTACATGGTCAAACTATCAAGTGCCTCCACTGGTGGCAAAGACCTGCAACCCTGGAATAGAGTTGCATGCAAACTGCACATGTGATCCTGTATCCCTTTCTGAGTCAAGCATAAAAGCAGCTCTTTACTCCAAGGAAGAAATGTCATCACTCATTGTGATTCAGGAACCTCCTGTGTCCACAGCGAACCATCAGATACACCTATTAATGTACTAAGATAGCATCAGAATGAGAATGACCTTCCAGTTATAAATGCCAGTGCAAATAAAAATGTATTGCAGCACTTCTGGGAAGTGCTTGAGTTTATTGGCAAATCTCCAGAAGGAGTGCCAGAACTGCAGGATACCCCATCATACAAGCTTGATGGAAAGTTGAGAGGTCAAGATCACAACGGAACACATAGAGGAGGGCAGCCTCTGAATATAGGAAGGACCCAAAGTGTTGACAGCTCATAAAGCAAAACCCAGCTTCTTGTACTGAACCTGGATGACATGGAGCATTGGTCTGATGCACTCTGTGAACTTGGAGGATTCTGCATGCACAACACACCCACTGCCATCCCAGAAAGCATAGATGGGAAGAATATTGGAAAAATAATACAGTATGCGGTCTAGCATCTTCTTCTCAGCACCCAACCAAAAACAGGACATGAGCATGATAGCCTTCTCAAGCTTTTCAAGGTGTAGCAACCAGAACTGTAAACAAAATTCTAAGAGTGAACATGATATACATTTATATTGGCATTACAATGTGGGTTTATTTTTGATCTTCTTGCTAATGATGCTCAGTGTGGAATCTGCCTTTCACAGCTGCTGTGTACTGGGTTGAACAATCCCTCATTACCCCAAGACCTCTTTCCTGCTTAGCCACCATCAACTCAGTCTATATCTGTGTATAGTTGAAAGAAGAATTTTTGTCCCAGTGTGCATCGCATTAAGCTTTCACTGAATGACATTTGCCATTGTCTTGCCTGCTCACAGCGTTTCACAGCGTTTCATTTTGGAGCTCTTTGAAATCCCTTTGTGTTCATTGCTCACACAAACAATTTGGAGTCTTCTACAACTTGACCACCTCATTGCTCACCCCTCCTGGTCATTATATCTCACAGATCTACAATACAGCAGAAGTATGAGCCCGCCAAGCGATAACCAAGCAGTATCTGTTCAGGTCTTGGAAGGAATGGAAATTTTAAGCTGTAGTAGCTTACACTTGTGATCCAATGTTTGTGTACTCTGGTGGAGTCACATGACATTAGAAAAGAAAGAACAGTTGTATGGACATAGAACTGAATTTTGATATTTGCAAAGGTGTTACAGCTAAGACACGAAGTCAAGGTCACAGTGCTCACTGATGTTTGGATTTGCAGATGATAAAAGAAGGTACTGTTTCATGAAGTCAAAGCATTCCATGGCACATACCAAAAGCATACCGGTATGGTGCAGTTTTAACTTGACACACAATTCTATCTGAAGCAGCTGCAAGCTTCACAAACACTTCATTGAAAAAGCAGAACCATGTGATATCTGTCCCCTCGTGTTATCATAATCTTTGAACATGTCACCTATACATCACCCATTTTACGGATATACTACACCACATGGTGCCAATTTATGTCACAGATAAACAAAAGGCTGGCTCTTTGGTATTCTGTAGTCAAAGCAAGATAACAATCTATAGGAATTATAGCAAGAAACACTGTAATATCCACTATGGAAATTTGCAACCAACATTTAAACTTTCCAGAAAGGAGGGTTGGACCCCATCATTGTTAACAATGAAGTATTAGTTATACACAATGAAGTAAATGTATATTTTTTCTTTAAAAGGGTGTTGTGTGCCAGGTTGGAGGGTTTATAACTGCCAAGGCCATCTATATTATTCACTAATCCCCAGGGCAACGGTTTGGACTCAACTCAGAAAATCTAACATGCTAGTTGAAACCAAGGGTTGTATTCAATATAGCGCTCAGCAGAATGTGAAGGAAAAATCTTGTGCTGGTGCGACAATGGAATTATCTCCCCCTTTCATCCCCCAATACCCCTTTTAAAGTAATTCTGTGGTTCCACCAAACCCTCCAGAGAAATTAATGGGGAAACAGGAAATCCTCTTATGTGAGCATTAACTCTTGTACTAACAAAAATGTGGCCCCATATGTGTACAGCCAGGAGGGAAGGGGCAGGAATGCCTCATTCACAAATGGAACTCCACTCATGGTTCTTGGGTTCCAACCCATAGTTCCAAATATTGGCTAAAATGTCACTGCGATCAAAGTTAATCTACCAAATCTCCCAAGGCTATATTATGGGATACAGAATTTTCCAGAGACAAGATTAATGTAAATCTTCACCAGCCTAAGTTTCTGGGCTGTATTTAGAGGCAGCCCCACATATTACATATTGCAGTAATCTAACTTAGAAGTCACCAGAGCATGGATGACAGAGGCTAGGCTATCCCTACCCAAATAGGGGCACAGCTGGGCCACCAGCCAAAGCTGATGGAAGGCTCTTCATGTCACCAAGGCCACCTGTGGCTCAAACAACAGTAATGGATCCCAAAGTACCCTAAACTACATATCTGCTCCCCATCAAGAGCAGGCAGCCTCCCATCCATCCGCTCTAGGGAACTACCCACTAATAGTACCTCAGTCTTTTCTGGATTGAGCTTTAGTTTGTTGGCTCTCATCCAGGCCATTACTGAGACAAGACAATGGTCCAGCACATCCACTGCCCCACCTTCAGATGTAAATGAGAAGCAGAGCTGTGTGTCATCAGCATACTGCTGACAACAGGCTCGAAAACTCTGGATGACCCCACTTAGCGGTTTCATGTCGATGTTAAGCAATATGGGGGATAAAACTGAACCCTGAGCAAGCCCACATTGAAGGCTCCAAGGGGCCACGTCGCACTCAGCAAGCATCACCCTCTGGAAATAGCCATCCAAGTAGGACTGGAACCACCACAACACAGTGTCATCCCACAACCCTGCAAAGCAGGATAGCTACTCCAGAAGGATAGAATGGTTGATGGTATGAAAAGCCACTGAGATGCTGATAATTAACAGGGACACATTTCCTCTGTCTCTCCCCCAACAGAAGTCATCATACAGGAAGACCAAAGCAGTTTCTGTGCCAAACCCAGGCCTAAGTCCCGATTGAAATGGATCCAGTATGCATACTGTATGGGTGGAGGGGAGAGGGGTGATTGGTTTGTGTCTTTCTGTTCCTGTTTTTATTGTGTATTTTGTGCTTTTATATTGCATTACGCTGTGAACAGCCCTGAGAATCTGCCGATGAAGGGTGGTATACAAATGTAACCAATAAATAAAACAAATAAATGGCAACATGTGTGATCTAAATATTGCTCCATTTCAAAACAAAACAGCTTCATGAAAAGCAAACTAGCGACCAGTGTGTCTTTCAGAGAACTTGAAATGCCAATGGTGTTGAAGTTACATGGAGGGTTTTGACTAGCATGTGTCTATAAGACCTTAGCTAGAAAGTTCTAGTAATAATAGAAAGAAATGCTGGATGATCTCACCCCTGAAACTACTACTGTTCCAAATATCCTAAGGCTAGTAGGGAAAGCTGTTGGACTCACAAACTCTGGCACAAAGAGCAGTCTAGAGGCTACCAGCAAATAAGTAAAATGTTTGTTTCTTTGTTTGTTTATTACATTTCTACACTGCTCTTCATCCTAAGATCACAGAATGGTTTAGAATATAAAATAGTCTGGTAACTATAATGAAGAATAATTGCTAGATGTAGCTGATTTTCTTTCAAGAGTGTTTTGGTGTGTGTTTTTTTGGTGTGCTTTTTTAAAAAAAAGACCTGGCATTAGTAAGAAAATAATTATGGTGGAGAATGAAGGAGTGGCAGAAACTGTATTAGGTGCCCCCAAGGAAAGAAACCTAGGAAATATTATCTGTTTTTCAAAAATTACCTGTCTGTTGTAATAAGAGTACGACTGAAAGGCACCAACACTTTTAATTTAATTCCTTCAAAAAGAAGCAAAATCCAGAGCTCTGTCCATGCTATGCATTAATGTCCTTTCAATATAACATTTCCCCTGCTCAATATTGTTAAAGCATTTGCTTTGAAAGAGATGCAAATCAAACAGCAAGCTATAGTCTCACAAATCAGCCACTAAGTATTGCATTTCTCAATTTCCTCCCTCTTTCCTCTAATCAGATTCCTGATCACAGATCCCTGTTTATCATATTTGCTGTACATGTTGTATTCTATGGCTCACGCAACGCATTAAGTTGTGCCTGCTAGCTGAACGTATTTGCTTTTAAGATTTCCACTACATGCTCAGGTGCATTCCCGAACACAAGGCAGTCTCTTCTACAGTAAACAAAAAAATGCTAAAGCTGGAAGGCAGACTCAGAAGCTTTTCTTGTAACTGGAAAGTTTAAAAGGAAAGGAAATTTAGATTGCTGGTGTCTGGAAACAGGACAAGGTAAACATGAATAGTATTTGAAAAACCTTCAGTGCAAGGAGAGCCTAGAAATCTGATCAGACTTAATAATTCTTTCTAGAGCCATGACTTTGATTAGTGGAAAGAATTGCTTTTTTACTAAAATCTACTCAAAGAGCAGAAGACCTTAATATGTTCACCTCTGATCCTTTTCACATGGTAAACCAAGTTGTAGCTGCTAAGATATGTGTTAAAGATGATGTGAATTACAGCACATTTTATTTGTAGGAGTTTTTCTCCAAGTACCCTTTTCTCACCCTGTTCTTCAATTTCTATACATTAGGAGAAAATTGAATTCAATAATTGCTTTTATTTCCATGTTGAGTCTCTACAATGCCACAGTCTATGTCCAATAGGCATCTTGATTTTGAAGTCTATTTCTTGAACATATTTCTCTAATTAGTGCTTGGATCTGTGTCACTTGTTAACTAACATTGTTACAACAATGTAATGAAATAATGTTTCTGCTTTGATGCTTTTATGTTTTGTTAGGTACATCATCAATGACAGGCTATACTCAGTTATTCCGTTTAAGACATATACCTAATAATCAAAACATGATTTGCTGCCCTAGAATAACTATCTGACGATACCTGAGTTAGCAGTATGTAGCATCTTCTGATTTCACCCCATAATTTCAAACTTCTGTAGGACTAGGCTCTTCCCAAATTTAGATACAGTACTTTAATCTATTCCTGCCTCCTACTGAGATACTTGTTGGATAGAAACCACATAACCAAGTATTCTTTATCTACACTTATTTTTTTTTTTGCAGTGACATAAAAGATGGAAGGATAACTCACCAAGCTTTTATGTATTTGAGAATGATTGGCAGTGGTTTAGTCATGCTGGCCACATGAGCCAGAAAGCTGTTTGCGGACAACCACTGGCTCCCTCGACTTGAAGCAAGATGAGCGCTGCACCCCATAGTCGCCTTTGACTGGACTTAACTGTCCAGGGGTCCTTTACCTTTTACCTTAGTACATAGTAAATTATAGCTTTGACTGGCCGGCTAAACCAGGTGAGCGTAGCCAATGAGTCTTAAACCCTCAGTGAGTTCAAAGACAGGCTCTGGCAGATTGCGCAGACAAGACCAATAGCGGGTCCAATGTCAAGAAGGTGGTTTCTGTAAGGGCTGTAGAGGGAAGTGAGGGGCAGATGGGGCTCATCAACCTGGGAAGGGAGCCCATCTAGGGAAAGGGAAATGGATCCTAAACCTCTGCTGCCTTGTGGGATATCTTCATGAGAAGAAAAGGCTAAGGAGGAAACCCTACACAAATCTAGAGTGGTGTCCCTAAGATGGTTGGATGGTGCCTTGTACGCCTCGTTCCAGCAACTCCTGCAGCTAAGCTGGTACCAAATGTATTGTTCTGCTTTTCTTTGGATTGCACAGCGAGGCTGAGAGGGAGATTTTGTTGTCTGGGCCTCTCAGGACCTCCAGACACAATGCCCAGGCTTGTGCCTCGGGGAGGTCACTTCAGTACTACTAATGTAGTGGGATCTGACTTCACCCCCCAAAGTACACTCCATTCTCTCTGGAGACAGATGGATGCCAACAAAATTAATGGAAAGATGGTAAGGGAGCTGAGCTTTATTTGGTTGGTGGATGGATGGCCCTGCATTTGGGCAGAGGATGCGGTAGGTGGGTCTTACGCAATTTGTGACCTACCAAGCTGCAAGCCAGGCATATATTGGGGTGTGTATCAGATGCCTGACAATCCTCCTGGCATTATAGTTCCAGACGGGCAGCAAGAACAAAATGTTTACTGACCCACCAAGCGCCCCCTACCTCCCATTTGGTGTGATGAGTCGCAAGTTACAAGAGTTGAACTGGATGGCCAAATTGTGCCTGGGTTCCTTTCAATTTTACTATTATTCAATTCCAGCACTGGCAAAACACATACATGCAACCTGGAAAAACCCAGTAGCTCAATTCATAGAGTGAAAAAGATAGACAGTCAGTCAGTGCTCAAAAAAAGCACATTATCAGAGAGAAAGCTTCAATAAGAACACCTCTGTTCAGGCAGTGCCTCACGAAGAATCCGTACAGAAGTGAATCTTACTTGCAGTGGGTGTGTTCTGTCTTTCATGTGGCTATTTCGTGTTTACCAACTCCCTTCCTCTGAAGACATGGTAAAGCCAGGAGAGCTTCAGGAAGTGGTGGGTGGATTTCAGTGGTTGGCATTAAGTCAGCCAGTTTGTTTTGAAAAGAAATAGAGAAATCAATGGAAGATGTGTCTTTTTATCAATAGCTCTGGCCAGGATAGCTGAAAAGAACCCTAATGTTCTGAAGGTGACATGCTTAATTTATGATTGCCAGATGCTGGAGACAGTTATCAGTTTCATACCATCTGATGAACTTACAGAAGCCTCTGGCTTGCCTCTGCTGGAAGCAGAGTTCTTAATTGTGTGGCTATAGCCTACACCACTAGTTTTATCTCAGTGTTCAAGGACAGAATACTGTACAGTATCTTATGCAGGTGTTTGGTTCCAAGGGTTGCACTTATATGCAAAAATGCATATGGCTGTGAGTCCTGGAAGGCAGGACCCAGACTGATTCCAGCTACAAAACATAAGCCGATAAACAGACTCTTGGGCTCAAGTATTGCTTAGGGGGGTTTGTTGCTGTTACTGATGTTTGTTTGTTTTTTAGATATTATGATTTATGTGGAAATTGTTCAATTTGGTTGTGTGTTTTTGGATAGTTTAGGTTGTAATTCTGTGTTTCTTCATGTTGTAAGCCGCCTTGAGCATGGTTTGAACCATGGAAAAGCAGCATACAAATAAAATTATATCATGTATATCTAAACCCTTGGGGGGGGGAACTCCCCAGTGAGCATCCTGGGGCCGCTGCAGGCAACGTGCCGAGAAGGTCTTGCCCTCCCTGTCCCTCAAAGCAAGGCAGAGAGCTAAAAAGCTCTTTCTGCAGCAGGTTTTACCAGCACAAAAAAGCTTTTACGCTCTCTGCCTTGCTTGCAATTAACTTGTGGGATTTCAGTCACCAGCCTTCAGCCACATATGGTTGAAATCACCCAAGGTAAAAGTGCTTAAGATGCGACTGTACTGTAGTGAATTATTAAAGGTCCGAGCCCTGCAAAGAGAGCAAATGCTAGGACTAAGCTCCGGGGCCTGTGTATCCTAAAGGAATACCACCTGTTGAATGCACTGCCTTATTTAAACCTGGAAGGCCTCACTTTACAGCCTTTCCTTCAAGCAGTTAAGCTCAGGCCAGGTCTTCTCCCAAACAGCCCCCACTTTTTAGGATGCATTTTGAGAAAGGTCTGCCTGGCTCTTTCACTGCCTGTTGAAGACATGGCAGTTTTAGTAGATGTTTTCTTCTGGTGGATGGCATGGGTAACCCATTCTAATTTATACATTTTAACTGTGATCTGAAGCTGCTGGGGACTTAATATTTTAATCTGTGGGCTTTTTGTGTTTTTAATTTGGGTGTGGTTTACAGCAAAGTGGCCGCTGAGAAATACTAAAAAGAACTGAATTCATTCTGGAGCACATTATTAAATGCGAGCTTTGGTGCATAATAGAGAGTATTGGCTCATCTATAAACAAGCCATGACACATACTCCTGAGACAAGCAACCTTCTGTCCCTCTGTGAAGATGAGCCACCATGCCAAATCCACACCTCCATGCTTGTATCACTTCAAGTTCCAGCATCAGATTACTTTCACTTTTTGTACAAGCAAGGTGGTTAAAAATAAACACCACTCTTTTACAAACACAGTTCTGAACACCAAGTCAAATCTGGGACAGCACAGTAGGAGTCAAAAGAAGTCATCTATTCCACAACAATGTGCCATGTGGCTAGTTACTAAAAATTCCTGCAAACTACAGTGCACAGTAAATTAAGATTCATGTTTAAAGCAAAACATTTTCCTTGTGTATTTGCATTATAGAAGGCAACTGCAAAAGAGGCTAGTTCAGAAAAAGATCTGTAACCTCTGGAGGGACCTCCATTTCCCCAAACAAATTGCAGGAGTAAAAAAAAAAAAAGTGTGCACATTTGTAGAATGTTCTGTCTTACTAATCACATTTGCTAAAGCACGAATTAGTAACTTGTATAGCAGTTTTAAGAACACAGCTCATTTATCAAGTTCAGTTGCACTTCATCTATGATAACAGAGCTCCCAATTCTCCCAAGTGCCACTTCTTATGTAGTCAAAAATGGCACCACACACACACACACACACACACACACACACACAAATGGAACCTCAAAATTTGCAAACGCCCCCACTCCAGCTCAACAGCCAAAGCCTGTTGAATAACTGGGGGGGGGGGGTGTCAGAAAACTGGGTGGAGGGGGGATGGAATGGCAGGAACCCTGAACAGATACTATTCACGCTGCAACATTTTGTCACCTCTATTGCTATCTCAGTTGCTGAAGAGCATAAATTATCACCCTCCATTGCTCAATAGGTGCAGAAATCCATTCATTAGGAGTTATTTGAATTTGAATTTTTAAGTACCGTATTTTTCCATGTATAAGATGCCCCCATGAATAAGACCAACAAGCCCTATTTTTTTTGAACCCAATTAAGAAATTGGGGCAGAGCCAGAGCCTGAACCCAGGCCGCCCATGCCAGAGCCCAAAACTGAGCCCAGGCCTCCCACCCCAGAGCCCAAACACGAACCCAGGCCACAAAGACCAGAGCCGAAGCATGAACCTGAACTCTTGTGCATTCACCATCCATGTATAATATGACCCTAATTATTAACCCAATAATAACAACAGCAATAGACTTACTATAGAAACAAAACTACCATGTGCAGAAGGGAACAGTCCTTTGTATGTTAAATCAGATATGCGCTTTTGTCCATGTACTGCTAAGAGTACCCCTTAATTCTACTTGCTTTGAATAATCAGTGCTGACTCTGAATTGCTAGTTACATTTAAGTAGTAGAAGTGCCAATTATTCTGCAATAATTAGCAGTGCATATTTGACACCAAAATTACGAAATAATTTTTAAAAGCAGTCCAAAAACTTTATGATCAGGAATGGACATTATCACAGCCAGAATGGGAACACATGACAACTGAAGCACAGTTGGAAAAATCAGATTACTTATGTTTCAGGCATTTACAAATATCTTTCAACAGTAACAGCACAGAATCTTAAAATTGGCTGTCGGCAGACAACAGATTTTTCAGCTCATATTTAACAAGTTAGATGAGGGGGGGAAAGAGGAGAGCGTGCTGGCACTTAATTAACAGTACACTCTAAAGTTTAGTGAATCTTAAGAGAACTTTGAAATATAACCAGGGGGCATCTGATTCTACCCACCAGAAAGACAAGGTTTGCTGTTGCCCAGGTCTCTGTTGTTGTTGCTGCTGCTGTTGTTTTAAAAAAGGTAGCTACAGCCTAAAGTAGATGAACCATTTGGTTAGTGTCTGCCTGTCTTATTTTAATGCATGAACTGTTGTAAGATCTTGCAGTTATTAGGCAGGATACTTGTTTCCCTGCAGAAGTTTCACAACTGGATTTGTATGAGATTGTGCAAGTTTGATGGACTGTGATTGTCCCTCAGTCTTGGGGCAGAGATGCGTTCTAGTTATAACACATGAAGAGGGCATGGATATTGACAAGTATTGGAAGAATATTAGCTGCTGCGGCATCCAGCAGGTCAGAGGTTCCCCAGCACTCATATGCTGGATGGTTTTCATCAACCTGCCAAAGCCTCAAAACTGGAAAAGGGCCAGATCCTATGCTGTACGGTCTTGTTATTTCCGAAGAACCTTGAACCTTTGATTGCTATAGTGAAGAGATCAAACTCCAACCACAACAACGGCAGGCCACCTGCAGATCCTTTTCATAAACTAAAACGGAAACACTCTGCAGATCAGCACTGGTAACGAATTCTCTATTACAGATGTTCTCTATGTAGTTACACCTGTTATCTTCCCCCTTATCTTGCATTGTAATGCTTCAGAAACTAACATAGAAAAGAACAGAATGTAAGCCTGAATTTACAAATACCCAGGTTTTAGGGGCATATCTGAAATTTTGAATGTGTGAGTTACCCCAATTTATCATATTAGAAATTCTACACAGCCATTCCATGTAAAACATGGAGGACCCCCCCCCCCCAAATAAGGAATCCTGGGAATTTGTTTGCAGGTGGTGGGGTGGCTGCAGCTACATCCCTCATGAAACTATAGACTGCTCCGCACAGGTCTTTTGTTTGATAAAGACTGAAGACTGTAAACAATCACTTACCATATATTATATTTGCAGATAGGTAGCCGTGTTGGTCTGCCATAGTCAAAATAAAAAAAATTCCTTCCAGTAGCACCTTAAAGACCAACTAAGTTAGTTCTTGGTATGAGCTTTCGTGTGCATGCACACTTCTTCAGATACACGGTGTATCTGAAGAAGTGTGCATGCACACGAAAGCTCATACCAAGAACTAACTTAGTTGGTCTTTAAGGTGCTACTGGAAGGAATTTTTTTATTTTCATATATTATATTACAACAGACATATTTGCTTGGGATGGCTCAATCAGAGACTCTTAATCCCAGGTTGTGGGTTCAAGCCCTACCTTGGACAAAAGATTCCTGCACTGCAGGGGCTGGACTAGATGACCCTATGATTACATATCCTAGATATCACAACTTTACATGTGTCATGTTATAGAAAGTATTGAGAGAAGAGTTCCTGGACTTGCAACCAAGTGCCACGGTCATAAAGTGTAATCCTTATAAACAACCTACTCAAATCGACCTGACCGTGGTGAACTAAAGTTTTATTTCACCAATAATGCATACTTGCTATTTTTACATAACATATGCTGCAATCTTTCCCATAAAAAGCAAGTTTAACTAGTTAAGATATTGATCTTCGTAGACTATGGAGCTTTTTAGAAGAATTTCAGTGATACAGAGGTACTGTCAGATTATAGGACTTTATAGATTATCTAATCTGTCTCTTCCACCTTTTCTATGTGCTGTTATGTAAGCCTAGGTAATCTTTTTGAATTTGCAGTTAGTGAAACACAGTACTGAGAGGGAAAGGGCAGCTACAGGTTTATTGACATTTAAATATTCCTCAACATGTCCATCCTAGAAATCAATGGTCTCTAAATGGAGCCATTGATTATTTCTCCAGATGCTTCTCAGATACACATTACTCCCCATAGTTGCTTTGACAATAAAATGCATAAACACTAAGAACAAGAAATTCCTCTTTAAGATCAGGTTATAAACCAATTTTGTACTGATCAACATAAAGGACAGTTGCATAAAGGCTGAATTAAGAAACGTTAGTTAAATGCAATTTAGGTGAATTACCACACCCAGACATTTGTAAGGTAAAGCTAGGAAGCATCGGAAAGCTTTCTATAAGAAGAATATTGCCAGAAGGACCTGGATTGTTCATGACACATATTTATAACCACCCCTCTTTCAAACTGAGCAAGTATGCATTGTGTTAGTTCCAGTTATAATTTCCAGCTGTGTCAATGCTTTAAGAGTCTAAAAGCAGGAAATCCAAGAGGAAATTCCATCGTCAGTTCCCGGAGTTTTGTAACCCAAATGTTCTTCCAAAAAGGAGCTCTGAAAGGAATCTGGGAGTGTTTGTTGTAGCCTTACCTCATATCTTCAAGCAAGTCACATTCTGCCTGATGTTTGGCTTGAATTTTTGTCATCTGTTCAGCCTGGATAAGTTTTAGCTCTTGAGTGATTTTCACCTTAAAAAATAAAAAGACATATAGCGAAAGGTGTGATTTAAAATCTGTTTTAGTCTTGTAAAGTTGGTTCTCAAGATGCTAGATTCTGGAACATGTTATTTCATATTACAAGCTCCATGAACAGAGACATGTTTTTGCTTACTTCTAAACATTGCAGTTCCAAACTTTGTAGAACAGGCAGCATGCCCTCCACCAATCTGTTTACAGTATATGGTCTACACTCCTGGAAGGCACCATGTAGCAAACATACCCCTCCTCTGAATTTTCTCTGAACTGCAGTAAACTTGAGGAGCAGGTCTCATGTCATGATGATTTGAAGCAAGCAGACCAAGTGTCAGCACGGAAAGCACCTCACCACCACTAAGGAAGAGTAGGAGCCACTTCTCTATTGCAGTGAGCTCTGAAGAAGGCAGAATGTTTCTCACAATTTTACCCAAATCCGGTATTACAGAAAACACCCCTCTTTCTTTTTCCAAATCTCTTCTCCCGCTCAGCCAAGCTACCCCAGGATGTACTATGGAGCTTGAGAACAAGTTAGAAGCAAAGGCAAATAACGGCCAACTAGTGAGCCAGCCTAAAATTTATGGATCCCTAATCCACAATACAGTGGTGCCTCGCAAGACGAAATTAATTCGTTCCGCAAGTTTTTTCTTCTTGCGAGTTTTTCGTCTTGCGATGCACGGTTTCCCATAGGAATGCATTGAAAATCAATTAATGCGTTCCTAGGGAAACCGACTTCAGACCAGGTCCGGGGACAGTCTGTCCCCCGACCTCTTCTGAAGGCTGGGGGGGGGACAAGGGCTTTTCTTCCCACCCCCAGCATTTTAAAAAACCCCGGGACAGCGGAGGGCTTCTCCGCTGTCCGGGGCGATCTTAAAATGCTGGCGGGCGGCATTTTAAAATCACCCCGGGACAGCGGAGGACTTCTCCGCTGTCCGGGGCGATTTAAAAATCCCCTGGGAAGGCAGGCAGGGGGGACAAAGACTTTTGCCCCCCGCCAGCCTTCAGAAGAGGTCCTGGACTTCTTCTGAAGGCTGGCGGGGGCGAAAGTCTTTGCTCCCCCCCGCCTGCCTTCAAAAGCTGTCCGGCCAAGGCTTCGCGGACCTCTCCGCAAGCAGCGGCAGCGCTGCTGGCGGAGAGTTGCCGGCATGCCGAAGCCTGCGCGCGCTGAGATCAGCGCGCCCAGGCTTCGCGGACCTCTCCACCAGCAGCGGCAGCGCTGCCGCTGCTGGCGGAGAGTTGCCGGCATGCCGAAGCCTGCGCGCGCTGAGATCAGCGCGCCCAGGCTTCGCAGGATCTCTCCTGCCTTCAAAAGCCGTCCGGGATAGCGGGAAGCGCTTCCCTGCTATCCCGGACTGCTTTTAAAATGCTGGCGCTGGGGAGCAAAGCCTTTCGGCCCCCGCCAGCCTTCCTGGACCTCTTCTGAAGGCCGGAGGGGGGGGGAAGGCTTTGCTCCCCACCGCTAGCATTTAAAAGAGGTCCCTGGAGATTTCCCTATGGGCTTTCGTCTTGCGAAGCAAGCCGATAGGGAAATTCGTTTTGCGAAGCGCCTCCAGAACGGAAAACCCTTTCGTCTAGAGGGTTTTCCGTCTTGCGAGGCGTTCGTCTTGCGGGGTACCACTGTATTCTCATTTTATAATTTGACAACTGTAGCAACTAACATCGGCGAGTTTTTAAATTCATACCATTTGCCAAAGGAAAGTCATTTGCATATCCTATTTTGAATACCTCAAGCTGGCACAATGCAAAAAACTTTGCCTTTGGATGGTATCGCAAGCAAAGTTTTCAGATTGCTAAACAGTCAAACAATCAAGAGAACTCAGAGTCTCAAGCTTTGAGCTACTGAGATGTCACCTTGCAGTCAGGTCACATATGAAGTTGGCAAAAAACAAACAAGGCGGGAGAGGGCACTCAGAATTCCAAGGTGCAAAAAAGCTTACTGAAACGATTCTCAAAATTATTCTTAAAATGCAGATGATGTGAATTACGTGAGTCCTTATTTCTCTCTGTTCTAAACACTGTATTGAATTTAAACTTTCATACCCACAGCCTCTCACTGCTTCCTGGTACTGAGAGCAATATGTTCACTTCTCTCTAAACATCCAAGCACTTGCAACAAGAGATTCAGCTCTGTAGTGCTTGGAGCAAGAGTGCAAATACTGAGGGGAAAGAGGTAAAGCACTCCAAAACTCAGGATGTTTAAGAAGAACACCAGAACACAGGATGAATCTGCTGAATTGCCAATGGTCCATTTACTTCAGCATCTTGTTCTCAGGATAGCTGACAAGATGCCTCTGGGAAGCCTGCAAGCTCGATGTGGGTTTAACATATCTCCCGGCTGCGATTCCCAGCAACTAGTATTCAGAGACATATTATCATTATTATTATTATTACTATTATTATTAATTAGATTTGTAGAACGGTGCAATTGATGGAACTAAATTACACATTGGTTGACTCCATGTAACATCAGCCTTTAAATGCAATTATCTCAGTCGAGAGTCCAATATCCTTAATGATGTTTTCTGAATATAGCAGCCAAATATACCTTTGTGTCGTAACAATACATCATGTTGAGGTCATGTTTTTTTCAAGCTGCCGCTCAGCAGCATGACAGGGGTTGGACTGACTCGTTACAGGCATCACCACAGAAATTCACAAACATTTTTTAAAAGACACAGGCTCAAACCTTTTAACCCTTCTTGCTTTTAGCATCAGGTTGAGCTAGATCATTATATAGAGAAAAAACACAACTTTTCTGAAAGAAAAAAGAAGAAGAAAAACAGGGAAACAGACCTTCCCTCAAGCAAAAGCAATCTTCCCCATCTTATCCACTAGGCAACAGAAATCTCACCTCCCCCTCTTCTGGCAATCCCAACCCTGAAAATATTCCCCCAGCAACAAGAATGCCCCAATCCTAGAAAAACACAAAGAGGCAAGCTTTTATGCCCAGTTAGCCAAGACTTAGTACTTTTAAACAAATGGAGAATCCAGTATTCTTTTTTAAAAAACCAAAAAGCTGAACATGTTTGAATTTTATCCAAACAGCACGAAAAATAAATTCATCAAGCATAGCTGCCTTAACCCATGGAATGGAGATAAAATCCCCTTGTGAAATTGAAACACAGTGCACAATGCATAAACTTGCATGCAATATAAACAGAGTGGAAACTAGAATGGCCTTTAACATAAACTCTGCTTCCTGGCCAAGTCCACCCTCAAAACAACAGAGAGGGGCAGAGAAAAGCATCCTTGTTCCCTCCCCCAAACGTAACAAGCTATCTTGATGCACTGAGGAGTTCAGGCTTTTTGTTTTACACAGTTCAAACACACACACACTCTCCAATATATTCGGTCGCATCCAAGTTCCATTTCAAACACACAAACATATATATGCAGCTCTTTACAGAGTTCTAGTAAACAGGCCCCGAGATCTCAAGGGTAATGTCCTCAACTCTTACAGCACTATACCCCACTCCTAACACTACCAAAGCATTATTTGAATTCTTTTTTTTATCCCCAATCCTGTGCATCACATTAAACATGCTGCCTGATAATACTAGAACTCAGGGCTTTGCAATTAAGCTGGTTATCAAGATTCAGGATATACAACATGAAGTACTTCACACAGTGCATAGTTCTGTGAAAACAGAATGCTAGACAAGATTGGGTCTTGGTCTGATCCATCCAGGCTCCTAAGTTCTTGAGACTTACTCATTCCCCCTTTTATATCACAAATGGTTAACTCCACCCACCCTCATCCGTGTCCTGTAGACTGAATTGCTATTTATAGTCCTTCTGTAACTCACTGCCCAGGTTCTCAAAGTGATTATCCCCACCACTGGGTGTCAACACCAGAGATGCTGCAAAAGCACCACAAAAGAAAGGAATCCACAACCCTCTCTTATTTCTTTAGAGGCTTTAGCATGGTGCTGTCCTGACCTACCAGAGCTCTTGAATCATATGACTGCAATGCAAACAGCTGACCAACCTCCTAACATCCTAATGTAGTCAAAGTCAACTTTAGGACACCTGGCACCACAAAGATTCTTTATTCTCTAATGCTGTCACCAACACTCACTTCCTCTTTTCCCCGCCATCACAAAGTCACCAAACTTTGCTAATGAATCCTATATCCCTAAGGAGCTGCCTCGGTATCCTGCTAGTGTATTTGGCACTGTACATATGCACTCAGATGAACAGCAGCTGTCCAAGGTCTTTTGCAGGCCTCCTGGCCAATTACCGGTACCTGTAAGCAAACTTCTGAGGCCTTGCACATGCAATGAAGGTGCTTTACGATGGAGCTACAACCCCTGCTAGCATCCACCGCACAGATTTTTGTGGCCTGTTCTGTGTGATCCAACACAGCACCTAAAACAGCACCAGCCTTCCAATCTCACAGCACTCACAGCAAATCAAGCATCCATATAGCTGTTTTGATCAGGACCTTAGTCCTCTTATACCAGAATCCTACCTTCCACTCCCCCTGCTCTCTGCAGTGCAGATCATTCCTATTTAACCCAGTCAGTTTCCAACTTCCTATGACAGCCAGCATCCACCAGAAATTGCACTTAGCCCCATATCTAACCAAGGCAGGCAATCTGCCCCCTTACAAGCAACCTGACCCCCAAACAGACCAAATCGCCATAGCTGACCACCACAGCCTTCAGACCCTTTTGATGCTAACTTGCCTCCCTAACAATCATATTCTGCCACAATTCCCATTCCTCTGCAGCCTGCGCTCAAAATCCCTACAGTTCTCACTGCAACTATTTTCTCCACCTCTTCAGCACCTCACAACTGCTTGTTCTCTTGCTGTTACAACCATCCCAATTACACACTGCCCTCCACCAATTCAGCTGCAAGCATATGGCACTGCTGCAAAGCCCCGTGCCCCCTTCACTGTGCCAACGGCCCCTTACTTTTAGGTAGCCTGCATGGCACTAGCTCATCTGACACTCAACACACCCCAAATCTCAGTATGTCAAAAGCACCCTTAGGCCCCACTAACTCCATGCCCCAGGGCAACCTGCTACCAACCTCCACCCACTGCAATCTGAATCCAACTTCCAAAACGCCTAGTGTATGTTGTCCCACAGGGACAGCAATCTACCTTCCACCAGTAATACAGTTGTACCTCGGGTTAAGTACTTAATTCGTTCCGGAGGTCCGTTCTTAACCTGAAATTGCTCTTAACCTGAAGCACCACTTTAGCTAATGGGACCTCCTGCTGCTGCCGCGCATCCAGAGCACAATTTCTGTTCTCATCCTGAAGAAAGGTTCTTAACCCGAGGTACTATTTCTGGGTTAGCGGAGTCTGTAACCTGAAGCGTCTGCTACCTGGAGCATACGTAACCTGAGGTTCCACTGTATATCTAGCAACCCTTGCTCACATTCACAAGTTGCACTGTACCTCCCCCTAAAAATAAAAAGCCTCAATTCATGGAAAGAGACCCAGCCACACGCCTGTCTTCTGCACCTCCCTGCCCTATGCCACCTTTGCCACAAGCAGCTCTGCAGCCCAAGCAGATACACAAATAGCACCTTTGCAACCCTCCTTTCCTGTTCCCCCCAAGATGCCACCCCCCCACCAAAATCGAAAGCCTATGGCTTTGCCCACCGGCCTGCAACACCAAGCATCCCTTCCACCTGCATCCCGATTCCTGCAGCCTGCCTGACAGCTAATAGACCCCCCCCCATCAAAAGTCCCTGTCTGCTGCCGCCTTCAACCCCCCCACAGAGCCAAGCCTGCCATGCCCCGCACCCTGAAATCCAGCTCCGCAGGCGGCACCTCTGCAGCCCCTGCTGCGGTGGGTGCCACCCCCCACATGCAACACATTTATAACACACATATACCCACCCTCCCCAAATCCAAATCACACTCCCCCCCCCATGGGGCCTTCAACGACCCTCTTCTCCCCCCCCCCACGCTAAGCACGGACCACCCCTCTCGTCCTCTCCCCTTTCCCTCCCCACACATCACTACGCCCCCGCCCCCCTTTTTGCAACCAAGGCTGTCTTTCTCTCTGCATCACCCCCCTCCTCAATTCAGAGCCCCCCTCCCTCAATTCAGCCTGCCCCCCCCCCCGCCTGTGAGGGGGCAGCACCTCTCCTCCTCCCTCCCCCCCTCAGTCCCGTCTCCCCCTGCCCCTCCAAGCCCCCCCCCCTATTCCTCACCTTCCTCGGCGGGGGCTGCATGGCGGAGGCGGCGGCGCTGCCGCTCTCGGCCTCCACATCAATCCCTTCCCCGCCCCGAACGGCGGCGGCGGCGGCAGCGGCGGCTCTGCTGAGGGGAGCTGGAGGGGGAGGGGAGCAGGCAACGGTCTAGGCTCCGAGGAGGCGGGAGAGACGGCGGCGGAGGGAGGAGGAGGCGAAGCCGGCCCAGCTCGGTCCCCGGCGCGTCTCGCTCTCTCTGCGGCAGAGGCAGAAAGCGAGCGAGAGAGAGGGAGCTGCGGGTGGGCGTGGCCAGGGCGGAGAGAGAGGGAGAGCGAGCGGTGGGCGTGGCTACGGCGCCGGGGGGGAGGAAGAAAAGGGGGCGCGGCTTTCGGCCCTCCCTTTCCCGCGCCGCCGCCGGAGGGAAGGAGCCGAGCGTCTGTGAGAGAAGGGGGAGGAGCTTGGCGCGCGAGAGGAAGAGGCAGAAAGACCTCGCGTCGGGGGCGCGCGCGCGGGAGAGGCGCGAGAAGGCGAGGTTATAAAAGGCGCCGACGCCGTGGTCTTCTCACTGAGGCGCCGCCGCTGCCGCTGGCTTTGCCGCCCAGCTAACGGAATGCGCGCGCGCGTGCCCGCCTCCCTCCCGTGTGGGCCTGAGGGGAGCGAGTAATGGGTTGGGGGCGTGAGGAGAAAGGGAGAGAGATTTGTCGGGGGAGAAAAGGCGAGGAGCGGGATACGGGTTCCCGCACCGTCGTGAGGAGAAGAGAGGACTGTGAGGGGAGAGAAGCGGGAGGAGGAGGAGGAGGAGGCGGCGGCCTGACAGGCGGAAAATGAGGGGCGCCGCCGCACTGAGGGGACAAAAAAAAATAGGATTTTATTTTTATTTAGGGGGTGGCGTCTTCGCGCGTGTCGGTGTGACAGAGGCGGGACCGGCTTTTCATCGCCTCGCACGTGTGAAGGGGGACCCGCCGCGCTTCACATCCGTGACGACGTGGGGGGGAGGGGAGGGATGGCGGCGCGGGGAGATAGAGAGAACGCGAATGATTTCCGTCTCCGTTTCATTCTCTCGTTCCCATAAAGGGGGTGTCTTTCCAAGCCAGTCCCGCATCCCGCCGATTCAGACGACCACCTAGACACGGGGAGAGAAATGGGCGGGGAAACACGGGAGAGTCTTGAGGGGCGGGGCGCTCGCGCTCTTTGACTGACAGGCGGATTAAGTGGGCGGGGAAGGAGCGCGCGCGCGCCGACGCTGCCCCGCCTCCCTATTGGCTGTCGAGTGCGAGCGTGCTTAAATAGTGAGAGCCGGCTTAGCTGCTGCTGCCCCCTAGCGGAAAGACGCTGGGAATGCAGCGAGTCGTGGAGGCGCAAGCGAGATACATTTGCAGATCCTATCTATGCACGTGTGATCGGATTGGGGTCCCGCTGCTGGAGCTTGCGTGCAATTGCCTGGGAATTCGGTCATCCGGTGCGTGGTTGCGGGGTAGTAAGCCTCCATGCGTTCATGGCAAGCTGCCTTATTCTGAGGCTGTAGACTCAGGGTCAATTTAAAATAAAAGTCATTATTTTTCGTAATTCAGATCAGAGCTGAGGATTTGGGGGGGGGCGGTTAACGCTTTAAAAATGCATTAGGTCATGAGAAACAATGGGGTATGGCCAACGTACATGTGTCTGGCACCCCAAAACCAGTGGTGGAGGTGTGCTGGAAGCAGAGTGAACAGATTGTGCACAGCCTGCTCTCTAAGGTTTCTTACTGCATTTCTAGCCTGCTCCTTCAAGAAACTCAAGGTGGTGTACATAGTTACCCTCCTCGCTTTATAGCTTAGGCTTGCCCAAGGTCACCCAGCAAACTTCATGGCAAAGTGAGAATTTGAACCCTGGTCTCCCAGTTCAACACTAACCCAGTGGTTCTCAAAGAATATGGCATACCACATTGGTGTGGCAGGAGAGAATGACAAGTGTGGGAAGATTCAAGGACCACCAAAGAAACATTTCAGTGTCATATAGGATACTATAAGAGAAAATTAAATTTGCAGAATATAGATATATATACATATATATACACACACACACACACACACATATATATATATATATACATATTTTGGTGTCTTCGGGTGTCTTCCCGTGTAAGAGTCGGGGTGTCTGTGCGACGTTTCGACGAGGTCTCACTCGTCATCTTCAGGCTGGTGCTTTCGGCTTCTTGTTACTGGAACAGAGCAGAGTCTGGTGTTTGAGTTCCTATAAATACTGTTGAGGGGTGTGGTGTATAGCCTCCAACGTTCTGGGCAGAGAGGAAGTTCCTAGATTAGTGTGCCTTTTCTTCTTTTGTTCCTTAATTACTTGAGGGATATCTTGGGTGATTTCATGAGTGATATTCTGAATACCACTGGGTGGGTCATTAAGTGTAGATTAGTTGCTAAAGCTTTCGTGTCTTGACCTCTTGAGCTTGTGAAGAGTTTTTCTGAGAAGATGGCTGTGCTGCATTTAGTTGTGCTCTGGCTTGGCTTCGTGTATAGGGGCGAGCTGTAATTTTGTGCCTTGTGCCAGCCAGATCTGTGTAGGGATTGCAGGGGGGTGCAGCATCAGGAGGTGCCACTATAGTTTGGCTACTGGATGGAGTCTGTAATATGTCTGTGGAGAGGGTCTGGGTTTGGGTCTGGTGTGGTTGATTGGTGACGGCGTTCTGTGTGCCTCTGGTTCTGGTGTCGGTTTTTGTGGGGAGGGCTAATTTCCAGATGTCAGGCAGGCGGGACGTGTCGTCACGCTTGTTCATGTTGTGAGGGTGTTTCTCTATCTCGATGGCTTCCATGATTATTCTCTTGTGGTGATGTTCCATGTTAAAGAGCAATTTGGAATCTGCAAAATTAATTTCTTGTCCTGTTTCTTTCATGTGTTGGAAAAGAGAGGAAGTTTTTTCTTCTTTTTTGACGGCATTCTTGTGTTCTGCGATACGTGCATTTATTCGTCTGTTTGTTTGTCCAATGTACGTGGCTGGGCAGACTTTGCAGGGTATTTCATAGACCCCTTGGTTTTCGAGCTGGATTTTGTCTTTTGGGTTTCTGAGGATATTGGCTATTTTTTGGTTGGTGCAGAAGGCTGTTTTGATATTGTGTTTATGGAGGATTTTGCTAATTTTGTCTGTAGTGCCCTTGATATAAGGAAGGAGGGCCATGCCATTGTTTTCTTCTGTGTCTTGGTTTTTGGGGGGTGTTTCTTTTTGGATTAGCTTCGTAACCCTGTTTTTCTGGTATCCATTGGCGATTAACACATTTGAGAGATTCTGTAACTCAGTTGTCAAGTGGTCTTTGTCAGCCAGGCGTTTGGTTCTGGAGATGAGAGTCTTGGCTACGGAGTTTATTTGTGCAGGGTGGTGGTGTGATTGTGCATGTAAGTAGCGGTTGGTGTGTGTTTTTTTCCGGTAGATAGTGTGTCCTAGGGAGCCATCAGGTTTTTTGTAGATTAGGACGTCAAGAAAGGGGAGTTGGTTGTTGTCTTCTATTTCCATAGTGAATTGTATTTTGGGGTGTAGGCTGTTGAGATGTGTGAGGAAGCTATCTAGTTTTTCTTTCCCGTGTGGCCAAATTACAAAGGTGTCGTCAACATATCTGAGCCAAAGTTTGGGTTTGTGTTCTGACTTGTCTAAAGCATTGGTTTCAAAGTGTTCCATGTACAAATTTGCGATGACCGGTGAGAGGGGTGATCCCATAGGTGCTCCTTCTATCTGTTTGTATCTTTGTCCATTGTGGATGAAGTACGTGTTGGTTAGGCAGTGGTTGGTCAGGTCCAGAATGTATTTGGGGGGATTGTATTTGTTTTGAATGGCTGTCAAGGCTTCATTAATGGGCACTTGAGTGAAGAGAGATACAACATCGAAGCTCACAAGTAGGTCATCGGGATGTAGGTATTGCTTCTTTATTGTTTCTATGAACTGGAAGGAGTTAGTAACATGTGAAGCGATGGATTCTGCATAGGGCTGAAGTTGCTTAGCGAGAAATTTAGCGAGATTTTGTAGAGGTGAGCCTATGGAGCTGACTATTGGTCTGAGTGGTGTTCCTTCTTTGTGTATCTTGGGGAGACCGTAGAGTTTGGGGCATCTGGATGATTTTTCTCTGGGGATGATTTTTAGCTGGATTTCTTCAGTTGTTTGCATTTCGGGTGTCTTCCCGTGTAAGAGTCGGGGTGTCTGTGCGACGTTTCGACGAGGTCTCACTCGTCATCTTCAGGCTGGTGCTTTCGGCTTCTTGTTACTGGAACAGAGCAGAGTCTGGTGTTTGAGTTCCTATAAATACTGTTGAGGGGTGTGGTGTATAGCCTCCAACGTTCTGGGTAGAGAGGAAGTTCCTAGATTAGTGTGCCTTTTCTTCTTTTGTTCCTTAATTACTTGAGGGATATCTTGGGTGATTTCATGAGTGATATTCTGAATATCACTGGGTGGGTCATTAATTACTTGAGGGATATCTTGGGTGATTTCATGAGTGATATTCTGAATATCACTGGGTGGGTCATTAAGTGTAGATTAGTTGCTAAAGCTCTCGTGTCTTGACCTCTTGAGCTTGTGAAGAGTTTTTCTGAGAAGATGGCTGTGCTGCATTTAGTTGTGCTCTGGCTTGGCTTCGTGTATAGGGGCGAGCTGTGGTTTTGTGCCTTGTGCCAGCCAGATCTGTGTAGGGATTGCAGGGGGGTGCAGCATCCGGAGGTGCCACTATAGTTTGGTTGCTGGATGGACAACAGTATTTATAGGAACTCAAACACCAGACTCTGCTCTGTTCCAGTAACAAGAAGCCGAAAGCACCAGCCTGAAGATGACGAGTGAGACCTCGTCGAAACGTCGCACAGACACCCCGACTCTTACACGGGAAGACACCCGAAGACACCAAAACCTGCATTCCTATACCCGTGAAAATCTACGAAAGCAAATATATATATATATATATATATATATATATATATATATATATATATATATATTCAAATGAAAGCAGGAGCATTGCCTATTCTAAAGTTCTCCACAGCATATTGTTGTAAAGAAGGATTTCCCACTCTGACAAATATGAAAGATCAGAAAAGAGAAAGGTTTCTTTGTATTGATGAGGAGATGGGAGTGTGTTTGTCTCAAAATTAGACCTAATAAATGAGATTACCCTGTAAAAGAAAGCTCACATCTCTCGCTGAGTTTGTTTACATACTTCAGGTGTGTGTGTGTGTGTGTGTATAAAAACAAGTGGCTCATTTATAATTATATTTTGGGGATGATTCACATTCTTATGTAGCTGTATCGTTTTATACTTCCTGGATGTCCCTTGATCATATTATAAAGTAGTTGTGTTCTGTGATATAAATCAAGCAGTAGGTGTTTTTTAATTTTTGTTTCCCAATATGCTTCTTGTTTGAGAACCACTGCTCTAACTACTACACCACAGTGGCTTTCAGATTTTAAGGCAGTGCTCCCCTCAGCCTTACATGAAGATGTCAAGGATTTTGCATGAATGGTCCTTCTCTTTAAATAAACAAGGCAGTGCAACCTTAACTGTATCTACTCAAAAGTACCTGAAAGGCCCATTGAATTCAGTGGTGCTTACTCTCAGGTAAAAGGGATATAAGATTTCAGTCTTTGTCGTTTTGTAAGGAGAAGGGATAGTGCTGAGGATCTACCAGGCTGTAGTGGTGCCCCGCAAGACGAATGCCTCGCAAGACGGAAAACCCGCTAGACGAAAGGGTTTTCCGTTTTGGAGGTGCTTCGCAAAACGAATCTCCTATGGGCTTGCTTCGTAAGATGACAATGTCTTGCGAGTTCCTGCGGGGTTTTTTTCCTCCCCCCCCTTTTCTAAGCCGCTTATCAGCTGATCCGATAAGCTGATAAGCCGCTAAAAGCGCTAATAGCGCTAATCCTCTAATCCGTCAATGGGCTTGCTTCGCAAGACGAAAAAACCGCTAGATGAAGAGAATCACAGAACGGATTCTTTTCATCTTGCGAGGCACCACTGTAATAGAGGTCCAAACAATGGGCAAACTCAAAATGCAAATTACATGGAATCAGGGGTGCTAACTTGATTGGAAGGCCCAAGTAAGCCCTGCCCTGCACAATTGATCACATGACATGGTGCACAGACATCTATTTGAATGGCAATGTCCATCAACTTTGGGGTGGGCCAGCCCTCAAATATTTTATTGGGGGGGGTGCAAGGATCTCAGCCCCTAGGAGCTGGCTCCTATACGTGGGGCTTGACCATTCCAGTTCTTCTTGTTGTTTTGTTGTGTCCGACTCTTCGTGACCCCATGGACCAGAGCATGCCAGGCACTCCTGTCTTCCACTGCCTCCTGCAGTTTGATCAAACTCATGTTAGTGGCTTCAAGAACACTGTCCCACCATCTCGTCCTCTGTCGTCCCCTTCTCCTTGTGCCCTCCATCTTTCCCAACATCAGGGTCTTTTCCAGGGAGTCTTCTCTTCTCATGAGGTGGCCAAAAGATTGGAGCCTCAGCTTCAGGATCTGTCCAAGGCTGATTTCCTTAAGAATGGATAGGTAATCCATTTCTTGCAAAGTACTAATTATAAATGGCTATTCCAACCTTAATGGGACGTGGGTGGCACTGTGGTCTAAACCACAGAGCCTAGGGCTTGCTGATCAGAAGGTTGGCAGTTCGAATCCCTGCGACGGGGTGAGCTCCCATTGCTTGGTCCCAACTCCTGCCAACCTAGCAGTTCGAAAGCACGTCAAAATGCAAGTAGATAAATAGGTACCGCTCTGGCGGGAAGGTAAACAGTGTTTCAGTGCGCTGCTCTGGTTTTGCCAGAAGTGGCATGGTCATGCTGGCCACATGACCTGGAAAAACTGTGGACAAACGTCAGCTCTCTTGGCCAGTAAAGTGAGATGAGCGCTGCAAACCCAGACTGGACTTAACTGTCAGGGGTTCTTTACCTTTTATTCCATGGGTAGGCAAACTAAGGCCCGGGGGCCAGATCCAGCCCAATCGCCTTCTAAATCCGGCCTGCGGACAGTCTGGGAATTAGTGTGTTTTTACATGAGTAGAATGTTCCCTTTTATTTAAAATGCATCTCTGGGTTATTTGCAGGGCATAGGTTTGTTCATTTCCCCCCCCAAAAAATATAGTCTGGCCCCCCATAAGGTCTGAGGGACGGTGGACCGGCCCTCTGCTGGAAAAGTTTACTGACCCCTGTTTTATTCCAACCTTTCCTAACAAAACCAGATCTTTTATCATCTTGGTCTCTTTGCCACTAGGGGGCATATGTTTCCAGGGTTATTTCTTTGGTTTCGTCGTCAAAATTGCTAGCTGTCAGAATTTCCCACCATGTCTTTTTTCTTCTCTTAACAGCAAAACAAAAATGATTGTATTTGTGTATTTCTGCCCGCCATTGCCCGCAGTGGCTTGTAGACTTCTGTTAGGCAGCCTTTTAAAGAATCTTTTGTAGATCACCAGCCAGTGATAAAATACAATAAGAGGCATTGAATTCTCAGTTCCCTTCTGGCAAAGCTGCGAAGAGCAACTCCATAAGATAATGGACTCAGCAGATCAATTGATGGTTTTATACACAAGCCCTTAAAGCAATCCCTGGCTTGAAAGGGCAAGTTGTTCCTTAGGAGTGGGAAGATGGATAAAGAACGGGCTGTTTCCTCCAAAAAGCTGCTGTAGCCCAGTGGAAAGTGGCGGAGGTGGCAATGGACCTGGTTTCATGTCCCATCTCTGTCTGAGGTCCAGTGCCTTGCTCTCTCATCTGCAAAAAGGGAATGTGATGAAGTAGAATTACAACTGTGATTGATTTAACTTTGATTATTAATGAACAGTAGTCCTTGAGCAAAAACTTAGAGGCCTCCCCATTTTTTGTTGTTTAGTCATTTAGTCGTGTCCGACTCTTCGTGACCCCCTGGACCAGAGCACGCCAGGCCCTCCTGTCTTCCACTGCCTCCCGCAGTTTGGTCAAACTCATGCTGGTAGCTTCGAGAACACTGTCCCACCATCTCGTCCTCTGTCGTCCCCTTCTCCTTGTGCCCTCCATCTTTCCCAACATCAGCATGTTTGTGAGGACCAGCTTGTTCTCTTGACAGAACTCTATTATGGCCCCCCCATAACTAGTAGTTATTGCTGTGTGCTATGATTCTCCCTGTGCAGGCTACATTCCAGCTCTCTAAAGGCAGGGATTTCTACCAGGGCCACTCTGCGGCATTTTGGCACTATAGGCAAAACCTCCTGATGCCCCTCCCTCGTTCCTGTGCCTGCCGTTGCAACGCCTTGCCACCAGCCCCACCACTACATCTGTACCCTCGCCTGCAGCTGTACCCACACGGCTGCTATAACACAGCAACACTGGCGGTGCAGTTTTGTACAGTGGTACCTCGGGTTACACACGCTTCAGGTTACAGACTCCGCTAACCCAGAAATAGTACCTCAGGTTAAGAACTTTGCTTCAGGATGAGAACAGAAATTGTGCTCCGGCAGCGTGGCAGCAGCGGGAGGCCCCATTAGCAAAAGTGGTGCTTCAGGTTAAGAACACTTTCAGGTTAAGAAAAGACCGCCGGAACGAATTAAGTACTTAACCCGAAGTACCCCTGTATGCAAAAAGGTAGTATTTTCAGTCGCTTCCAGTGTGACGAGCGAACTTCTTACTTAGTGTGGCTTCCAGAAGGAGGAGCAGACTTTGCTCTCCTCACCTGGCTGGAGGCTGTGTCTTAGGTGCAGGAGAAGAACAGATCATAGGCTAGACTGGTTGGATCTTGTCTGGAGTTGAGAAGACACCAGAGATGAGCCCCATTAGATGAGTGGGGATTTTTTGCAGGGTGGAGTCTGCAACATGTCACCCATTTTTTGAATGGTGGATTTCTGCTGGTCAGTCCATGCACCATTCCTCTTTATTAGTTCTGTGATGCGTCCCCCAGTGTTGTTTCTATTTGGAGGGATGCTCTTAAAGGTAAAGGGATCCCAGTCGTGACCGACTCGGGGGTTGCGGCGCTCATCTCGCTTTATTGGCCGAGGGAGCCGGCGTACAGCTTCCGGGTCATGTGGCCAGCATGACGAAGCCGCTTCTGGAGAACCAGAGCAGCGCACGGAAACGCTGTTTACCTTCCCGCCGGAGCGGTACCTATTTATCTACTTGTAAAGAAAAATGCAGAGAGCAAAACCAACCCCTGTATATGGCGTTTATTGACCTGACTAAGGCTTTCGACACTAAATTGTAATGCCCTGTGGACTGCCCTTCTGAAAATTGGCTGCCCAGATAAATTTGTGAACATCCTTCGGCTCCTCCATGATAATATGAGAGCAACAATCGCAGATAACAATGGCTCTCAAAGTGAACCATTCACAGTGGGATCAGGTGTTCAACAGGGTTGTGTTATTGCCCCAACTCTGTTTATTATTTTCATTTGGGAAACACTTGCCTGCAAGCGTTCCAGTTGGAGAACAGCCTTTACCAAAGGTGTCCTGTGCTCTGAAGACACTCGAACTCAGGGCGAAAGGGAGAAAAGCGCTAGGAGGAAGGCATGCTTGGCAAACCCTCACCGTGATTAACTCCTGCTGGAAACCGATGTCCCCACTGTGGAAGGACGTGTGGATCCAGAATTGGCCTCCACAGTCACGAACTCATTGTTAAAACTGTGTTTATGGAAGACAATCTTACTTGGCTACGAGGGCTCTCCAAAGAAGAAGCACAAAAGTACGCCACCTTGGAGCAATGGTGGGATGATGATGATGATGATGATGATTTGAGAAAGCTGTTAGCTTAAGTATTCTGCCCAAACCATGGTTTGCTGTTTTGTGCAAGCTATTCCACATCCTTTCCCCCCCATCTCTTTCCTTGTTGTTTTGGTTCTTGCCACACGAGGGAGAGCTGCTCCCACAAACCAAAGTAACCAAACAATTAAACCCCTGTGTTGCAAACAAATACAGTGGTACCTCGGGTTACATACACTTCAGGTTCATACGCTTCAGGTTACAGACTCCGCTAACCCAGAAATAGTGCTTCAGGTTAAGAACTTTGCTTCAGGATGAGAACAGAAATTGCATGGCGGCGGTGCAGCAGCAACGGGAGGCCCCATTAGCTAAAGTGGCGCTTCAGGTTAAGAACAGTTTCAGTTTAAGTACGGACCTCTGGAACGAATTAAGTACTTAACCTGAGGTGCCACTGTATCGGTAATATCCAAAGGCAACACAATGACCAAGTACAACAATGCAATGTCAATATAAACTCTTTATATAATCTATACAGAACATTGAACAATATGAAATATGCACTCTCTGCAAAACCAAATAAACAGAAATCTTCTAAATCTCTGAAAGTCACAAAACATGCACTCTTGACGGATTCTCTTGAAAACATAGAACCAAATAAACATAAGTCTTATAGGTCTCTGAAAGATTATATAAAGAGTTTATATTGACATCGCATTGTTGTACTTGAGCATCGCGTTGCCTTTGGATATTTCCCACAAACCAAAGGCCAGGAAAGTATATTTCTGAAGGACAAAATGAGATCATATTTAAGGAGCACTGGATTGGTAAAGTGTTGAACATTACGGATTCAACTTTCTGCTGATGCCAGTGCACCACTGCAAACTTAGGCATCTCTTCAACTGGCAGGCATCCATCAGGCGAAACCATTGCTGCCTCTTCATATCCATGGCAGGACTATTTGCACCTTTGGGATGGCTTCTTGTCACATGATCCCTTCCCGGTGTTGTTGTTTTTTTAAATAAAGGGGGAGACCATCATAAAAAATGTGTGGACATGTCAGCTGGACGCAGAAAGAATGAGGTGCTCAAATAGCCATTCTGCCACATACCTCAGTGCTGTGGTTTAGGTTGTTGCTCCCATTTTACATAGAGGAAACTGAGGCTGAGAAGGGGAAAAACCTGGCTGCGGTTCCTGGAAAAGGTATCTTTCAGGGTGTTACTCAGGTGTTCTTGGGTACAATCTGGGCACCTTCCCAGGCTGATGAGCCCCCCAACACTAATAATAATAATAATAATAATAATAAATTTTATTTATATCCCGCCTTCTCCAGCCGAAGCCGGGCTCAGGGCGGCTAACAACAATCAAATAATCAAACAATCAAATAATCCAACATTCTAAAAACATTTCATTATAAAAATTAATTAAAATCAAATTAATGGCAACCGTTAAGCAAAATTCTGTGCAGGTTGCCAGAGGAGGGAGTCAGGCTGCGCCCTAACCAAAGGCCTGGTGGAACAACTCTGTCTTGCAGGCCCTGCGGAGAGATGTCAAGTCCCACAGGGCCCTAGTCTCTTGTGACAGAGCGTTCCACCAGATTGGAGCCGCTGCCGAGAAAGCCCTGGCTTGTTGAGGCCAGCCTAACCTCCCTGTGGCCTGGGACCTTCAGGATGTTTTTATTTGCAGACCGTAAGTTCCTTTGTGGGACATACCAGGAGAGGCGGTCCTGTAGGTACGAGGGTCCTAGGCCGTATAGGGCTTTGAAGGTTAAAACAGGTCTAACACCCCATAGACCATAATTTCAGAAACCAAATTTGCCGGCATGCAATGGAATCTCACCCGAAAATAGTAACAGCCTGGAAAGCCCCCCTTTGTTCTTTATTACTATTTCAAGCCTGCCGGAGTGCAGCAATTCCGTTCAGGCGTCCTGCTAGCTTGGCTGTTAACTCTTTGACTCATAATATTTATGTTCCTTGGGTGTTGGTAGTGGGATTAGTCTCCATGGGAAACATCTGCAACACAGCGCCAGCTGCCAGTCGTAGATCTCTCATGGGTTTTTAAATGTTTGGCTTGGGAGAGGTAGAACCACAGATAGATGGGAAATGAAAACAGAATCCTAGATCAGGTGGACTATCTCTTTGGTTCACATTTGGCCCTGGAGAATATGAACCACTCTCAATTTTACCCGTGGACAGCCATCTGTCCAGATTTTAATTTGTTCAGAACTAGTTTTAAGATGTATTTTAATTAATTGATTGCCTGTTTTTATGCTCTTTGTATACTGTGTTAGTTTTATGATCTTAGCCGCCCTGAGCCTGGCTCTGGCCGGGGAGAGTAGGGTATATAAATAAATTATTATTATTATTATTATTATTATTATTATTATTTCACCTCTCTGAATGTGACGTCCTGCCTTTAAAGGCTCCCTTCTCTGCCATTTGCCCGGCTACTCTTGAGGCTTGAAGGAGAAAGTTTGCATTTAAAAGGTGAACCTGCCAAATCAACGCTTTCCCAAACGAAATGTGAACAGGCAGACAGCTGTCCTGTGAAATTTGCATTTTTCAGAAATGGAGTTCCCCACACAAGTGATGTTGTAAAAAATGCATATGCTAAAGTGTGCAGTAAAGGTAAAGGACCTTTACCTTATAGAACCAGTGCCAGTAAAGGTAAAGGACCCCTGACAGTTAAGTCCAGTTGCAGACGACTCTGGGGTTGCGGCGCTCATCTCGCTTTATTTAATAAGAGAAAACTACCTGAAAATGCACCCTAGGTGGTATTTAACACCGGAGAGATTGGCTAAAATGAATAAATTGCTTAGTAATAAGTGTTGGAGATGCACAAAGCAGATGGGAACCTTCTACCATATGTGGTGGAAATGTCCAGAGATCAGAAAGTTCTGGGACATGATCCATGAAGAAATAAAAAAGTTACTAAGAACTTCACATAGCAAAAGACCAGAAACATACCTTTTGGGAATATTGAATAGTGATATTTCTAGAGAAAATACTAAATTCTTTCTGTACGCAACATCTGCAGCGAGAATCCTGGTGGCTAAGTACTGGAAGGGTAACCAGGTACCGGCCAAAGAGGAATGGTTATGTAAATTATGTGAATATTTGGAACTGGCCAAATTGATGGATATAATAAGATTAAAGCCAATGAATACAGTCCAGAAGGAATGGAAATGCTTGAATGGTTATTTAGAAAGATGAGGTTCTAATGTAAAAATTTGACTGTGTCTAGAATGGCCTCGTGAATGGAAAAGGGGAAACTATACACACACACACACACACACACACACACACACATATCTATACAGTGGTACCTCGGGTTACAGACGCTTCAGGTTACAGACTCCGCTAACCCAGCAATATTACCTCGTGTTAAGAACTTTGCTTCAGGATGAGAACAGAAATTATGCTCCGGCAGTGTGGCAGCAGCAGGAGGCCCCATTAGCTAAAGTGGTGCTTCAGGTTAAGAACACTTTCAGGTTAAGAACAGACCTCCGGAACGAATTAAGTACTTAACCCGAGGTACCACTATATATTAAGATGAAAATAATACTGAAATACAGATAAAATATGAAATGTGAAAGGAAGTGTTGTAAGAGTGATGGAAGTCTATTACTATTATTATTTTGTAAAACAGTGTTTATTGTATTGGAGTATACTTTTCTTTATTCTTTTACTGTCTACTTTTCTTCACTTTTTGCTTTCTTTTTTCTTTGTCTTTATATTATTCTTTATGTATGGCTTGGTATTGATGTACAGTGGTACCTCGGTTTACATACGCTTCAGGTTACATACACTTCAGCTTACACACTCCGCTAACCTAGAAATAGTGCTTCAGGTTAAGGACTTTGCTTCAGGATAAGAACAGAAATCGTGCTCTGGTGGCAGCGGGAGGCCCCATTAGGTAAAGTGGTGCTTCAGGTTAAGAACAGTTTCAGGTTAAGAACGGACCTCCGGAATGAATTAAGTACTTAACCCAAGGTACCACTGTATTTGCAATAAAAATTCTAAATAATAATAATAACAATTGCTTGCATAATAAGGCACCTTGGCCAGGACGCAAAGGACTGTGAGATTTGGCCCAAAGATCGCAAGGAACTTGTTCGTCTTGCATCTACCTTTCCCCACGTGAGATGGCGTAAGCTCATAGATGAAAATACACTGGCATGCGGATGAAAATATACTGTTAGCTCGGAGACCGAGCGTCATCAGCAACTGCAGGCACATTCTTCTTCCTTCCCATTCCTACAGGCTCTTTCTTGCTGCGTGATGAACACCCTGCCTTGATTTAAGAGCCGAGAGTGTGTTGCTGCTTCTAGTTAAAAATATACTAGACGGTGTAATTGCCACGCAATATGCTTTCGGCAGTTCACAATATGTCACGGGGGGCTGCGGTGCGTGAAGCGGCAGGCTGTGGCGTGTATTTATCTAGCTGCGTGCTGGCGGTGAGATGCTGCCATTCCTCACTCAGATATAGAACCAGGCCCGGATTTACGTATAAGCTAAACAAGCTATAGCGTAGGGCCCCACTCTCTTGGGGGCCCCAAAAAAAATCAAAGGAGAAAACAACTGGATGTACATTTCCAAAATGTAAGATAAAAAACATTTTGTTGTGTGCAAAGGCTTTAGATAGCTATTAGTTCCATAAATGACCGTATAGCATATATTCAACATCAAAAACAGGGACAATTTGTTGTTGACAAAGGACAGCTGGACATATAAAGGGCCACATTCCCTTCAGTAGCTTAGGGCCTCATCAAACCTAAATCCGGCCCTGTATAGAACTTCCAGAGAAAGTGGGCAGGGAGCCGAATCCGACGGAACAGCGATGCTAGCAGAAGCCTAACTCTTAACTGTTTTGTTTTAAAGGAGGCATAGGCAAACGCGGCCCTCCAAACGTGGCCCTGTGCTCTCTGCCTGCTCCTCAGAGCTGGTGCGTCACGCAGGGCTGGGCTTTGGCGTTGCCAGCCTCTCCTCCTCCTCGTCCGCTCTCCAGCAGCTGCTATGAGCTGCCCAAGGGAGGAGACCGCCAGCAGTAGCCATGGAGAGGAAATGGGACGCTCCCTCGGAGCCAATGCCATAGCTTGCAGGGCTGGGAGCCGTAGCCACCGGTGCATTTTTTTTTAGGAGGCGCAACCAGGCACCCCACGACAGGCTCCCTTATCAGGGGAAGCCGTGTCTGGCCTTTAGTGCATGCTCTGGTTATTTCCCGCTTGCGCTCTATGTGAGGCTACCTTTGAAGGTGACCCGGAAACTACAGCTTTCATGGATATGATAGCCATGTTCAAATATATAAAAGGATGTCACATAGAGGAGGGAGGAAGGTTGTTTTCTGCTGCTCCAGAGAAGCGGACACGGAGCAATGGATCCAAACTACAAGAAAGAAGATTCCACCTAAACATTAGGAAGAACTTCCTGACAGTAAGAGCTGTTTGACAGTGGAATTTGCTGCCAAGGAGTGTGGTGGAGTCTCCTCCTTTGGAGGTCTTTAAGCAGAGGCTTGACAACCATATGTCAGGAGTGCTCTGATGGTGTTTCCTGCTTGGCAGGGGGTTGGACTCGATGGCCCTTGTGGTCTCTTCCAACTCTATGATTCTATGAATTAATCCAGAATGCAGCAGCTAGACGGGTGACTGGGAGCGGCCGCCGAGACCATATAACACCGGTCTTGAAAGACCTACACTGGCTCCCAGTACGTTTCTGAGCACAATTCAAAGTGTTGGTGCTGACCTTTAAAGCCCTAAACAGCCTCTGCCCAGTATACCTGAAGGAGCGTCTCCACCCCCATTGTTCTGCCTGGACACCGAGATTCAGCTCCAGGGCCTTCTGGCGGTTCCCTCCCTGCGAGAAGTGAGCTTACAGGGAACCAGGCAGAGGGCCTTCTCGGTAGTGGCGCCCACCCTGTGGAACGCCCTCCCATCAGGTGTCAAAGAAATAAGCAGCTATCTTATCTTTAAAAGACATCTGGGCAGCCCTGTTTGGGGAAGTTTTTAATATTTAATGCTGTATTGTTTTTAACACTTGATTGGGAGCTACCCAGTGGTGGTGCCTGCCCTGTGGAATGCCCTCCCATCAGACGTCAAGGAAATAAACAACTATCTGATGTTTAGAAGACATCTGAAGCTTTTAATATTTGATGAATTGGTATTGTGTTTTTAATATTTTGCTGGAAGCCACCTCAAGTGGCTGGGGAAACCCAGCCAGATGGGCAGGGATAAATAATAAAATGTTGTAATAATAATAATAATAATAATAATAATAATAATAATAATAATAATAATTTATTTATTTATACCCCGCCCATCTGGCAGGGCTTCCCCAGCCACTCTAGGCGGCTTCCAACAAAATATTAAAGTACAGTAATGCATCAAACCTTAAAAGCTTCCCTAAACAGGGCTGCCTTCAGATGTCTTCTAAAAGTCTGGTAGTTGTTGTTGGTGGTGTGTGTGTGTGTGGGGGGGATATTTCTTAAGGCTGTCCAACGATGAACAATGCGTTCCTAGAAGAAGTGATTCAAACCCCCAAGAAACACCCAGAGAAAAGGAAGGCTTTAATTCTGTCTCCAATAAATACTCCCAATGGAAGCCGTGTTTTCTTCCTCCTCCCTGCGATTTTCAGTAGGATTGAATTGCATCCTTTCCCTTGCCAGGAGGCATCGTGCTTTGCAATGTACAATGCTTTGGCATGGCTTCTGCGTGGGATGAATGGGCTCCCTGAACTCCCAGCCTAAAACCTGGGTTTTCCCCTTGTCTGAGTCAGCCAGCATGAAAGGCTCGTTTGTAGGAACAACTGTGGCTTCCTTCAGATCACACAGCACAGAGACACTCCTGCTGCCATCTAACATCCCCTTGTGCTCATTCTGTGGTTATCCAGTTCAGGATAGAGTGCAAAGCATACTGAAAATGTGCAGAGCTGCATAGATTGGCATTTTGAGCCTAATGCAAGTTACGATTGCTGCATGTCTCGCTTGAGAATTTCATCAGCCTTTTCCTTTCCCCTTTGATAGTTTTTGAAATATACTCAGAGTCGCAAAGTGATTTCGTGCTCTTTATTCAGCTCATAGTGGTGAGGAGGAATGAATGGAAGTCCCCTCACATTATCTGCTTTATATACATTATTTACACAATGGGCTGCACATGATTGGCTAATTCCGGAATTCTACTGTAAGCCAATCAGGTTGTGGATTCACTTCTATCTGGAGCAGGATTGGGTGGTTCTTGCCAACCAATCATACTGCTGCATTGTTCTAGGACCAATCAGACTGCTGCATTCTGAATCATATTGTTCTAGGACCAATCAGACTGCTGCATTTTGGATCCTATTGTTCTAGGACCAATCAGACTGCTGCAGTTTGGATCCTATTCAACTCAGTACATAACAGTTTTCTTTTACCATTAATACATGGAAGAGATCAAAAAGAAACCTCGTTTGTCAAAAAAGATACCATTAGAATAGATTAAAATCACACAGGACTGAATGTTGTCATTAAAATAATCATTCCAAAGAGCACCTATTTTTCTATAAACTTATTACATGATATATATTTTTGTAGTATTTTAACTTAATCAGTGTTACAATGAACCAGACCTTTTTTTTTAATCCATTCATATTCTGTATGCCTTCCCCCAAGTCTTAGCAGTCGTTATTCTTGAAGCTTTCAGAAGATTAATTACTATTTCTAAATCGTTTTCCAAAATAATATCTAAGCAGGAAGGCTTTAGGTTCCAAAGGTATATGACACCCCATCATTCTGCACTGTTTTCCAAGAGATTTGGAGCTGCAGACAAGAGATACGTATAAAATCAGCTTTAACTGAACCACGTCTCCAGCAATTGTCAAGTCTAAGCCTATATTAGCTTTGATCATTTTCAAATGCAATTTCTTTTGTCTTCCATTGATGGAGAACACTACAAGAAACACAAGGAAGATATTTTAGCACAGCGCTATCAGGAACCCGACCCCTGCCCTTCTACATGAGCAGAGCAAACCCAGTTTAAATGCATCATTTTGCTCCCATCAGGAGAACCCTAGAATTCTAGAATAATAGAATTGCAGAGCTGGAGGGGACCCCAAGGGTCATCTAGTCCAACCCCCTGTGATGCTGGAATCTCAGGTCAAGCATCCAGGACAGATGACCATCCAACCTCTTTTTAAAAACCTCCAAGGAAGGAGAGTCTACAACCTCCAGAGAGAGACGATTCCACTGTCAAACAGCTCTTACTTTCAGGAAGTTTACCCTGACGTTTGGCCAGAATCTCCTTTCTTGTAACTTGAGGCCATGGGTTCGAGTCCTGCCTTCCAGACCAGGAGAAAACAAGCTGCTCAATCTTCCATGGGACAGCCCTTGAAATACTTGAAGATGGCAATAATAATAATAATAATAATAATAATAATAATAATAATAATAATCTATTTATACCCCGCCTGGGGGGGGGGGCTTCCAACAAAATATTAAAATACAGTAATGCATTAAACCTTAAAAGCTTCCCTAAACAAGGCTGCCTTCAGATGTCTTCTAAAAGTCTGGTAGTTGTTGTTCTCTTTGACATCTGGTGGGAGGGCGTTCCACAGGGCGGGCGCCACTACTGAGAAGGCCTTCTGCCTGGTTCCCTGTAACTTCGCTTCTTGAGTGAGGGAACTGCCAGAAGGCGCTTGGAGCTGGACCTCAGTGTCCGGGTAGAAGGATGGGGGTGGAGACGCTCCTTCAGATATACTGGGCCGAGGCCCTTTAGGGCTTTCAAGGTCAGCACCAACACTTTGAATTGTGCTCGGAAACGTACTGAGAGCCAATGTAGGTCTTTCAAGATGGTGTTATGTGGTCTTGGCAGCTGCTCCCAGTCACCAGTCTAGCTGCCACATTCTGGATTAGTTGTAGTTTCTGGGTCACCTTCAAAGGTAGCCCCACATAGAGCGCATTGCAGTAGTCCAAGAGGGAGATAACCAGAGCATGCACCACTTTGGCGAAGCAGTTTGAGGGCAGGGAGGGTCTCATCCTGCGTACCAGATGGAGCTGATAAACAGCTGCCCTGGACACAGAATTGACCTCTGCCTCCATGGACAGCCGTGAGTCCAAAATGACTCCCAGGCTGCACACCTGGTCCTTCAGGGGCACAGTTACCCCATTCAGGACCAGGGAGTCCTCCACACCAGCCCGCCTCCTGTCCCCCAAAAACAGTACTTCTGTCTTGTCAGGATTCAACCTCAATCTGTTCACTATCATATCTCCTGTCAGTCTCTTCAGGGTAAACATGCCCAGCTCCTTCAACTGTTCCTCATAAGGCTTGGTTTCCAGACCCTTGATCATCTGGGCTGCCTCCTCTGTGCATGTTCCAGCTTGTCAATATCCTTCTGAAAGTGTGTTGTCCAGAACTGGACACAGGACTCCTGGTGTGGTCTGACCAAGGCAGAATAGAGTGGTACTATATCTTCCCTTGGGACGCGGGTGGTGCTGTGGGTTAAACCACAGAGCCTAGGACTTGCTGATCAGAAGGTCAGCGGTTTGAATCCCCGTGATGGGGTGAGCTCCCGTTGCTCGGTCCCAGCTCCTGCCCACCTAGCAGTTCGAAAGCACGTCAAAGTGCAAGTAGATAAATAGGTACTGCTCCAGCAGGAAGATAAACGAAATTTCTGTGCACTGCTCTGATTCACCAGAAGCGGCTTAGTCAGGCTAGCCACATGACTTGGAAGCTGTACGCCGGCTCCCTCGGCCAATAGAGCGAGATGAGCGCCACAACGCCAGAGTCGGTCACGACTGGACCTAATGGTCAGGGTCCCTTTACCTTTATACCTTCCCTTGATCAGGACACTAGACTTCTTTTGATGCAGCCTAGAATAGCATTAAGTTTTTTTGCTGCTGCATCACACTGTTGACCTATATTAAGCTTGTGATCCACCAAGACCCCTAGATCCTTTTCACATGTACTGCAAGTGAGCTAGACACATCCCTGCCTGATGTCTAGCATTATAAAAATCTCTGGCCAGGCAACAACAGCCTGCACATCCAAATCTTTCTTTCACAACAGAGAAATCTGCCCCAACAAGTTCCCTGTTACTTATTAATCCACTGAGAAACAGAGGTGGCATATTCGGTCTGCAAATGGCATTGCGGCGCCAGTGACCTGCCATGGTTAACAAGCGCAGAAAGATTCCTGCCTTGTGTAATATGTATATTGCTCCATCCATGTTTAGTGGCACATCACTTACCGTATTTTTCACCCTAAAGGACGCACTTTTCCCCCTCCAAAAATGAAGGGGAAATATGTGTGCATCCTATGGGGCGAATGCAGGCTTTCGCTGAAGCCTGGAGAGCGAGAGGGGTCGGTGCGCACCGACCCCTCTCACTCCCCGGGCTTCAGGAAGCTATCCGCAAGCCTCACGCGCCCGGTGGGAGGTCCCGCCGGGCGCGCAAGGCTTGGGGCGGCAGCCTGCAGCCCGAAGCACGGGGCACGCTGCGGAGCACGCCCTGTGCTTCGGGCAGATGGCCGCAAGCCTCGCACGCCCAGCGGGAGGTCCCGCCAGGCTTGCAACGCTTGCAGGCAGCAGCCTGTTCTGGGGGCTGGGGTGGGGGGAAGCTTGGGCTTCCCCCACGCCAGCCCCGCACCTGGGGGGAAAATATTTTTTTTCTTTATTCCCCCCCCCCCAAATCTAGGTGCATCTTATGGGGCAGTGCGTCCTATGGGGCGAAAAATACGGTAAAAGTTAGAGCAGTGGTTTCCAAAGTATTTTCAGGCCACTGCCCTCTTGGTTCCATAAACCCGTCCCCAGTGCTGTCCACCCTAAGGTAAAGGTAAAGGGACCCCTGACCATTAGGTCCAGTCGTGACCGACTCTGGGGTTGCGACGCTCATCTCGCTTTATTGGCTGCAGACAGCTTTTCCGGATCATGTGGCCAGCATGGCTAAACCGCTTCGTCTGTGACGGCGACCCTGGTGCAAACTCCTATCTCAGACATGGCCTGGAAAGAATAATTAACATGATGATTCCAGTAGTTGCAGAGAAGTTCGGCATGCTCATCCTAATGTTTACCAGCAAAGCTTTTGTTATCCTCCTCCAGTGACTTCCTCATCCTGGAGAATTTTGGGTTTGTATGGCTCCCTAAGCTGTTGGAAGAAGCCAGGGCGTCTTGTAAGCTGCTCAGCTTATTACACAAGCTACATTTCGCCGGACATTTGTGGCAAATAAACCAGGGTCAGAATTTCTTGTGATAATCACCATCCGTTTATTAATCGCCTTCTACACAATTGTCTCAAAGCGATGTACACAAAAAAGCAACCAATAACACGAAAAACAGCAGGACTTTATGGAAAGAATCTGGAAGAACAGCAGCTATGTGCTGCCCATGCAGTTGAAGATCTCTATCATTATTTACTATACCGTCCCTTGCATTCTGAACCACGGGCAAAGTTTATTCTGCAGTTGTTAAATAAGAAACCTGATATTGATGATCAAGCAAACATTCCGTATTTGTTGTCTGATTCTGACAAACTTGTGACAGATGACATTACAAGATTTGCAGGGGTAGCCCAAGAGCGAAGGATAAAGCTTACTGACACGAATGTGCCAAATTGCCTTGATTTAATTGGATCGTTTGATTTTAAAATTTATCTGGATGCTTTTAAATGTATTAGTTCTCCTAACCGTTTGCATTTTAATATATGGTTTGTTTTATTCTTTTTTAACCTTTTCGTTAATAATAATAATAATAATAATAATAATAATAATAATAATGTGAAGTGATTTTGGTCAATGCTGTTTTTCAATATTGCACCAGTATATGTTGTTATTTTTCTGTGGCTTGTCAGGAGTGCGTGCAGGAGCCGGGCCCTGTGACCAGCAGGGCTTCGCAGGATCGGGGCCTTCCTAAGTTTGCTCTGGAGAGGCAAGGTGCAGCCGCACAGGTGAGGCCGCTTTGTAACTCACTGCACCTGGTGGCTAGAGCCGGGAAGGGATATAAGGTCACCATTTCCCTTCGGCTCTTTGCCACAGCAATACATTTCCTGCCTTGGGCTTCTTGCTTCCTGATCCTGGGACCTTGACTTTGTGACTCCCTGCTTCCTGACCTTCGGACCCCTGGCTTCTGGACTCTCGTTCCTGCTCCCACCCCGCCAGTCCCGACTACCTCAGCTGGGACTTCAATCTCCCGTAGACAGGACCGTGACATGGCTGATATAATAATAATAATTTATTATTTATACCCCGCCCATCTGGCTGGGCCTCCCCAGCCACTCTGGGCGGCGTCCAACAAAACACTAAAATACAATAACCTATTAAAAATTAAAAGCTTCCCTAAACAGGGTTGCCTTCAGATGTCTTCTAAAAGTCTGGTAGTTGTTCTTCTCTTTGACATCTGGTGGGAGGGCGTTCCACAGGGCGGGCGCCACCACCGAGAAGGCCCTCTGCCTGGTTCCCTGTAACTTGGCTTCTCACAGTGAGGGAACCACCAGAAGGCCCTCGGCGCTGGACCTCAGTGTCCGGGTAGAACGATGGAGGTGGAGATGCTCCTTCAGGTATACTGGACCGAGGCCGTTTAGGGCTTTCAAGGTCAGCACCAACACTTTGATATAACCATGAAGGTCAAAACACCAACAATATAAAATAGACACTCATGGAAAAGACTGATTCACCCTGCTCTGAGTTACTACGGAGCAGACTTCTGGGATCCTTACAACAAACAGAACAAACACATTGTGGGTGGGGGTGTAAACCTATTGCGTAACTATGGCAATGCAAAGCTTCCTGTGCTGATACTAAACACATTGCCCAAGAACCAGAGATATTCCACTTTGAAGATCCATTTTTCCGCATTCAAACAGCTGATGCAACGAAATCTGAGCAGCACCTGGAGAATTCCCCCCCCCCCGCCTCCGGAAGCGTATTTCACATAGTTAATTGTGCGTGAAGCATCAGAACACCAGAACTGCCCTAGATGCGTTGCATTCCTGTTTGTAACCTTTTGTGGCCTAGATGTTTTCGGCGTGTCAACCCCAAATCTTCCTTACTTCGTTTGGGTCCAATCCAGGAACAACCCCCTCTCTCCTTTCTCCACCTGCTGAAAGAGGGAGTCGTTTTGCAAGGCATGTCAGGAATTTGTTGCAGGAAGCATGGCTAGCCGAGTTTCTTTTCCAGCATATCTCAGAGTAGCTGGAAGGCTCCCATTACTGCTCATACATATTGTTTTAAGAATTTTTAGGTCTTAGATATATAGTAAGGTCAAGGTAAAGGGGACCCCTGACCATTAGGTCCAGTCGTGGCCGAGTCTGGGGTTGCGGCGCTCATCTCGCTTTACTGGCCGAGGGAACCGTCTTACACCTTCCGGGTCATGTGGCCAGCATGACTAAACCGCTTCTGGCGAACCAGAGCAGCGGAAAGAAACGGCGTTTACCTTCCCGCCAGAGAAGGTACCTATTTATCTACTTGCACTTTGACGTGCTTTTGAACTGCTAGGTTGGCAGGAGCAGGGACCGAGCAACGGGAGCTCACCCCGTCGTGGGGATTCAAACCACCGACCTTCTGATCGGCAGGTCTTAGGCAATTCCACAGCGCCACCACCTGCGTCCCGCTTGATATATAGTAAATGTTCATAAATGTACCAAGCAAACATGTACATAAATATATAAACCACATGTCTGAAGCAGCACAGGAAGACAGTCCTGAAACCATTTTCACTCCCAAACTGAGCAAATGTTTCTCTGCAAGGAGGGAGGAGGTGAAAAAACCTTCCTTGTTACAGGAATTGGGTAATCACCATCTCAAAGGAATGGCCAGACTACCAGGAAAGGCAATCCGATAAGGCATTATCAGATAACCTGGCAAGGTACCACTGTATTGCAATTAACTTCGTGGCTAAATATACAAACAACCATACGCCATTGATAATTGCAGACCTCTTTTTTCGAATTGGGTGGGTGGGTGGGAGGAATGCAAATCCTCCTTCTGTGACCATGTACCCCCTGCCTCGCTGTCCCCACCTTGAGTAAACCTGAACTTGATAGGTCCATGAGAGACTTAGTGGGACAACTCCCAGGACTGGAATGTAGCAGCTGAAGGACAGAACCTCTTCGGAAAAAGAAAGGGGGGGGGGAGTGCTGCTTGTATTTACCTACAGTGGTAAATACATCTGGTCTGGAGCATCCTTCCCCTGTGTGTGTGGGCAGCACCCTAGCAGACCCTATAAAAGGGCCAGTCACACAGCCATCATCCTTTTTTGCTCTTTGCCTTCTTTTTGCCCTTTTGGACTCTTCTGCTGGCTCTTAGCCAACAGCACATGACTCATCCTTACAGAAGATGGAAGCCACAAGGTAGACAGTCTGAGGCCTAACTCAGACTTCTCTTATCTACAAATGTACCTTGCTTTTGAATTGTGGTGCTGGAGGAGACTCTTGAGAGTCCCATGGACTGCAAGAAGATCAAACCTCTCCATTCTGAAGGAAATCAGCCCTGAGTGCTCATTGGAAGGACAGATCCTGAAGCTGAGGCTCCGATACTTTGGCCACCTCATGAGAAGAGAAGACTCCCTGGAAAAGACCCTGATGTTGGGAAAGATGGAGGGCACAAGGAGAAGGGGACGACAGAGGACAAGATGGTTGGATAATGTTCTCGAAGCTACAGCATGAGTTTGACCAAACTGCGGAAGGCAGTGGAAGACAGGAGGGCCTGGCGTGCTCTGGTCCATGGGGTCACGAAGAGTCGGACACGACTAAACAATAACATGGAGAAAATGGGCAGAGAACGCATTTTTTCCTCCCACTCTCATAAAGCTAGAATTCCTGGAAATGCTATGAAGATTCAGGACAGATAAAAGAAAGGTCACGTAATTAAACTATGGAACTCCCTCCCACAGGTGTTACTGAAATCATCACCATTATCGCAATCCTTGCCAAGTCCCAGACAGATTCCCAAGTTGCACATCAGGAAATTGCTTGAGTGCATCTCTGGAGGTGGCTAAATCATCCTTCCTTCTGCTAATAGCAAAACAAGATCTTTATTTGGGCCAACCGGAAAACATCCCGGTCGTGTGCCAACTTTCAAGCAGCCTGGAACTTTGTGATTTCAGCCATTTTATTTATTTTGTTGTATGTAATTTTTATTAAATTTTCTGTTTTACAATTTAAAATACTCATTTTACATTTTAAATTGTGCTCCAGCGGCGCGGCGGCAGCAGGAGGCCCCATTAGCTAAAGTGGTGCTTCAGGTTAAGAACAGTTTCAGGTTAAGAACGGACCTCCAGAACGAATGAAGTACTTAACCTGAGGTACCACTGTATCACATTGCATTTCTTATTAGTCAATAAACCATTCCAATGTTAATCCTTCATTTAATTTTCATTTATTTTTACAACCCCTGGTCTGTTCAACTTTCGCCCTCGTAGTTCTGTGTGAAATATTTTCCCCAGTCTTATACAGTGGTACCTTGGGTTAAGAACTTAATTCGTTCTGGAGGTCTGTTCTTAACCTGAAACTGTTCTTAACCTGAAGCACCACTTTAGCTTTAGCTGCGCCGCCGGAGCACAATTTCTGTTCTCATCCTGAAGCAAAGTTCTTAACCCAAGGTACTATTTCTGGGTTAGCAGAGTCTGTAACCTGAAGCGTCTGTAACCTGAAGTGCCTGTAACCTGAAGTGTCTGTAACCTGAGGTACCACTGTACTTCTTAGCAAGCCTCCTCGGAGTTAAATACCATCCGTGAATCATTTTCATGTAGTTCTTCTTCAAAGAATAACATGCTGTAAACTTCAAGAGCCAGTGTGGTGTAGTGGTTAAGAGCGATAGACTCGTAATCTGGTGAACCGGGTTCGTGTCTCCGCTCCTCCACATGCAGCTTCTGGGTGACCTTGGGCCAGTCACACTTCTGTGAAGTCTCTCAGCCCCACTCACCTCACAGAGTGTTTGTTGTGGGGGAAGAAGGGAAAGGAGAATGTTAGCCGCTTTGAGACTCCTTAAAGGGAGTGAAAGGCGGGATATCAAATCCAAACTCTTCTTCTTCTTCTTCTTCTTCAAGTCCCTTTCCCAGAGTTTTTCCCACAGAGTGATTTCGCCCGTTTGACAATCCTTGTATGGGTTTAAAAGTGAACCAGCTTGCACCACTTGTGCATTTAGTTAATTGTGGCTTGGGGGGGGCAGACACATGTCGGACGACGGCCAAACGCTGGAGGGAACAAAACGAACGAGGATGTGAAAATGCGAAGCCATCCGGCACAATAGTGACCTCAACGCAGGGCATGGAACCATCAGGCGCTGCCAGTCAATGGGATGACGCAACAGCATTCTGCAGCCTCCTGGTGGATTTAATCCATGTGCAGAGGGCTCAGATTTCATCGCAGGGCCGGCGCCTGCCAGCAGCAGCAGAAGCCACCAGCAGCACCCCTTGCTAAGCAGCACAGCTTTCCTGTTTCCCCTGTGTTGCTGACAAGGCAGCGGCAGCCAGGCGGCAGAAAACATGGGAATGGCTCTCGCTTGGACCGCAGGGAAGGCCAGTCGCATTAGGAGCAAAATAGGCTGTAGACAGGCCATCTCACCCAGATACTCCGCTCTCTGACATTGGCTTTCTAGGTTCTCAAGCAGGGATCCCTGCAATCAGGAACGAGCAAATCGGTCAATCTCAGACCCCCCAAGTCTCCCCAATTTCCAGGGACAGTCCTGGATTTACAGAAGCTGTTCCAGTTTCTGAACTGATCCCAGAATGCCCCGCTTTTCCTTCGGATGTCCCGACTTTTAACAAAGAAATGTTGGAAGGTATGGTAAAGGTAAAGGGGACCCCTGACTGTTGGGTCCAGTCGGGGCCGACTCTGGGGTTGCGGCGCTCATCTCGCTTTACTGGCCGAGGTAACTGGCGTACAGCTTCCGGGTCACGTGGCCAGCATGACTAAGCCGCATCTGGCGAACCAGAGCAGCGCACGGAAACGCCGTTTACCTTCCCACTGGAGCGGTACCTATTTATCTACTTGCACTTTGACGTGCTTTCGAACTGATAGGTGGGCAGGAGCAGGGACCGAGCAACGGGAGCTCACCCCGTCACGGGGATTCGAACTGCCGACCTTCTGATCGGCAAGTCCTAGGCTCTGTGGTTTAACCCACAGCGCCAACCGCGTCCCTATTTTCACTGGAGAAATGTTGGAGGGTATGGTTATGCGACCCCCAAGTGAAGGAGATAAATAACGATGCAACCTATAGAAGACATCTGAAGGCAGCCCTGTGTAGGGTGGTTTTTAAATATTTAATGTTTTATTATGTTTTTATGTATGTTGGAAGCCGTCTAGAATGCCTGGGACAACCCAGTCAGATGGGCAGGGTATAAATAATAAATTATTTGTTGTTGTTGTTGTTGTTGTTGTTGTTGTTGTTGTTATGATGATGGAATAGGACGTCCCTATTTTCATCAGAGAAATGTTGGAGGGTATGCAGCCTCTCTCTCTATTTTTCGTCCTTCCAACCTCAAATTCAGTTCTGCATTTGCGAAAATGTCATTTAAAAACGTGTTTTATTTCTTTGTGGGGGGGAAATGTGCATCTTAGGCAAGAATGCATGTGAAAAGGTGTAGAGACAGTATGAGATTAAGAGTCTCATGCATGAGTCTTGAGGGGTTGCCAGGCTCAAAATGAGGGGGAACAGGAGGACAATTGATTGATTGATTGATTGCCGTAGTGGAAGCTGACACATGGCTAAGGATGTACAAATTTTGGTTTCTCCCAGGCTCTCATTTTGCCCAACGCGGGACTCGAACTCAAAACCCCAAGATTAAGCACCTGATAGATTCTATGATTCTATGATTTGCATGCATGCCTTACCCTGGCACATATGCATTTTTGCACACATTACTTAGCTGGAGAGCTGCCTTGCAAAAATCAGAGAAGTGAGGATACTGAAGGATTCCTGTGTTTCGGCTCACCTCTTGTTTCGGGAACTGCTTAGGTGGATTCACCTTTAAATGTGAAACGAATCAGATTTCTCCTCCACCGCTGCCTGCAACGTGATGCTTTTAACTGGGGAGGGAGGTTAGGCATCCAGCCAGGAGCCTTCTGCATCCAGAGCGGTTGCCTCCCCAACATGGGAACATCTATTGTCGCAGGCCAGACTATTTGTCCATCTAGTCCAACATTGCCTATGTTAAGTTGTGGGTGAACATATCAGACGACACGGCGATTCTTCAAACAGCTCAGCTGTCCTTTGTCAACAACAAATTGTCGCTTTTTTCGTGTGTTGAATATATGCCATATGGTAATATGTATTTTTATCAAAGTAATTGTTGAACTGAAATACAATTAAGAAGAAGTGTATTAATAGTGAACTGTGGGTTAAAGCACAGAGCCTAGGGCTTGCCAATCAGAAGGTTGGTGGTTCGAATCCCCGCAACGGGGTGAGCTCCCGTTGCCCGGTCCCTGCTCCTGCCAACCTAGCAGTTTGAAAGCACACCAGTGCAAGTAGATAAATAGGTACCGCTCTGGCGGGAAGGTAAACTGCGTTTTCGTGCGCTGCTCTGGTTCGCCAGAAGCGGCTTCGTCATGCTGGCCACATGACCCGGAAGCTGTACACCGTCTCCCTTGACCAATAAAGCGAGATGAGCGCCGCAACCCCAGAGTCGGCCACAACTGGACCTAATGCTCAGGGGTCCCTTTACCTTTACCTTTAATAGGTATCTTAGGCCATTTGCAAGGGACATGGGTGGCGCTGTGGGTTAAACTACAGAGGCTAGGACTTGCCAATCAGATCAGAAGGTCAGCGGTTCGAATCCCTGCGATGGGGTGAGCTCCTGTTGCTTGGTCCCTGCTCCTGCCAACCTAGCAGTTCGAAAGCATGTCAAAGTGCAGGTAGATGAAGCGAGACGAGCGCCGCAACCCCAGAGTTGGCCATGACTGGACCTAACGGTCAGGGGTCCCTTTACCTTTGGCTTTAATAGGTATCTCAAGCCATTAGCACATAACAAAATATGTATTTTATCAAAGTAATTGCTGAACTGAAATACAATTAAGAAGAAGTATAATTTTGGGGGACAGCCAAGAGAGTCTGGCCCTAAGCTATAGCCTGTTTAGCTTATATGTAAATCCGGCACTGCTGTGGAGAACGTGTTGGCATTCAGTCCTGACCTGGAGAAATGTGTTGTGACCATGCTCATCTGACATTAATCCTGCACCTCGACGTTCCAGGCGTTGTCGCATATTACAAGCAAACAGGCCGACAAACAAACTTATGCCTGGAATGAATGCCTGTCATGGATGAGTACAAACAAACGCATCTTTCGCAGGGGCCTATTATGGTTATTTTAAGGTTGTTGTCCAATGGCCCCTCTACTGTTTTGTAAGCATACTCACATTTTTCTCTCTCCCAGGCAGGCAGGAAAAAGCAAAAAAACAAACAACCAAGGCGCTGGAATAATCCCACTGGGGGGGGGGAAGGTTATGACATTTGAGGTTTGGGGTTTCTTTGGTTTAGGAAAAAGAAGAGGAGTAGGGTAAAGGGAAGTGGCAAAAAGGACGTGAGCAACAAGAAGTTTTCCTCCATCTCTCAGAATTTGGGGACATCCAGCGAAACTGACAATTCAGGACGGACGATAGAAAGAACTTCTTCACAAAGTGCAAAGTACTGTATTTTTTGCACCATAACACTCACTTTTTTCCTCCTAGAAAGTAAGGGGAAATGTCTGTGCGTGTTATGGAGGGAATGCCTACGGGTGGCATGCCTACGGATTTTCCTCCTCTAAAAACTACATGCGTTTTTAGAGTACGTGTTATAGAGGGTACGTGTTATAGAGCGGAAAATACGGTAATCTAAGGTAATCTAAGGCAGTGATCTAAGGCAGTGATGGCTGCTTACCTGTATGGTTTTAAGAGGATAAGGCAAATTCACGAAGGATAACAGGAGTCAGCAAACTTTTTCAGCAGGGGGCCAATCCACTGTCCCTCAGACCTTGTGGGGGGCGGGAGTATATTTTGAAAAATAATAAATAATAAACGACTTCCTATGCCCCACAAATAACCCGGAGCTGCATTTTAAATAAAAGCACACATTCTACTCATGTAAAAACACGCTGATTCCTGGACCGTCCGCAGGCCAGATTTAGAAGGCGATTGGGCCGGATCCAGCCCTGGGCTTTAGTTTGCCTACCCATGGATAAGACTGTCAGTAGCTACTACCACTATCCCAAGTCCTGAATGAATAGGGTAACTGTGCCCCTGAAGGACCAGGTGCACAGCTTGGGAGTCATTTTGGACTCACAGCTGTCCATGGAGGCGCAGGTCAAGTCAGTGTCCAGGGCAGCTGTCTACCAGCTCCATCTGGTACGCAGAATGAGACCCTACCTGCCCGCAGACTGTCTCCCCAGAGTGGTGCATGCTCTGGTTATATCACGTTTGGACTACTGCAATGCCCTCTACGTGGGGCTACCTTTGAAGGTGACCCGGAAACTACAATTAATCCAGAATGCAGCAGCTAGACTGGTGACTGGGAGCAGCCGCCAGGATCATATAAATCCGATCCCAAAGGATCTTCACTGGTTCCCAGTACGTTTCCGAGCACAATTTAAAGTGTTGCTGCTGACCTTGAAAGCCCTAAACAACACTGAGCTAGATGGAGAAAAGATTTAACTCCGCAGAAGGCCTAGCTTTCTGGTGGTTGGCATGAGGCTGCTAATAACATGACTTAGGAACGTTCCTCCGAATTTCCCCTTCCAATTTCTCCTTTCCGGCGCCTCTCCTCTCCCTGGCAGCTGGTGGAAAGAGGAAGTGGGACCCCTTTCTCCGCTACCCCCTTGCCCTTCCGCTGGGAGACGCTTCCTCTAAAAACCTCACACTCTGGGTTTTTCTTCTGCATCAAACCCAAATTGGGGAAACAAAAGTTTGAAGGCAGGATGAAAGAAACCACACCCAGAGCCACGAAATTGAGCCCTTTGCTCACTGACATATCTCTGCAAATCTGTTTTTGGCTGTAAAATGAAGTGGGGAACCACCCAGCAATTTGTCTCCTTAAGCCAGAGGTTCTCAACCTTTTTGGGTCCACGGCTCCCTGGACCAACTACATTCCTTCTGCTGAAGCCTTAATTACTTGGGATCCATTTGCCCGCTTATCCAGGACATAGAGGAGACAAGAAGCGCCAGGGATTCAGTTCCTTCGGAGAAAAGAGTTTATTGTGATCTGCGCAGAGGCAACCAGCAGAATTGCTTCCATTTTTCTTTTAAAATAATTTTTATTGGGTTTTTTAACACATATTTAACACAAACAATACACAATACAATAACAAACAAACACATAAACATGTAAAATTTCAAAACCTTCTTTTCTTGAACCCTGTTTCTCCGACTTCCTTCCCTTTCTGCATCCCTATTTTCAAATTTCTTCCAGCAAATCCTCACTTCAGAATTTAACTAATTAACCTTTTACTCCTCCTGTCTTTTACCAAATCAGTACAGCTGTAACCTCTTAATTTCCCTAACCTTGGCATTTTAGCATTCATTTATTTTATAATAGTTCTTAAGATAGACTTTAAATTTCTTCCAATCTTCCTCCACCAGCGGAATTGCTTCCAAAGGCTGGCGGCCCCTAATACACGTAAGCCAGCAATATTTATACCCCTGCAGCCCCTCCCGACCACCCCCACCACCAGTAACTCATCATATCATATTCCTCGATTTGCCTTATTGCCTCTTTGGGTGTTGCTAAAGCATTTGGACTACTGCCATGCGCTCTATGTGGGGCTACCTTTGAAGGTAACCCGGAAACTACAATTAATCCAGAATGCAGCAGCTAGACCGGTGACTGGGAGTGGCCAAAGGCCTGGAAACGATGCCTTATGAGGAACGGCTAAGGGAGCTGGGCATGTTTAGCCTGGAGAAGAGGAGGTTAAGGGGTGATATGATAGCCATGTTCAAATATATAAAAGGATGTCACATAGAGGAGGGAGAAAGGTTGTTTTCTGCTGCTCCAGAGAAGCGGACATGGAGCAATGGATCCAAACTACAAGAAAGAAGATTCCACCTAAACATGAGGAAGAACTTCCTGACAGTAAGAGCTGTTTGACAGTGGAATTTGCTGCCAAGGAGTGTGGTGGAGTCTCCTACTTTGGAGGTCTTTAAGCAGAGGCTTGACAACCATATGTCAGGAGTGCTCTGATGGTGTTTCCTGCTTGGCAGGGGGTTGGACTCGATGGCCCTTGTGGTCTCTTCCAACTCTATGATTCTATGATTCTATGATTTTGCCAGTGCACTCCTTTCGCTTATCAGCCAACCCTTCATATCTTGTTTGCTCCATATGCATCCCTCCTCCTTCCCTCCGGGCGTTGCCTTCCAACTGTCAGTGCACTCCCTGCCTACTCCCTTCACTGCGGCACCCCTGTGGGGCTCAGGAACCCAGTTCTGTCCACCCCACCCCCCCTTACCTGCAGAGCTGACAGCCCCTCACCCCTTTTCGAACACCCTCCCTTCTGGAGGGTTCCCTCAACCTCCTCTCCCCTTTCCTGGGTGTCCTCTGGGCAGCCCCCGTTGCTGCCCCTGTCCCAAAGAGAGAGACCTCATCACACTGCCCCACAGGGGCCTGGGAAACATGCCTGGCAAGCTCTGGTCCATGGGGTCACGGAGAGTTAGACATGACTAAACAACTCAACAACAACAGTCTAGCAGGCTAGTTTCTTCACACTTCTTCTTTGCCAAGCTTTTATTAGGCACTGCGAGCATAGGCCATCACAAAACATCCATATATAAAAAAAATTAAAATATATGCAAATAAACAGCCATGTAAAATATGTAATAATGAGAATTTTCATTGGATTTTAGTTTCGGCAACCCCTCTCTGTTCCGCAGCCGGACAAGCAAGAGGCAGAAGTCCAAGGGAAGATGAATGCACAGGTGTTCATCGAATTATAGACTTGGAAGGGTCCCAAAGGGGTCATCTAGTCCAACCCCTTGCAAATTCATTGCCGTTGTCGGACTCCCATAGATTCAGAAACAGGAACTGCCACAATCTTGAAACCAGCAAAACAGGATGGCTACTTGATTTGTAGTTTCCTGAGAAAAGTCCCTAAAAGAAAAAAGGAAAGAAAAAGCAAACTCTATATTCCTTGGATTGCTGGTTGACCAGGAAGTTTATGTGGGGGAAACCCACAACTAGCCTGTTATAGTTTCTAATTCTTATTTCCCCCCACTTTAGGGACCACTTTTCAGAAAAGGCAAAAGGCGTTTTCTCTCCCCGTAACCTTTGCGTGAAGCAGAAGTGGGCATCTATTTGTCTGCTGGGGGCTGCATTCCATCAGGGTGGCCTATAGAGGGCAGCACTGTCAGCAGAGGCGGAGTCAAAAGGGGGCGGGGCAAAACCAAGGATGGGCGGAGCTACCCCACATTCTCTGCTTACTGCCCTGTCTGTCTGTCTGTCTGTCTTTCTCTCTCCATATCTGTCCCCCAGAAGGGGCTCTCCCTGTGGTTGCCCCTCGCCAATGATGATGATAATAATACAGTGGTACCTCAGTTTTCGAACGTCTCTGTTGACGAAGGTTTCAGAATTCGAACACTGAAAAACTGGAAGTAAATGCTTCCGTGTTTTTTAATTATTTTTTTAAATGCAAAATTACAACAAAAATTACAAACATTGCAAGCAAAATAAAACAGTACAAACAAGAAAAAAAACCACAAGAGAAAAAAGAACACAAAAAACAAAAACACACATCTACAAATAAAACCATATCTTCATTCTAATCTAATCATTACACACATATACACATATTGACTTCCTTCCTTTGTTCTAAGACCTCGAAATTTTTACTCTTTCTAAGTTGTTGTGTCTAATGTAGATTACCTCTGTCTTTATACTTTTTACACCATTTTTCTCTTTCTTTAACCCTGCAAAGCATCATTCATTACATACCGATATGCTTACTCCAGAACAATGTTTTTTCATATACTCTTTAGCACATCCCCATTCTTTTAATAATTTCTGGTCCGATTGTCCCCTTATGAAAGCTGTGAGTCTTGTCAGATTTATATAGTCACAAAATTTAATTTGCCATTCTTTTATTGATGGAATTTTTCTCCCTTTCCAATTTTTTGCTATGAGCATCCTGGCAGCTGTTGTCGCATAGAAGAATACTTCTTTGTATAGATGAATGCTTCCATTTTTTAATGTGCCTTGGAAGTTGAATGGATTCTGCTGAGTGTTTCTCATTTTCCTCAGTTAAATTTCCGGGCCCTTTGCGCCTTGTTTTTTCGAACGTTTCAGAACTCAAATGGTCTTCCGGAACGGATTACGCTTGGAAACCGAGGTGCCGCTGTATTCATATGATGCCCAGCTTACAATGTGGCCCCTGCCACTCTGGACGGCTCCAACAAAAATATTAAAAACACAACTTACAAGATGGGTGACACCTGGCTTGAGAGCAGTACATGTGAAAAGGATCTAGGAGTCTTGGTTGACCACAAACTTGACATGAGCCAACAGTGTGACGCGGCAGCTAAAAAAGCCAATGCAATTCTGGGCTGCATCAACAGGAGTATTGCATCTAGATCAAGGGAAGTAATAGTGCCACTGTATTCTGCTCTGGTCAGACCTCACCTGGAGTACTGTGTCCAGTTCTGGGCACCACAGTTCAAGAAGGACACTGACAAACTGGAACGTGTCCAGAGGAGGGCAACCAAAATGGTCAAAGGCCTGGAAACGATGCCTTATGAGGAACGGCTAAGGGAGCTGGGCATGTTTAGCCTGGAGAAGAGGAGGTTAAGGGGTGATATGATAGCCATGTTCAAAGATATAAAAGGATGTCACATAGAGGAGGGAGAAAGGTTGTTTTCTGCTGCTCCAGAGAAGCGGACACGGAGCAATGGATCCAAACTACAAGAAAGAAGATTCCACCTAAACATTAGGAAGAACCTCCTGACAGTAAGAGCTGTTTGACAGTGGAATTTGCTGCCAAGGCGTGTGGTGGAGTCTCCTCCTTTGGAGGTCTTTAAGCAGAGGCTTGACAACCATATGTCAGGAGTGCTCTGATGGTGTTTCCTGCTTGGCAGGGGGTTGGACTCGATGGCCCTTGTGGTCTCTTCCAACTCTATGATTCTAGGATTCTAACTTTGGATCCAGCACAGAGCAAGCAAGTCCCTGTGTCTCCAGCTTCCAGCCCGCTTCCAGCTCAGCCTCTACACCCACCTCTGGCCCTTATTCTTCTACCCAGCAGACAGGTGAGGAGACTCACTCATTGTGAGCACCATCACTCATGAGCACCTCCCTGCGCGCAGACTGTCTTGCCAGAGTGGTGCATGCTCTGGTTATCTCCCGCTTGGACTACTGCAATGCGCTCTACGTGGGGCTACCTTTGAAGGTGACCCGGAAACTACAACTAATCCAGAATGCGGCAGCTAGACTGGTGACTGGGAGCGGCCGCCGAGACCACGTAACACCGGTCTCGAAAGAGCTACATTGGCTCCCAGTACGAGCACAATTCAAAGTGTTGGTGCTGACCTTGAAAGCCCTAAACGGCCTCGGTCCAGTAGACCTGAAGGAGCGTCTCCACCCCCAACGTTCTGCCCGGACACTGAGGTCCAGCTCCAAGGGCCTTCTGGCGGTTCCCTCACTGTGAGAAGCCAAATTACAGGGAACCAGGCAGAGGGCCTTCTCGGTGGTGGCACCCTCCTTGTGGAACGCCCAGATGTCAAAGAGAACAACAACTACCAAACTTTTAGAAGACAACTGAAGGCAGCCCTGTTTAGGGAAGCTTTTAAGGTTTGATGTATTGCTGTATTTTAATATTTGGTTGGAAGCTGCCCAGAGTGGCTGGGGAGGCCCAGCCAGATGGGCGGGGTATAAACAAATTAATAATAATAATAATAATAATAATAATAATAATAATAATAATACTTGTAGGTCTCCAAGCTCATTCTTTTGGGATGCTGAAGAGAACATTTGAGCTGCCAGCTAAGGTCACTGGCCTGTGCAGAAATTTGTCTGAGCAGTTTAGCAACCTCCTCTGTTAGATTTTAACCCTTGCTGGGGACAGGATTCCAAGGATTGGAAGGGACTCAGGATGTCATCCAGACTGACCCCCCCCAACCCACAGCAGTACATTTAGGATTCTGGGAGCGGGAAGCCCCACAGTTCTTGCAGAGGCCTCTGCCAGCGGGATGGGAGATGCTGGGAAGCTTTTTGCAGAGGCTCCTGGGAAATTAAAACTCCTGTTCCTGTGATAAACGATCCCTGGATGGTGTCCAAAGAATAGAAAGCCGGTTGCACATTAAAAGGGTTACATTATTAATGTCGAATTAATGTCACATCCGAAACCACATGCCAATTATCTGGGGTTCGACAGCTGGTCGACGTAGATGGGCTCTTTGAGCCCTTACTTCTGGCAAAAGGTTGAGATTATTTTTCTGGAAAGGCCCCCCTTTGATCAATGGATAGAAGATATGGCAACTCTTGCAATGTTGGAACAGATTGCTTTGAGACGCACCACCATTTAAGGAGGATGTTGACAAGCCGGAAGGTGTGCAGAGGAGGGCGGCTGAGATGATCAAGGGTCTGGAAACCAAGCCTGATGAGGAACGGTTGAAGGAGCTGGACATGTTTAGCCTGGAAAAGAGAAGATGGAGAGGAGATAGGAGAGCGAGAGTGGTGACTGGGAGTGGCCACTGAGACCTTATAACACCGGACCTACATTGGCTCCCAGTACGTTTCAGAGCACAATTCAAAGTGTTGGTGCTGATCGTTCAAGCCCTAAATGGCCTCGGTCCAGTATATCTGAAGGAGCATCTCCACCTCCATCGTTCTGCCCGGACACTGAGGTTCAGCTCCGAGGTCCTTCTGGTGGTTCCCTCCCTGCGAGAAGTGAGGTTACAGGGAACCAGGCAGAGGGTCTTCTCGGTGGTGGCGCCCTCCCATCAGATGTCAAGGAAATAAACAACTACAGTGGTACCTCTGGTTGCGAACGGGATCCGTTCCAGAGGCCCGTTCACAACATGAAAAGAGCGCAACCTGCAGCAGCGCGACTGCGCACGCGTGGGTTGTGATTCGCAGCTTCTGCGCATGTGTGTGACGTCATTTTGCACTTCTGAAACCCAGAAGTAACCCTTTAAACCCAGAAGTAACCCTTTCCAGTACTTCTGGGTTGCCGCAGGATGTAACCTGAAAGAACGTAACATGAAGCGGACGTAACATGAGGTATGACTGTATCTGACTTTTAGAAGACACCTGAAGGCAGCCCTGTTTAGGGAAGTTTTAATGTTTGATGTTTTCTCGTGTTTTTAATATTCTGTTGGGTGCTGTCCAGAGTGGTTGGGGAAACACAGCCAGATAGGTGGGGTATAAATATTATTATTATTATTATTATTATTATTATTATTATTATTATTATCTACAAATATCTCAAGGGCAGCCACATGGAGGATGGAGCAAATCTGTTTTCTCCTGCTCTGGAGGGTAAGACCCAAACCAATGTCTTCAAGCTACAAGAAGGGAGATTCTGACTAAAAATCAGGAAAAACTATCTGACAGTAAAGAGCAATTCCACAGTGGAACGGTCTCCCTTGGGAGGTGGTGGACTCTCCTTCCTCTGAGGCAGGGGTCTGCAACCTTTAAGACAAAAAGAGCCACTTGGACCCGTTTCCGAAGAAAAAAAAACTGGGAGCCGCAAAACTCGTCATTATAAAAATAACTTTTTTGTCACTTTTTTATTATTTCTTTGTTTGACCCCTCAGAATTACTCCTCCTCATAGAAATAAACGTTAAATTAACAAGTTACCTTTTTTGTGTGTGTGTTCTTCACTCCCCTTCAAAACAGTGACCAGCGTACATGCCCCCTTTCAATGCAGTGACCAGCGTACATGCCCCTTACAATGTAGCGGGTGGGTGGGCGGGAAGGTGACGTCGGGACGGTGCATGACTAACGCACGCACCGCCCCCATGCGACGTCACAGCCAGTACAGCGCCCGCCACAGTGGGGAGTGTCGGGGCGCACAATGTGCCTCCTCCCCTCGCTAGTATCCGCCCCGGAGCCGCGGCAAAAGGTGTAAAAGAGCCACATGCGGCTCCGGAGCCGCGGGTTGCAGACCCCTGCTCTGAGGTTTTTAAGCAGAGGCTGGATGCCCCTCTGTCATGGATGCTTTGGCTGAGCATCCATGCATTGCAGAGGGTTAGACTAGATGTCCCTTGGTGTCCCTTCCAACTCTACAATTCTGTGATTGAGTTTGTATGCATACTTAAGGTACATATGGAAGAGGCTCATTTATCATTGTATTTTGGGAATGATTCAGGCTTTTATGTAGCAGCCTTGCTTTAAACTTCCTGGATATCCCATGATCATATTATAAAATAGTGGAGTTCTAGGTTATAAATCAAGCCCTGCAAGGAACGTTTTCTTTCTGTTTTCCAAAGTATTCTTCCCATTTTAAAAAAAATAAATCCAGTTTGGTGCAAGCAATTTTTAAAATATTTTTTTTATTTTTAATCATACTATTTTAATATTGTTTTTTATTAATCTTTATAGAGAAAAACACAAAACTTAGTATCTTTCTCCCTTTTAAAAACCAAACCAAGACTTCTAAATACATACAATAAAAACACGAAAGGGGGAGGCAGAGAAATAGAGAAGGAAAAAGAAATAAATAAAAAGAGAGAGAGAGAGATAAGAGGTTCTTCATCTGTCAGCCAAATAAAAACAATATTCACTTTGTCCAGACCAAGCGTAGGCAGCCTAAGGCCCGGGGGCCGGATCCGGCCCAATTGCCTTCTAAATCCGGCCCATGGACGGTCTGGGAATCAGCATGTTTTTACAAGAGTAGAATGTGTCCTTTTATTTAAAATGCATCTCTGGGTTATTTGTGGGGCCTGCCTGGTGTTTTTACACGAGTAGAATGTGTGCTTTTACAGTGGTACCTTGGGTTACATACGCTTCAGGTTAAAGACACTTCAGGTTACAGCCTCCGCTAACCCAGAAATAGTACCTCGGGTTAAGAACTTTGCTTCAGGATGAGAACAGAAATCGGGCTCCGGCGGCATGGCAGCAGCGGGAGGCCCCATTAGCTAAAGTGGTGCTTAAGGTTAAGAACAGTTTCAGGTTAAGAACGGACCTCCAGAACGAATACAGTTCTTAACCAGAGGTACCACTGTATTTAAAATACATCTCAGGGTTATTTGTGGGGCATAGGAATTCGTTCATATTTCCCGCCCCCCCAAATATAGTCCGGCCCCCTGCTTAAAACGTTTGCTGACCCCTGGGTCTCCAGACCAATCCAATATAATAACCCACAGAGCCACTTTATAGAAACAAACATCTTCAGTCCTCAAATCCAGATGTAAAGGTTCCATTTTCTTTTTTTACGCAAAACGTCTTTGACACAGGTTCACAATGACTTTTTTCTGATTAAATTTTTTTTATTCTGAAATGGTGGCCTGGAGGGAGAGGAAAATAAGTTTGAGCGCCACTGATGCCAACAGACAAGGCTGCGCTAAAGTGGACCGAAGTTCTGAATCTCTGTAGAAAGAAGATTCCTGGGTTGCCGGGGGTGGGAAGTGAATTTATGGGCTGGGAAATCCGGCTAGTTTCCTACGAAGGCTTTTGACCCCGAGCTGTTTGCCTCTGCTCTGACAGCTGGCGGCAACTGGGTGTCGCGTTTGCAGCGCGCGCCTTTGCCAGTCTGACTTTGAGAGCGCAGCGACTTGCATTCCTAGTCATCTTTGCCCAGAGAGAGAGAGAGAAAGGGGGAGAGAGAGAGAGAGAGAGAGAGAGAGAGAGAGAGAGAGAGAGAGGCAGGGCAGCCTCTTCTCTACTCTTTCCCCACCCAGGGGCCAGTCTGGGCAGGCCAGTTCGCAGTCCCAGGCACGCCTCTCTGCCTCCAACTCCGCTTTGCTGCTGCGTCTCTTTTGCAAACCGAGACAGAAACAAGCGAAGTGTTGGAAAGAAGCAAGCGCAAGAGCGCGCGCGAGAAGCCAGCCAAGGAGAGGCGGGTAGAGGGGGTGGGATGTTGTGTTTCCCGGCGATTCCTCCTCCTCCTGCTTTTATCCGGGAAAGGAACTGAGCATGGAAAAGCAAAGAGACCCGGCATCGTGAGATTCTCCCCGGAAAAAGCAGAAACTGTAAGTTTGGGGTGGGTGCGCTTGCAGGTTGCGGAATAGCTCGCGGAAAACGTCTCTGACACACTCCAGTAGCGAGGAGTTCCAGAGGTCAGGCACTCCGTGAAAACTTCCACCCTCCTCACACAGGAGTGTTCCCTTTGATCCTATCTGGGTCTTTTCCTTCTCTTTCTCCCCAGGTTTGTGATAACTGAATCCCCCTGGGATGTCGATCTCTCCCTCTTGCGCTATTTTTAGGTTCCTGTTTTGTCAACCGCCGGTTTTAAATAGGTTGTGACCTGCTAGGGCGATGGGACCCAACACCTAGATCAGTTTGCAGCCTCGAAGACCTAAAAAACACACAATTAAAGGGCCATTTTTAAAAATTCTTTTTAAAAATAAGGTCAGGCAGTCAGCCCTTGGGGCTTCAAAGTGGTATATGAACAGGTTTAGAAAAAGCCTTTTGAGTAATTGCAACATAGGTCACATTTTGCACGATAACGTGATTTATTTCATGATGATTCATGGTTTATTTATGATGTACAAGTGTGGTTTTTGGTGGTTTTTTTAAAAAAAGGTTGCTGGCTGCTTCCTTTTGAGTAAGCATGAATAAACTCTGGCATTAGGTTCTTGCAAGGGGGATTGTTACACCACTGTATTCCCCACTCGCTACAACCTGCGAGGTTTCCCAATAGCCTTCATATCTGACCAAGATTTGAACCCAGTGCTTCTGAGTCCAGTGTTGTATTGGTTGTTAAGTGTGGGTGGGCTAGGAAGCAGAGGTGTGGGTGGACGTTACTTGGAAGGATCCGGCCATTAATAAATCTGAGCAAAAAGTTATTCAACTGTTAGTTATTTGATGAGTCAAATCAAATCCTTTAGTAATCTCTGTGGAGCAACTGTGAGGACACAGGCAGACCTTGGAAAAACACATTTAGGAAGAATATATTGTGATTTCTATTATGCTACCTCCCGGTTCAGGGTGTTTGGGTTTGCGAGGAGCTGTTCTTTATTCTTTTTACTGTATTGGGATTTTTTGTCCAGGCTGAGAGTTTAAAATATATTACTTGACCTGCCCAAGTGGCATGGACACCCATAGTTTGCAGGGGGTCTGGGAATTACTGGATGAACCCCAATTCCCCAGATCCCCAGCTTTCATGAAACAAAAAACTTCCTAGTATTTGTGAGCCTGAGATTTGAAGCAAAATATACTGACACTGTTATGATCATTTGTATGTGTGCAAAACTAGCTTATTCCTCACTTTCAGAATTTGGTTTCCTCACCCTCCCAAAATTCCTGGGAACATCCATGGCTCTAAGGATGGAGATTCAGACACGGAAATAATATTGCAGCAGCATAGCTGTCAACTTACAGATTTGAAAATAAGGGACCAGCAGCCTCGAAAACAAGGGATCAGCAGCCAAAATAAGGGATCAACAATTACTTTTATAAAACTCATATTTTGTTGCGTGCAAATGGCTTTAGATACCTATTAGGTCCATAAATTACCATATAGCATATATTCAACACAAAAAAAAACAGCAACAATTTGCTGTTGACAAAGGACAGCTGGACATAGAAAGGGCCCCATTACCTTCAGTAGCTTATTTAAGAGACATCATCAATAAGGGACAGCAGTGGGACATGGCGCTGATATAAGGGACTGTACCGCCAAATAAGGGACGCTTGACAGCTATGTGCGGCAGTCCATCAAACAGACAACACACAGCCCCTCTAGGCTTTGCCAACTCAGTGCCCTCCAGAAGTTTGGGACTACAACTCCCATCAGCCTCAGCCTGCACAAAACATTTGAAGGGCACCAGGTTGGTTAAGGCTTTGAGGGTCTTCTGTTTTTGTTTTACAGTTGTGGGATGTATAAATTTTATCAAACAAATAAATAAATAAATTACAGGATGACTCGTTCTCTCACAGGTTTGTCACAACCTGCACATAGACGTCTCCGCAAATTAGTAGTTTCTGCATCCTGCATCAGCCAGAAGGAATTCGAGCTAAGCTCTTATTTACTTAGTGTACTGCAAGGTGTTCAATTGGAGCAAGCCTCCTTTAATTCCCTCGTAGCATGCGCTGGAAGCACAACTTGAACTATTAAGTGCACGTTTCCCTGCTTCCCAGAAAGCCACGAGAAACCCAGGCTGCTATCAATGCCAGACAGCATCATCTAGCTTCTAAAATTTCCAGGCAGGGCAGGGTGAGGCCCCTTGCCCATGAAACCCTGGATAACCTCTGCCAGTCTGGGTAGACAAGGCTGAGCTAGGTGGAGCAGCAGCCTGGCTCCTTTTCAACGCAGCTTCCCATGTATTTAAAGCACAATTGTGTTTTGGAATGTCAAAAACAATTGGCTCTGTGCTTGCAAAATGATCCGATCCAGTTTCGAGCGAGTCTTAACGCCCAGTGGGCAATCAGAATAGGCACAGGTGGCGTGTTAGCGACAGGACTGGGAACAAACCTCATCCTCATTGTTATACGCACAGAAAATAGTTACTCTGCTTGCTTTAATAGAAGGATGAAAGGAAGGATCAGATGTCTCCATAGAACACATTAACACACAAACACGAAAACACCCCTTGCTTTGGAAACCCGGGCTTGACCCCCCCAACCTTGTCTTTTCATTTGTTTTATCATTGAAGCGAAACCTGGTTTTGTTCTTGCGAGACGTGAATTTGCTTGGAGTTGTCACGGCGCCGTCAATCTCTTAATTTGTTTGCGGCGCGGGCGAGGGGAGCGTTTGCATAGAAACGAGGATACCCGCAGGAACTGAAATCACTTCTTGCCTAGGACCCATGTACCTACGGGACCGCCTCTCCCGGTATGCCCCGCGGAGGACCTTAAGGTCCACAAATGACAACACTTTGGAGGCCCCAAGTCACAAGATGGTTAGGTTGGTCTCAACTAGGGCCAGGGTCTTTTCAGTACTGGCCCCGACTTGGTGGAACGCTCTGTCACAAGAGACCAGGGCCCTGCGGGACTTGACATCTTTCTGCAGGGCCTGCAAGACAGAGCTGTTCCGCCTGGCCTTTGGCTTGGACTCAGTCTGACCCTTATGTTTCCCTCGCCTTATGGATTTGATGAGGCTGCATTTTAAATTGCATTTTAACCTGTATTTTAAATTGTTTTTTCCCCCCTATTATGTTTTTACTGTAATTTTACTGGTGTTAGCCACCCTGAGCCCAGCTCTGGCTGGGGAGGGAGGGGTATAAATAAAAATTTATTATTATTATTATTATAAACTCCAAAGTGATAAGGAGCTGGCGTTGCCAGAGTGGTGGACGTTTCGGGAGGAAAACACGCTCAGGGAAACAGAGTGCCTCTTTGGTGGCCAAACTCTTAGTATGCCCGGATTTGCAAAATATAGTCCCCAGCTGGGGCATTGCTTCGGCAAGTGAACCCCATGCTCTTTCACTGTTCGAAAATGCCCTGGCTGTTGCTCAGATACGACCGGAGCTGGCACCAACGCCTGGCATTTGGGGGCAGCTGTTGGGGCCTCCAGTGTTGCCGGCAGGGCACACAGCCATGTCTGTCCTAATCCCGCCCACTCCCCTTTAAATTCTTTCCTGGCCCTGCAGTCAGTGCTGGATTAACCCCTCTGGAGGCCCCTAGGCAGTTGAAATCTTGGGACGCCCCTCGCAAATGATCCGCTAATACATTTTTTTTTGTTTGATCTTTCAAGATCAAGGCAATATTACTTCGATTGGTTGCCACGGGACCCCTAAAGGACATGGGGCCCATAGGTCAATACCTACTCTGCCTATTTGGTAGGGTGGCGCTGTGATCTAAACCACTGAGCCTCTTGGGCTTGCCGATCGGAAGGTTGGCGGTTCGAATCCCCGCAAAGGAGTGAGCTCCTGTTGCTCTGTCCCAGCTCCTGCCAACCTAGCAGTTCGAAAGCACACCGGTGCAAGTAGATAAAAAGGTACCGTTGTGGTGGGAAGGTAAATGGCATTTCTGTGTGCTCTGGTTTCCGTCACTGTGTCCTGTTGTGCCAGAAGCGGTTTAGTCCTGCTGGCCACATGACCCGGAAAGCTGTCTGCGGACAAACACTGGCTCCCTCGGCCTGAAAGCGAGATGAGCGCCGCAACCCCATAGTTGCCTTTGACTGGACTTAACCATCCAGCGGTCCTTTACCTTACCTTTACCTGCCTATTTCAGCACTGCCTGAATCTGATGGGATTCAAGCCACAGGCCACACAAAAGCCTTCACCCACATGGTGATATTTTGGACCACATCTCCCACCTGTGTCAGTCCTGAAATCCTTTCCCAGTCCAGTCCAGTAACACGTGAGTCGTAATAACAGTGTTGTGTAGATGTTGCAAAGCGGGGGAGACCTTTGCACCCAAAATGCTCCTCTCCTGGTCCCTTGGCTTTCTAAGCAGCTCTGGGCAGTCCCAGCTTGAAAGGGACTTTGCCCCTTTGCCAAACCTGAAGCAAGACACACTTCAGCTGCTTATTGGAGCATAGTGTCCGAGAGGGCAGACTGAGGTTAGTGGGGCAATGACCCATTGGCCCTAATGACCCCAATCCACCAGGTATGCCTTTCAGTGTGCAATGCTTGCCATGCTTCCCTACAGACCCTCTCGGTGCCAAGATCAGCCAAGGGGCCCTCTTGGTAGTTCCCCCACCCTCAGAGGCCCTAAGCGATGGTGGCCGTCCAGGAGAGAGACTTCTCTGTGGCCCCTAAGCAGTGGAACTCCCTCCCCACAAAGGGGCCCTGGGTACCTTCATTGTACAGCTTTCATAGAATCATAGAATGATAGAGTTGGAAGAGACCACAAGGGCCATCGAGTCCAACCCCCTGCCAAGCAGGAAACACCATCAGAGCACTCCTGACATATGGTT